>NC_092710.1:39360016-40027516 GCF_047496885.1 Scyliorhinus torazame | reverse complement strand
CTCCCTCAGTACTGACCGTGTGACAGTGCAGCATCCCTCAGTACTGAACCTCTGACAGTGCAGCCCTCCCTCGGTACTGACCCTCTGACAGTGCAGCACTCCCTCAGAACTGACCCTCTTACAGTGCAGCACTCCCTCAGTACTGACCCTCTGACAGTGCAGCCCTCCCTCGGTACTGACCCTCTGACAGTGCAGCACTCCCTCAGAACTGACCCTCTTACAGTGCAGCACTCCCTCAGTACTGACCCTCTGACAGTGAAGCACTCCCTCAGTACTGACCCTCTGACAGTGCAGCACTCCCTCAGAACTGACCCTCTGACAGTGCGACACTCGCTCAGTACTGACCCTCTGACAGTGCAGCGCTCGCTCAGTACTGGCCCTCTGACAGTGCGGCACTCCCTCAGTACTGACTCTCTGACAGTGCAGCTCTCCCTCAGTACTGACCCTCTAACAGTGCAGCACTCCCTCAGTACTGACCCTCTGACAGTGCAGCACTCCCTCAGTACTGACCCTCTGACAGTGCAGCACTCCCTCAGTACTGACCCTCTGACAGTGCAGCACTCCCTCAGTACTGACCCTCTGACAGTGCAGCACTCCCTCAGTACTTACCCTCTGACCGTGCAGCACTCCCTCAGTACTGACCCTCTGACAGTGCAGCACTCCCTCAGTACTGACCCTCTAACCTTGCAGCACTCCCTCAGTACTGACCCTCTGACAGTGCAGCACTCCCTCAGTACTGACCCTCTGACAGTGCAGCACTCCCTCAGTACACCCTCTGACAGTGCAGCACTCCCTCAGTACTGACCCTCTGACAGTGCAGCACTCCCTCAGTACTGACCCTCTGACAGTGCAGCACTCCCTCAGTACTGACCCTCTGACAGTGCAGCACTTGCTCAGTACTGACCCTCTGACAGTGCAGCACTCCCTCAGTACACCCTCTGACAGTGCAGCACTCCCTCAGAACTGACCGTCTGACAGTGCAGCTCTCCCTCAGTACTGACCCTCTGACAGTGCAGCACTCCCTCAGAACTGACCGTCTGACAGTGCAGCTCTCCCTCAGTACTGACCCTCTAACAGTGCAGCATCCCTCAGTACTGAACCTCTGACAGTGCAGCCCTCCCTCGGTACTGACCCTCTGACAGTGCAGCACTCCCTCAGAACTGACCCTCTTACAGTGCAGCACTCCCTCTGTACTGACCCTCTGACAGTGCAGCCCTCCCTCGGTACTGACCCTCTGACAGTGCAGCACTCCCTCAGAACTGACCCTCTTACAGTGCAGCACTCCCTCAGTACTGACCCTCTGACAGTGAAGCACTCCCTCAGTACTGACCCTCTGACAGTGCAGCACTCCCTCAGAACTGACCCTCTGACAGTGCGACACTCGCTCAGTACTGACCCTCTGACAGTGCAGCGCTCGCTCAGTACTGGCCCTCTGACAGTGCGGCACTCCCTCAGTACTGACTCTCTGACAGTGCAGCTCTCCCTCAGTACTGACCCTCTAACCTTGCAGCACTCCCTCAGTACTGACCCTCTGACAGTGCAGCACTCCCTCAGTACTGACCCTCTGACAGTGCAGCACTCCCTCAGTACACCCTCTGACAGTGCAGCACTCCCTCAGTACTGACCCTCTGACAGTGCAGCACTTCCTCAGTACTGACCCTCTGACAGTGCAGCACTCCCTCAGTACTGACCCTCTAACAGTGCAGCACTCCCTCAGTACTGACCCTCTGACAGTGCAGCACTCCCTCAGTACTGACCCTCTGACAGTGCAGAACTCGCTCAGTACTGACCCTCTGACAGTGCAGCACTCCCTCAGAACTGACCGTCTGACAGTGCAGCTCTCCCTCAGTACTGACCCTCTGACAGTGCAGCACTCCCTCAGTACTGACCCTCTGACAGTGCAGCACTCCCTCAGTACTGACCATCTGACAATGCAGCTCTCCCTCCGTACTGGCCCTCTGGCAGTGCAGCACTCCGTCAGCACTGACCCTCTGACAGTGCAGCACTCCCTCAGTACTGACCCTCTGACAGTGCAGCACTCCCTCAGTACTGACCCTCTGACAGTGCAGCACTCCCTCAGTACTGACCCTCTGACAGTGCAGCACTCCCTCAGAACTGACCCTCTTACAGTGCAACACTCCCTCAGTACTGACCCTCTGACAGTGAAGCACTCCCTCAGTACTGACCCTCTGACAGTGCAGCACTCCCTCAGAACTGACCCTCTGACAGTGCGACACTCGCTCAGTACTGACCCTCTGACAGTGCAGCGCTCGCTCAGTACTGGCCCTCTGACAGTGCGGCACTCCCTCAGTACTGACTCTCTGACAGTGCAGCTCTCCCTCAGTACTGACCCTCTAACAGTGCAGCACTCCCTCAGTACTGACCCTCTGACAGTGCAGCACTCCCTCAGTACTGGCCCTCTGACAGTGCAGCACTCCCTCAGTACTGACCCTCTGACAGTGCAGCACTCCCTCAGTACTGACCCTCTGACAGTGCAGCACTCCCTCAGTACTGACCCTCTGACAGTGCAGCACTGCCTCAGTACTTACCCTCTGACCGTGCAGCACTCCCTCAGTACTGACCCTCTGACAGTGCAGCACTCCCTCAGTACTGACCCTCTAACCTTGCAGCACTCCCTCAGTACTGACCCTCTGACAGTGCAGCACTCCCTCAGTACTGACCCTCTGACAGTGCAGCACTCCCTCAGTACACCCTCTGACAGTGCAGCACTCCCTCAGTACTGACCCTCTGACAGTGCAGCACTCCCTCAGTACTGACCCTCTGACAGTGCAGCACTCCCTCAGTACTGACCCTCTGACAGTGCAGCACTCCCTCAGTACTGACCCTCTGACAGTGCAGCACTCCCTCAGTACTGACCCTCTGACAGTGCAGCACTCGCTCAGTACTGACCTTCTGACAGTGCAGCACTCCCTCAGTACACCCTCTGACAGTGCAGCACTCCCTCAGAACTGACCGTCTGACAGTGCAGCTCTCCCTCAGTACTGACCCTCTGACAGTGCAGCACTCCCTCATTACTGACCCTCTGAGTGCAGCACTCCCTCAGTACTGACCCTCTGACAGTGCAGCACTCCCTCAGTACTGACCCTCTGACAGTGCAGCACTCCCTCAGTACTGACCATCTGACAATGCAGCTCTCCCTCAGTACTGGCCCTCTGGCAGTGCAGCACTCCCTCAGTACTGACACTCTGACAGTGCAGAACTCCCTCAGTACTGACCCTCTGACAGTGCAGCACTCCCTCAGTACTGACCCTCTGACAGTGCGGCACTCCCTCAGTACTGACCCTCTGACAGTGCAGCACTCACTCAGTACTGACCCTCTTACAGGGCAGCACTCCCTCAGTACTGACCCTCTGACAGTGCAGCACTCCCTCAGTACTGACCCTTTGACAGTGCAGCACTCCCTCAGTACTGACCCTCTGACAGTGCGGCACTCCCGCAGTGCTGACCCTCTGACAGTGCAGCACTCCCTCAGTACTGACCGTGTGACAGTGCAGCATCCCTCAGTACTGAACCTCTGACAGTGCAGCCCTCCCTCGGTACTGACCCTCTGACAGTGCAGCACTCCCTCAGAACTGACCCTCTTACAGTGCAGCACTCCCTCAGTACTGACCATCTGACAATGCAGCTCTCCCTCAGTACTGGCCCTCTGGCAGTGCAGCACTCCCTCAGTACTGACACTCTGACAGTGCAGAACTCCCTCAGTACTGACCCTCTGACAGTGCAGCACTCCCTCAGTACTGACCCTCTGACAGTGCGGCACTCCCTCAGTACTGACCCTCTGACAGTGCAGCACTCACTCAGTACTGACCCTCTTACAGGGCAGCACTCCCTCAGTACTGACCCTCTGACAGTGCAGCACTCCCTCAGTACTGACCCTTTGACAGTGCAGCACTCCCTCAGTACTGACCCTCTGACAGTGCGGCACTCCCGCAGTGCTGACCCTCTGACAGTGCAGCACTCCCTCAGTACTGACCGTGTGACAGTGCAGCATCCCTCAGTACTGAACCTCTGACAGTGCAGCCCTCCCTCGGTACTGACCCTCTGACAGTGCAGCACTCCCTCAGAACTGACCCTCTTACAGTGCAGCACTCCCTCAGTACTGACCCTCTGACAGTGCAGCCCTCCCTCGGTACTGACCCTCTGACAGTGCAGCACTCCCTCAGAACTGACCCTCTTACAGTGCAGCACTCCCTCAGTACTGACCCTCTGACAGTGAAGCACTCCCTCAGTACTGACCCTCTGACAGTGCAGCACTCCCTCAGAACTGACCCTCTGACAGTGCGACACTCGCTCAGTACTGACCCTCTGACAGTGCAGCGCTCGCTCAGTACTGGCCCTCTGACAGTGCGGCACTCCCTCAGTACTGACTCTCTGACAGTGCAGCTCTCCCTCAGTACTGACCCTCTAACAGTGCAGCACTCCCTCAGTACTGACCCTCTGACAGTGCAGCACTCCCTCAGTACTGACCCTCTGACAGTGCAGCACTCCCTCAGTACTGACCCTCTGACAGTGCAGCACTCCCTCAGTACTGACCCTCTGACAGTGCAGCACTCCCTCAGTACTTACCCTCTGACCGTGCAGCACTCCCTCAGTACTGACCCTCTGACAGTGCAGCACTCCCTCAGTACTGACCCTCTAACCTTGCAGCACTCCCTCAGTACTGACCCTCTGACAGTGCAGCACTCCCTCAGTACTGACCCTCTGACAGTGCAGCACTCCCTCAGTACACCCTCTGACAGTGCAGCACTCCCTCAGTACTGACCCTCTGACAGTGCAGCACTCCCTCAGTACTGACCCTCTGACAGTGCAGCACTCCCTCAGTACTGACCCTCTGACAGTGCAGCACTCGCTCAGTACTGACCCTCTGACAGTGCAGCACTCCCTCAGTACACCCTCTGACAGTGCAGCACTCCCTCAGAACTGACCGTCTGACAGTGCAGCTCTCCCTCAGTACTGACCCTCTGACAGTGCAGCACTCCCTCAGAACTGACCGTCTGACAGTGCAGCTCTCCCTCAGTACAGACCCTCTAACAGTGCAGCATCCCTCAGTACTGAACCTCTGACAGTGCAGCCCTCCCTCGGTACTGACCCTCTGACAGTGCAGCACTCCCTCAGAACTGACCCTCTTACAGTGCAGCACTCCCTCTGTACTGACCCTCTGACAGTGCAGCCCTCCCTCGGTACTGACCCTCTGACAGTGCAGCACTCCCTCAGAACTGACCCTCTTACAGTGCAGCACTCCCTCAGTACTGACCCTCTGACAGTGAAGCACTCCCTCAGTACTGACCCTCTGACAGTGCAGCACTCCCTCAGAACTGACCCTCTGACAGTGCGACACTCGCTCAGTACTGACCCTCTGACAGTGCAGCGCTCGCTCAGTACTGGCCCTCTGACAGTGCGGCACTCCCTCAGTACTGACTCTCTGACAGTGCAGCTCTCCCTCAGTACTGACCCTCTAACCTTGCAGCACTCCCTCAGTACTGACCCTCTGACAGTGCAGCACTCCCTCAGTACTGACCCTCTGACAGTGCAGCACTCCCTCAGTACACCCTCTGACAGTGCAGCACTCCCTCAGTACTGACCCTCTGACAGTGCAGCACTCCCTCAGTACTGACCCTCTGACAGTGCAGCACTCCCTCAGTACTGACCCCCTGACAGTGCAGCACTCCCTCAGTACTGACCCTCTGACAGTGCAGCTCTCCCTCAGTACTGGCCCTCTGACAGTGCAGCACTCCCTCAGTACTGACCCTCTGACAGTGCAGCACTCCCTCAGTACTGACCCTCTGACAGTGCAGCACTCGCTCAGTACTGACCCTCTGACAGTGCAGCACTCCCTCAGTACTGACCCTCTGACAGAGCAGTACTCCCTCAGTACTGACCCTCTAACAGTGCAGCACTCCCTCAGTACTGACCCTCTGACAGTGCAGCACTCCCTCAGTACTGACCCTCTGACAGTGCAGCACTCGCTCAGTACTGACCCTCTGACAGTGCAGCACTCCCTCAGAACTGACCGTCTGACAGTGCAGCTCTCCCTCAGTACTGACCCTCTGACAGTGCAGCATTCCCTCAGTGCTGGCCCTCTGACAGTGCAGCTCTCCCTCAGTACTGGCCCTCTGACAGTGCAGCACTCCCTTAGAACTGATCCCCTGACAGTGCGGCACTCCCTCAGTACTGACCCTCTGACAGTGCAGCACTCCCTCAGTACTGACCCTCTGACAGTGCAGCATTCCCTCAGTGCTGGCCCTCTGACAGTGCAGCTCTCCCTCAGTACTGGCCCTCTGACAGTGCATCTCTCCCTCAGTACTGACCCTCTGACAGTGCAGCACTCCCTCAGTACTGACCTCTGACAGTGCAGCACTCCCTCAGTACTGACTCTCTGACAGTGCAGCACTCCCTCAGTACTGACCCTCTGACAGTGCAGCACTCCCTCAGTACTGACCCTCTGACAGTGCAGCAATCCCTCAGTACTGACCATCTGACAGTGCAGCACTCCCTCAATACTAACCCTCTGACAGTGCAGCACTACCTCAGTACTGACCCTCTGACAGTGCAGCATCCCTCAGTACTGACCCTCTGACAGTGCAGCACTCCCTCAGTACTGACCCTCTGACAGTGCAGCACTACCTCAGTACTGACCCTCTGACAGTGCAGCACTCCCTCAGTACTGACCCTCTGACAGTGCAGCAGTCCCTCAGTACTGACCCTCTGACATTGCAGCACTCCCTCATTACTGACTCTCTGACAGTGCAGCACCCCCTCAGTACTGACCCTCTGAGAGTGCAGCATTCCCTCAGTACTGACCCTCTGACAGTGCAGCACTCCTCAGTACTGACCCTCTGACAGTGCAGCACTCCCTCAGTACTGACCCTCTGACAGTGCAACACTCCCTCAGTACTGACCCTCTCACAGTGCAGCTCTCCCTCAGTACTGACTAGTTGACAGTGCATCACCCCCTCAGTACTGACCCTCTGACAGTGCAGCATTCCCTCAGTGCTGACCCTCTGACAGTGCAGCTCTCCCTCAGTACTGACCCTCTGACAGTGCAGCACTCCCTCAGCACTGACCCTCTGACAGTGCAGCACTACCTCAGTACTGACCCTCTGACAGTGCAGCACTCCCTCAGTACTGACCCTCTGACAGTGCAGCGCTCCCTCAGTACTGACCCTCTG
Organism: Scyliorhinus torazame; assembly: GCF_047496885.1. Taxonomy (NCBI): domain Eukaryota; kingdom Metazoa; phylum Chordata; class Chondrichthyes; order Carcharhiniformes; family Scyliorhinidae; genus Scyliorhinus; species Scyliorhinus torazame. The sequence goes on along the minus strand of NC_092710.1, from coordinate 40,020,326 downwards.
ACAGTGCAGCAGTCCCTCAGTACTGACCCTCTGACATTGCAGCACTCCCTCAGTACTGACCCTCTGACAGTGCAGCACTCCCTCTGTACTGACCCTCTGACAGTGCAGCACTCCCTCAGTACTGACCCTCTGACAGTGCAGCACTCCCTCAGTACTGACCCTCTGACAGTGCAGCACTCCCTCAGTACTGACCTTCTGACAGTGCAGCATTCCCTCAGTACTGACCCTCTGACAGTGCAGCATTCCCTCAGTACTGACCCTCTGACAGTGCAGCACTCCCTCAGTACTGACCCTCTGACAGTGCAGCACTCGCTCAGTACTGACCCTCGAACAATGCAGCACTCCCTCAGTACTGACCCTCTGACAGTGCAGCGCTCCCTCAGTACTGACCCTCTGACTGTGCAGCTCTCCCTCAGTACTGACTCTCTGACAGTGCAGCACTCCCTCAGCACTGACCCTCTGACAGTGCAGCATTTCCTCAGTACTAACCCTCTGACAGAGCAGCTCACCCTCTGTACTGACCCTCTGACAGTCTAGCACTCCCTCAGTACTGACCCTCTGACAGTGCAGCACTCCCTCAGTACTGTCACTCTGACAGTGCAGCACTCCTTCAGTACTGACCCTCTGACAGTGCAGCTCCCCCTCAGCACTGACCCTCTGACAGTGCAGCACTCCCTCAGTACTGACCCTCTGACAGTGCAGCATTCCCTCAGTACTGACCCTCTGACAGTGCAGCACTCCCTCAGTACACCCTCTGACAGTGCAGCACTCCCTCAGTCCTGGCCCTCTGACAGTGCAGCTCTCCCTCAGTACTGACCCTCTGACAGTGCAGCACTCCTTCAGTACTGACCCTCTGACAGTGCAGCACTCCCTCAGTACTGACCCTCTGGCAGTGCAGCTCTCCCTCAGTACTGACCCTCTGACAGTGCAGCACTCCCTCAGTACTGATCCTCTGACAGTGCAGCTCTCCCTCAGTACTGACCCTCGAACAATGCAGCACTCCCTCAGTACTGACCCTCTGACAGTGCAGCACTACCTCAGTACTGACCCTCTGACAGTGCAGCACTCCCTCAGTACTGACCCTCTGACAGTGCAGCACTCCCTCAGTACTGACCCTCTGACAGTGCAGCACTACCTCAGTACTGACCCTCTGAGAGTGCAGCACTCCCTCAGTACTGACCCTCTGACAGTGCAGCACTCCCTCAGTACTGACCCTCTGACAGTGCAGCACTACCTCAGTACTGACCCTCTGACAGTGCAGCACTCCCTCAGTACTGACCCTCTGACAGTGCAGCACTCCCTCAGTACTGACCCTCTGACAGTGCAGCACTCCCTCAGTACTGACCCTCTGACATTGCAGCACTCCCTCAGTACTGACTCTCTGACAGTGCAGCACTCCCTCAGTACTGACCCTCTGACAGTGCAGCATTCCCTCAGTACTGACCCTCTGACAGTGCAGCATTCCCTCAGTACTGACCCTCTGACAGTGCAGCACTCCCTCAGTACTGACCCTCTGACAGTGCAGCACTCCCTCAGTACTGACCCTCTGACAGTGCAGCACTCCCTCAGTACTGACCCTCTGACAGTGCAGCTCTCCCTCAGTACTGACTATTTGACAGTGCATCACCCCCTCAGTACTGACCCTCTGACAGTGCAGCATTCCCTCAGTCCTGACCCTCTGACAGTGCAGCTCTCCCTCAGTACTGACCCTCTGACAGTGCAGCTCTCCCTCAGTACTGACCCTCTGACAGTGCAGACTCCCTCAGTACTGACCCTCTGACAGTGCAGCATTTCCTCAGTACTGACCCTCTTACAGTGCAGCTCTCCCTCAGTACTGACCCTCTGACAGTGCAGCACTCCCTCAGTACTGACCCTCTGACAGTGCAGCACTCCCTCAGTACTGACCCTCTGACTGTGCAGCTCTCCCTCAGTACTGACTCTCTGACAGTGCAGCACTCCCTCAGTACTGACCCTCTGACAGTGCAGCATTCCCTCAGTACTGACCCTCTGACAGTGCAGCATTCCCTCAGTACTGACCCTCTGACAGTGCAGCATTCCCTCAGTACTGACCCTCTGACAGTGCAGCTCTCCCTCAGTACTGACCCTCGAACAATGCAGCACTCCCTCAGTGCTGACCCTCTAACAGTGCAGCCCTCCCTCAGTACTGACACTGACAGTGCAGCACTCCCTCAGCACTGACCCTCTGACAGTGCACTCTCCCTCAGCACTGACCCTCTGACAGTGTAGCACTCCCTCAGTACTGACCCTCTGACAGTGCAGCATTCCCTCAGTGCTGGCCCTCTGACAGTGCAGCTCTCCCTCAGTACTGGCCCTCTGACAGTGCAGCACTCCCTTAGAACTGATCCCCTGACAGTGCGGCACTCCCTCAGTACTGACCCTCTGACAGTGCAGCACTCCCTCAGTACTGACCCTCTGACAGTGCAGCATTCCCTCAGTGCTGGCCCTCTGACAGTGCAGCTCTCCCTCAGTACTGGCCCTCTGACAGTGCATCTCTCCCTCAGTACTGACCCTCTGACAGTGCAGCACTCCCTCAGTACTGACCTCTGACAGTGCAGCACTCCCTCAGTACTGACTCTCTGACAGTGCAGCACTCCCTCAGTACTGACCCTCTGACAGTGCAGCACTCCCTCAGTACTGACCCTCTGACAGTGCAGCAATCCCTCAGTACTGACCATCTGACAGTGCAGCACTCCCTCAATACTAACCCTCTGACAGTGCAGCACTACCTCAGTACTGACCCTCTGACAGTGCAGCATCCCTCAGTACTGACCCTCTGACAGTGCAGCACTCCCTCAGTACTGACCCTCTGACAGTGCAGCACTCCCTCAGTACTGACCCTCTGACAGTGCAGCAGTCCCTCAGTACTGACCCTCTGACATTGCAGCACTCCCTCATTACTGACTCTCTGACAGTGCAGCACCCCCTCAGTACTGACCCTCTGAGAGTGCAGCATTCCCTCAGTACTGACCCTCTGACAGTGCAGCACTCCCTCAGTACTGACCCTCTGACAGTGCAGCACTCCCTCAGTACTGACCCTCTGACAGTGCAACACTCCCTCAGTACTGACCCTCTGACAGTGCAGCTCTCCCTCAGTACTGACTAGTTGACAGTGCATCACCCCCTCAGTACTGACCCTCTGACAGTGCAGCATTCCCTCAGTGCTGACCCTCTGACAGTGCAGCTCTCCCTCAGTACTGACCCTCTGACAGTGCAGCACTCCCTCAGCACTGACCCTCTGACAGTGCAGCACTACCTCAGTACTGACCCTCTGACAGTGCAGCACTCCCTCAGTACTGACCCTCTGACAGTGCAGCGCTCCCTCAGTACTGACCCTCTGACAGTGCAGCAGTCCCTCAGTACTGACCCTCTGACATTGCAGCACTCCCTCAGTACTGACCCTCTGACAGTGCAGCACTCCCTCTGTACTGACCCTCTGACAGTGCAGCACTCCCTCAGTACTGACCCTCTGACAGTGCAGCACTCCCTCAGTACTGACCCTCTGACAGTGCAGCACTCCCTCAGTACTGACCTTCTGACAGTGCAGCATTCCCTCAGTACTGACCCTCTGACAGTGCAGCATTCCCTCAGTACTGACCCTCTGACAGTGCAGCACTCCCTCAGTACTGACCCTCTGACAGTGCAGCACTCGCTCAGTACTGACCCTCGAACAATGCAGCACTCCCTCAGTACTGACCCTCTGACAGTGCAGCGCTCCCTCAGTACTGACCCTCTGACTGTGCAGCTCTCCCTCAGTACTGACTCTCTGACAGTGCAGCACTCCCTCAGCACTGACCCTCTGACAGTGCAGCATTTCCTCAGTACTAACCCTCTGACAGAGCAGCTCACCCTCTGTACTGACCCTCTGACAGTCTAGCACTCCCTCAGTACTGACCCTCTGACAGTGCAGCACTCCCTCAGTACTGTCACTCTGACAGTGCAGCACTCCTTCAGTACTGACCCTCTGACAGTGCAGCTCCCCCTCAGCACTGACCCTCTGACAGTGCAGCACTCCCTCAGTACTGACCCTCTGACAGTGCAGCATTCCCTCAGTACTGACCCTGTGACAGTGCAGCACTCCCTCAGTACACCCTCTGACAGTGCAGCACTCCCTCAGTCCTGGCCCTCTGACAGTGCAGCTCTCCCTCAGTACTGACCCTCTGACAGTGCAGCACTCCTTCAGTACTGACCCTCTGACAGTGCAGCACTCCCTCAGTACTGACCCTCTGGCAGTGCAGCTCTCCCTCAGTACTGACCCTCTGACAGTGCAGCACTCCCTCAGTACTGATCCTCTGACAGTGCAGCTCTCCCTCAGTACTGACCCTCGAACAATGCAGCACTCCCTCAGTACTGACCCTCTGACAGTGCAGCACTACCTCAGTACTGACCCTCTGACAGTGCAGCACTCCCTCAGTACTGACCCTCTGACAGTGCAGCACTCCCTCAGTACTGACCCTCTGACAGTGCAGCACTACCTCAGTACTGACCCTCTGAGAGTGCAGCACTCCCTCAGTACTGACCCTCTGACAGTGCAGCACTCCCTCAGTACTGACCCTCTGACAGTGCAGCACTACCTCAGTACTGACCCTCTGACAGTGCAGCACTCCCTCAGTACTGACCCTCTGACAGTGCAGCACTCCCTCAGTACTGACCCTCTGACAGTGCAGCACTCCCTCAGTACTGACCCTCTGACATTGCAGCACTCCCTCAGTACTGACTCTCTGACAGTGCAGCACTCCCTCAGTACTGACCCTCTGACAGTGCAGCATTCCCTCAGTACTGACCCTCTGACAGTGCAGCATTCCCTCAGTACTGACCCTCTGACAGTGCAGCACTCCCTCAGTACTGACCCTCTGACAGTGCAGCACTCCCTCAGTACTGACCCTCTGACAGTGCAGCACTCCCTCAGTACTGACCCTCTGACAGTGCAGCTCTCCCTCAGTACTGACTATTTGACAGTGCATCACCCCCTCAGTACTGACCCTCTGACAGTGCAGCATTCCCTCAGTCCTGACCCTCTGACAGTGCAGCTCTCCCTCAGTACTGACCCTCTGACAGTGCAGCTCTCCCTCAGTACTGATCCTCTGACAGTGCGGCACTCCCTCAGTACTGACCCTCTGACAGTGCAGACTCCCTCAGTACTGACCCTCTGACAGTGCAGCATTTCCTCAGTACTGACCCTCTTACAGTGCAGCACTCCCTCAGTACTGACCCTCTGACAGTGCAGCACTCCCTCAGTACTGACCCTCTGACAGTGCAGCACTCCCTCAGTACTGACCCTCTGACTGTGCAGCTCTCCCTCAGTACTGACTCTCTGACAGTGCAGCACTCCCTCAGTACTGACCCTCTGACAGTGCAGCATTCCCTCAGTACTGACCCTCTGACAGTGCAGCATTCCCTCAGTACTGACCCTCTGACAGTGCAGCATTCCCTCAGTACTGACCCTCTGACAGTGCAGCTCTCCCTCAGTACTGACCCTCGAACAATGCAGCACTCCCTCAGTGCTGACCCTCTAACAGTGCAGCCCTCCCTCAGTACTGACACTGACAGTGCAGCACTCCCTCAGCACTGACCCTCTGACAGTGCACTCTCCCTCAGCACTGACCCTCTGACAGTGTAGCACTCCCTCAGTACTGACCCTCTGACAGTGCAGCACTCCCTCAGTACTGACCCTCTGACAGTGCAGCACTCCCTCAGCACTGACCCTCTGACAGTGCAGCACTCCCTCAGTACTGACCCTCTAACAGAGCAGCTCTCCCTCAGTACTGACCCTCTGACAGTGTAGCACTCCCTCAGTACTGACCCTCTGACAGTGTAGCACTCCCTCAGTACTGACCCTCTGACAGTGCAGCACTCCCTCAGTACTGACCCTCTGACAGTGCGACACTCCCTCACTGATGTCACTCTGACAGTGCAGCATTCCCTCAGTACTGACCCTCTGACAGTGCAGCTCTCCCTCAGTACTGACCCTCTGACAGTGCAGCATTTCCTCAGTACTGACCCTCTGACAGTGCAGCACTCCCTCAGTACTGACCCTCTGACAGAGCAGCTCTCCCTCTGTACTGACCCTCTGACAGTCTAGCACTCCCTCAGTACTGACCCTCTGACAGTGCAGCACTCCCTCAGTACTGACCCTCTGACAGTGCAGCACTCCTTCAGCACTGACCCTCTGACAGTGCAGCACTCCCTCAGTACTGACCCTCTGACAGTGCAGTAATCCCTCAGTACTGACCCTCTGACAGTGCAGCACTCCCTCAGTCTTGACGCACTGACAGTGCAGCACTCCCTCAGTACTGACCCTCTGACAGTGCAGCACTCCCTCAGTACTGACCCTCTGACTGTGCAGCATTCCCTCAGTACCTCCCTCTGACAGTGCAGCATTCCCTCAGTACTGACCCTCTGACAGTGCAGCTCTCCCTCAGTACTGACCCTCGAACAATGCAGCACTCCCTCAGTACTGACCCTCTGACAGTGCAGCACTCCCTCAGTACTGACACTCTGACAGTGCAGCACTCCCTCAGTACAGACCCTCTGACAGTGCAGCACTCCCTCAGTACTGACCCTCTGGCAGTGCAGCTCTCCCTCAGTACTGACCCTCTGACAGTGCAGCACTCCCTCAGTACTGATCCTCTGACAGTGCAGCTCTCCCTCAGTACTGACCCTCGAACAATGCAGCACTCCCTCAGTACTGACCCTCTGACAGTGCAGCACTCCCTCAGTCCTGACACTCTGACAGTGCAGCTCTCCCTCAGTACTGACCCTCGAACAATGCAGCACTCCCTCAGTACTGACCCTCTGACAGTGCAGCACTCCCTCAGTACTGACACTCTGACAGTGGAGCACTCCCTCAGTACTGACCCTCTGACAGTGCAGCTCTCCCTCAGTACTGACTCTCTGACAGTGCAGCACTCCCTCAGTACTGACCCTCTGACAGTGCAGCACTCCCTCAGTACTGACCCTCTGACAGTGCAGCACTCCCTCAGTACTGACCCTCTGACAGTGCAGCTCTCCCTCAGTAAACCGTCTGACAGTGCAGCTCTCCCTCAGTACTGACTCTCTGACAGTGCAGCACTCCCTCAGTACTGACCCTCTGACAGTGCAGCATTCCCTCAGTACTGACCCCCTGACAGTGCAGCACTTCCTCAGTACTGACACTCTGACAGTGCATCACTCCCTCAGTACTGACCCTCTGACAGTGCGACACTCCCTCACTAATGTCACTCTGACAGTGCAGCACCCCCTCAGTACTGACCCTCTGACAGTGCAGCTCTCCCTCAGTACTGACCCTCTGACAGTGCAGCTCTCCCTCAGTACTGACCCTCTGACAGTGCAGCTCTCCCTCAGTACTGACTCTCTGACAGTGCAGCACTCCCTCAGTACTGACCCTCTGACAGTGCAGCACTCCCTCAGAACTGATCCCCTGACAGTGCGGCACTCCCTCAGTCCTGACCCTCTGACCGTGCAGCACTCTCTCAGTACTGACCCTCTGACAGTGCAGCACTCCCTCAGTACTGACCCTCTGACAGTGCAGCAATCCCACAGTACTGACCCTCTGACAGTGCAGCACTCCCTCAGTACTGACCCTCGGACAGTGCAGCACTCGCTCACTAATGTCACTCTGACAGTGCAGCACTCACTCAGTACTGACCCTCTGACAGTGCAGCTCTCCCTCAGTACTGACCCTCTGACAGTGCAGCACTCCCTCAGTACTGACTCTCTGACAGTGCAGCACTCCCTCAGTACTGACCCTCTGACAGTGCAGCACTCCCTCAGAACTGATCCCCTGACAGTGCGGCACTCCCTCAGTACTGACCCTCCGACAGTGCAGCACTCTCTCAGTACTGACCCTCTGACAGTGCAGCACTCCCTCAGTACTGACCCTCTGACAGTGCAGCACTCCCTCAGTACTGACCCTCTGACAGTGCAGCACTACCTCACTAATGTCACTCTGACAGTGCAGCACTCACTCAGTACTGACCCTCTGACAGTGCAGCTCTCCCTCAGTACTGACCCTCTGACAGTGCAGCACTCCCTCAGTACTGACCCTCTGACAGTGCAGCATTCCCTCAGTGCTGGCCCTCTGACAGTGCAGCTCTCCCTCAGTACTGGCCCTCTGACAGTGCTGCTCTCCCTCAGTACTGACCCTCTGACAGTGCAGCACTCCCTCAGTACTGACCTTCTGACAGTGCAGCACTCCCTCAGTACTGACTCTCCGACAGTGCAGCACTCCCTCAGTACTGACCCTCTGACAGTGCAGCATTCCCACAGTGCTGGCCCTCTGACAGTGCAGCTCTCCCTCAGTACTGGCCCTCTGACAGTGCTGCTCTCCCTCAGTACTGACCCTCTGACAGTGCAGCACTCCCTCAGTACTGACCTTCTGACAGTGCAGCACTCCCTCAGTACTGACCCTCTGACAGTGCAGCACTCCCTTAGAACTGATCCCCTGACAGTGCGGCACTCCCTCAGTACTGACCCTCTGACAGTGCAGCACTCCCTCAGTACTGACCCTCTGACAGTGCAGCATTCCCTCAGTGCTGGCCCTCTGACAGTGCAGCTCTCCCTCAGTACTGGCCCTCTGACAGTGCATCTCTCCCTCAGTACTGACCCTCTGACAGTGCAGCACTCCCTCAGTACTGACCTCTGACAGTGCAGCACTCCCTCAGTACTGACTCTCTGACAGTGCAGCACTCCCTCAGTACTGACCCTCTGACAGTGCAGCACTCCCTCAGAACTGATCCACTGACTGTGCGGCACTCCCGCAGTACTGACCCTCTGACAGTGCAGCACTCCCTCAGTACTGACCCTCTGACAGTGCAGCACTCCCTCAGAACTGACCCTCTGACAGTGCAGCACTCCCTCAGTACTGACCCTCTGACAGTGCAGCAATCCCTCAGTACTGACCCTCTGACAGTGCAGCACTCCCTCAGTACTAACCCTCTGACAGTGCAGCACTCCCTCAGTACACCCTCTGACAGTGCAGCACTCCCTCAGTCCTGGCCCTCTGACAGTGCAGCTCTCCCTCAGTACTGACCCTCTGACAGTGCAGCACTCCTTCAGTACTGACCCTCTGACAGTGCAGCACTCCCTCAGTACTGACCCTCTGGCAGTGCAGCTCTCCCTCAGTACTGACCCTCTGACAGTGCAGCACTCCCTCAGTACTGATCCTCTGACAGTGCAGCTCTCCCTCAGTACTGACCCTCGAACAATGCAGCACTCCCTCAGTACTGACCCTCTGACAGTGCAGCACTACCTCAGTACTGACCCTCTGACAGTGCAGCACTCCCTCAGTACTGACCCTCTGACAGTGCAGCACTCCCTCAGTACTGACCCTCTGACAGTGCAGCACTACCTCAGTACTGACCCTCTGAGAGTGCAGCACTCCCTCAGTACTGACCCTCTGACAGTGCAGCACTCCCTCAGTACTGACCCTCTGACAGTGCAGCACTACCTCAGTACTGACCCTCTGACAGTGCAGCACTCCCTCAGTACTGACCCTCTGACAGTGCAGCACTCCCTCAGTACTGACCCTCTGACAGTGCAGCACTCCCTCAGTACTGACCCTCTGACATTGCAGCACTCCCTCAGTACTGACTCTCTGACAGTGCAGCACTCCCTCAGTACTGACCCTCTGACAGTGCAGCATTCCCTCAGTACTGACCCTCTGACAGTGCAGCATTCCCTCAGTACTGACCCTCTGACAGTGCAGCACTCCCTCAGTACTGACCCTCTGACAGTGCAGCACTCCCTCAGTACTGACCCTCTGACAGTGCAGCACTCCCTCAGTACTGACCCTCTGACAGTGCAGCTCTCCCTCAGTACTGACTATTTGACAGTGCATCACCCCCTCAGTACTGACCCTCTGACAGTGCAGCATTCCCTCAGTCCTGACCCTCTGACAGTGCAGCTCTCCCTCAGTACTGACCCTCTGACAGTGCAGCTCTCCCTCAGTACTGACCCTCTGACAGTGCAGACTCCCTCAGTACTGACCCTCTGACAGTGCAGCATTTCCTCAGTACTGACCCTCTTACAGTGCAGCTCTCCCTCAGTACTGACCCTCTGACAGTGCAGCACTCCCTCAGTACTGACCCTCTGACAGTGCAGCACTCCCTCAGTACTGACCCTCTGACTGTGCAGCTCTCCCTCAGTACTGACTCTCTGACAGTGCAGCACTCCCTCAGTACTGACCCTCTGACAGTGCAGCATTCCCTCAGTACTGACCCTCTGACAGTGCAGCATTCCCTCAGTACTGACCCTCTGACAGTGCAGCATTCCCTCAGTACTGACCCTCTGACAGTGCAGCTCTCCCTCAGTACTGACCCTCGAACAATGCAGCACTCCCTCAGTGCTGACCCTCTAACAGTGCAGCCCTCCCTCAGTACTGACACTGACAGTGCAGCACTCCCTCAGCACTGACCCTCTGACAGTGCACTCTCCCTCAGCACTGACCCTCTGACAGTGTAGCACTCCCTCAGTACTGACCCTCTGACAGTGCAGCATTCCCTCAGTGCTGGCCCTCTGACAGTGCAGCTCTCCCTCAGTACTGGCCCTCTGACAGTGCAGCACTCCCTTAGAACTGATCCCCTGACAGTGCGGCACTCCCTCAGTACTGACCCTCTGACAGTGCAGCACTCCCTCAGTACTGACCCTCTGACAGTGCAGCATTCCCTCAGTGCTGGCCCTCTGACAGTGCAGCTCTCCCTCAGTACTGGCCCTCTGACAGTGCATCTCTCCCTCAGTACTGACCCTCTGACAGTGCAGCACTCCCTCAGTACTGACCTCTGACAGTGCAGCACTCCCTCAGTACTGACTCTCTGACAGTGCAGCACTCCCTCAGTACTGACCCTCTGACAGTGCAGCACTCCCTCAGTACTGACCCTCTGACAGTGCAGCAATCCCTCAGTACTGACCATCTGACAGTGCAGCACTCCCTCAATACTAACCCTCTGACAGTGCAGCACTACCTCAGTACTGACCCTCTGACAGTGCAGCATCCCTCAGTACTGACCCTCTGACAGTGCAGCACTCCCTCAGTACTGACCCTCTGACAGTGCAGCACTCCCTCAGTACTGACCCTCTGACAGTGCAGCAGTCCCTCAGTACTGACCCTCTGACATTGCAGCACTCCCTCATTACTGACTCTCTGACAGTGCAGCACCCCCTCAGTACTGACCCTCTGAGAGTGCAGCATTCCCTCAGTACTGACCCTCTGACAGTGCAGCACTCCCTCAGTACTGACCCTCTGACAGTGCAGCACTCCCTCAGTACTGACCCTCTGACAGTGCAACACTCCCTCAGTACTGACCCTCTGACAGTGCAGCTCTCCCTCAGTACTGACTAGTTGACAGTGCATCACCCCCTCAGTACTGACCCTCTGACAGTGCAGCATTCCCTCAGTGCTGACCCTCTGACAGTGCAGCTCTCCCTCAGTACTGACCCTCTGACAGTGCAGCACTCCCTCAGCACTGACCCTCTGACAGTGCAGCACTACCTCAGTACTGACCCTCTGACAGTGCAGCACTCCCTCAGTACTGACCCTCTGACAGTGCAGCGCTCCCTCAGTACTGACCCTCTGACAGTGCAGCAGTCCCTCAGTACTGACCCTCTGACATTGCAGCACTCCCTCAGTACTGACCCTCTGACAGTGCAGCACTCCCTCTGTACTGACCCTCTGACAGTGCAGCACTCCCTCAGTACTGACCCTCTGACAGTGCAGCACTCCCTCAGTACTGACCCTCTGACAGTGCAGCACTCCCTCAGTACTGACCTTCTGACAGTGCAGCATTCCCTCAGTACTGACCCTCTGACAGTGCAGCATTCCCTCAGTACTGACCCTCTGACAGTGCAGCACTCCCTCAGTACTGACCCTCTGACAGTGCAGCACTCGCTCAGTACTGACCCTCGAACAATGCAGCACTCCCTCAGTACTGACCCTCTGACAGTGCAGCGCTCCCTCAGTACTGACCCTCTGACTGTGCAGCTCTCCCTCAGTACTGACTCTCTGACAGTGCAGCACTCCCTCAGCACTGACCCTCTGACAGTGCAGCATTTCCTCAGTACTAACCCTCTGACAGAGCAGCTCACCCTCTGTACTGACCCTCTGACAGTCTAGCACTCCCTCAGTACTGACCCTCTGACAGTGCAGCACTCCCTCAGTACTGTCACTCTGACAGTGCAGCACTCCTTCAGTACTGACCCTCTGACAGTGCAGCTCCCCCTCAGCACTGACCCTCTGACAGTGCAGCACTCCCTCAGTACTGACCCTCTGACAGTGCAGCATTCCCTCAGTACTGACCCTGTGACAGTGCAGCACTCCCTCAGTACACCCTCTGACAGTGCAGCACTCCCTCAGTCCTGGCCCTCTGACAGTGCAGCTCTCCCTCAGTACTGACCCTCTGACAGTGCAGCACTCCTTCAGTACTGACCCTCTGACAGTGCAGCACTCCCTCAGTACTGACCCTCTGGCAGTGCAGCTCTCCCTCAGTACTGACCCTCTGACAGTGCAGCACTCCCTCAGTACTGATCCTCTGACAGTGCAGCTCTCCCTCAGTACTGACCCTCGAACAATGCAGCACTCCCTCAGTACTGACCCTCTGACAGTGCAGCACTACCTCAGTACTGACCCTCTGACAGTGCAGCACTCCCTCAGTACTGACCCTCTGACAGTGCAGCACTCCCTCAGTACTGACCCTCTGACAGTGCAGCACTACCTCAGTACTGACCCTCTGAGAGTGCAGCACTCCCTCAGTACTGACCCTCTGACAGTGCAGCACTCCCTCAGTACTGACCCTCTGACAGTGCAGCACTACCTCAGTACTGACCCTCTGACAGTGCAGCACTCCCTCAGTACTGACCCTCTGACAGTGCAGCACTCCCTCAGTACTGACCCTCTGACAGTGCAGCACTCCCTCAGTACTGACCCTCTGACATTGCAGCACTCCCTCAGTACTGACTCTCTGACAGTGCAGCACTCCCTCAGTACTGACCCTCTGACAGTGCAGCATTCCCTCAGTACTGACCCTCTGACAGTGCAGCATTCCCTCAGTACTGACCCTCTGACAGTGCAGCACTCCCTCAGTACTGACCCTCTGACAGTGCAGCACTCCCTCAGTACTGACCCTCTGACAGTGCAGCACTCCCTCAGTACTGACCCTCTGACAGTGCAGCTCTCCCTCAGTACTGACTATTTGACAGTGCATCACCCCCTCAGTACTGACCCTCTGACAGTGCAGCATTCCCTCAGTCCTGACCCTCTGACAGTGCAGCTCTCCCTCAGTACTGACCCTCTGACAGTGCAGCTCTCCCTCAGTACTGATCCTCTGACAGTGCGGCACTCCCTCAGTACTGACCCTCTGACAGTGCAGACTCCCTCAGTACTGACCCTCTGACAGTGCAGCATTTCCTCAGTACTGACCCTCTTACAGTGCAGCACTCCCTCAGTACTGACCCTCTGACAGTGCAGCACTCCCTCAGTACTGACCCTCTGACAGTGCAGCACTCCCTCAGTACTGACCCTCTGACTGTGCAGCTCTCCCTCAGTACTGACTCTCTGACAGTGCAGCACTCCCTCAGTACTGACCCTCTGACAGTGCAGCATTCCCTCAGTACTGACCCTCTGACAGTGCAGCATTCCCTCAGTACTGACCCTCTGACAGTGCAGCATTCCCTCAGTACTGACCCTCTGACAGTGCAGCTCTCCCTCAGTACTGACCCTCGAACAATGCAGCACTCCCTCAGTGCTGACCCTCTAACAGTGCAGCCCTCCCTCAGTACTGACACTGACAGTGCAGCACTCCCTCAGCACTGACCCTCTGACAGTGCACTCTCCCTCAGCACTGACCCTCTGACAGTGTAGCACTCCCTCAGTACTGACCCTCTGACAGTGCAGCACTCCCTCAGTACTGACCCTCTGACAGTGCAGCACTCCCTCAGCACTGACCCTCTGACAGTGCAGCACTCCCTCAGTACTGACCCTCTAACAGAGCAGCTCTCCCTCAGTACTGACCCTCTGACAGTGTAGCACTCCCTCAGTACTGACCCTCTGACAGTGTAGCACTCCCTCAGTACTGACCCTCTGACAGTGCAGCACTCCCTCAGTACTGACCCTCTGACAGTGCGACACTCCCTCACTGATGTCACTCTGACAGTGCAGCATTCCCTCAGTACTGACCCTCTGACAGTGCAGCTCTCCCTCAGTACTGACCCTCTGACAGTGCAGCATTTCCTCAGTACTGACCCTCTGACAGTGCAGCACTCCCTCAGTACTGACCCTCTGACAGAGCAGCTCTCCCTCTGTACTGACCCTCTGACAGTCTAGCACTCCCTCAGTACTGACCCTCTGACAGTGCAGCACTCCCTCAGTACTGACCCTCTGACAGTGCAGCACTCCTTCAGCACTGACCCTCTGACAGTGCAGCACTCCCTCAGTACTGACCCTCTGACAGTGCAGTAATCCCTCAGTACTGACCCTCTGACAGTGCAGCACTCCCTCAGTCTTGACGCACTGACAGTGCAGCACTCCCTCAGTACTGACCCTCTGACAGTGCAGCACTCCCTCAGTACTGACCCTCTGACTGTGCAGCATTCCCTCAGTACCTCCCTCTGACAGTGCAGCATTCCCTCAGTACTGACCCTCTGACAGTGCAGCTCTCCCTCAGTACTGACCCTCGAACAATGCAGCACTCCCTCAGTACTGACCCTCTGACAGTGCAGCACTCCCTCAGTACTGACACTCTGACAGTGCAGCACTCCCTCAGTACAGACCCTCTGACAGTGCAGCACTCCCTCAGTACTGACCCTCTGGCAGTGCAGCTCTCCCTCAGTACTGACCCTCTGACAGTGCAGCACTCCCTCAGTACTGATCCTCTGACAGTGCAGCTCTCCCTCAGTACTGACCCTCGAACAATGCAGCACTCCCTCAGTACTGACCCTCTGACAGTGCAGCACTCCCTCAGTCCTGACACTCTGACAGTGCAGCTCTCCCTCAGTACTGACCCTCGAACAATGCAGCACTCCCTCAGTACTGACCCTCTGACAGTGCAGCACTCCCTCAGTACTGACACTCTGACAGTGGAGCACTCCCTCAGTACTGACCCTCTGACAGTGCAGCTCTCCCTCAGTACTGACTCTCTGACAGTGCAGCACTCCCTCAGTACTGACCCTCTGACAGTGCAGCACTCCCTCAGTACTGACCCTCTGACAGTGCAGCACTCCCTCAGTACTGACCCTCTGACAGTGCAGCTCTCCCTCAGTAAACCGTCTGACAGTGCAGCTCTCCCTCAGTACTGACTCTCTGACAGTGCAGCACTCCCTCAGTACTGACCCTCTGACAGTGCAGCATTCCCTCAGTACTGACCCCCTGACAGTGCAGCACTTCCTCAGTACTGACACTCTGACAGTGCATCACTCCCTCAGTACTGACCCTCTGACAGTGCGACACTCCCTCACTAATGTCACTCTGACAGTGCAGCACCCCCTCAGTACTGACCCTCTGACAGTGCAGCTCTCCCTCAGTACTGACCCTCTGACAGTGCAGCTCTCCCTCAGTACTGACCCTCTGACAGTGCAGCTCTCCCTCAGTACTGACTCTCTGACAGTGCAGCACTCCCTCAGTACTGACCCTCTGACAGTGCAGCACTCCCTCAGAACTGATCCCCTGACAGTGCGGCACTCCCTCAGTCCTGACCCTCTGACCGTGCAGCACTCTCTCAGTACTGACCCTCTGACAGTGCAGCACTCCCTCAGTACTGACCCTCTGACAGTGCAGCAATCCCACAGTACTGACCCTCTGACAGTGCAGCACTCCCTCAGTACTGACCCTCGGACAGTGCAGCACTCGCTCACTAATGTCACTCTGACAGTGCAGCACTCACTCAGTACTGACCCTCTGACAGTGCAGCTCTCCCTCAGTACTGACCCTCTGACAGTGCAGCACTCCCTCAGTACTGACTCTCTGACAGTGCAGCACTCCCTCAGTACTGACCCTCTGACAGTGCAGCACTCCCTCAGAACTGATCCCCTGACAGTGCGGCACTCCCTCAGTACTGACCCTCCGACAGTGCAGCACTCTCTCAGTACTGACCCTCTGACAGTGCAGCACTCCCTCAGTACTGACCCTCTGACAGTGCAGCACTCCCTCAGTACTGACCCTCTGACAGTGCAGCACTACCTCACTAATGTCACTCTGACAGTGCAGCACTCACTCAGTACTGACCCTCTGACAGTGCAGCTCTCCCTCAGTACTGACCCTCTGACAGTGCAGCACTCCCTCAGTACTGACCCTCTGACAGTGCAGCATTCCCTCAGTGCTGGCCCTCTGACAGTGCAGCTCTCCCTCAGTACTGGCCCTCTGACAGTGCTGCTCTCCCTCAGTACTGACCCTCTGACAGTGCAGCACTCCCTCAGTACTGACCTTCTGACAGTGCAGCACTCCCTCAGTACTGACTCTCCGACAGTGCAGCACTCCCTCAGTACTGACCCTCTGACAGTGCAGCATTCCCACAGTGCTGGCCCTCTGACAGTGCAGCTCTCCCTCAGTACTGGCCCTCTGACAGTGCTGCTCTCCCTCAGTACTGACCCTCTGACAGTGCAGCACTCCCTCAGTACTGACCTTCTGACAGTGCAGCACTCCCTCAGTACTGACCCTCTGACAGTGCAGCACTCCCTTAGAACTGATCCCCTGACAGTGCGGCACTCCCTCAGTACTGACCCTCTGACAGTGCAGCACTCCCTCAGTACTGACCCTCTGACAGTGCAGCATTCCCTCAGTGCTGGCCCTCTGACAGTGCAGCTCTCCCTCAGTACTGGCCCTCTGACAGTGCATCTCTCCCTCAGTACTGACCCTCTGACAGTGCAGCACTCCCTCAGTACTGACCTCTGACAGTGCAGCACTCCCTCAGTACTGACTCTCTGACAGTGCAGCACTCCCTCAGTACTGACCCTCTGACAGTGCAGCACTCCCTCAGAACTGATCCACTGACTGTGCGGCACTCCCGCAGTACTGACCCTCTGACAGTGCAGCACTCCCTCAGTACTGACCCTCTGACAGTGCAGCACTCCCTCAGAACTGACCCTCTGACAGTGCAGCACTCCCTCAGTACTGACCCTCTGACAGTGCAGCAATCCCTCAGTACTGACCCTCTGACAGTGCAGCACTCCCTCAGTACTAACCCTCTGACAGTGCAGCACTACCTCAGTACTGACCCTCTGACAGTGCAGCATCCCTCAGTACTGACCCTCTGACAGTGCAGCACTCCCTCAGTACTGACCCTCTGACAGTGCAACACTCCCTCAGTACTGACCCTCTCACAGTGCAGCTCTCCCTCAGTACTGACTAGTTGACAGTGCATCACCCCCTCAGTACTGACCCTCTGACAGTGCAGCATTCCCTCAGTGCTGACCCTCTGACAGTGCAGCTCTCCCTCACTACTGACCCTCTGACAGTGCAGCACTCCCTCAGTACTGACCCTCTGACAGTGCAGCACTACCTCAGTACTGACCCTCTGACAGTGCAGCACTCCCTCAGTACTGACCCTCTGACAGTGCAGCGCTCCCTCAGTACTGACCCTCTGACAGTGCAGCAGTCCCTCAGTACTGACCCTCTGACATTGCAGCACTCCCTCAGTACTGACCCTCTGACAGTGCAGCACTCCCTCTGTACTGACCCTCTGACAGTGCAGCACTCCCTCAGTACTGACCTTCTGACAGTGCAGCATTCCCTCAATACTGACCCTCTGACAGTGCAGCTCTCCCTCAGTACTGACCCTCGAACAATGCAGCACTCCCTCAGTACTGACCCTCTGACAGTGCAGCGCTCCCTCAGTACTGACCCTCTGACTGTGCAGCTCTCCCTCAGTACTGACTCTCTGACAGTGCAGCACTCCCTCAGCACTGACCCTCTGACAGTGCAGCATTTCCTCAGTACTAACCCTCTGACAGAGCAGCTCACCCTCTGTACTGACCCTCTGACAGTCTAGCACTCCCTCAGTACTGACCCTCTGACAGTGCAGCACTCCCTCAGTACTGTCACTCTGACAGTGCAGCACTCCTTCAGTACTGACCCTCTGACAGTGCAGCTCCCCCTCAGCACTGACCCTCTGACAGTGCAGCACTCCCTCAGTACTGACCCTCTGACAGTGCAGCATTCCCTCAGTACTGACCCTGTGACAGTGCAGCACTCCCTCAGTACACCCTCTGACAGTGCAGCACTCCCTCAGTCCTGGCCCTGTGACAGTGCAGCTCTCCCTCAGTACTGACCCTCTGACAGTGCAGCACTCCCTCAGGACTGACCCTCTGACAGTGCAGCACTCCCTCAGTACTGACCCTCTGGCAGTGCAGCTCTCCCTCAGTACTGACCCTCTGACAGTGCAGCACTCCCTCAGTACTGATCCTCTGACAGTGCAGCTCTCCCTCAGTACTGACCCTCGAACAATGCAGCACTCCCTCAGTACTGACCCTCTGACAGTGCAGCACTCCCTCAGTCCTGACTCTCTGACAGTGCAGCACTCCCTCAATACTGACCCTCTGACAGTGCAGCACTCCCTTATTACTGACTCTCTGACAGTGGAGCACTCCCTCAGTACTGACCCTCTGACAGTGCAGCTCTCCCTCAGTACTGACTCTCTGACAGTGCAGCACTCCCTCAGTACTGACCCTCTGACAGTGCAGCACTCCCTCAGTACTGACCCTCTGACAGTGCAGCACTCCCTCAGTACTGACCCTCTGACAGTGCAGCTCTCCCTCAGTAAACCGTCTGACAGTGCAGCACTCCCTCAGTACTGACCCCCTGACAGTGCAGCACTTCCTCAGTACTGACACTCTGACAGTGCATCACTCCCTCAGTACTGACCCTCTGACAGTGCAGCTCTCCCTCAGTACTGACCCTCTGACAGTGCAGCTCTCCCTCAGTACTGACCCTCTGACAGTGCAGCTCTCCCTCAGTACTGACTCTCTGACAGTGCAGCACTCCCTCAGTACTGACCCTCTGACAGTGCAGCACTCCCTCAGAACTGATCCCCTGACAGTGCGGCACTCCCTCAGTACTGACCCTCTGACCGTGCAGCACTCTCTCAGTACTGACCCTCTGACAGTGCAGCACTCCCTCAGTACTGACCCTCTGACAGTGCAGCAATCCCACAGTACTGACCCTCTGACAGTGCAGCACTCCCTCAGTACTGACCCTCGGACAGTGCAGCACTCCCTCACTAATGTCACTCTGACAGTGCAGCACTCACTCAGTACTGACCCTCTGTCAGTGCAGCTCTCCCTCAGTACTGACCCTCTGACAGTGCAGCACTCCCGCAGTACTGACTCTCTGACAGTGCAGCACTCTCTCAGTACTGACCCTCTGACAGTGCAGCACTCCCTCAGAACTGATCCCCTGACGGTGCGGCACTCCCTCAGTACTGACCCTCCGACAGTGCAGCACTCTCTCAGTACTGACCCTCTGACAGCGCAGCACTCCCTCAGTACTGACCCTCTGACAGTGCAGCACTCCCTCAGTACTGACCCTCTGACAGTGCAGCACTCCCTCACTAATGTCACTCTGACAGTGCAGCACTCACTCAGTACTTACCCTCTGACAGTGCAGCTCTCCCTCAGTACTGACCCTCTGACAGTGCAGCACTCCCTCAGTACTGACCCTCTGACAGTGCAGCATTCCCTCAGTGCTGGCCCTCTGACAGTGCAGCTCTCCCTCAGTACTGGCCCTCTGACAGTGCTGCTCTCCCTCAGTACTGACCCTCTGACAGTGCAGCACTCCCTCAGTACTGACCTTCTGACAGTGCAGCACTCCCTCAGTACTGACTCTCTGACAGTGCAGCACTCCCTCAGTACTGACCCTCTGACAGTGCAGCATTCCCTCAGTGCTGGCCCTCTGACAGTGCAGCTCTCCCTCAGTACTGGCCCTCTGACAGTGCAGCACTCCCTCAGTACTGACCCACTGACAGTGCTGCTCTCCCTCAGTACTGACCCTCTGACAGTGCAGCACTCCCTCAGTACTGACCTTCTGACAGTGCAGCACTCCCTCAGTACTGACCCTCTGACAGTGCAGCACTCCCTTAGAACTGATCCCCTGACAGTGCGGCACTCCCTCAGTACTGACCCTCTGACAGTGCAGCACTCCCTCAGTACTGACCCTCTGACAGTGCAGCATTCCCTCAGTGCTGGCCCTCTGACAGTGCAGCTCTCCCTCAGTACTGGACCTCTGACAGTGCATCTCTCCCTCAGTACTGACCCTCTGACAGTGCAGCACTCCCTCAGTACTGACCTTCTGACAGTGCAGCACTCCCTCAGTACTGACCTTCTGACAGTGCAGCACTCCCTCAGTACTGACTCTCTGACAGTGCAGCACTCCCTCAGTACTGACCCTCTGACAGTGCAGCATTCCCTCAGTGCTGGCCCTCTGACAGTGCAGCTCTCCCTCAGTACTGGCCCTCTGACAGTGCAGCACTCCCTCAGTACTGACCCACTGACAGTGCTGCTCTCCCTCAGTACTGACCCTCTGACAGTGCAGCACTCCCTCAGTACTGACCTTCTGACAGTGCAGCACTCCCTCAGTACTGACCCTCTGACAGTGCAGCACTCCCTTAGAACTGATCCCCTGACAGTGCGGCACTCCCTCAGTACTGACCCTCTGACAGTGCAGCACTCCCTCAGTACTGACCCTCTGACAGTGCAGCATTCCCTCAGTGCTGGCCCTCTGACAGTGCAGCTCTCCCTCAGTACTGGACCTCTGACAGTGCATCTCTCCCTCAGTACTGACCCTCTGACAGTGCAGCACTCCCTCAGTACTGACCTCTGACAGTGCAGCACTCCCTCAGTACTGACTCTCTGACAGTGCAGCACTCCCTCAGTACTGACCCTCTGACAGTGCAGCACTCCCTCAGAACTGATCCCCTGACTGTGCGGCACTCCCGCAGTACTGACCCTCTGACAGTGCAGCACTCCCTCAGTACTGACCCTCTGACAGTGCAGCACTCCCTCAGTACTGACCCTCTGACAGTGCAGCACTCCCTCAGTACTGACCCTCTGACAGTGCAGCAATCCCTCAGTACTGACCCTCTAACAGTGCAGCACTCCCTCAGTACTAACCCTCTGACAGTGCAGCACTCCCTCAGTACTGACCCACTGACAGTGCAGCACTACCTCAGTACTGACCCTCTGACAGTGCAGCACTCCCTCAGTACTGACCCTCTGACAGTGCAGCTCTCCCTCAGTACTGACCCTCTGACAGTGCAGCAGTCCCTCAGTACTGACCCTCTGACATTGCAGCACTCCCTCAGTACTGACTCTCTGACAGTGCAGCACCCCCTCAGTACTGACCCTCTGAGAGTGCAGCATTCCCTCAGTACTGACCCTCTGACAGTGCAGCACTCCCTCAGTACTGACCCTCTGACAGTGCAGCACTCCCTCAGTACTGACCCTCTGACAGTGCAGCAGTCCCTCAGTACTGACCCTCTGACATTGCAGCACTCCCTCAGTACTGACTCTCTGACAGTGCAGCACCCCCTCAGTACTGACCCTCTGAGAGTGCAGCATTCCCTCAGTACTGACCCTCTGACAGTGCAGCACTCCCTCAGTACTGACCCTCTGACAGTGCAACACTCCCTCAGTACTGACCCTCTGACAGTGCAGCTCTCCCTCAGTACTGACTAGTTGACAGTGCATCACCCCCTCAGTACTGACCCTCTGACAGTGCAGCACTCCCTCAGTAATGACCCTCTGACAGTGCAGCATCCCTCAGTACTGACCCACTGACAGTGCAGCACTCCCTCAGTACTGACCCTCTGACAGTGCAGCACTCCCTCAGTACTGACCCTCTGACAGTGCAGCTCTCCCTCAGTACTGACTAGTTGACAGTGCATCACCCCCTCAGTACTGACCCTCTGACAGTGCAACACTCCCTCAGTACTGACCCTCTGACAGTGCAGCACTCCCTCAGTACTGACCCTCTGACAGTGCAGCACTCCCTCAGTACTGACCCTCTGACAGTGCAGCATTCCCTCAGTACTGACCCTCTGACATTGCAGCACTACCTCAGTACTGACCCTCTGACAGTGCAGCACTACCTCAGTACTGACCCTCTGACAGTGCAGCATTCCCTCAGTACTGACCCTCTGACAGTGCAGCACTCCCTCAGTACTGACCCTCTGACAGTGCAGCATTCCCTCAGTACTGACCCTCTGACAGTGCCGCACTCCCTCAGTACTGACCCTCTGACAGTGCAGCACTACCTCAGTACTGGCCCTCTGACAGTGCAGCACTACCTCAGTACTGGCCCTCTGACAGTGCAGCATTCCCTCAGTACTGACCCTCTGACAGTGCAGCACTCCCTCAGTACTGACCCTCTGACAGTGCAGCATTCCCTCAGTACTGACCCTCTGACAGTGCCGCACTCCCTCAGTACTGACCCTCTGACAGTGCAGCACTCCCTCAATACAGACCCTCTGACAGTGCAGCACTCCCTCAGTACTGACCCTCTGACAGTGCAGCTCTCCCTCAGTACTGACCCTCTGACAGTACAGCTCTCACTCAGTACAGACCCTCTGACAGTGCAGCTCTCCCTCAGTACTGACCCTCTGACAGTGCAGCACTCCCTCAGTACTGACCCTCTGACAGTGCAGCATTCCCTCAGTACTGACCTTCTGACAGTGCAGCATTCCCTCAGTACTGACCCTCGAACAATGCAGCACTCCCTCAGTACTGTCCCTCTGACAGTGCAGCACTCCCTCAGTACTGACCCTCTGACAGTGCAGCTCTCCCTCAGTACTGACCCTCTGACAGTGCAGCCCTCCCTCAGTACTGACCCTCTGACAGTGCAGCACTCCCTCAGTACTGACCCTCTGACAGTGCAGCTCTCCCTCAGTACTGACCCTCTGACAGTGCAGCTCTCCCTCAGTACTGACCCTCTGACAGTGCAGCACTCCCTCAGTACTGACCCTCTGACAGTGCAGCACTCCCTCAGTACTGACCCTCTGACAGTGCAGCACTCACTCAGTACTGACCCTCTGACAGTGCAGCACTCCCTCAGTACTGACCCTCTGACAGTGCAGCTCTCCCTCAGTACTGACCCTCTGACAGTGCAGCACTCCCTCAGTACTGACCCTCTGACAGTGCAGCACTCCCTCAGTACTGACTCTCTGACAGTGCAGCACTCACTCAGTACTGACCCTCTGACAGTGCAGCTCTCCCTCAGTACTGACCCTCTGACAGTGCAGCACTCCCTCAGTACTGACCCTCTGACAGTGCAGCACTCACTCAGTACTGACCCTCTGACAGTGCAGCACTCCCTCAGTACTGACCCTCTGACAGTGCAGCACTCACTCAGTACTGACCCTCTGACAGTGCAGCTCTCCCTCAGTACTGACCCTCTGACAGTGCAGCACTCCCTCAGTACTGACCCTCTGACAGTGCAGCACTCCCTCAGTACTGACTCTCTGACAGTGCAGCACTCACTCAGTACTGACCCTCTGACAGTGCAGCTCTCCCTCAGTACTGACCCTCTGACAGTGCAGCACTCCCTCAGTACTGACCCTCTGACAGTGCAGCTCTCCCTCAGTACTGACTCTCTGACAGTGCAGCACTCCCTCAGCACTGACCCTCTGACAGTGCAGCATTTCCTCAGTACTGACCCTCTGACAGTGCAGCACTCCCTCAGTACTGACCCTCTGACAGAGCAGCTCACCCTCTGTACTGACCCTCTGACAGTCTAGCACTCCCTCAGTACTGACCCTCTGACAGTGCAGCACTCCTTCAGTACTGACCCTCTGACAGTGCAGCACTCCTTCAGTACTGACCCTCTGACAGTGCAGCACTCCCTCAGTACTGACCCTCTGACAGAGCAGCTCACCCTCTGTACTGACCCTCTGACAGTCTAGCACTCCCTCAGTACTGTCACTCTGACAGTGCAGCACACCCTCAGCACTGACCCTCTGACAGTGCAGCTCTCCCTCAGCACTGACCCTCTGACAGTGCAGCACTCCCTCAGTACTGACCCTCTGACAGTGCAGCATTCCCTCAGTACTGACCCTGTGACAGTGCAGCACTCCCTCAGTACACCCTCTGACAGTGCAGCACTCCCTCAGTCCTGGCCCTCTGACAGTGCAGCTCTCCCTCAGTACTGACCCTCTGACAGTGCAGCACTCCCTCAGTACTGACCCTCTGACACTGCATCACTCCCTCAGTACACCCTCTGACAGTGCAGCACTCCCTCAGAACTGACCCTCTGACAGTGCAGCTGTCCCTCAGTACTGACCCTCTGACAGTGCAGCACTCCCTCAGTACTGACCCTCTGACAGTGCAGCACTCCCTCAGTACTGACCCTCTGACAGTGCAGCACTCCCTCAGTACTGACCCTCTGACAGTGCAGCACTCCCTCAGTACTGACCCTCTGACAGTGCAGCTCTCCCTCAGTACACCCTCTGATAGTGCAGCACTCCCTCAGTACTGACCCCGTGACAGTGCAGCACTTCTTCAGTACTGACCCTCTGACAGTACAGCACTCCCTCAGTACTGACTCTCTGACAGTGCGGCACTCCCTCAGTACTGACTCTCTGACAGTGCAGCACTCCCTCAGTACTGACCCTCTGACAGTACAGCACTCCCTCAGGACTGACTCTCTGACAGTGCGGCACTCCCTCAGTACTGACTCTCTTACAGTGCAGCTCTCCCTCAGTACTGACCCTCTGACCGTGCAGCACTCACTCAGTACTGACCCTCTGACAGTGCAGCACTCCCTCAGTACTTACCCTCTGGCAGTGCAGCTCTCCCTCAGCATTGACCCTCTGACAGTGCAGCACTCCCTCAGTACACCCTCTGACAGTGCAGCACTCCCTCAGTTCTGGCCCTCTGACAGTTCGGCACTCCCTCAGTACTGACTCTCTGACAGTGCAGCTCTCCCTCAGTCCTGGCCCTCTAACAGTGCAGCTCTCCCTCAGTCCTGACCCTCTGACAGTGCAGCACTCCCTCAGTACTGACCCTCTGACAGCGCAGCACTCCCTCAGTACTGTCCCTCTGACAGTGCAGCACTCCCTCAGAACTGATCCCCTGACAGTGCGGCACTCCCTCAGTACTGACCCTCTGACAGTGCAGCACTCCCTCAGTACTGACCCTCTGACCGTGCAGCACTCCCTCAGTACTGACCCTCTGACCGTGCAGCACTCCCTCAGTACACCCTCTGACAGTGCAGCTCTCCCTCAGTACTGACCCTCTGACAGTGCAGCACTCTCTCAGTACTGACCCTCTGACAGTGCAGCACTCCCTCAGTACTGACCCTCTGACAGTGCAGCACTACCTCACTAATGTCACTCTGACAGTGCAGCACTCACTCAGTACTGACCCTCTGACAGTGCAGCTCTCCCTCAGTACTGACCCTCTGACAGTGCAGCACTCCCTCAGTACTGACCCTCTGACAGTGCAGCATTCCCTCAGTGCTGGCCCTCTGACAGTGCAGCTCTCCCTCAATACTGGCCCTCTGACAGTGCTGCTCTCCCTCAGTACTGACCCTCTGACAGTGCAGCACTCCCTCAGTACTGACCTTCTGACAGTGCAGCACTCCCTCAGTACTGACTCTCCGACAGTGCAGCACTCCCTCAGTACTGACCCTCTGACAGTGCAGCATTCCCACAGTGCTGGCCCTCTGACAGTGCAGCTCTCCCTCAGTACTGGCCCTCTGACAGTGCTGCTCTCCCTCAGTACTGACCCTCTGACAGTGCAGCACTCCCTCAGTACTGACCTTCTGACAGTGCAGCACTCCCTCAGTACTGACCCTCTGACAGTGCAGCACTCCCTTAGAACTGATCCCCTGACAGTGCGGCACTCCCTCAGTACTGACCCTCTGACAGTGCAGCACTCCCTCAGTACTGACCCTCTGACAGTGCAGCATTCCCTCAGTGCTGGCCCTCTGACAGTGCAGCTCTCCCTCAGTACTGGCCCTCTGACAGTGCATCTCTCCCTCAGTACTGACCCTCTGACAGTGCAGCACTCCCTCAGTACTGACCTCTGACAGTGCAGCACTCCCTCAGTACTGACTCTCTGACAGTGCAGCACTCCCTCAGTACTGACCCTCTGACAGTGCAGCACTCCCTCAGAACTGATCCACTGACTGTGCGGCACTCCCGCAGTACTGACCCTCTGACAGTGCAGCACTCCCTCAGTACTGACCCTCTGACAGTGCAGCACTCCCTCAGAACTGACCCTCTGACAGTGCAGCACTCCCTCAGTACTGACCCTCTGACAGTGCAGCAATCCCTCAGTACTGACCCTCTGACAGTGCAGCACTCCCTCAGTACTAACCCTCTGACAGTGCAGCACTACCTCAGTACTGACCCTCTGACAGTGCAGCATCCCTCAGTACTGACCCTCTGACAGTGCAGCACTCCCTCAGTACTGACCCTCTGACAGTGCAACACTCCCTCAGTACTGACCCTCTGACAGTGCAGCTCTCCCTCAGTACTGACTAGTTGACAGTGCATCACCCCCTCAGTACTGACCCTCTGACAGTGCAGCATTCCCTCAGTGCTGACCCTCTGACAGTGCAGCTCTCCCTCACTACTGACCCTCTGACAGTGCAGCACTCCCTCAGTACTGACCCTCTGACAGTGCAGCACTACCTCAGTACTGACCCTCTGACAGTGCAGCACTCCCTCAGTACTGACCCTCTGACAGTGCAGCGCTCCCTCAGTACTGACCCTCTGACAGTGCAGCAGTCCCTCAGTACTGACCCTCTGACATTGCAGCACTCCCTCAGTACTGACCCTCTGACAGTGCAGCACTCCCTCTGTACTGACCCTCTGACAGTGCAGCACTCCCTCAGTACTGACCTTCTGACAGTGCAGCATTCCCTCAATACTGACCCTCTGACAGTGCAGCTCTCCCTCAGTACTGACCCTCGAACAATGCAGCACTCCCTCAGTACTGACCCTCTGACAGTGCAGCGCTCCCTCAGTACTGACCCTCTGACTGTGCAGCTCTCCCTCAGTACTGACTCTCTGACAGTGCAGCACTCCCTCAGCACTGACCCTCTGACAGTGCAGCATTTCCTCAGTACTAACCCTCTGACAGAGCAGCTCACCCTCTGTACTGACCCTCTGACAGTCTAGCACTCCCTCAGTACTGACCCTCTGACAGTGCAGCACTCCCTCAGTACTGTCACTCTGACAGTGCAGCACTCCTTCAGTACTGACCCTCTGACAGTGCAGCTCCCCCTCAGCACTGACCCTCTGACAGTGCAGCACTCCCTCAGTACTGACCCTCTGACAGTGCAGCATTCCCTCAGTACTGACCCTGTGACAGTGCAGCACTCCCTCAGTACACCCTCTGACAGTGCAGCACTCCCTCAGTCCTGGCCCTGTGACAGTGCAGCTCTCCCTCAGTACTGACCCTCTGACAGTGCAGCACTCACTCAGGACTGACCCTCTGACAGTGCAGCACTCCCTCAGTACTGACCCTCTGGCAGTGCAGCGCTCCCTCAGTACTGATCCTCTGACAGTGCAGCTCTCCCTCAGTACTGACCCTCGAACAATGCAGCACTCCCTCAGTACTGACCCTCTGACAGTGCAGCACTCCCTCAGTCCTGACTCTCTGACAGTGCAGCACTCCCTCAATACTGACCCTCTGACAGTGCAGCACTCCCTTATTACTGACTCTCTGACAGTGGAGCACTCCCTCAGTACTGACCCTCTGACAGTGCAGCTCTCCCTCAGTACTGACTCTCTGACAGTGCAGCACTCCCTCAGTACTGACCCTCTGACAGTGCAGCACTCCCTCAGTACTGACCCTCTGACAGTGCAGCACTCCCTCAGTACTGATCCTCTGACAGTGCAGCTCTCCCTCAGTAAACCGTCTGACAGTGCAGCACTCCCTCAGTACTGACCCCCTGACAGTGCAGCACTTCCTCAGTACTGACACTCTGACAGTGCATCACTCCCTCAGTACTGACCCTCTGACAGTGCAGCTCTCCCTCAGTACTGACCCTCTGACAGTGCAGCTCTCCCTCAGTACTGACCCTCTGACAGTGCAGCTCTCCCTCAGTACTGACTCTCTGACAGTGCAGCACTCCCTCAGTACTGACCCTCTGACAGTGCAGCACTCCCTCAGAACTGATCCCCTGACAGTGCGGCACTCCCTCAGTACTGACCCTCTGACCGCGCAGCACTCTCTCAGTACTGACCCTCTGACAGTGCAGCACTCCCTCAGTACTGACCCTCTGACAGTGCAGCAATCCCACAGTACTGACCCTCTGACAGTGCAGCACTCCCTCAGTACTGACCCTCGGACAGTGCAGCACTCCCTCACTAATGTCACTCTGACAGTGCAGCACTCACTCAGTACTGACCCTCTGTCAGTGCAGCTCTCCCTCAGTACTGACCCTCTGACAGTGCAGCACTCCCGCAGTACTGACTCTCTGACAGTGCAGCACTCCCTCAGTACTGACCCTCTGACAGTGCAGCACTCCCTCAGAACTGATCCCCTGACGGTGCGGCACTCCCTCAGTACTGACCCTCCGACAGTGCAGCACTCTCTCAGTACTGACCCTCTGACAGCGCAGCACTCCCTCAGTACTGACCCTCTGACAGTGCAGCACTCCCTCAGTACTGACCCTCTGACAGTGCAGCACTCCCTCACTAATGTCACTCTGACAGTGCAGCACTCACTCAGTACTTACCCTCTGACAGTGCAGCTCTCCCTCAGTACTGACCCTCTGACAGTGCAGCACTCCCTCAGTACTGACCCTCTGACAGTGCAGCATTCCCTCAGTGCTGGCCCTCTGACAGTGCAGCTCTCCCTCAGTACTGGCCCTCTGACAGTGCTGCTCTCCCTCAGTACTGACCCTCTGACAGTGCAGCACTCCCTCAGTACTGACCTTCTGACAGTGCAGCACTCCCTCAGTACTGACCCTCTGACAGTGCAGCACTCCCTCAGTACTGACCCTCTGACAGTGCAGCATTCCCTCAGTGCTGGCCCTCTGACAGTGCAGCTCTCCCTCAGTACTGGCCCTCTGACAGTGCTGCTCTCCCTCAGTACTGACCCTCTGACAGTGCAGCACTCCCTCAGTACTGACCTTCTGACAGTGCAGCACTCCCTCAGTACTGACCCTCTGACAGTGCAGCACTCCCTTAGAACTGATCCC
Source organism: Scyliorhinus torazame (assembly GCF_047496885.1). NCBI lineage: Eukaryota > Metazoa > Chordata > Chondrichthyes > Carcharhiniformes > Scyliorhinidae > Scyliorhinus > Scyliorhinus torazame. The sequence continues at coordinate 39,991,183 of NC_092710.1, read as the reverse complement.
CTGACAGTGCGGCACTCCCTCAGTACTGACCCTCTGACAGTGCAGCACTCCCTCAGTACTGACCCTCTGACAGTGCAGCATTCCCTCAGTGCTGGCCCTCTGACAGTGCAGCTCTCCCTCAGTACTGGACCTCTGACAGTGCATCTCTCCCTCAGTACTGACCCTCTGACAGTGCAGCACTCCCTCAGTACTGACCTCTGACAGTGCAGCACTCCCTCAGTACTGACTCTCTGACAGTGCAGCACTCCCTCAGTACTGACCCTCTGACAGTGCAGCACTCCCTCAGAACTGATCCCCTGACTGTGCGGCACTCCCGCAGTACTGACCCTCTGACAGTGCAGCACTCCCTCAGTACTGACCCTCTGACAGTGCAGCACTCCCTCAGTACTGACCCTCTGACAGTGCAGCACTCCCTCAGTACTGACCCTCTGACAGTGCAGCAATCCCTCAGTACTGACCCTCTGACAGTGCAGCACTCCCTCAGTACTAACCCTCTGACAGTGCAGCACTCCCTCAGTACTGACCTACTGACAGTGCAGCACTACCTCAGTACTGACCCTCTGACAGTGCAGCACTCCCTCAGTACTGACCCTCTGACAGTGCAGCTCTCCCTCAGTACTGACCCTCTGACAGTGCAGCAGTCCCTCAGTACTGACCCTCTGACATTGCAGCACTCCCTCAGTACTGACTCTCTGACAGTGCAGCACCCCCTCAGTACTGACCCTCTGAGAGTGCAGCATTCCCTCAGTACTGACCCTCTGACAGTGCAGCACTCCCTCAGTACTGACCCTCTGACAGTGCAGCACTCCCTCAGTACTGACCCTCTGACAGTGCAGCAGTCCCTCAGTACTGACCCTCTGACATTGCAGCACTCCCTCAGTACTGACTCTCTGACAGTGCAGCACCCCCTCAGTACTGACCCTCTGAGAGTGCAGCATTCCCTCAGTACTGACCCTCTGACAGTGCAGCACTCCCTCAGTACTGACCCTCTGACAGTGCAACACTCCCTCAGTACTGACCCTCTGACAGTGCAGCTCTCCCTCAGTACTGACTAGTTGACAGTGCATCACCCCCTCAGTACTGACCCTCTGACAGTGCAGCACTCCCTCAGTAATGACCCTCTGACAGTGCAGCTCTCCCTCAGTACTGACCCTCTGACAGTGCAGCTCTCCCTCAGTACTGACTAGTTGACAGTGCATCACCCCCTCAGTACTGACCCTCTGACAGTGCAACACTCCCTCAGTACTGACCCTCTGACAGTGCAGCTCTCCCTCAGTACTGACTAGTTGACAGTGCATCACCCCCTCAGTACTGACCCTCTGACAGTGCAGCATTCCCTCAGTGCTGACCCTCTGACAGTGCAGCTCTCCCTCAGTACTGACCCTCTGACAGTGCAGCACTACCTCAGTACTGACCCTCTGACAGTGCAGCACTCCCTCAGTACTGACCCTCTGACAGTGCAGCGCTCCCTCAGTACTGACCCTCTGACAGTGCAGCTCTCCCTCAATACTGACCCTCTGACAGTGCAGCACTCCCTCAGTACTGACCTTCTGACAGTGCAGCACTCCCTCAGTACTGACCTTCTGACAGTGCAGCTCTCCCTCAGTACTGACCCTCTGACAGTGCAGCATTCCCTCAGTACTGACCTTCTGACAGTGCAGCATTCCCTCAGTACTGACCCTCGAACAATGCAGCACTCCCTCAGTACTGTCCCTCTGACAGTGCAGCACTCCCTCAGTACTGACCCTCTGACAGTGCAGCACTCCCTCAGTACTGACCCTCTGACAGTGCAGCTCTCCCTCAGTACTGACCCTCTGACAGTGCAGCATTCCCTCAGTACTGACCTTCTGACAGTGCAGCATTCCCTCAGTACTGACCCTCGAACAATGCAGCACTCCCTCAGTACTGTCCCTCTGACAGTGCAGCACTCCCTCAGTACTGACCCTCTGACAGTGCAGCTCTCCCTCAGTACTGACCCTCTGACAGTGCAGCTCTCCCTCAGTACTGACTCTCTGACAGTGCAGCACTCCCTCAGCACTGACCCTCTGACAGTGCAGCATTCCCTCAGTACTGACCCTCTGACAGAGCAGCTCACCCTCTGTACTGACCCTCTGACAGTCTAGCACTCCCTCAGTACTGACCCTCTGACAGTGCAGCACTCCCTCAGCACTGACCCTCTGACAGTGCAGCATTCCCTCAGTACTGACCCTCTGACAGTGCAGCATTCCCTCAGTACTGACCCTCGAACAATGCAGCACTCCCTCAGTACTGTCCCTCTGACAGTGCAGCACTCCCTCAGTACTGACCCTCTGACAGTGCAGCTCTCCCTCAGTACTGACCCTCTGACAGTGCAGCACTCCCTCAGTACTGACCCTCTGACAGTGCAGCTCTCCCTCAGTACTGACTCTCTGACAGTGCAGCACTCCCTCAGCACTGACCCTCTGACAGTGCAGCATTCCCTCAGTACTGACCCTCTGACAGAGCAGCTCACCCTCTGTACTGACCCTCTGACAGTCTAGCACTCCCTCAGTACTGACCCTCTGACAGTGCAGCACTCCCTCAGTACTGACCCTCTGACAGTGCAGCACTCCCTCAGTACTGACCCTCTGACAGTGCAGCACTCCCTCAGTACTGACCCTCTGACAGTGCAGCACTCCTTCAGTACTGACCCTCTGACAGTGCAGCACTCCCTCAGTACTGACCCTCTGACAGAGCAGCTCACCCTCTGTACTGACCCTCTGACAGTCTAGCACTCCCTCAGTACTGTCACTCTGACAGTGCAGCACACCCTCAGCACTGACCCTCTGACAGTGCAGCTCTCCCTCAGCACTGACCCTCTGACAGTGCAGCACTCCCTCAGTACTGACCCTCTGACAGTGCAGCATTCCCTCAGTACTGACCCTGTGACAGTGCAGCACTCCCTCAGTACACCCTCTGACAGTGCAGCACTCCCTCAGTACACCCTCTGACAGTGCAGCATTCCCTCAGTACTGACCCTGTGACAGTGCAGCACTCCCTCAGTACACCCTCTGACAGTGCAGCATTCCCTCAGTACTGACCCTCTGACAGTGCAGCTCTCCCTCAGTACTGACCCTCTGACAGTGCAGCACTCCCTCAGTACTGACCCTCTGACACTGCATCACTCCCTCAGTACACCCTCTGACAGTGCAGCACTCCCTCAGAACTGACCCTCTGACAGTGCAGCTGTCCCTCAGTACTGACCCTCTGACAGTGCAGCACTCCCTCAGTACTGACCCTCTGACAGTGCAGCACTCCCTCAGTACTGACCCTCTGACAGTGCAGCACTCCCTCAGTACTGACCCTCTGACAGTGCAGCACTCCCTCAGTACTGACCCTCTGACAGTGCAGCTCTCCCTCAGTACACCCTCTGATAGTGCAGCACTCCCTCAGTACTGACCCCGTGACAGTGCAGCACTTCTTCAGTACTGACCCTCTGACAGTACAGCACTTCCTCAGTACTGACTCTCTGACAGTGCGGCACTCCCTCAGTACTGACTCTCTGACAGTGCAGCACTCCCTCAGTACTGACCCTCTGACAGTACAGCACTCCCTCAGTACTGACTCTCTGACAGTGCGGCACTCCCTCAGTACTGACTCTCTGACAGTGCAGCTCTCCCTCAGTACTGACCCTCTGACCGTGCAGCACTCACTCAGTACTGACCCTCTGACAGTGCAGCACTCCCTCAGTACTTACCCTCTGGCAGTGCAGCTCTCCCTCAGCATTGACCCTCTGACAGTGCAGCACTCCCTCAGTACACCCTCTGACAGTGCAGCACTCCCTCAGTTCTGGCCCTCTGACAGTTCGGCACTCCCTCAGTACTGACTCTCTGACAGTGCAGCTCTCCCTCAGTCCTGGCCCTCTAACAGTGCAGCTCTCCCTCAGTCCTGACCCTCTGACAGTGCAGCACTCCCTCAGTACTGACCCTCTGACAGCGCAGCACTCCCTCAGTACTGTCCCTCTGACAGTGCAGCACTCCCTCAGAACTGATCCCCTGACAGTGCGGCACTCCGTCAGTACTGACCCTCTGACAGTGCAGCACTCCCTCAGTACTGACCCTCTGACCGTGCAGCACTCCCTCAGTACTGACCCTCTGACCGTGCAGCACTCCCTCAGTACACCCTCTGACAGTGCAGCACTCCCTCAGTACTGACCCTCTGACAGTGCAGCACTCCCTCAGTACTGACCCTCTGACACTGCAGCTCTCCCTCAGTACTGTCACTCGGACAGTGCAGCACTCCCTCAGTACTGACCCTCTGACAGTGCAGCACTCCCTCAGTACTGACCCTCTGACAGTGCAGCACTCCCTCAGTACTGACCTTCTGACAGTGCAGCACTCCCTCAGTACTGACCCTCTGACAGTGCAGCTCTCCCTCAGTACTGACCCTCTGACAGTGCAGCATTCCCTCAGTACTGACCTTCTGACAGTGCAGCATTCCCTCAGTACTGACCCTCGAACAATGGAGCACTCCCTCAGTACTGTCCCTCTGACAGTGCAGCACTCCCTCAGTACTGACCCTCTGACAGTGCAGCTCTCCCTCAGTACTGACCCTCTGACAGTGCAGCACTCCCTCAGTACTGACCCTCTGACAGTGCAGCTCTCCCTCAGTACTGACTCTCTGACAGTGCAGCACTCCCTCAGCACTAACCCTCTGACAGTGCAGCATTTCCTCAGTACTGACCCTCTGACAGTGCAGCACTCCCTCAGTACTGACCCTCTGACAGAGCAGCTCACCCTCTGTACTGACCCTCTGACAGTCTAGCACTCCCTCAGTACTGTCACTCTGACAGTGCAGCACACCCTCAGCACTGACCCTCTGACAGTGCAGCTCTCCCTCAGCACTGACCCTCTGACAGTGCAGCACTCCCTCAGTACTGACCCTCTGACAGTGCAGCATTCCCTCAGTACTGACCCTGTGACAGTGCAGCACTCCCTCAGTACACCCTCTGACAGTGCAGCACTCCCTCAGTCCTGGCCCTCTGACAGTGCAGCTCTCCCTCAGTACTGACCCTCTGACAGTGCAGCACTCCCTCAGTACTGACCCTCTGACACTGCATCACTCCCTCAGTACACCCTCTGACAGTGCAGCACTCCCTCAGAACTGACCCTCTGACAGTGCAGCTGTCCCTCAGTACTGACCCTCTGACAGTGCAGCACTCCCTCAGTACTGACCCTCTGACAGTGCAGCACTCCCTCAGTACTGACCCTCTGACAGTGCAGCACTCCCTCAGTACTGACCCTCTGACAGTGCAGCACTCCCTCAGTACTGACCCTCTGACAGTGCAGCACTCCCTCAGTACTGACCCTCTGACAGTGCAGCTCTCCCTCAGTACACCCTCTGATAGTGCAGCACTCCCTCAGTACTGACCCCGTGACAGTGCAGCACTTCTTCAGTACTGACCCTCTGACAGTACAGCACTCCCTCAGTACTGACTCTCTGACAGTGCAGCACTCCCTCAGTACTGACCCTCTGACCGTGCAGCACTCACTCAGTACTGACCCTCTGACAGTGCAGCACTCCCTCAGTACTTACCCTTTGGCAGTGCAGCTCTCCCTCAGCATTGACCCTCTGACAGTGCAGCACTCCCTCAGTACACCCTCTGACAGTGCAGCACTCCCTCAGTTCTGGCCCTCTGACAGTTCGGCACTCCCTCAGTACTGACTCTCTGACAGTGCAGCTCTCCCTCAGTCCTGGCCCTCTAACAGTGCAGCTCTCCCTCAGTCCTGACCCTCTGACAGTGCAGCACTCCCTCAGTACTGACCCTCTGACAGTGCAGCACTCCCTCAGTACACCCTCTGACAGTGCAGCACTCCCTCAGAACCGACCCTCTGACAGTGCAGCTCTCCCTCAGTACTGACCCTCTGACAGTGCAGCACTCCCTCAGTACTGACCCTCTGACAGTGCAGCACTCCCTCAGTACTGACCCTCTGACAGTGCAGCACTCCCTCAGTACTGACCCTCTGACAGTGCAGCACTCCCTCAGTACTGACCCTCTGACAGTGCAGCACTCCATCAGTACTGACCCTCTGACAGTGCAGCACTCCCTCAGTACTGTCCCTCTGACAGTGCAGCACTCCCTCAGAACTGATCCCCTGACAGTGCGGCACTCCCTCAGTACTGACCCTCTGACAGTGCAGCACTCCCTCAGTAATGACCCTCTGACAGTGCAGCACTCCCTCAGTACTGACCCTCTGACAGTGCAGCAATCCCTCAGTACTGACCCTCTGACAGTGCAGCACTCCCTCAGTACTGACCCTCTGACAGTGCAGCACTCCCTCATCACTGACCCCCTGACAGTGCAGCACTCCCTCAGTACTGACCCTCTGACAGAGCAGCTCTCCCTCAGTACTGACCCTCTGACAGTGTAGCACTCCCTCAGTACTGACCCTCTGACAGTGCAGCACTCCCTCAGTACTGACCCTCTGACAGTGCAGCACTCCCTCAGTACTGACCCTCTGACAGTGCAGCACTCCCTCAGTACACCCTCTGACAGTGCAGCACTCCCTCAGAACTGACCCTCTGACAGTGCAGCTGTCCCTCAGTACTGACCCTCTGACAGTGCAGCACTCCCTCAGTACTGACCCTCTGACAGTGCAGCACTCCCTCAGTACTGACCCTCTGACAGTGCAGCACTCCCTCAGTACTGACCCTCTGACAGTGCAGCACTCCCTCAGTACTGACCCTCTGACAGTGCAGCTCTCCCTCAGTACACCCTCTGATAGTGCAGCACTCCCTCAGGACTGACCCCGTGACAGTGCAGCACTTCTTCAGTACTGACCCTCTGACAGTGCGGCACTCCCTCAGTACTGACTCTCTGACAGTGCGGCACTCCCTCAGTACTGACTCTCTGACAGTGCAGCACTCCCTCAGTACTGACCCTCTGACCGTGCAGCACTCCCTCAGTACTGACCCTCTGACAGTGCAGCTCTCCCTTAGTACTATCACTCTGACAGTGCAGCACTCCCTCAGTACTTACCCTCTGGCAGTGCAGCTCTCCCTCAGCATTGACCCTCTGACAGTGCAGCACTCCCTCAGTACACCCTCTGACAGTGCACCACTCCCTCAGTACTGACTCTCTGACAGTGCAGCTCTCCCTCAGTCCTGGCCCTCTGACAGTGCAGCACTCCCTCAGTACACCCTCTGACAGTGCAGCACTCCCTCAGAACCGACCCTCTGACAGTGCAGCTCTCCCTCAGTCCTGACCCTCTGACAGTGCAGCACTCGCTCAGTCCTGACCCTCTGACAGTGCAGCTCTCCCTCAGTACTGACCCTCTGACAGTGCAGCACTCCCTCAGTCCTGACCCTCTGACAGTGCAGCACTCCCTCAGTACTGACCCTCTGACAGTGCAGCACTCCCTCAGTACACCCTCTGACAGTGCAGCACTCCCTCAGAACCGACCCTCTGACAGTGCAGCTCTCCCTCAGTACTGACCCTCTGACAGTGCAGCACTCCCTCAGTACTGACCCTCTGACAGTGCAGCACTCCCTCAGTACTGACCCTCTGACAGTGCAGCACTCCCTCAGTACTGACCCTCTGACAGTGCAGCACTCCCTCAGTACTGACCCTCTGACAGTGCAGCACTCCATCAGTACTGACCCTCTGACAGTGCAGCACTCCCTCAGTACTGTCCCTCTGACAGTGCAGCACTCCCTCAGAACTGATCCCCTGACAGTGCGGCACTCCCTCAGTACTGACCCTCTGACAGTGCAGCACTCCCTCAGTAATGACCCTCTGACAGTGCAGCACTCCCTCAGTACTGACCCTCTGACAGTGCAGCAATCCCTCAGTACTGACCCTCTGACAGTGCAGCACTCCCTCAGTACTGACCCTCTGACAGTGCAGCACTCCCTCATCACTGACCCCCTGACAGTGCAGCACTCCCTCAGTACTGACCCTCTGACAGAGCAGCTCTCCCTCAGTACTGACCCTCTGACAGTGTAGCACTCCCTCAGTACTGACCCTCTGACAGTGCAGCACTCCCTCAGTACTGACCCTCTGACAGAGCAGCTCTCCCTCAGTACTGACCCTCTGATAGCACAGCACTCCTTCAGCACTCACCCTCTGACAGTGCAGCACTTGCTCAGGACTGACCCTCTGACAGTGCAGCAATCCCTCAGTACTGACCCTCTGACAGTGCAGCACTCCCTCAGTCCTGACCCACTGACAGTGCAGCACTCCCTCAGTACTGACCCTCTGACAGTGCTGCTCTCCCTCAGTACTGACCCTCTGACAGTGCGACACTCCCACAGTACTGACCCTCTGACAGTGCAGCACTACCTCAGTACTGACCCTCTGACAGTGCAGCACTCCCTCAGTACTGACCCTCTGGCAGTGCAGCACTCCCTCAGTACTGACCCTCTGACAGTGCAGCACTCCCTCAGAACTGACCCTCTGACAGTGCAGCTCTCCCTCAGTACTGACCCTTTGACAGTGCGACACTCCCTCAGTACTGACCCTCTGAGAGTGTGACACTCCCTCAGAACTGACCCTCTGACAGTGCAGCTCTCCCTCAGTACTGACCCTCTGACAGTGCAGCACTCCCTCAGTACTGACTCTCTGACAGTGCAGCAATCCCTCAGTACTGACCCTCTGACAGTGCAGCACTCCCTCAGTACTGACCCTCTGACAGTGCAGCACTCCCTCAGTACTGACCCTCTGACAGTGCAGCACTCCCTCAGTACTGACCCTCTGACCGTGCAGCACTCCCTCAGTACTGACCGTCTGACAGTGCAGCGCTCCCTCAGTACTGACCCTCTGACAGTGCAGCACTCCCTCAGTACTGACCCTCTGACCGTGCAGCACTCCCTCAGTACTGACTCTCTGACAGAGCAGCCCTCCCTCAGTACTGACCCTCTGACAGTGCAGCACTCCCTCAGTACTGACTCTCTGACAGTGCAGCACTCCCTCAGTACTGACCCTTAGACCGTGCAGCACTCCCTCAGTACTGACCCTCTGACAGTGCAGCACTCCCTCAGTACTGACCCTCTGACCGTGCAACACTCCCTCAGTACTAACCCTCTGACAGTGCAGCACTCCCTCAGTGCTGACCTTCTGACTGTGCAGCACTCCCTCAGTACTGACCCTCTGACAGTGCAGCACTCCCTCAGTACTGACCCTCTGACCGTGCAGCACTCCCTCAGTACTGACCCTCTGACAGTGCAGCACTCCCTCAGTACACCCTCTGACAGTGCAGCACTCCCTCAGAACTGACCCGCTGACAGTGCAGCACTCCCTCAGTACTGACCCTCTGACAGTGCAGCACTCCCTCAGTACTGGCCCTCTGACAGTGCAGCACTCCCTCAGTACTGACCCTCTGACAGTGCAGCGCTCTCTCAGTACTGACCCTCTGACAGTGCAGCACTCCCTCAGTACTGGCCCTCTGACCGTGCAGCACTCCCTCAGTACTGACCCTCTGACAGCGCAGCTCTCCCTCAGTACTGACCCTCTGACAGTGCAGCACTCCCTCAGTACTGACCCTCTGACAGTGCAGCACTCCCTCAGTACTGACCCTCTGACAGTGCGGCACTCCCTCAGTACTGACCCTCTGACAGTGCAGCACTCCCTCAGTACTGACCCTCTGACCGTGCAGCACTCCCTCAGTACTGACCCTCTGACAGTGCAGCACTCCCTCAGTACTGACCCTCTGACCGTGCAGCACTCCCTCAGTACTGACCCTCTGACCGTGCAGCACTCCCTCAGTACACCCTCTGACAGTGCAGCACTCCCTCAGTACTGACCCTCTAACAGTGCAGCACTCCCTCAGTACTGACCCTCTGACAGTGCAGCTCTCCCTCAGTACTGTCACTCGGACAGTGCAGCACTCCCTCAGTACTGACCCTCTGACAGTTCAGCTCTCCCTCAGCACTGACCCTCTGACAGTGCAGCACTCCCTCAGTACTGACCCTCTGACAGTGCAGCATTCCCTCAGTACTGACCCTCTGACAGTGCAGCACTCCCTCAGTACACCCTCTGACAGTGCAGCACTCCCTCAGAACTGACTCTCTGACAGTGCAGCTCCCCCTCAGTCCTGGCACTCTGACAGTGCAGCTCTCCCTCTGTACTGACCCTCTGACAGTGCAGCACTCCCTCAGTACTGACCCTCTGACAGTGCAGCACTCCCTCTGTACTGACTCTCGGACAGCAGCACTCCCTCTGTACTGACCCTCTGACAGTGCAGCTCTCCCTCAGTACACCCTCTGACAGTGCAGCACTCCCTCAGTACTGACCCCCTGACAGTGCAGCACTTCCTCAGTACTGACCCTCTGACAGTGCGACACTCCCTCACTACTGACACTCTGACAGTGCATCACTCCCTCAGTACTGACCCTCTGACAGTGCAGCTCACCCTCAGTACTGACCCTCTGACAGTGCAGCACTCCCTCAGTAATGACTGTCTGACAGTGCAGCTCTCCCTCAGTACTGACCCTCTGACAGTGCAGCACTCCCTCAGTACTGACTCTCTGACAGTGCAGCACTCCCTCAGTACTGACCCTCTGACAGTGCAGCACTCCCTCAGTACTGACCCTCTGACAGTGCAGCACTCCCTCAGTACTGACTCTCTGACAGTGCAGCACTCCCTCAGTACTGACCCTCTGACAGTGCAGCACTCCCTCAGTACTGACCCTCTGACAGTGCAGCACTCCCTCAGTACTGACCCTCTGACAGTGCAGCACTCCCTCAGCACTGACCCTCTGACAGTGCAGCACTCGCTCAGTACTGACCCTCTGACAATGCAGCTCTCCCTCAGTACTGCCCCTCTGACAGTGCAGCTCTCCCTCAGTACTGACCCTCTGACAGTGCAGCATTCCCTCACTACTGACCCTCTGACAGTGCAGCACTCCCTCAGTCCTGACCCTCTGACAGTGCAGCTCTCCCTCAGTACTGACCCTCTGACAGTGCAGCACTCCCTCAGCACTGACCCTCTGACAGCGCAGCTCTCCCTCAGTACTGACCCTCTGACAGTGCAGCACCCCCTCAGTACTGACCCTCTGACAGTGCAGCTCTCCCTCAGTACAGAACCTCTGACAGTGCAGCACTCCCTCAGCACTGACCCTCTGACAGCGCAGCACTCCCTCAGTACTGACCCTCTGGCAGTGCAGCACTCCCTCAGTACTGAACCTCCGACAGTGCGGCACTCCCTCAGTACTGACCCTCTGACAGTGCAGCACTCCCTCAGTACTGACCCTCTGACAGCGCAGCACTTCCTCAGTACTGACCCTCTGACAGTGCAGCACTCCCTCAGTACTGACCCTCTGACAGCGCAGCACTCCCTCAGTACTGACCCTCTGACAGTGCAGCACCCCCTCAGTACTGACCCTCTGACAGTGCAACTCTCCCTCAGTACTGACCCTCTGACAGTGCAGCACTCCCTCAGTACTGACCCTCTGACAGTGCAACTCTCCCTCAGTACTGACCCTCTGACAGTGCAACTCTCCCTCAGTACTGACCCTCTGACAGTGCAGCTCTCCCTCAGTACTGACCCTCTGACAGTGCAGCACTCCCTCAGTACTGACTCTCTGACAGTGCAGCACTCCCTCAGTACTGACCCTCTGACAGTGCAGCACTCCCTCAGTACTGACCCTCTGACAGTGCAGCACTCCCACAGTACTGACCCTCTGACAGTGCAGCACTCCCTCAGCATAGACCCTCTGACAGTGCAGCTCTCCCTCAGTACTGACCCTCTGACAGTGCAGCTCTCCCTCAGTACTGACCATGTGACAGTGCAGCACTCCCTCAGTACTGAAGATCTTTCCCCAGGGAGCTTGAAAATGTGGTGAGGTCGAGTGAGTGCAGTGGATGTATTTGAGGGGGAACCGGATAAACAGATGAGGGAGAGAGGGATAGGAGGAGATGGGGCAAGATTGGAGGGAGGGGAGGAGGTTTGTGTGGAGCACCAGCTTGGATCCAGTGGTCTGTTGTGAAAACCATGACGTGTGCACCGGCGCCCTCTGCTGTTGTAATGTCACTACTGCAGCCACTGGTGGATTGCTTCACAGCCCGAACTGCAGACTGAATATGTGTTGGTGCATCTGAGTTTGCCCCTCATGGGTCTGTGTGTGCCCAACCTGTACCTGTGCCTGCCCCCCTGCTGTGCCTGCCCCGCCCTGTGCCTGCCCCCCTGCTGTGCCTGCCCCGCCCTGTGCCTGCCTCGCCCTGTGCCTGCCCCCTCTGTCCCTGCCCCCCTCTGTGCCTGCCCCCTCTGTCCCTGCCCCCCTCTGTGCCTGCCCTCCTCTGTCCCTGCCCCCCTCTGTGCCTGCCCCCTCTGTCCCTGCCCCCCTCTGTCCCTGCCCCCCTCTGTGCCTGCCCCCCTCTGTGCCTGCCCTCCTCTGTGCCTGCCCCCTCTGTCCCTGCCCCCCTCTGTGCCTGCCCCCCTCTGTGCCTGCTCCCCCTCTGTGCCTGCCCCCCCCTCTGTCCCTGCCCCCCTCTGTGCCTGCCCCCCTCTGTGCCTGCCCTCCTCTGTGCCTGCCCTCCTCTGTGCCTGTCCCCCTCTGTGCCTGTCCCCCTCTGTGCCTGCCCCCTCTGTGCCTGCCCCCTCTGTCCCTGCCCCCCTCTGTGCCTGTCCCCCTCTGTGCCTGCCCCCCCTCTGTGCCTGCCCCCTCTGTCCCTGCCCCCCTCTGTGTCTGCGCCCCCCTCTGTGCCTGCGCCCCCTCTGTGCCTGCGCCCCCTCTGTGCCTGCGCCCCCTCTGTGCCTGCGCCCCCTCTGTGCCTGCCCCCCCCTCTGTCCCTGCGCCCCCCCCTCTGTGCCTGCCCCCCCTCTCTGCCTGCCCCCTCTCCTCTGTGCCTGCCCCCCCTCTGTGCCTGCCCCCCTCTGTGCCTGACCCCTCTGTGCCTGCCCCCCCCTCTGTGCCTGCCCCCCCTCTGTGCCTGCTCCCCCTCTGTGCCTGCGCCCCCTCTGTGCCTGCTCCCCCTCTGTGCCCCTGTGCCCCCCTCTGTGCCTGCCCCCCCTCTGTGCCTGCCCCCCCTCTGTGTCTGCGCCCCCCTCTGTGCCTGCGCCCCCTCTGTGCCTGCGCCCCCTCTGTGCCTGCGCCCCCTCTGTGCCTGCCCCCCCCTCTGTCCCTGCGCCCCCCCCCTCTGTGCCTGCCCCCCCTCTGTGCCTGCCCCCCCTCTGTGCCTGCCCCCCCTCTGTGCCTGCCCCCCCTCTGTGCCTGCCCCCCCTCTGTGCCTGCCCCCCCTCTGTGCCTGCCCCCCCTCTGTGCCTGCCCCCCCCTCTGTGCCTGCCCCCCCCTCTGTCCCTGCACCCCCCCTCTGTGCCTGCCCCCCTCTGTGCCTGCCCCCCTCTGTGCCTGCCCCCCTCTGTGCCTGCCCCCCTCTGTGCCTGCCCCCCCTCTGTGCCTGCTCCCCCTCTGTGCCTGCCCCCCCTCTGTGCCTGCCCCCCTCTGTGCCTGCCCCCCTCTGTGCCTGCCCCCCCTCTGTGCCTGCCCCCCCTCTGTGCCTGCCCCCCCTCTGTGCCTGCCCCCCCCTCTGTGCCTGCCCCCCCTCTGTGCCTGCCCCCCCCTCTGTGCCTGCCCCCCCCTCTGTCCCTGCGCCCCCCCTCTGTGCCTGCCCCCCTCTGTGCCTGCCCCCCTCTGTGCCTGCCCCCCCTCTGTGCCTGCCCCCCTCTGTGCCTGCCCCCCCTCTGTGCCTGCCCCCCCTCTGTGCCTGCCCCCCCCTCTGTGCTTGCCCCCCTCTGTGCTTGCCCCCCTCTGTGCCTGCCCCCCTCTGTGCCTGCTCCCCCTCTGTGCCTGCCCCCCTCTCTGCCTGCCCCCTCTCTGCCTGCCCCCCCTCTGTGCCTGCTCCCTCTCTGTGCCTGCCCCCCTGCTCCCCCTCTCTGCCTGCCCCCTCTCTGCCTGCCCCCCCCTCTGTGCCTGCCCTCCCTCTGTGCCTGCCCCCCTCTGTGCCTGCGCCCTCTCGGTGCCTGTGCCCCCTCTGTCCCTGCCCCCCCTCCTCTGTGCCTGCCCCCCCTCTGTGCCTGCCCCCCCCCCTCTGTGCCAGCACCCCCTCTGTGCCAGCACCCCCTCTGTGCCAGCACCCCCTCTGTCCCTGCGCCCCCTCTGTCCCTGTGACCCCTCTGTTCCTGCGCCCCCTCTCCCTGCCCCTCCTCTTTGCCTGCCCCCCCTCTGTCCCTGCGCCCCCTCTGTCCCTGCGCCCCCTCTGTGCCTGTCCCCCCTGTGCCTGCCCCCCTCCGTGCCTGCCCCCCTCCTCTGTGCCTGCCCCCCTTCCTCTGTGCCTGCCCCCCTTCCTCTGTGCCTGCACCCCCTCTGTCCCTGCACCCCCTCTGTACCTGCGCTCCCTCTGTCCCTGCGCCCCCTCTGTGCCTGTGCTCCCTCTGTGCCTGTGCCCCCTCTGTGCCTGTGCCCCCTCTGTCCCTGCGCCCCCTCTGTGCCTGCCCCCCTCTGTCCCTGCGCCCCCTCTGTGCCTGCCCCCCCTCCTCTGTGCCTGCCCCCCTCCTCTGTGCCTGCCCCCCTCTGTCCCTGCACCCCCTCTGTGCCTGCACCCCCTCTGTGCTTGCGCCCCCTCTGTGCCTGCGCCCCCTCTGTGCCTGCGCCCCCTCTGTGCCTGCGCCCCCTCTGTCCCTGCGCCCCCTCTGTGCCTGTGCCCCCTCTGTGCCTGTGCCCCCTCTGTGCCTGTGCCCCCTCTGTGCCTGTGCCCCCTCTGTGCCTGTGCCCTCTCTGTGCCTGTGCCCCCTCTGTTCCTGCCCCCCTCTGTCCCTGCTCCCCCTCTGTGCCTGTGACCCCTCTGTCCCTGCGCCCCCTCTGTGCCTGCCCCCCTCTGTTCCTGCGCCCCCTCTGTCCCTGCCCCCCCTCTGTTCCTGCGCCCCCTCTGTGCCTGTGCACCCTCTGTTCCTGCGCCCCCTCTGTCCCTGCCCCCCCTCTGTCCCTGCGTCCCCTCTGTTCCTGCGCCCCCTCTGTCCCTGCCCCCCCTCTGTCCCTGCGCCCCCTCTGTCCCTGCGCCCCCTCTGTCCCTGCGCCCCCTCTGTCCCTGCGCCCCCTCTGTCCCTGCGCACCCTCTGTCCCTGCACCCCATCTCTGCCTGCGCCCCCTCTCTGCCTGCCCCCCCTCTGTGCCTGCCCCCCCTCTGTGCCTGCCCCCCCCTCTGTGCCTGTGCCCCCTCTGTGCCTGTGCCCCCTCTGTGCCTGTGCCCCCTCTGTGCCTGTGCCCCCTCTGTCCCTGCGCCCCCTCTGTGCCTGCCCCCCCTCTGTCCCTGCGCCCCCTCTGTGCTTGCCCACCCTCCTCTGTGCCTGCCCCCCTCCTCTGTGCCTGCCCCCCCTCTGTCCCTGCGCCCCCTCTGTCCCTGCCCCCCCTCTGTGCCTGCCCCCCCCCCTCTGTGCCGGTGCCCCCTTTGTGCCTGCGCCCCCTCTGTGCCTGTGCACCCTCAGTTCCTGCGCCCCCTCTGTGCCTGTGCCCCCTCTGTGCCGGTGCCCCCTCTGTGACTGTGCCCCCTCTGTTCCTGCCCCCCCTCTGTTCCTGCGTCTCCTCTGTGCCTGCGCCCCCTCTGTCCCTGCGCCCCCTCTGTGCCTGCCCCCCCTCTGTTCCTGCGCCCCCTCTGTGCCTGCGCCCCCTCTGTCCCTGCCCCCCCTCTGTCCCTGCCCCCCCTCTGTTCCTGCGCCCCCTCTGTGCCTGCCCCCCCTCTGTGCCTGCCCCCCCTCTGTGCCTGCCCCCCCCTCTGTCCCTGCGCCCCCCCTCTGTGCCTGCCCCCCTCTGTGCCTGCCCCCCTCTGTGCCTGCCCCCCTCTGTGCCTGCCCCCCTCTGTGCCTGCCCCCCTCTGTGCCTGCCCCCCTCTGTGCCTGCCCCCCTCTGTGCCTGCCCCCCTCTGTGCCTGCCCCCCCTCTGTGCCTGCCCCCCCTCTGTGCCTGCTCCCCCTCTGTGCCTGCCCCCCCTCTGTGCCTGCCCCCCTCTGTGCCTGCCCCCCTCTGTGCCTGCTCCCCCTCTGTGCCTGCCCCCCCTCTGTGCCTGCCCCCTCTCTGTGCCTGCCCCCCCTCTGTGCCTGCCCCCCCTCTGTGCCTGCCCCCCTCTGTGCCTGCCCCCCCCTCTGTCTCTGCGCCCCCACTCTGTGCCTGCCCACCTCTGTGCCTGCCCCCCTCTGTGCCTGCCCCCCTCTGTGCCTGCCCCCCCTCTGTGTCTGCCCCCCCTCTGTGTCTGCCCCCCCTCTGTGCCTGCCCCCCCTCTGTGCCTGCCCCCCTCTGTGCCTGCTCCCCCTCTGTGCCTGCCCCCCTCTCTGCCTGCCCCCTCTCTGCCTGCCCCCCCTCTGTGCCTGCCCTCCCTCTGTGCCTGCCCCCCCTCTGTGCCTGCGCCCTCTCTGTGCCTGTGCCCCCTCTGTCCCTGCCCCCCCTCCTCTGTGCCTGCCCCCCCTCTGTGCCTGCCCCCCCCTCTGTGCCAGCACCCCCTCTGTCCCTGCGCCCCCTCTGTCCCTGTGCCCCCTCTGTTCCTGCGCCCCCTCTCCCTGCCCCGCCTCTGTGCCTGCCCCCCCTCCTCTTTGCCTGCGCCCCCTCTGTCCCTGCGCCCCCTCTGTGCCTGTCCCCCCTGTGCCTGCCCCCCCTCTGTGCCTGCCCCCTCCTCTGTGCCTGCCCCCCTTCCTCTGTGCCTGCACCCCCTCTGTCCCTGCACCCCCTCTGTCCCTGCACCCCCTCTGTACCTGCGCCCCCTCTGTCCCTGCGCCCCCTCTGTGCCTGTGCCCCCACTGTGCCTGTGCCCCCTCTATGCCTGTGCCCCCTCTATGCCTGTGCCCCCTCTATGCCTGTGCCCCCTCTGTCCCTGCGCCCCCTCTGTGCCTGCCCCCCCTCTGTCCCTGCGCCCCCTCTGTGCCTGCCCCCCCTCCTCTGTGCCTGCCCCCTCCTCTGTGCCTGCCCCCCCTCTGTCCCTGCCCCCCCTCTGTCCCTGCGTCCCCTCTGTGCCTGTGCCCCCTCTGTGCCTGTGCCCCCTCTGTGCCTGTGCCCTCTCTGTGCCTGTGCCCCCTCTGTTCCTGCCCCCCTCTGTTCCTGCGCCCCCTCTGTCCCTGCCCCCCCTCTGTTCCTGTGCCCCCTCTGTTCCTGCCCCCCTCTGTTCCTGCGCCCCCTCTGTCCCTGCCCCCCCTCTGTTCCTGCGCCCCCTCTGTCCCTGCGCCCCCTCTGTCCCTGCGCCCCCTCTGTCCCTGCGCCCCCTCTGTGCCTGCGCCCCCTCTGTCCCTGCCCCCCTCTGTGCCTGTGCCCCCTCTGTGCCTGTGCCCCCTCTGTGCCTGTGACCCCTCTGTTCCTGCGCCCCCTCTGTGCCTGCCCCCCTCTGTTCCTGCGCCCCCTCTGTCCCTGCCCCCCCTTTGTCCCTGCCCCCCCTCTGTGCCTGCCCCCCCTCTGTGCCTGCCCCCCCTCTGTGCCGGTGCACCCTCTGTGCCTGTGCCCCCTCTGTGCCTGTGCCCCCTCTGTCCCTGCGCCCCCTCTGTCCCTGCCCCCCCTCTGGCCCTGAGCCCCCTCTGTGCCTGCCCCCCCTCCTCTGTGCCTGCCCCCCTCCTCTGTGCCTGCCCCCCCTCTGTCCCTGCACCCCCTCTGTCCCTGCCCCCCCTCTGTGCCTGCCCCCCCTCTGTGCCGGTGCCCCCTTTGTGCCTGTGCCCCCTCTGTGACTGTGCCCCCTCTGTTCCTGCCCCCCCTCTGTTCCTGCGCCTCCTCTGTGCCTGCGCCCCCTCTGTGCCTGCGCCCCCTCTGTGCCTGTGCCCCCCCTGTGTGACTGCGCTGCCTGGGTGTTGGGTACTGAGGGCCTAACAAGTTGCCTGATTTTGCTTCTCTTCTCGCTCTGCCCAGGACTGCACCATCTGTATGGAAAGATTGAGCGCGCCCTCTGGTTACAAGGGGACTCCCATCCAGCCCATCGTCAAACCCGATTTAGTGGGAAAACTGTCCAAGTGTGGACACAGTTTCCACGTGCTTTGTTTAATCGCCATGTACAATACTGGGAACAAGGTAAGATACCCGGCACTTACTCCCCATCAAACACTCCCAGGACAGGTAAAGCACGGGGTTAGATACAGAGTAAAGCTCCCTCTACACTGTCCCCATCAAACACTACCAGGACAGGCACAGCACGGGGTTAGATACAGAGTAAAGCTCCCGCTACACTGTCCCCATCAAACACTCGCAGGACAGGTACAGAACGGGGTTAGATACAGAGTAAAGCTCCCTCTACACTGTCCCCATCAAACACTCCCAGGGCAGGTACAGCACTGGGTTAGATACAGAGTAAAGCTCCCTCTACACTTTCCCCATCAAACACTCCCAGGACAGGTACAGCACAGGGTTAGATACAGAGTAAAGATCCCTCTACCCTGTCCCCATCAAACACTCCCAGGACAGGTACAGCACGGGGTTAGATACAGAGTAAAGCTCCCTCTACACAGTCCCCATCAAACACTCCCAGGACAGGTACAGCACGGGGTTAGATACAGAGTAAAGCTCCCTCTACCCTGTCCCCATCAAACACTCCCAGGACAGGTACAGCACGGGGTTAGATACAGAGTAAAGCTCCCTCTACACAGTCCCCATCAAACACTCCCAGGACAGGTACAGTACGGGGTTAGATACAGAGTAATGCTCCCTCTACCCTGTCCCCATCAAACACTCCCAGGACAGGTACAGCACGGGGTTAGATACAGAGTAAAGCTCCCTCTACACTGTCCCCATCAAACACTCCCAGGACAGGTACAGCACGGGGTTAGATACAGAGTAAAGCTCCCTCTACACTGTCCCCATCAAACACTCCCAGGACAGGTACAGCACGGGGTTAGATACAGAGTAAAGCTCCCTCTACACTGTCCCCATCAAACACTCCCAGCACAGGTACAGCACGGGGTTAGATACAGAGTAAAGCTCCCTCTACCCTGTCCCCATCAAACACTCCCAGGACAGGTACAGCACGGGGTTAGATACAGAGTAAAGCTCCCTCTACACTGTCCCCATCAAACACTCCCAGGACAGGTACAGCACGGGGTTAGATACAGAGTAAAGCTCCCTCTACACTGTCCCCATCAAACACTCCCAGGACTGGTACAGCACGGGGTTAGATACAGAGTAAAGCTCCCTCTACACAGTCCCCATCAAACACTCCCAGGACAGGTACAGTACGGGGTTAGATAGAGAGTAAAACTCCCTCTACACTGTCCCCAGCAAACACTCCCAGGACAGGTACAGCACGGGGTTAGATACAGAGTAAAGCTCCCTCTACACTGTCCCCATCAAACACTCCCAGGACAGGTAGAGCACGGGGTTAGATACAGAGTAAAGCTCCCTCTACACTGTCCCCATCAAACACTCCCAGGACAGGTACAGCACGGGGTTAGATACAGAGTAAAGCTCCCTCTACACTGTCCCCATCAAACTCTCCCAGGGCAGGTACTGCACGGGGTTAGATACAGAGTAAAGCTCCCTCTACACTGTCCACATCAAACACTCCCAGGACAGGTACAGCATGGGGTTAGATACAGAGTAAAGTTCCCTCTACACTGTCCCCATCAAACACTCCCAGGACAGGTACAGCACAGGGTTAGATACAGAGTAAAGCTCCCTCTTCACTGTCCCCATCAAACACTCCCAGGACAGGTACAGCACGGGGTTAGATACAGAGTAAAGCTTCCTCTACGCTGTCCCCATCAAACACTCCCAGGACAGGTACAGCACGGGGTTAGATACAGAGTAAAGCTCCCTCTACACTGTCCCCATCAAACACTCCCAGGACAGGTACAGCATGGGGTTAGATACAGAGTAAAGCTCCCTCTACACTGTCCCCATCAAACTTTCCCAGGGCAGGTACAGCACGGGGTTAGATACAGAGTAAAGCACCCTCCACACTGTCCCCATCAAACACTCCCAGGACAGGGACAGCACGGGGTTAGGTACAGAGTGAAGCTCCCTCTACACTGTCCCCATCAAACACTCCCAGGACAGGTACTGCTCGGGGTTAGATACAGAGTAAAGCTCCCTCTACACTGTCCCCATCACATTCTCCCAGGGCAGGTACAGCACGGGGTTAGATGCAGAGTAAAGCTCCCTCTACACTGTCCCCATCAAACACTCCCAGGACAGGTACAGCACGGGGATAGATACAGAGTAAAGCTCCCTCTACACTGTCCCCATCAAACACTCCCAGGACAGGTACAGCACGGGGTTAGTGACAGAGCAAAGCACCCTCTACACTGTCCCCATCAAAAAGTCCTAGGACAGGTACAGCACGGGGTTAGATACAGAGTAAAGCTCCCTCTACACTGTCCCCATCAAACATTCCCAGGACAGGTACAGCACTGGGTTAGAAACAGAGTAAAGCTCCGTCTACACTGTCCCCATCAAACACTCCCAGGACAGGTACAGCACGGGGTTAGATACAGAGTAAAGGTCCCTCCACACTATCCCCATCAAACACTCCCAGGACAGTTACAGCACGGGGTTAGACACAGAGTAAAGCTCCCTCTACACTGTCCCCATCAAACACTCCCAGGACAGGCACAGCACGGGGTTAGATACAGAGTAAAGCTCCCTCTACACTGTCCCCATGAAACACTCCCAGGACAGGTACAGCACGGGGTTAGATACAGAGTAAAGCTCCCTCTACACTGTCCCCATCAAACACTCCCAGGACAGGTACAGCACGGGGTTAGATACAGAGTAAAGCTCCCTCTGCACTGTCCCCATCAAACATTCACATGACAGGTACAGCACGGGGTTAGATACAGAGTAAAGCTCCCTCTACACTGTCCCCATCAAACACTCCCAGGACAGGTACAGCACGGGGTTAGATACAGAGTAAAGCTCCCTCTACACTGTCCCCAACAAACACTCCCAGGACAGGTACAGCACGGGGTTAGATACAGAGTAAAGCTCCCTCTACACTGTCCCCATCAAACTCTCCCAGGGCAGGAACAGCACGGGGTTAGATACAGAGTAAAGCTCCCTCCACACTGTCCCCATCAAACACTCCCAGGGCAGGTACAGCACGGAGTTAGATACAGAGTAAAGCTCCCTCTACACTGTCCCCATCAAACACTCCCAGGACAGGTACTGCACGGGGTTAGATACAGAGTAAAGGTCCCTCTACACTGCCCCATCAAACACTCCCAGGACAGGTACAGCACGGGGTTAGATACAGAGTAAAGCTCCCTCTACACTCTCCCCATCAAACACTCCCAGGACAGGTACAGAACGGGGTTAGATACAGAGTAAAGCTTCCTCTACGCTGTCCCCATCAAACACTCCCAGGACAGGTACAGCACGGGGTTAGATACAGAGTAAAGCTCCCTCTACACTGTCCCCATCAAACACTCCCAGGACAGGTACAGCACGGGGTTAGATACAGAGTAAAGCTCCCTCTACACTGTCCCCATCAAACTTTCCCAGGGCAGGTACAGCACGGGGTTAGATACAGAGTAAAGCACCCTCCACACTGTCCCCATCAAACACTCCCAGGACAGGTACTGCACGGGGTTAGATACAGAGTAAAGCTCCCTCTACACTGTCCCCATCACATTCTCCCAGGGCAGGTACAGCACGGGGTTAGATGCAGAGTAAAGCTCCCTCTACACTGTCCCCATCAAACACTCCCAGGACAGGTACAGCACGGGGATAGATACAGAGTAAAGCTCCCTCTACACTGTCCCCATCAAACACTCCCAGGACAGGTACAGCACGGGGTTAGTGACAGAGCAAAGCACCCTCTACACTGTCCCCATCAAAAAGTCCTAGGACAGGTACAGCACGGGGTTAGATACAGAGTAAAGCTCCCTCTACACTGTCCCCATCAAACATTCCCAGGACAGGTACAGCACTGGGTTAGAAAAAGAGTAAAGCTCCGTCTACACTGTCCCCATCAAACACTCCCAGGACAGGTACAGCACGGGGTTAGATACAGAGTAAAGGTCCCTCCACACTGTCCCCATCAAACACTCCCAGGACAGTTACAGCACGGGGTTCGACACAGAGTAAAGCTCCCTCTACACTGTCCCCATCAAACACTCCCAGGACAGTAACAGCACGGGGTTAGATACAGAGTAAAGGTCCCTCCACACTGTCCCCATCAAACACTCCCAGGACAGTTACAGCACGGGGTTAGACACAGAGTAAAGCTCCCTCTACACTGTCCCCATCAAACACTCCCAGGACAGGTACCGCATGGGGTAAGAGAAAGAGAAAAGCTCCCTCTACACTGTCCCCGTTAAACACTACCAGGACAGGTACAGCACGGGGTTAGATGCAGAGTAAAGCTCCCTCTACACTGTCCCCATGAAACACTCCCAGGACAGGTACAGCACGGGGTTAGATACAGAGTAAAGCTCCCTCTACACTGTCCCCATCAAACACTCCCAGGACAGGTACAGCACGGGGTTAGATACAGAGTAAAGCTCCCTCTACACTGTCCCCAACAAACACTCCCAGGACAGGTACAGCACGGGGTTAGATACAGAGTAAAGCTCCCTCTACACTGTCCCCATCAAACTCTCCCAGGGCAGGAACAGCACGGGGTTAGATACAGAGTAAAGCTCCCTCCACACTGTCCCTATCAAACACTCCCAGGGCAGGTACAGCACGGAGTTAGATACAGAGTAAAGCTCCCTCTACATTGTCCCCATCAAACACTCCCAGGACAGGTACAGCACGGGGTTAGATACAGAGTAACGCTCCCTCCACACTGTCCCCATCAAACACTCCCAGGGCAGGTACAGCACGGAGTTAGATACAGAGTAAAGCTCCCTCTACACTGTCCCCATCAAACACTCCCAGGACAGGTACTGCACGGGGTTAGATACAGAGTAAAGGTCCCTCGACACTGCCCCATCAAACACTCCCAGGACAGGTACAGCACGGGGTTAGATACAGAGTAAAGCTCCCTCTACACTCTCCCCATCAAACACTCCCAGGACAGGTACAGAACGGGGTTAGATACAGAGTAAAGCTCCTTCTACACTGTTCCCATCAAACACTCCCAGGACAGGTACAGCACGAGGTTAGATGCAGAGTAAAGCACCCTCGACACTGTCCCCATCGAACCCTCCCAGGGCAGGTACAGCACGGGGTTAGATACAGAGTTAAGCTCCCTCCACACTGTCCTCAACAAAAACTCCCAGGACAGATACAGCACGGGGTTAGATACAGAGTAAAGCTCCCACTACACTGTCCCCATCAAACACTCCCAGGACAGGTACCGCATGGGGCTAGAGAAAGAGAAAATCTTCCTCTGCACTGTCCCCATCAAACACTCCCAGGACAGGTACAGCACGGGGTTAGATACAGAGTAAAGCTCCCTCTACCTTGTCCGCATCAAACATTCCCAGGACAGGTACAGCACTGGGTTAGAAACAGAGTAAAGCTCCGTCTACACTGTCCCCATCAAACACTCCCAGGACAGGTACAGCACGGGGTTAGATACAGAGTAAAGCTCCCTCCACACTGTCCCCATCAAACACTCCCAGGACAGGTACAGCACGGGGTTAGATACAGAGTAAAGCTCCCTCTGCACTGTCCCCGTTAAACACTCCCAGGACAGGTACAGCACGGGGTTAGATACAGAGTAAAGCTCCCTCTGCACTGTCCCCATCAAACATTCACATGACAGGTACAGCACGGGGTTAGATACAGAGTAAAGCTCCCTCTACACTGTCCCCATCAAACACTCCCAGGACAGGTACAGCACGGGGTTAGATGCAGAGTAAAGCTCCCTCTACACTGTCCCCATCAAACTCTCCCAGGGCAGGAACAGCACGGGGTTAGATACAGAGTAAAGCTCCCTCCACACTGTCCCCATCAAACACTCCGAGGGCAGGTACAGCACAGGGTTAGATACAGAGTAAAGCTCGCTCTTCACTGTCCCCATCAAACACTCCCAGGACAGGTACAGCACGGGGTTAGATACAGAGTAAAGCTTCCTCTACGCTGTCCCCATCAAACACTCCCAGGACAGGTACAGCACGGGGTTAGATACAGAGTAAAGCTCCCTCTACACTGTCCCCATCAAACACTCCCAGGACAGGTACAGCACGGGGTTAGATACAGAGTAAAGCTCCCTCTACACTGTCCCCATCAAACTTTCCCAGGGCAGGTACAGCACGGGGTTAGTGACAGAGCAAAGCACCCTCTACACTGTCCCCATCAAAAAGTCCTAGGACAGGTACAGCACGGGGTTAGATACAGAGTAAAGCTCCCTCTACACTGTCCCCATCAAACATTCCCAGGACAGGTACAGCACTGGGTTAGAAACAGAGTAAAGCTCCGTCTACACTGTCCCCATCAAACACTCCCAGGACAGGTACAGCACGGGGTTAGATACAGAGTAAAGCTCCCTCTACACTGTCCCTCTCAAACACTCCCAGGACAGTTACAGCACGGGGTTAGATACAGAGTAAAGGTCCCTCCACACTGTCCCCATCAAACACTCCCAGGACAGTTACAGCACGGGGTTAGACACAGAGTAAAGCTCCCTCTACACTGTCCCCATCAAACTCTCCCAGGACAGGTACAGCACGGGGTTAGATACAGAGTAAAGCTCCCTCTACACTGTCCCCATCAAACTCTCCCAGGGCAGGAACAGCACGGGGTTAGATACAGAGTAAAGCTCCCTCCACACTGTCCCCATCAAACACTCCCAGGACAGGTACAGCACGGGGTTAGATACAGACTAAAGCTCCCTCTGCACTGTCCCCATCAAACTCTCCCAGGACAGGTACAGCACGGGGTTAGATACAGAGTAAAGCTCCCTCTACACTGTCCCCATCAAACTCTCCCAGGGCAGGAACAGCACGGGGTTAGATACAGAGTAAAGCTCCCTCTACACTGTCCCCATCAAACACTCCCAGGACAGGTACAGCACGGGGTTAGATACAGAGTAAAGCTCCCTCCCTCTACACTGTCCCCATCAAACTCTCCCAGGGCAGGAACAGCACGGGGTTAGATACAGAGTAAAGCTCCCTCCACACTGTCCCCATCAAACACTCCCAGGGCAGGTACAGCACGGAGTTAGATACAGAGTAAAGCTCCCTCTACACTGTCCCCATCAAACACTCCCAGGACAGGTACTGCACGGGGTTAGATACAGAGTAAAGGTCCCTCTACACTGTCCCCATCAAACACTCCCAGCGCAGGTACAGCACGGGGTTAGATACAGAGTAAAGCTCCCTCTACACTCTCCCCATCAAACACTCCCAGGACAGGTACAGAACGGGGTTAGATACAGAGTAAAGCTTCCTCTACGCTGTCCCCATCAAACACTCCCAGGACAGGTACAGCACGGGGTTAGATACAGAGTAAAGCTCCCTCTACACTGTCCCCATCAAACACTCCCAGGACAGGTACAGCACGGGGTTAGATACAGAGTAAAGCTCCCTCTACACTGTCCCCATCAAACTTTCCCAGGGCAGGTACAGCACGGGGTTAGATACAGAGTAAAGCACCCTCCACACTGTCCCCATCAAACACTCCCAGGACAGGTACTGCACGGGGTTAGATACAGAGTGAAGCTCCCTCTACACTGTCCCCATCAAACACTCCCAGGACAGGTACTGCTCGGGGTTAGATACAGAGTAAAGCTCCCTCTACACTGTCCCCATCACATTCTCCCAGGGCAGGTACAGCACTGGGTTAGATGCAGAGTAAAGCTCCCTCTACACTGTCCCCATCAAACACTCCCAGGACAGGTACAGCACGGGGATAGATACAGAGTAAAGCTCCCTCTACACTGTCCCCATCAAACACTCCCAGGACAGGTACAGCACGGGGTTAGTGACAGAGCAAAGCACCCTCTACACTGTCCCCATCAAAAAGTCCTAGGACAGGTACAGCACGGGGTTAGATACAGAGTAAAGCTCCCTCTACACTGTCCCCATCAAACATTCCCAGGACAGGTACAGCACTGGGTTAGAAACAGAGTAAAGCTCCGTCTACACTGTCCCCATCAAACACTCCCAGGACAGGTACAGCACGGGGTTAGATACAGAGTAAAGGTCCCTCCACACTGTCCCCATCAAACACTCCCAGGACAGTTACAGCACGGGGTTAGACACAGAGTAAAGCTCCCTCTACACTGTCCCCATCAAACATTCACATGACAGGTACAGCACGGGGTTAGATACAGAGTAAAGCTCCCTCTACACTGTCCCCATCAAACACTCCCAGGACAGGTACAGCACGGGGTTAGATACAGAGTAAAGCTCCCTCTACACTGTCCCCAACAAACACTCCCAGGACAGGTACAGCACGGGGTTAGATACAGAGTAAAGCTCCCTCTACACTGTCCCCATCAAACTCTCCCAGGGCAGGAACAGCACGGGGTTAGATACAGAGTAAAGCTCCCTCCACACTGTCCCCATCAAACACTCCGAGGGCAGGTACAGCACGGAGTTAGATACAGAGTAAAGCTCCCTCTACACTGTCCCCATCAAACACTCCCAGGACAGGTACAGCACGGGGTTAGATACAGAGTAACGCTCCCTCCACACTGTCCCCATCAAACACTCCCAGGGCAGGTACAGCACGGAGTTAGATACAGAGTAAAGCTCCCTCTACACTGTCCCCATCAAACCCTCCCAGGACAGGTACTGCACGGGGTTAGATACAGAGTAAAGGTCCCTCTACAATGCCCCATCAAACACTCCCAGGACAGGTACAGCACGGGGTTAGATACAGAGTAACGCTCCCTCCACACTGTCCCCATCAAACACTCCCAGGGCAGGTACAGCACGGAGTTAGATACAGAGTAAAGCTCCCTCTACACTGTCCCCATCAAACACTCCCAGGACAGGTACTGCACGGGGTTAGATACAGAGTAAAGGTCCCTCGACACTGCCCCATCAAACACTCCCAGGACAGGTACAGCACGGGGTTAGATACAGAGTAAAGCTCCCTCTACACTCTCCCCATCAAACACTCCCAGGACAGGTACAGAACGGGGTTAGATACAGAGTAAAGCTCCTTCTACACTGTTCCCATCAAACACTCCCAGGACAGGTACAGCACGAGGTTAGATGCAGAGTAAAGCACCCTCGACACTGTCCCCATCGAACCCTCCCAGGGCAGGTACAGCACGGGGTTAGATACAGAGTTAAGCTCCCTCCACACTGTCCTCAACAAAAACTCCCAGGACAGATACAGCACGGGGTTAGATACAGAGTAAAGCTCCCACTACACTGTCCCCATCAAACACTCCCAGGACAGGTACCGCATGGGGCTAGAGAAAGAGAAAATCTTCCTCTGCACTGTCCCCATCAAACACTCCCAGGACAGGTACAGCACGGGGTTAGATACAGAGTAAAGCTCCCTCTACCTTGTCCGCATCAAACATTCCCAGGACAGGTACAGCACTGGGTTAGAAACAAAGTAAAGCTCCGTCTACACTGTCCCCATCAAACACTCCCAGGACAGGTACAGCACGGGGTTAGATACAGAGTAAAGCTCCCTCCACACTGTCCCCATCAAACACTCCCAGGACAGGTACAGCACGGGGTTAGATACAGAGTAAAGCTCCCTCTGCACTGTCCCCGTTAAACACTCCCAGGACAGGTACAGCACGGGGTTAGATACAGAGTAAAGCTCCCTCTGCACTGTCCCCATCAAACATTCACATGACAGGTACAGCACGGGGTTAGATACAGAGTAAAGCTCCCTCTACACTGTCCCCATCAAACACTCCCAGGACAGGTACAGCACGGGGTTAGATACAGAGTAAAGCTCCCTCTACACTGTCCCCATCAAACTCTCCCAGGGCAGGAACAGCACGGGGTTAGATACAGAGTAAAGCTCCCTCCACACTGTCCCCATCAAACACTCCGAGGGCAGGTACAGCACAGGGTTAGATACAGAGTAAAGCTCGCTCTTCACTGTCCCCATCAAACACTCCCAGGACAGGTACAGCACGGGGTTAGATACAGAGTAAAGCTTCCTCTACGCTGTCCCCATCAAACACTCCCAGGACAGGTACAGCACGGGGTTAGATACAGAGTAAAGCTCCCTCTACACTGTCCCCATCAAACACTCCCAGGACAGGTACAGCACGGGGTTAGATACAGAGTAAAGCTCCCTCTACACTGTCCCCATCAAACTTTCCCAGGGCAGGTACAGCACGGGGTTAGATACAGAGTAAAGCACCCTCCACACTGTCCCCATCAAACACTCCCAGGACAGGTACTGCACGGGGTTAGATACAGAGTGAAGCTCCCTCTACACTGTCCCCATGAAACACTCCCAGGACAGGTACTGCTCTGGTTAGATACAGAGTAAAGCTCCCTCTACACTGTCCCCATCACATTCTCCCAGGGCTGGTACAGCACGGGGTTAGATGCAGAGTAAAGCTCCCTGTACACTGTCCCCATCAAACACTCCCAGGACAGGTACAGCACGGGGATAGATACAGAGTAAAGCTCCCTCTACACTGTCCCCATCAAACACTCCCAGGACAGGTACAGCACGGGGTTAGTGACAGAGCAAAGCACCCTCTACACTGTCCCCATCAAAAAGTCCTAGGACAGGTACAGCACGGGGTTAGATACAGAGTAAAGCTCCCTCTACACTGTCCCCATCAAACATTCCCAGGACAGGTACAGCACTGGGTTAGAAACAGAGTAAAGCTCCGTCTACACTGTCCCCATCAAACACTCCCAGGACAGGTACAGCACGGGGTTAGATACAGAGTAAAGCTCCCTCTACACTGTCCCTCTCAAACACTCCCAGGACAGTTACAGCACGGGGTTAGATACAGAGTAAAGGTCCCTCCACACTGTCCCCATCAAACACTCCCAGGACAGTTACAGCACGGGGTTAGACACAGAGTAAAGCTCCCTCTACACTGTCCCCATCAAACACTCCCAGGACAGGTACAGCACGGGGTTAGATACAGAGTAAAGCTCCCTCTACACTGTCCCCATCAAACTCTCCCAGGGCAGGAACAGCACGGGGTTAGATACAGAGTAAAGCTCCCTCCACACTGTCCCCATCAAACACTCCCAGGACAGGTACAGCACGGGGTTAGATACAGACTAAAGCTCCCTCTGCACTGTCCCCATCAAACTCTCCCAGGACAGGTACAGCACGGGGTTAGATACAGAGTAAAGCTCCCTCTACACTGTCCCCATCAAACTCTCCCAGGGCAGGAACAGCACGGGGTTAGATACAGAGTAAAGCTCCCTCTACACTGTCCCCATCAAACACTCCCAGGACAGGTACAGCACGGGGTTAGATACAGAGTAAAGCTCCCTCCCTCTACACTGTCCCCATCAAACTCTCCCAGGGCAGGAACAGCACGGGGTTAGATACAGAGTAAAGCTCCCTCCACACTGTCCCCATCAAACACTCCCAGGGCAGGTACAGCACGGAGTTAGATACAGAGTAAAGCTCCCTCTACACTGTCCCCATCAAACACTCCCAGGACAGGTACTGCACGGGGTTAGATACAGAGTAAAGGTCCCTCTACACTGTCCCCATCAAACACTCCCAGCGCAGGTACAGCACGGGGTTAGATACAGAGTAAAGCTCCCTCTACACTCTCCCCATCAAACACTCCCAGGACAGGTACAGAACGGGGTTAGATACAGAGTAAAGCTTCCTCTACGCTGTCCCCATCAAACACTCCCAGGACAGGTACAGCACGGGGTTAGATACAGAGTAAAGCTCCCTCTACACTGTCCCCATCAAACACTCCCAGGACAGGTACAGCACGGGGTTAGATACAGAGTAAAGCTCCCTCTACACTGTCCCCATCAAACTTTCCCAGGGCAGGTACAGCACGGGGTTAGATACAGAGTAAAGCACCCTCCACACTGTCCCCATCAAACACTCCCAGGACAGGTACTGCACGGGGTTAGATACAGAGTGAAGCTCCCTCTACACTGTCCCCATCAAACACTCCCAGGACAGGTACTGCTCGGGGTTAGATACAGAGTAAAGCTCCCTCTACACTGTCCCCATCACATTCTCCCAGGGCAGGTACAGCACGGGGTTAGATGCAGAGTAAAGCTCCCTCTACACTGTCCCCATCAAACACTCCCAGGACAGGTACAGCACGGGGATAGATACAGAGTAAAGCTCCCTCTACACTGTCCCCATCAAACACTCCCAGGACAGGTACAGCACGGGGTTAGTGACAGAGCAAAGCTCCCTCTACACTGTCCCCATCAAAAAGTCCTAGGACAGGTACAGCACGGGGTTAGATACAGAGTAAAGCTCCCTCTACACTGTCCCCATCAAACATTCCCAGGACAGGTACAGCACTGGGTTAGAAACAGAGTAAAGCTCCGTCTACACTGTCCCCATCAAACACTCCCAGGACAGGTACAGCACGGGGTTAGATACAGAGTAAAGGTCCCTCCACACTGTCCCCATCAAACACTCCCAGGACAGTTACAGCACGGGGTTAGACACAGAGTAAAGCTCCCTCTACACTGTCCCCATCAAACATTCACATGACAGGTACAGCACGGGGTTAGATACAGAGTAAAGCTCCCTCTACACTGTCCCCATCAAACACTCCCAGGACAGGTACAGCACGGGGTTAGATACAGAGTAAAGCTCCCTCTACACTGTCCCCAACAAACACTCCCAGGACAGGTACAGCACGGGGTTAGATACAGAGTAAAGCTCCCTCTACACTGTCCCCATCAAACTCTCCCAGGGCAGGAACAGCACGGGGTTAGATACAGAGTAAAGCTCCCTCCACACTGTCCCCATCAAACACTCCGAGGGCAGGTACAGCACGGAGTTAGATACAGAGTAAAGCTCCCTCTACACTGTCCCCATCAAACACTCCCAGGACAGGTACAGCACGGGGTTAGATACAGAGTAACGCTCCCTCCACACTGTCCCCATCAAACACTCCCAGGGCAGGTACAGCACGGAGTTAGATACAGAGTAAAGCTCCCTCTACACTGTCCCCATCAAACCCTCCCAGGACAGGTACTGCACGGGGTTAGATACAGAGTAAAGGTCCCTCTACAATGCCCCATCAAACACTCCCAGGACAGGTACAGCACGGGGTTAGATACAGAGTAAAGCTCCCTCTACACTCTCCCCATCAAACACTCCCAGGACAGGTACAGCACGAGGTTAGATGCAGAGTAAAGCACCCTCGACACTGTCCCCATCGAACCCTCCCAGGGCAGGTACAGCACGGGGTTAGATACAGAGTTAAGCTCCCTCCACACTGTCCGCAACAAAAACTCCCAGGACAGATACAGCACGGGGTGAGATACAGAGTAAAGCTCCCACTACACTGTCCCCGTCAAACACTCCCAGGACAGGTACCGCATGGGGTTAGAGAAAGAGAAAAGCTTCCTCTGCACTGTCCCCGTCAAACACTCCCAGGACAGGTACAGCACGGGGTTAGATACAGAGTAAAGCTCCCTCTAACTTGTCCGCATCAAACACTCCCAGGACAGGTACAGCACGGGATTAGATACAGAGTCAAGCTCCCTCTACACTGTCCCCATCAAACACTCCCAGGACAGGTACAGCACGGGGTTAGATACAGAGTAAAGCTCGCTCCACACTATCCCCATCAAACACTCCCAGGACAGGTACAGCACAGGGTTAGATACAGAGTTAAGCTCCCTCTTCACTGCCCCATCAAACACTCCCAGGATAGCTACAGCACGGGGTTAGATACAGAGTAAAGCTCCCTCTACACTGCCCCATCAAACACTTCCTGACAGGTACAGCACGGGGTTAGATACAGAGTAAAGCTCCCTCTATACTGTTCCCATCAAACACTCCCAGGACAGGTACAGCATGGGGTTAGATACAGAGTAAAGCTCCCTCTACACTGTTCCCATCAAACACTCCCACGACAGGTACAGCACGGGGTCAGATAAAGAGTAATGCTCCCTCTACACTGTCCCCATCAAACACTCCCAGGACAGGTACAGCACGGGGTTAAATACAGAGTAAAGCTCCCACTACACTGTCCCCATCAAACTCTCCCAGGGCAGGTACAGCACGGGGTTTGATACAGAGTAAAGCACCCTCTACACTGTCCCCATCAAACACTCCCAGGACAGGTACAGCACGGGCTTAGATACAGAGTAAAGCTCCCTCTACACTGTCCCCATCAAACTTTCCCAGGGCAGGTACAGCACGGGGTTAGATACAGAGTAAAGCACCCTCCACACTGTCCCCATCAAACACTCCCAGGACAGGTACTGCACGGGGTTAGATACAGAGTGAAGCTCCCTCTACACTGTCCCCATCAAACACTCCCAGGACAGGTACTGCTCGGGGTTAGATACAGAGTAAAGTTCCCTCTACACTGTCCCCATCACATTCTCCCAGGGCAGGTACAGCACGGGGTTAGATGCAGAGTAAAGCTCCCTCTACACTGTCCCCATCAAACACTCCCAGGACAGGTACAGCACGGGGATAGATACAGAGTAAAGCTCCCTCTACACTGTCCCCATCAAACACTCCCAGGACAGGTACAGCACGGGGTTAGTGACAGAGCAAAGCACCCTCTACACTGTCCCCATCAAAAAGTCCTAGGACAGGTACAGCACGGGGTTAGATACAGAGTAAAGCTCCCTCTACACTGTCCCCATCAAACATTCCCAGGACAGGTACAGCACTGGGTTAGAAACAGAGTAAAGCTCCGTCTACACTGTCCCCATCAAACACTCCCAGGACAGGTACAGCACGGGGTTAGATACAGAGTAAAGGTCCCTCCACACTGTCCCCATCAAACACTCCCAGGACAGTTACAGCACGGGGTTAGACACAGAGTAAAGCTCCCTCTACACTGTCCCCATCAAACATTCACATGACAGGTACAGCACGGGGTTAGATACAGAGTAAAGCTCCCTCTACACTGTCCCCATCAAACTCTCCCAGGGCAGGAACAGCACGGGGTTAGATACAGAGTAAAGCTCCCTCCACACTGTCCCCATCAAACACTCCGAGGGCAGGTACAGCACGGAGTTAGATACAGAGTAAAGCTCCCTCTACACTGTCCCCATCAAACACTCCCAGGACAGGTACAGCACGGGGTTAGATACAGAGTAACGCTCCCTCCACACTGTCCCCATCAAACACTCCCAGGGCAGGTACAGCACGGAGTTAGATACAGAGTAAAGCTCCCTCTACACTGTCCCCATCAAACGCTCCCAGGACAGGTACTGCACGGGGTTAGATACAGAGTAAAGGTCCCTCTACACTGCCCCATCAAACACTCCCAGGACAGGTACAGCACGGGGTTAGATACAGAGTAAAGCTCCCTCTACACTCTCCCCATCAAACACTCCCAGGACAGGTACAGAACGGGGTTAGATACAGAGTAAAGCTCCTTCTACACTGTTCCCATCAAACACTCCCAGGACAGGTACAGCACGGGGTTAGATACAGAGTAAAGCTCCCTCTACACTGTCCCCATCAAACATTCCCAGGACAGGTACAGCACTGGGTTAGAAACAGAGTAAAGCTCCGTCTACACTGTCCCCATCAAACACTCCCAGGACAGGTACAGCACGGGGTTAGATACAGAGTAAAGCTCCCTCTACACTGTCCCTCTCAAACACTCCCAGGACAGTTACAGCACGGGGTTAGATACAGAGTAAAGGTCCCTCCACACTGTCCCCATCAAACACTCCCAGGACAGTTACAGCACGGGGTTAGACACAGAGTAAAGCTCCCTCTACACTGTCCCCATCAAACACTCCCAGGACAGGTACAGCACGGGGTTAGATACAGAGTAAAGCTCCCTCTACACTGTCCCCATCAAACTCTCCCAGGGCAGGAACAGCACGGGGTTAGATACAGAGTAAAGCTCCCTCCACACTGTCCCCATCAAACACTCCCAGGACAGGTACAGCACGGGGTTAGATACAGACTAAAGCTCCCTCTGCACTGTCCCCATCAAACTCTCCCAGGACAGGTACAGCACGGGGTTAGATACAGAGTAAAGCTCCCTCTACACTGTCCCCATCAAACTCTCCCAGGGCAGGAACAGCACGGGGTTAGATACAGAGTAAAGCTCCCTCTACACTGTCCCCATCAAACACTCCCAGGACAGGCACAGCACGGGGTTAGATACAGAGTAAAGCTCCCTCTACACTGTCCCCATCAAACTCTCCCAGGGCAGGAACAGCACGGGGTTAGATACAGAGTAAAGCTCCCTCCACACTGTCCCCATCAAACACTCCCAGGGCAGGTACAGCACGGAGTTAGATACAGAGTAAAGCTCCCTCTACACTGTCCCCATCAAACACTCCCAGGACAGGTACTGCACGGGGTTAGATACAGAGTAAAGGTCCCTCTACACTGTCCCCATCAAACACTCCCAGGACAGGTACTGCAGGGGTTAGATACAGAGTGAAGCTCCCTCTACACTGTCCCCATCAAACACTCCCAGGACAGGTACTGCTCGGGGTTAGATACAGAGTAAAGCTCCCTCTACACTGTCCCCATCACATTCTCCCAGGGCAGGTACAGCACGGGGTTAGATGCAGAGTAAAGCTCCCTCTACACTGTCCCCATCAAACACTCCCAGGACAGGTACAGCACGGGGATAGATACAGAGTAAAGCTCCCTCTACACTGTCCCCATCAAACACTCCCAGGACAGGTACAGCACGGGGTTAGTGACAGAGCAAAGCACCCTCTACACTGTCCCCATCAAAAAGTCCTAGGACAGGTACAGCACGGGGTTAGATACAGAGTAAAGCTCCCTCTACACTGTCCCCATCAAACATTCCCAGGACAGGTACAGCACTGGGTTAGAAACAGAGTAAAGCTCCGTCTACACTGTCCCCATCAAACACTCCCAGGACAGGTACAGCACGGGGTTAGATACAGAGTAAAGGTCCCTCCACACTGTCCCCATCAAACACTCCCAGGACAGTTACAGCACGGGGTTAGACACAGAGTAAAGCTCCCTCTACACTGTCCCCATCAAACATTCACATGACAGGTACAGCACGGGGTTAGATACAGAGTAAAGCTCCCTCTACACTGTCCCCATCAAACACTCCCAGGACAGGTACAGCACGGGGTTAGATACAGAGTAAAGCTCCCTCTACACTGTCCCCAACAAACACTCCCAGGACAGGTACAGCACGGGGTTAGATACAGAGTAAAGCTCCCTCTACACTGTCCCCATCAAACTCTCCCAGGGCAGGAACAGCACGGGGTTAGATACAGAGTAAAGCTCCCTCCACACTGTCCCCATCAAACACTCCGAGGGCAGGTACAGCACGGAGTTAGATACAGAGTAAAGCTCCCTCTACACTGTCCCCATCAAACACTCCCAGGACAGGTACAGCACGGGGTTAGATACAGAGTAACGCTCCCTCCACACTGTCCCCATCAAACACTCCCAGGGCAGGTACAGCACGGAGTTAGATACAGAGTAAAGCTCCCTCTACACTGTCCCCATCAAACACTCCCAGGACAGGTACTGCACGGGGTTAGATACAGAGTAAGGTCCCTCTACAATGCCCCATCAAACACTCCCAGGACAGGTACAGCACGGGGTTAGATACAGAGTAAAGCTCCCTCTACACTCTCCCCATCAAACACTCCCAGGACAGGTACAGAACGGGGTTAGATACAGAGTAAAGCTCCTTCTACACTGTTCCCATCAAACACTCCCAGGACAGGTACAGCACGAGGTTAGATGCAGAGTAAAGCACCCTCGACACTGTCCCCATCGAACCCTCCCAGGGCAGGTACAGCACGGGGTTAGATACAGAGTTAAGCTCCCTCCACACTGTCCGCAACAAAAACTCCCAGGACAGATACAGCACGGGGTGAGATACAGAGTAAAGCTCCCACTACACTGTCCCCGTCAAACACTCCCAGGACAGGTACCGCATGGGGTTAGAGAAAGAGAAAAGCTTCCTCTGCACTGTCCCCGTCAAACACTCCCAGGACAGGTACAGCACGGGGTTAGATACAGAGTAAAGCTCCCTCTAACTTGTCCGCATCAAACACTCCCAGGACAGGTACAGCACGGGATTAGATACAGAGTCAAGCTCCCTCTACACTGTCCCCATCAAACACTCCCAGGACAGGTACAGCACGGGGTTAGATACAGAGTAAAGCTCGCTCCACACTATCCCCATCAAACACTCCCAGGACAGGTACAGCACAGGGTTAGATACAGAGTTAAGCTCCCTCTTCACTGCCCCATCAAACACTCCCAGGATAGCTACAGCACGGGGTTAGATACAGAGTAAAGCTCCCTCTACACTGCCCCATCAAACACTTCCTGACAGGTACAGCACGGGGTTAGATACAGAGTAAAGCTCCCTCTATACTGTTCCCATCAAACACTCCCAGGACAGGTACAGCATGGGGTTAGATACAGAGTAAAGCTCCCTCTACACTGTTCCCATCAAACACTCCCACGACAGGTACAGCACGGGGTCAGATAAAGAGTAATGCTCCCTCTACACTGTCCCCATCAAACACTCCCAGGACAGGTACAGCACGGGGTTAAATACAGAGTAAAGCTCCCACTACACTGTCCCCATCAAACTCTCCCAGGGCAGGTACAGCACGGGGTTTGATACAGAGTAAAGCACCCTCTACACTGTCCCCATCAAACACTCCCAGGACAGGTACAGCACGGGGTTAGATACAGAGTAAAGCTCCCTCTACACTGTCCCCATCAAACTTTCCCAGGGCAGGTACAGCACGGGGTTAGATACAGAGTAAAGCACCCTCCACACTGTCCCCATCAAACACTCCCAGGACAGGTAATGCACGGGGTTAGATACAGAGTGAAGCTCCCTCTACACTGTCCCCATCAAACACTCCCAGGACAGGTACTGCTCGGGGTTAGATACAGAGTAAAGCTCCCTCTACACTCTCCCCATCAAACACTCCCAGGACAGGTACAGAACGGGGTTAGATACAGAGTAAAGCTCCTTCTACACTGTTCCCATCAAACACTCCCAGGACAGGTACAGCACGGGGTTAGATACAGAGTAAAGCTCCCTCTACACTGTCCCCATCAAACATTCCCAGGACAGGTACAGCACTGGGTTAGAAACAGAGTAAAGCTCCGTCTACACTGTCCCCATCAAACACTCCCAGGACAGGTACAGCACGGGGTTAGATACAGAGTAAAGCTCCCTCTACACTGTCCCTCTCAAACACTCCCAGGACAGTTACAGCACGGGGTTAGATACAGAGTAAAGGTCCCTCCACACTGTCCCCATCAAACACTCCCAGGACAGTTACAGCACGGGGTTAGACACAGAGTAAAGCTCCCTCTACACTGTCCCCATCAAACACTCCCAGGACAGGTACAGCACGGGGTTAGATACAGAGTAAAGCTCCCTCTACACTGTCCCCATCAAACTCTCCCAGGGCAGGAACAGCACGGGGTTAGATACAGAGTAAAGCTCCCTCCACACTGTCCCCATCAAACACTCCCAGGACAGGTACAGCACGGGGTTAGATACAGACTAAAGCTCCCTCTGCACTGTCCCCATCAAACTCTCCCAGGACAGGTACAGCACGGGGTAAGATACAGAGTAAAGCTCCCTCTACACTTTCCCCATCAAACTCTCCCAGGGCAGGAACAGCACGGGGTTAGATACAGAGTAAAGCTCCCTCTACACTGTGCCCATCAAACACTCCCAGGACAGGTACAGCACGGGGTTAGATACAGAGTAGAGCTCCCTCTACACTGTCCCCATCAAACTCTCCCAGGGCAGGAACAGCACGGGGTTAGATACAGAGTAAAGCTCCCTCCACACTGTCCCCATCAAACACTACCAGGGCAGGTACAGCACGGAGTTAGATACAGAGTAAAGCTCCCTCTACACTGTCCCCATCAAACACTCCCAGGACAGGTACTGCACGGGGTTAGATTCAGAGTAAAGGTCCCTCTCCACTGTCCCCATCAAACACTCCCAGCGCAGGTACAGCACGGGGTTAGATACAGAGTAAAGCTCCCTCTACACTCTCCCCATCAAACACTCCCAGGACAGGTACAGAACGGGGTTAGATACAGAGTAAAGCTTCCTCTACGCTGTCCCCATCAAACACTCCCAGGACAGGTACAGCACGGGGTTAGATACAGAGTAAAGCTCCCTCTACACTGTCCCCATCAAACACTCCCAGGACAGGTACAGCACGGGGTTAGATACAGAGTAAAGCTCCCTCTACACTGTCCCCATCAAACATTCCCAGGGCAGGTACAGCACGGGGTTAGATACAGAGTAAAGCACCCTCCACACTGTCCCCATCAAACACTCCCAGGACAGGTACTGCACGGGGTTAGATACAGAGTGAAGCTCCCTCTACACTGTCCCCATCAAACACTCCCAGGACAGGTACTGCTCGGGGTTAGATACAGAGTAAAGCTCCCTCTACACTGTCCCCATCACATTCTCCCAGGGCAGGTACAGCACGGGGTTAGATGCAGAGTAAAGCTCCCTCTACACTGTCCCCATCAAACACTCCCAGGACAGGTACAGCACGGGGATAGATACAGAGTAAAGCTCCCTCTACACTGTC
Source organism: Scyliorhinus torazame (assembly GCF_047496885.1). Classification (NCBI taxonomy): domain Eukaryota; kingdom Metazoa; phylum Chordata; class Chondrichthyes; order Carcharhiniformes; family Scyliorhinidae; genus Scyliorhinus; species Scyliorhinus torazame. The sequence goes on along the minus strand of NC_092710.1, from coordinate 39,952,749 downwards.
CCCATCAAACACTCCCAGGACAGGTACAGCACGGGGTTAGTGACAGAGCAAAGCACCCTCTACACTGTCCCCATCAAAAAGTCCTAGGACAGGTACAGCACGGGGTTAGATACAGAGTAAAGCTCCCTCTACACTGTCCCCATCAAACATTCCCAGGACAGGTACAGCACTGGGTTAGAAACAGAGTAAAGCTCCGTCTACACTGTCCCCATCAAACACTCCCAGGACAGGTACAGCACGGGGTTAGATACAGAGTAAAGGTCCCTCCACACTGTCCCCATCAAACACTCCCAGGACAGTTACAGCACGGGGTTAGACACAGAGTAAAGCTCCCTCTACACTGTCCCCATCAAACATTCACATGACAGGTACAGCACGGGGTTAGATACAGAGTAAAGCTCCCTCTACACTGTCCCCATCAAACACTCCCAGGACAGGTACAGCACGGGGTTAGATACAGAGTAAAGCTCCCTCTACACTGTCCCCAACAAACACTCCCAGGACAGGTACAGCACGGGGTTAGATACAGAGTAAAGCTCCCTCTACACTGTCCCCATCAAACTCTCCCAGGGCAGGAACAGCACGGGGTTAGATACAGAGTAAAGCTCCCTCCACACTGTCCGCAACAAAAACTCCCAGGACAGGTACAGCACGGGGTGAGATACAGAGTAAAGCTCCCACTACACTGTCCCCGTCAAACACTCCCAGGACAGGTACCGCATGGGGTTAGAGAAAGAGAAAAGCTTCCTCTGCACTGTCCCCGTCAAACACTCCCAGGACAGGTACAGCACGGGGTTAGATACAGAGTAAAGCTCCCTCTACCTTGTCCGCATCAAACACTCCCAGGACAGGTACAGCACGGGATTAGATACAGAGTCAAGCTCCCTCTACACTGTCCCCATCAAACACTCCCAGGACAGGTACAGCACGGGGTTAGATACAGAGTAAAGCTCGCTCCACACTATCCCCATCAAACACTCCCAGGACAGGTACAGCACAGGGTTAGATACAGAGTTAAGCTCCCTCTTCACTGCCCCATCAAACACTCCCAGGATAGCTACAGCACGGGGTTAGATACAGAGTAAAGCTCCCTCTACACTGCCCCATCAAACACTTCCTGACAGGTACAGCACGGGGTTAGATACAGAGTAAAGCTCCCTCTATACTGTTCCCATCAAACACTCCCAGGACAGGTACAGCATGGGGTTAGATACAGAGTAAAGCTCCCTCTACACTGTTCCCATCAAACACTCCCACGACAGGTACAGCACGGGGTCAGATAAAGAGTAATGCTCCCTCTACACTGTCCCCATCAAACACTCCCAGGACAGGTACAGCACGGGGTTAAATACAAAGTAAAGCTCCCACTACACTGTCCCCATCAAACTCTCCCAGGGCAGGTACAGCACGGGGTTTGATACAGAGTAAAGCACCCTCTACACTGTCCCCATCAAACACTCCCAAGACAGGTACAGCACGGGGTTAGATACAGAGTAAAGATCCCTCCATACTGTCCCCATAAAACACTCCCAGGACAGGTACAGCACGGGGTTAGGTACAGAGTAAATCTTCCTCTACACTGTCCCCATGAGACACTCCCAGGACAGGTACAGCACGGGGTTAGATGCAGAGTAAAGCTGCCTCCACACTGTCCCCATCAAACACTCGCAGGACAGGTACAGCACGGGGTTGGAAAAAGAGAAAAGCTCCCTCTGCACTGTCCCCGTTAAACACAACCAGGACAGGTACAGCACGGGGTTAGATACAGAGTAAAGCTCCCTCTACACTGTCCCCATCAAACTCTCCCAGGGCAGGTACAACACGGGGTTAGATACAGAGTAAAGCGCCCTCGACACTGTCCCCATCATACTCTCCCAGGGCAGGTACAGCACGGGGTTAGATACAGAGTAAAGCACCCTCTTCACTGTCCCCGTCAAACACTCCCAGGACAGGTACTGCACGGGGTTTGATACAGAATAAAGCTCCCTCTTCACTGTCCCCATCAAACTCTCCCAGGGCAGGTACAGCACGCGGTTAGATACAGAGTAAAGCTCCTTCCACACTGTCCCCATCAAACACTCCCAGGACAGGTACAGCACGGGGTTAGATACAGAGTAAAGCTCCCTCTACACTGTCCCCATCAAACTCTCCCAGGGCAGGGACAACACGGGGTTAGATACAGAGTAAAGCTCCCTCTACACTGTCCCCATCAAACTCTCCCAGGCAGGTACAGCACTGGGTTAGATACAGAGTAAGGCTCCCTCTTCACTGCCCCATCAAACACTCCCAGGATAGCTACAGCACGGGGTTAGATACAGAGTAAAGCTCCCTCTACACTGCCCCATCAAACACTTCCTGACAGGTACAGCACGGGGTTAGATACAGAGTAAAGCTCCCTCTATACTGTTCCCATCAAACACTCCCAGGACAGGTACAGCATGGGGTTAGATACAGAGTAAAGCTCCCTCTACACTGTTCCCATCAAACACTCCCACGACAGGTACAGCACGGGGTCAGATAAAGAGTAATGCTCCCTCTACACTGTCCCCATCAAACACTCCCAGGACAGGTACAGCACGGGGTTAAATACAGAGTAAAGCTCCCACTACACTGTCCCCATCAAACACTCCCAGGGCAGGTACAGCACGGGGTTAGATATAGAGCAAAGCTCCCTCCACCCTGTCCCCATCAAACACTCCCAGGATAGGTACAGCACGGGGTTAGACACAGAGTAAAGCTCCCTCTACACTGTCCCCGTCAAACACTCCCCGGACAGGTACCGCATAGGTTTAGAGAAAGAGAAAAGCTCCCTCTGCACTGTCCCCGTCAAACACTCCCAGGACAGGTACAGAACGGGGTTAGATACAGAGTAAAGCTCCCTCCACCCTGTCCCCATCAAACACTCCCAGTACAGGTACAGCACGGGGTTAGATACAGAGTCAAGCTCCCCCTACACTGTCCCCATCAAACACTCCCAGGACAGGTACAGCACGGGGTTAGATACAGAGTAAAGCTCGCTCCACACTGTCCCCATCAAACACTCCCAGGACAGGTACAGCACAGGGTTAGATACAGAGTAAAGCTCCCTCTACACTGCCCCATCAAACACTTCCTGACAGGTACAGCACGGTGTTAGATACAGAGTAAAGCTCCCTCTCTACTGTTCCCATCAAACACTCCCAGGACAGGTACAGCATGGGGTTAGATATAGAGTAAAGCTCCCTCTACACTGTTCCCATCAAACACTCCCAGGACAGCTACAGCACGCGGTTAGATACAGAGTAATGCTCCCTCTACACTGTCCCCATTAAACACTCCCAGGACATGTACAGCATGGGGTTTGATACAGAGTAAAGCACCCTCTACACTGTCCCCATCAAACACTCCCAAGACAGGTACAGCACGGGGTTAGATACAGAGTAAAGATCCCTCCATACTGTCCCCATAAAACACTCCCAGGACAGGTACAGCACGGGGTTAGGTACAGAGTAAATCTTCCTCTACACTGTCCCCATGAGACACTCCCAGGACAGGTACAGCACGGGGTTAGATGCAGAGTAAAGCTGCCTCCACACTGTCCCCATCAAACACTCGCAGGACAGGTACAGCACGGGGTTGGAAAAAGAGAAAAGCTCCCTCTGCACTGTCCCCGTTAAACACAACCAGGACAGGTACAGCACGGGGTTAGATACAGAGTAAAGCTCCCTCTACACTGTCCCCATCAAACTCTCCCAGGGCAGGTACAACACGGGGTTAGATACAGAGTAAAGCGCCCTCGACACTGTCCCCATCATACTCTCCCAGGGCAGGTACAGCACGGGGTTAGATACAGAGTAAAGCACCCTCTTCACTGTCCCCGTCAAACACTCCCAGGACAGGTACTGCACGGGGTTTGATACAGAATAAAGCTCCCTCCTCACTGTCCCCATCAAACTCTCCCAGGGCAGGTACAGCACGCGGTTAGATACAGAGTAAAGCTCCTTCCACACTGTCCCCATCAAACACTCCCAGGACAGGTACAGCACGGGGTTAGATACAGAGTAAAGCTCCCTCTACACTGTCCCCATCAAACTCTCCCAGGGCAGGGACAACACGGGGTTAGATACAGAGTAAAGCTCCCTCTACACTGTCCCCATCAAACTCTCCCAGGCAGGTACAGCACTGGGTTAGATACAGAGTAAGGCTCCCTCTTCACTGCCCCATCAAACACTCCCAGGATAGCTACAGCACGGGGTTAGATACAGAGTAAAGCTCCCTCTACACTGCCCCATCAAACACTTCCTGACAGGTACAGCACGGGGTTAGATACAGAGTAAAGCTCCCTCTATACTGTTCCCATCAAACACTCCCAGGACAGGTACAGCATGGGGTTAGATACAGAGTAAAGCTCCCTCTACACTGTTCCCATCAAACACTCCCACGACAGGTACAGCACGGGGTCAGATAAAGAGTAATGCTCCCTCTACACTGTCCCCATCAAACACTCCCAGGACAGGTACAGCACGGGGTTAAATACAGAGTAAAGCTCCCACTACACTGTCCCCATCAAACACTCCCAGGGCAGGTACAGCACGGGGTTAGATATAGAGCAAAGCTCCCTCCACCCTGTCCCCATCAAACACTCCCAGGATAGGTACAGCACGGGGTTAGACACAGAGTAAAGCTCCCTCTACACTGTCCCCGTCAAACACTCCCCGGACAGGTACCGCATAGGTTTAGAGAAAGAGAAAAGCTCCCTCTGCACTGTCCCCGTCAAACACTCCCAGGACAGGTACAGAACGGGGTTAGATACAGAGTAAAGCTCCCTCCACCCTGTCCCCATCAAACACTCCCAGTACAGGTACAGCACGGGGTTAGATACAGAGTCAAGCTCCCCCTACACTGTCCCCATCAAACACTCCCAGGACAGGTACAGCACGGGGTTAGATACAGAGTAAAGCTCGCTCCACACTGTCCCCATCAAACACTCCCAGGACAGGTACAGCACAGGGTTAGATACAGAGTAAAGCTCCCTCTACACTGCCCCATCAAACACTTCCTGACAGGTACAGCACGGTGTTAGATACAGAGTAAAGCTCCCTCTCTACTGTTCCCATCAAACACTCCCAGGACAGGTACAGCATGGGGTTAGATATAGAGTAAAGCTCCCTCTACACTGTTCCCATCAAACACTCCCAGGACAGCTACAGCACGCGGTTAGATACAGAGTAATGCTCCCTCTACACTGTCCCCATTAAACACTCCCAGGACATGTACAGCATGGGGTTAAATACAGAGTAAAGCTCCCTCTACACTGTCCCCATCAAACTCTCCCAGGGCAGGTACAGCACGGGATTAGATACAGAGCAAAGCTCCCTCCACACTATCCCCATCAAACACTCCCAGGACAGGGACAGCACGGGGTTAGATACAGAGTAAAGCTCCCTCTACACTGTCCCCATCAAACACTCCCAGGACAGGTACTGCACGGGGTTCGATAAAGAGTAAAGCTCCCTCTACACTGCCCCATCAAACACTCCCAGGACAGGTACTGCACGCGGTTAGATAAAGAGTAAAGCTCCCTCTACATTGCCCCATCAAACACTCCCAGGACAGGTACAGCACAGGGTTAGATACAGAGTAAAGCTCCCTCTACACTGTCCCCATCAAATACTCCCAGGACAGGTACTGCACGGGGTTAGATAAAGAGTAAAGCTACCTCTACACTGCCCCATCAAACACTCCCAGGACAGGTACAGCACGGGGTTAGATACAGAGTAAAGCTCCATCTACACTCTCCCCATCAAACACTCCCAGGACAGGTACAGCACGGGGTTAGATACAGCGTAAAGCTCCTTCTACACTGCCCCATCAAACACTTCCAGGACAGGTACAGCACGGGGTTAGATAAAGAGTAAAGCTCCCTCTACATTGCCCCATCAAACACTCCCAGGACAGGTACAGCACAGGGTTAGATACAGAGTAAAGCTCCCTCTACACTGTCCCCATCAAATACTCCCAGGACAGGTACTGCACGGGGTTAGATAAAGAGTAAAGCTACCTCTACACTGCCCCATCAAACACTCCCAGGACAGGTACAGCACGGGGTTAGATACAGAGTAAAGCTCCATCTACACTCTCCCCATCAAACACTCCCAGGACAGGTACAGCACGGGGTTAGATACAGCGTAAAGCTCCTTCTACACTGCCCCATCAAACACTTCCAGGACAGGTACAGCACGGGGTTAGATACAGAGTAAAGCTCCCTCTACACTGCCCCATCAAACACTCCCAGGACAGGTACAGCACGGGGTTAGATACAGAGTAAAGCTCCCTCTACACTGCCCCATTAAACACTTCCAGGACAGGTACAGCACGGGGTTAGATACAGAGTAAAGCTCCCTCTACACTGTCCCCATTAAACAGTCCCAGGACAGGCACAGCACGGGGTTAGATACAGAGTAAAGCACCCTCTACACTGTCCCTATCAAACACTCCCAGGACAGGTACAGCACATGGTTAGATACAGAGTAAATCTCCCTCTACACTGTACCCATCAAACACTCCCAGGACAGGTACAGCACGGGGTTAGATACAGAGTAAAGCTCCCTCTACACTGTCCCCATCAAACAGTCCCAGGACAGGTACAACACGGGGTTAGATACAGAGTAACGCTCCCTCTACACTGTCCCCATAAAACACTCCCAGGACAGGTACAGCACGGGGTTAGGTACAGAGTAAAGCTCCCTCTACACTTCCCCATCAAAAACTCCTAGGACAGGTACAGCACTGGGTTAGATGCAGAGTAAAGCACCCTCGACACTGTCCCCATCAAACACTCCCAGGGCAGGTACAGCACGGGGTTAGATACAGAGTAAAGCTCCCTCCACCCTGTCCCCATCAAACACTCCCAGGATAGGTACAGCACGGGGTTAAACACAGAGTAAAGCTCCCTCTACACTGTCCCCGTCAAACACTCCCAGGACAGGTACCGCATGGGGTTAGAGAAAGAGAAAAGCTCCCTCTGCACTGTCCCCGTCAAACACTCCCAGGACAGGTACAGCACGTGGTTAGATACAGAGTAAAGCTCCCTCTACACTGTCCCCATCTAACACTCCCAGTACAGGTACAGCACGGGGTTAGATACAGAGTCAAGCTCCCTCTACACTGTCCCCATTAAACAGTCCCAGGACAGGCACAGCACGGGGTTAGATACAGAGTAAAGCACCCTCTACACTGTCCCTATCAAACACTCCCAGGACAGGTACAGCACATGGTTAGATACAGAGTAAATCTCCCTCTACACTGTACCCATCAAACACTCCCAGGACAGGTACAGCACGGGGTTAGATACAGAGTAAAGCTCCCTCTACACTGTCCCCATCAAACAGTCCCAGGACAGGTACAACACGGGGTTAGATACAGAGTAACGCTCCCTCTACACTGTCCCCATAAAACACTCCCAGGACAGGTACAGCACGGGGTTAGGTACAGAGTAAAGCTCCCTCTACACTTCCCCATCAAAAACTCCTAGGACAGGTACAGCACTGGGTTAGATGCAGAGTAAAGCACCCTCGACACTGTCCCCATCAAACACTCCCAGGGCAGGTACAGCACGGGGTTAGATACAGAGTAAAGCTCCCTCCACCCTGTCCCCATCAAACACTCCCAGGATAGGTACAGCACGGGGTTAAACACAGAGTAAAGCTCCCTCTACACTGTCCCCGTCAAACACTCCCAGGACAGGTACCGCATGGGGTTAGAGAAAGAGAAAAGCTCCCTCTGCACTGTCCCCGTCAAACACTCCCAGGACAGGTACAGCACGTGGTTAGATACAGAGTAAAGCTCCCTCTACACTGTCCCCATCTAACACTCCCAGTACAGGTACAGCACGGGGTTAGATACAGAGTCAAGCTCCCTCTACACTGTCCCCATCAAACACTTACAGGACAGGTACAGCACGGGGTTAGATACAGAGTAAAGCTCGCTCCACACTGTCCCCATCAAACACTTCCTGACAGGTACAGCACGTGGTTAGATACAGAGTAAATCTCCCTCTACACTGTACCCATCAAACACTCCCAGGACAGGTACAGCACGGGGGTAGATACAGAGTAAAGCTCCCTCTACACTGTCCCGATCAAACACTCGTAGGACAGGTACAGCATGGGGTTAGATACAGAGTAAAGCTCCCTCTACACTGTTCCCATCAAACACTCCCAGGACAGATGCAGCACGCGGTTAGATACAGAGTAATGCTCCCTCTACACTGTCCCCATCAACACTCCCAGGACATGTACAGCATGGGGTTAAATACAGAGTAAAGCTCCCTCAACACTGTCCCCATCAAACTCTCCCAGGGCAGGTACAGCACGGGATTAGGTACAGAGCAAAGCTCCCTCCACACTATCCCCATCAAACACTCCCAGGACAGGGACAGCACGGGGTTAGATACAGAGTAAAGCTCCCTCTACACTGTCCCCATCAAACACTCCCAGGACAGGTACTGCACGGGGTTAGATAAAGAGTAAAGCTACCTCTACACTGCCCCATCAAACACTCCCAGGACAGGTACAGCACGGGGTTAGATACAGAGTAAAGCTCCCTCTACACTCTCCCCACCAAACACTCCCAGGACGGGTACAGCACGGTGTTAGATACAGAGTAAAGCTCCTTCTACACTGTCCCCATCAAACACTCCCAGGACAGGTACAGCACGGGGTTAGATACAGAGTAAAGCTCCCTCTACACTGCCCCATAAAACACTTCCAGGACAGGTACAACACGGGGTTAGATACAGAGTAAATCTCCTTCTACACTGTTCCCATCAAACGCTCCCAGGACAGGTACAGCACGGGGTTAGATACAGAGTAAAGCTCCCTCTACACTGCCCCATCAAACACACCCAGGAAAGGTACAGCACGGGGTTAGATACAGAGTAAAGCTCCCTCTACATTGTCCCCATCAAACACTCCCAGGACAGGTAGAGCACGGGGTTAGATACAGAGCAAAGCACCCTCTACACTGTCCCCATCAAACACTCCCAGGACAGGTACAGCACGGGGTTGGATACAGAGTAAAGCACCCTCTACACTGTCCCCATCAAACACTCCCAGGACAGGTACAGCGAGGAGTTAGATACAGAGTAAAGTTCCCTCTACACTGTCCCATCAAACACTCCCAGGACAGGTACAGCACGGGGTTAGATACAGAGTAAAGCTCCCTCTACACTGTCCCCATCAAACACTCCCAGGACAGGTACAGCACGGGGTTAGATACAGAGTAAAGCTCCCTCTACACTGTCCCCATCAAACACTCCCAGGACAAGCACAGCACGTGGTTAGATACAGAGTAAATCTCCCTCCACACTGTACCCATCAAACACTCCCAGGACAGGTACAGCACGGGGTTAGATACAGAGTAAAGCTCCCTCTACACTGTCCCCATCAAACACTCCCAGGACAGGTACAACACGGGGTTAGATACAGAGTAACGCTCCCTCTACACTGTCTCCATAAAACACTCCCAGGACAGGTACAGCACGGGGTTAGGTACAGAGTAAAGCTCCCTCTACACTTCCCCGTCAAACACTCCCAGGACAGGTACAGCACTGGGTTAGATGCAGAGTAAAGCACCCACGACACTGTCCCCATCAAACACTCCCAGGGCAGGTACAGCACGGGGTTAGATATAGAGTAAAGCTCCCTCTACACTGTCCCCGTCAAACACTCCCAGGACAGGTACCGCATAGGGTTAGAGAAAGAGAAAAGCTCCCTCTGCACTGTCCACATCAAACACTCCCAGGACAGGTAGAGCACGGGGTTAGATACAGAGTCAAGCTCCCTCTACACTGTCCCCATCAAACACTCCCAGGACAGGTACAGCACGGGGTTAGATACAGAGTAAAGCTCGCTCCACACTGTCCCCATCAAACACTCCCAGGACAGGTACAGCACAGGGTTAGATACAGAGTAAAGCCTCCTCTACACTGCCCCATCAAACACTTCCTGACAGGTACAGCACGGGGTTTGATACAGAGTAAAGCTCCCTCTACACTGTTCCCATCAAACACTCCCAGGACAGGTACAGCATGGGGTTAGATACAGAGTAAAGCTCCCTCTACACTGTTCCCATCAAACACTCCCACGACAGGTACAGCACGGGGTCAGATAAAGAGTAATGCTCCCTCTACACTGTCCCTATCAAACACTCCCAGGACAGGTACAGCACGGGGTTAAATACAGAGTAAAGCTCCCACTACACTGTCCCCATCAAACACTCCCAGGGCAGGTACAGCACGGGGTTAGATATAGAGCAAAGCTCCCTCCACCCTGTCCCCATCAAACACTCCCAGGATAGGTACAGCACGGGGTTAGACACAGAGTAAAGCTCCCTCTACACTGTCCCCGTCAAACACTCCCCGGACAGGTACCGCATAGGTTTAGAGAAAGAGAAAAGCTCCCTCTGCACTGTCCCCGTCAAACACTCCCAGGACAGGTACAGAACGGGGTTAGATACAGAGTAAAGCTCCCTCCACCCTGTCCCCATCAAACACTCCCAGTACAGGTACAGCACGGGGTTAGATACAGAGTCAAGCTCCCTCTACACTGTCCCCATCAAACACTTACAGGACAGGTACAGCACGGGGTTAGATACAGAGTAAAGCTGGCTCCACACTGTCCCCATCAAACACTTCCTGACAGGTACAGCACGTGGTTAGATACAGAGTAAATCTCCCTCTACACTGTACCCATCAAACACTCCCAGGACAGGTACAGCACGGGGGTAGATACAGAGTAAAGCTCCCTCTACACTGTCCCGATCAAACACTCGTAGGACAGGTACAGCATGGGGTTAGATACAGAGTAAAGCTCCCTCTACACTGTTCCCATCAAACACTCCCAGGACAGATGCAGCACGCGGTTAGATACAGAGTAATGCTCCCTCTACACTGTCCCCATCAACACTCCCAGGACATGTACAGCATGGGGTTAAATACAGAGTAAAGCTCCCTCAACACTGTCCCCATCAAACTCTCCCAGGGCAGGTACAGCACGGGATTAGGTACAGAGCAAAGCTCCCTCCACACTATCCCCATCAAACACTCCCAGGACAGGGACAGCACGGGGTTAGATACAGAGTAAAGCTCCCTCTACACTGTCCCCATCAAACACTCCCAGGACAGGTACTGCACGGGGTTAGATAAAGAGTAAAGCTACCTCTACACTGCCCCATCAAACACTCCCAGGACAGGTACAGCACGGGGTTAGATACAGAGTAAAGCTCCCTCTACACTCTCCCCACCAAACACTCCCAGGACGGGTACAGCACGGTGTTAGATACAGAGTAAAGCTCCTTCTACACTGTCCCCATCAAACACTCCCAGGACAGGTACAGCACGGGGTTAGATACAGAGTAAAGCTCCCTCTACACTGCCCCATCAAACACTTCCAGGACAGGTACAACACGGGGTTAGATACAGAGTAAATCTCCTTCTACACTGTTCCCATCAAACGCTCCCAGGACAGGTACAGCACGGGGTTAGATACAGAGTAAAGCTCCCTCTACACTGCCCCATCAAACACACCCAGGAAAGGTACAGCACGGGGTTAGATACAGAGTAAAGCTCCCTCTACATTGTCCCCATCAAACACTCCCAGGACAGGTAGAGCACGGGGTTAGATACAGAGCAAAGCACCCTCTACACTGTCCCCATCAAACACTCCCAGGACAGGTACAGCACGGGGTTGGATACAGAGTAAAGCACCCTCTACACTGTCCCCATCAAACACTCCCAGGACAGGTACAGCGAGGAGTTAGATACAGAGTAAAGTTCCCTCTACACTGTCCCATCAAACACTCCCAGGACAGGTACAGCACGGGGTTAGATACAGAGTAAAGCTCCCTCTACACTGTCCCCATCAAACACTCCCAGGACAGGTACAGCACGGGGTTAGATACAGAGTAAAGCTCCCTCTACACTGTCCCCATCAAACACTCCCAGGACAAGCACAGCACGTGGTTAGATACAGAGTAAATCTCCCTCCACACTGTACCCATCAAACACTCCCAGGACAGGTACAGCACGGGGTTAGATACAGAGTAAAGCTCCCTCTACACTGTCCCCATCAAACACTCCCAGGACAGGTACAACACGGGGTTAGATACAGAGTAACGCTCCCTCTACACTGTCTCCATAAAACACTCCCAGGACAGGTACAGCACGGGGTTAGGTACAGAGTAAAGCTCCCTCTACACTTCCCCGTCAAACACTCCCAGGACAGGTACAGCACTGGGTTAGATGCAGAGTAAAGCACCCACGACACTGTCCCCATCAAACACTCCCAGGGCAGGTACAGCACGGGGTTAGATATAGAGTAAAGCTCCCTCTACACTGTCCCCGTCAAACACTCCCAGGACAGGTACCGCATAGGGTTAGAGAAAGAGAAAAGCTCCCTCTGCACTGTCCCCATCAAACACTCCCAGGACAGGTAGAGCACGGGGTTAGATACAGAGTCAAGCTCCCTCTACACTGTCCCCATCAAACACTCCCAGGACAGGTACAGCACGGGGTTAGATACAGAGTAAAGCTCGCTCCACACTGTCCCCATCAAACACTCCCAGGACAGGTACAGCACAGGGTTAGATACAGAGTAAAGCCTCCTCTACACTGCCCCATCAAACACTTCCTGACAGGTACAGCACGGGGTTTGATACAGAGTAAAGCTCCCTCTACACTGTTCCCATCAAACACTCCCAGGACAGGTACAGCATGGGGTTAGATACAGAGTAAAGCTCCCTCTACACTGTTCCCATCAAACACTCCCACGACAGGTACAGCACGGGGTCAGATAAAGAGTAATGCTCCCTCTACACTGTCCCTATCAAACACTCCCAGGACAGGTACAGCACGGGGTTAAATACAGAGTAAAGCTCCCACTACACTGTCCCCATCAAACACTCCCAGGGCAGGTACAGCACGGGGTTAGATATAGAGCAAAGCTCCCTCCACCCTGTCCCCATCAAACACTCCCAGGATAGGTACAGCACGGGGTTAGACACAGAGTAAAGCTCCCTCTACACTGTCCCCGTCAAACACTCCCCGGACAGGTACCGCATAGGTTTAGAGAAAGAGAAAAGCTCCCTCTGCACTGTCCCCGTCAAACACTCCCAGGACAGGTACAGAACGGGGTTAGATACAGAGTAAAGCTCCCTCCACCCTGTCCCCATCAAACACTCCCAGTACAGGTACAGCACGGGGTTAGATACAGAGTCAAGCTCCCCCTACACTGTCCCCATCAAACACTCCCAGGACAGGTACAGCACGGGGTTAGATACAGAGTAAAGCTCGCTCCACACTGTCCCCATCAAACACTCCCAGGACAGGTACAGCACAGGGTTAGATACAGAGTAAAGCTCCCTCTACACTGCCCCATCAAACACTTCCTGACAGGTACAGCACGGGGTTAGATACAGAGTAAAGCTCCCTCTCTACTGTTCCCATCAAACACTCCCAGGACAGGTACAGCATGGGGTTAGATATAGAGTAAAGCTCCCTCTACACTGTTCCCATCAAACACTCCCAGGACAGCTACAGCACGCGGTTAGATACAGAGTAATGCTCCCTCTACACTGTCCCCATTAAACACTCCCAGGACATGTACAGCATGGGGTTAAATACAGAGTAAAGCTCCCTCTACACTGTCCCCATCAAACTCTCCCAGGGCAGGTACAGCACGGGATTAGATACAGAGCAAAGCTCCCTCCACACTATCCCCATCAAACACTCCCAGGACAGGGACAGCACGGGGTTAGATACAGAGTAAAGCTCCCTCTACACTGTCCCCATCAAACACTCCCAGGACAGGTACTGCACGGGGTTCGATAAAGAGTAAAGCTCCCTCTACACTGCCCCATCAAACACTCCCAGGACAGGTACTGCACGCGGTTAGATAAAGAGTAAAGCTCCCTCTACATTGCCCCATCAAACACTCCCAGGACAGGTACAGCACAGGGTTAGATACAGAGTAAAGCTCCCTCTACACTGTCCCCATCAAATACTCCCAGGACAGGGACTGCACGGGGTTAGATAAAGAGTAAAGCTACCTCTACACTGCCCCATCAAACACTCCCAGGACAGGTACAGCACGGGGTTAGATACAGAGTAAAGCTCCCTCCACACTATCCCCATCAAACACTCCCAGGACAGGGACAGCACGGGGTTAGATACAGAGTAAAGCTCCCTCTACACTGTCCCCATCAAACACTCCCAGGACAGGTACTGCACGGGGTTAGATAAAGAGTAAAGCTACCTCTACACTGCCCCATCAAACACTCCCAGGACAGGTACAGCACGGGGTTAGATACAGAGTAAAGCTCCCTCTACACTCTCCCCACCAAACACTCCCAGGACGGGTACAGCACGGTGTTAGATACAGAGTAAAGCTCCTTCTACACTGTCCCCATCAAACACTCCCAGGACAGGTACAGCACGGGGTTAGATACAGAGTAAAGCTCCCTCTACACTGCCCCATCAAACACTTCCAGGACAGGTACAACACGGGGTTAGATACAGAGTAAATCTCCTTCTACACTGTTCCCATCAAACGCTCCCAGGACAGGTACAGCACGGGGTTAGATACAGAGTAAAGCTCCCTCTACACTGCCCCATCAAACACACCCAGGAAAGGTACAGCACGGGGTTAGATACAGAGTAAAGCTCCCTCTACATTGTCCCCATCAAACACTCCCAGGACAGGTAGAGCACGGGGTTAGATACAGAGCAAAGCACCCTCTACACTGTCCCCATCAAACACTCCCAGGACAGGTACAGCACGGGGTTGGATACAGAGTAAAGCACCCTCTACACTGTCCCCATCAAACACTCCCAGGACAGGTACAGCGAGGAGTTAGATACAGAGTAAAGTTCCCTCTACACTGTCCCATCAAACACTCCCAGGACAGGTACAGCACGGGGTTAGATACAGAGTAAAGCTCCCTCTACACTGTCCCCATCAAACACTCCCAGGACAGGTACAGCACGGGGTTAGATACAGAGTAAAGCTCCCTCTACACTGTCCCCATCAAACACTCCCAGGACAAGCACAGCACGTGGTTAGATACAGAGTAAATCTCCCTCCACACTGTACCCATCAAACACTCCCAGGACAGGTACAGCACGGGGTTAGATACAGAGTAAAGCTCCCTCTACACTGTCCCCATCAAACACTCCCAGGACAGGTACAACACGGGGTTAGATACAGAGTAACGCTCCCTCTACACTGTCTCCATAAAACACTCCCAGGACAGGTACAGCACGGGGTTAGGTACAGAGTAAAGCTCCCTCTACACTTCCCCGTCAAACACTCCCAGGACAGGTACAGCACTGGGTTAGATGCAGAGTAAAGCACCCACGACACTGTCCCCATCAAACACTCCCAGGGCAGGTACAGCACGGGGTTAGATATAGAGTAAAGCTCCCTCTACACTGTCCCCGTCAAACACTCCCAGGACAGGTACCGCATAGGGTTAGAGAAAGAGAAAAGCTCCCTCTGCACTGTCCCCATCAAACACTCCCAGGACAGGTAGAGCACGGGGTTAGATACAGAGTCAAGCTCCCTCTACACTGTCCCCATCAAACACTCCCAGGACAGGTACAGCACGGGGTTAGATACAGAGTAAAGCTCGCTCCACACTGTCCCCATCAAACACTCCCAGGACAGGTACAGCACAGGGTTAGATACAGAGTAAAGCCTCCTCTACACTGCCCCATCAAACACTTCCTGACAGGTACAGCACGGGGTTTGATACAGAGTAAAGCTCCCTCTACACTGTTCCCATCAAACACTCCCAGGACAGGTACAGCATGGGGTTAGATACAGAGTAAAGCTCCCTCTACACTGTTCCCATCAAACACTCCCACGACAGGTACAGCACGGGGTCAGATAAAGAGTAATGCTCCCTCTACACTGTCCCTATCAAACACTCCCAGGACAGGTACAGCACGGGGTTAAATACAGAGTAAAGCTCCCACTACACTGTCCCCATCAAACACTCCCAGGGCAGGTACAGCACGGGGTTAGATATAGAGCAAAGCTCCCTCCACCCTGTCCCCATCAAACACTCCCAGGATAGGTACAGCACGGGGTTAGACACAGAGTAAAGCTCCCTCTACACTGTCCCCGTCAAACACTCCCCGGACAGGTACCGCATAGGTTTAGAGAAAGAGAAAAGCTCCCTCTGCACTGTCCCCGTCAAACACTCCCAGGACAGGTACAGAACGGGGTTAGATACAGAGTAAAGCTCCCTCCACCCTGTCCCCATCAAACACTCCCAGTACAGGTACAGCACGGGGTTAGATACAGAGTCAAGCTCCCCCTACACTGTCCCCATCAAACACTCCCAGGACAGGTACAGCACGGGGTTAGATACAGAGTAAAGCTCGCTCCACACTGTCCCCATCAAACACTCCCAGGACAGGTACAGCACAGGGTTAGATACAGAGTAAAGCTCCCTCTACACTGCCCCATCAAACACTTCCTGACAGGTACAGCACGGGGTTAGATACAGAGTAAAGCTCCCTCTCTACTGTTCCCATCAAACACTCCCAGGACAGGTACAGCATGGGGTTAGATATAGAGTAAAGCTCCCTCTACACTGTTCCCATCAAACACTCCCAGGACAGCTACAGCACGCGGTTAGATACAGAGTAATGCTCCCTCTACACTGTCCCCATTAAACACTCCCAGGACATGTACAGCATGGGGTTAAATACAGAGTAAAGCTCCCTCTACACTGTCCCCATCAAACTCTCCCAGGGCAGGTACAGCACGGGATTAGATACAGAGCAAAGCTCCCTCCACACTATCCCCATCAAACACTCCCAGGACAGGGACAGCACGGGGTTAGATACAGAGTAAAGCTCCCTCTACACTGTCCCCATCAAACACTCCCAGGACAGGTACTGCACGGGGTTCGATAAAGAGTAAAGCTCCCTCTACACTGCCCCATCAAACACTCCCAGGACAGGTACTGCACGCGGTTAGATAAAGAGTAAAGCTCCCTCTACATTGCCCCATCAAACACTCCCAGGACAGGTACAGCACAGGGTTAGATACAGAGTAAAGCTCCCTCTACACTGTCCCCATCAAATACTCCCAGGACAGGGACTGCACGGGGTTAGATAAAGAGTAAAGCTACCTCTACACTGCCCCATCAAACACTCCCAGGACAGGTACAGCACGGGGTTAGATACAGAGTAAAGCTCCATCTACACTCTCCCCATCAAACACTCCCAGGACAGGTACAGCACGGGGTTAGATACAGCGTAAAGCTCCTTCTACACTGCCCCATCAAACACTTCCAGGACAGGTACAGCACGGGGTTAGATACAGAGTAAAGCTCCCTCTACACTGCCCCATCAAACACTCCCAGGACAGGTACAGCACGGGGTTAGATACAGAGTAAAGCTCCCTCTACACTGCCCCATTAAACACTTCCAGGACAGGTACAGCACGGGGTTAGATACAGAGTAAAGCTTCCTCTACACTGTCCCCATTAAACAGTCCCAGGACAGGCACAGCACGGGGTTAGATACAGAGTAAAGCACCCTCTACACTGTCCCTATCAAACACTCCCAGGACAGGTACAGCACGTGGTTAGATACAGAGTAAATCTCCCTCTACACTGTACCCATCAAACACTCCCAGGACAGGTACAGCACGGGGTTAGATACAGAGTAAAGCTCCCTCTACACTGTCCCCATCAAACAGTCCCAGGACAGGTACAACACGGGGTTAGATACAGAGTAACGCTCCCTCTACACTGTCCCCATAAAACACTCCCAGGACAGGTACAGCACGGGGTTAGATGCAGAGTAAAGCACCCTCGACACTGTCCCCATCAAACACTCCCAGGGCAGGTACAGCACGGGGTTAGATACAGAGTAAAGCTCCCTCCACCCTGTCCCCATCAAACACTCCCAGGATTGGTACAGCACGGGGTTAGACACAGAGTAAAGCTCCCTCTACACTGTCCCCGTCAAACACTCCCAGGACAGGTACCGCATGGGGTTAGAGAAAGAGAAAAGCTCCCTCTGCACTGTCCCCGTCAAACACTCCCAGGACAGGTACAGCACGTGGTTAGATACAGAGTAAAGCTCCCTCTACACTGTCCCCATCTAACACTCCCAGTACAGGTACAGCACGGGGTTAGATACAGAGTCAAGCTCCCTCTACACTGTCCCCATCAAACACTTACAGGACAGGTACAGCACGGGGTTAGATACAGAGTAAAGCTCGCTCCACACTGTCCCCATCAAACACTTCCTGACAGGTACAGCACGTGGTTAGATACAGAGTAAATCTCCCTCTACACTGTACCCATCAAACACTCCCAGGACAGGTACAGCACGGGGGTAGATACAGAGTAAAGCTCCCTCTACACTGTCCCGATCAAACACTCGTAGGACAGGTACAGCATGGGGTTAGATACAGAGTAAAGCTCCCTCTACACTGTTCCCATCAAACACTCCCAGGACAGATGCAGCACGCGGTTAGATACAGAGTAATGCTCCCTCTACACTGTCCCCATCAACACTCCCAGGACATGTACAGCATGGGGTTAAATACAGAGTAAAGCTCCCTCAACACTGTCCCCATCAAACTCTCCCAGGGCAGGTACAGCACGGGATTAGGTACAGAGCAAAGCTCCCTCCACACTATCCCCATCAAACACTCCCAGGACAGGGACAGCACGGGGTTAGATACAGAGTAAAGCTCCCTCTACACTGTCCCCATCAAACACTCCCAGGACAGGTACTGCACGGGGTTAGATAAAGAGTAAAGCTACCTCTACACTGCCCCATCAAACACTCCCAGGACAGGTACAGCACGGGGTTAGATACAGAGTAAAGCTCCCTCTACACTCTCCCCACCAAACACTCCCAGGACGGGTACAGCACGGTGTTAGATACAGAGTAAAGCTCCTTCTACACTGTCCCCATCAAACACTCCCAGGACAGGTACAGCACGGGGTTAGATACAGAGTAAAGCTCCCTCTACACTGCCCCATCAAACACTTCCAGGACAGGTACAACACGGGGTTAGATACAGAGTAAATCTCCTTCTACACTGTTCCCATCAAACGCTCCCAGGACAGGTACAGCACGGGGTTAGATACAGAGTAAAGCTCCCTCTACACTGCCCCATCAAACACACCCAGGAAAGGTACAGCACGGGGTTAGATACAGAGTAAAGCTCCCTCTACATTGTCCCCATCAAACACTCCCAGGAGAGGTAGAGCACGGGGTTAGATACAGAGCAAAGCACCCTCTACACTGTCCCCATCAAACACTCCCAGGACAGGTACAGCACGGGGTTGGATACAGAGTAAAGCACCCTCTACACTGTCCCCATCAAACACTCCCAGGACAGGTACAGCGAGGAGTTAGATACAGAGTAAAGTTCCCTCTACACTGTCCCATCAAACACTCCCAGGACAGGTACAGCACGGGGTTAGATACAGAGTAAAGCTCCCTCTACACTGCCCCATCAAGCACTCCCAGGACAGGTACAGCACGGGGTTAGATACAGAGTGAAGCTCCCTCTACACTGTCCCCATCAAACACTCCCAGGACAGGTACAGCACGGGGTTAGATACAGAGTAAAGCTCCCTCTACACTGTCCCCATCAAACACTCCCAGGACAAGCACAGCACGTGGTTAGATACAGAGTAAATCTCCCTCCACACTGTACCCATCAAACACTCCCAGGACAGGTACAGCACGGGGTTAGATACAGAGTAAAGCTCCCTCTACACTGTCCCCATCAAACACTCCCAGGACAGGTACAACACGGGGTTAGATACAGAGTAACGCTCCCTCTACACTGTCTCCATAAAACACTCCCAGGACAGGTACAGCACGGGGTTAGGTACAGAGTAAAGCTCCCTCTACACTTCCCCGTCAAACACTCCCAGGACAGGTACAGCACTGGGTTAGATGCAGAGTAAAGCACCCACGACACTGTCCCCATCAAACACTCCCAGGGCAGGTACAGCACGGGGTTAGATATAGAGTAAAGCTCCCTCTACACTGTCCCCGTCAAACACTCCCAGGACAGGTACCGCATAGGGTTAGAGAAAGAGAAAAGCTCCCTCTGCACTGTCCCCATCAAACACTCCCAGGACAGGTAGAGCACGGGGTTAGATACAGAGTCAAGCTCCCTCTACACTGTCCCCATCAAACACTCCCAGGACAGGTACAGCACGGGGTTAGATACAGAGTAAAGCTCGCTCCACACTGTCCCCATCAAACACTCCCAGGACAGGTACAGCACAGGGTTAGATACAGAGTAAAGCCTCCTCTACACTGCCCCATCAAACACTTCCTGACAGGTACAGCACGGGGTTTGATACAGAGTAAAGCTCCCTCTACACTGTTCCCATCAAACACTCCCAGGACAGGTACAGCATGGGGTTAGATACAGAGTAAAGCTCCCTCTACACTGTTCCAATCAAACACTCCCAGGACAGGTACTGCACGCGGTTAGATACAGAGTAATGCTCCCTCTACACTGTCCCCATTAAACACTCCCAGGACATGTACAGCATGGGGTTAAATACAGAGTAAAGCTCCCTCTACACTGTCCCCAACAAAATCTCCCAGGGCAGGTACAGCACGGGATTAGATACAGAGCAAAGCTCCCTCCAAACTATCCCCATCAAACACTCCCAGGACAGGTACTGCACGGGGTTAGATAAAGAGTAAAGCTCCCTCTACACTGCCCCATCAAACACTCCCAGGACAGGTACAGCACGGGGTTAGATACAGAGTAAAGCTCCCTCTACACTCTCCCCATCAAACACTCCCAGGACAGGTACAGCACGGGGTTAGATACAGAGTAAAGCTCCTTCTACACTGTCCCCATCAAACACTCCCAGGACAGGTACAGCACGGGGTTAGATTCAGAGTAAAGCTCCCTCTACACTGTCCCCATCAAACTCTTCCAGGGCAGGTACAGCACGGGATTAGATACAGAGCAAAGCTCCCTCCATACTATCCCCATCAAACACTCCCATGACAGGGACAGCACGGGTTAGATACAGAGTAAAGCTCCCTCTACACTGTCCCAATCAAACACTCCCAGGACAGGTACTGCACGGGGTTAGAATAAGAGTAAAGCTCCCTCTACACTGCCCCATCAAACACTCCCAGGACAGGTACAGCACGGGGTTAGATACAGAGTAAAGCTCCCTCTACACTCTCCCCATCAAACATCCCAGGACAGGTACAGCACGGGGTTAGATTCAGAGTAAAGCTCCCTCTACACTGCCCCATCAAATACTTCCAGGACAGGTGCAGCACGGGGTTAGATACAGAGTAAAGCACCCTCTACACTGCCCCATCAAACATACCCAGGACAGGTACAGCACGGGGTTAGATACAGAGTAAAGCTCCCTCTACACTGTCCCCATCAAACACTCCCAGGACAGGTACAGCACGGGGTTAGATACAGAGCAAAGCACCCTCTACACTGTCCCTATCAAACACTCCCAGGACAGGTACAGCACGGGGTTGGATACAGAGTAAAGCACCCTCTACACTGTCCCCATCAAACACTCCCAGGACAGGTACAGCGAGGGGTTAGATACAGAGTAAAGTTCCCTCTACACTGTCCCATCAAACACTCCCAGGACAGGTACAGCACGGGGTTAGATACAGAGTAAAGCTCCCTCTACACTGCCCCTTCAAGCACTCCCAGGACAGGTACAGCACGGGGTTAGATACAGAGTCAAGCTCCCTCTACACTGCCCCATCAAACACTCCCAGGACAGGTAGAGCACGGGGTTAGATACAGAGTAAAGCTCCCTCTACACTGTCCCCATCAAACACTCCCAGGACAGGCACAGCACGGGGTTAGATACAGCGTAAAGCACCCTCTACACTGTCCCCATCAAAGACTCCCAGGACAGGTACAGCACGGGGTTAGATAAAGAGTAAAGCTCCCTCTACACTGCCCCCATCAAACACTCCCAGGACAGGTACAGCACGGGGTTAGATACAGTGTTAAGCTCCCTCTAAACTGCCCCCATCAAACACTCACAGGACAGGTACAGCACGGGGTTAGATACAGAGTAAAACTCCCTCTACACTGTCCCCATCAAACACTCCCAGGACAGGTACAGCACGGGGTTAGATACAGTGTAAAGCTCCCTCTAAACTGCCCCCATCATACACTCCCAGGATAGGTACAGCACGGGGTTAGACACAGAGTAAAGCTCCCTCTACACTGTCCCCGTCAAACACTCCCAGGACAGGTACAGCACGGGGTTAGATACAGAGTAAAGCTCCCTCTACACTGTTCCCATCTAACACTCCCAGTACAGGTACAGCACGGGGTTAGATACAGAGTCAAGCTCCCTCTACACTGTCCCCATCAAACACTCCCAGGACAGGTACAGCACGGGGTTAGATACAGAGTAAAGCTCGCTCCACACTGTCCCCATCAAACACTCCCAGGACAGGTACAGCACAGGGTTAGATACAGAGTAAAGCTCCCACTACACTGCCCCATCAAACACTTCCTGACATGTACAGCACCGGGTTAGATACAGAGTAAAGCTCCCTCTACACTGTTCCCATCAAACACTCCCAGGACAGGTACAGTATGGGGTTAGATACAGAGTAAATCTCCCTCTACACTGTTCCCATCAAACACTCCCAGGACAGGTACAGCACGCGGTTAGATACAGAGTAATGCTCCCTCTACACTGTCCCCATCAAACACTCCCAGGACAGGTACAGCACGGGGTTAAATACAGAGTAAAGCTCCCTCTACACTGTCCCCATCAAACTCTCCCACGGCAGGTACAGCACGGGGTTAAATACAGAGGAAAGCTCCCTCCACACTATCCCCATCAAACACTCCCAGGACAGGGACAGCACGGGGTTAGATACAGAGTAAAGCTCCCTCTACACTCTCCCCATCAAACACTCCCAGGACAGGTACTGCACGGGGTTAGATAAAGAGTAAAGCTCCCTCTACGCTGCCCCATCAAACACTCCCAGGACAGGTACAGCCCGGGGTTAGATACAGAGTAAAGCTCCCTCTACACTCTCCCCATCAAACACTCCCAGGACAGGTACAGCACGGGGTTAGATACTGAGTTAAGCTCCTTCTACACTGTCCCCATCAAACACTCCCTGGACAGGTACAGCACGGGGTTAGATACAGAGTAAAGCTCCCTCTACACAGCCCCATCAAACACTTCCAGGACAGGTACAGCACGGGGTTAGATACAGAGTAAATCTCCTTCTACACTGTTCCCATCAAATGCTCCCAGGACAGGTACAGCACGGGGTTAGATACAGAGTAAAGCTCCCTCTACACTGCCCCATCAAACACTCCCAGGCCAGGTACAGCACGGGGTTAGATACAGAGTAAAGCTCCCTCTACACTGTCCCCATCAAACACTCCCAGGACAGGTACAGCACAGGGTTAGATACAGAGTAAAGCTCCCTCTACATTGTCCCCATCAATCACTCCCAGGACAGGTACAGCACGGGGTTAGATACAGAGCAAATCACCCTCTACACTGTCCCCATCAAGCACTCCCAGGACAGGTACAGCACGGGGTTGGATACAGAGTATAGCACCCTCTACACTGTCCCCATCAAACACTCCCAGGACAGGTACAGCGAGGGGTTAGATACAGAGTAAAGTTCCCTCTACACTGTCCCATCAAACACTCCCAGGACAGGTACAGCACGGGGTTAGATACAGAGTAAAGCTCCTTCTACACTGCCCCATCAAGCACTCCTAGGACAGGTACAGCACGGGGTTAGATACAGAGTCAAGCTCCCTCTACACTGCCCCATCAAACACTCCCAGGACAGGTACAGCACGGGGTTAGTTACAGAGTAAAGCTCCCTCTTCACTGTCCCCATCAAACACTCCCAGGACAGGCACAGCACGGGGTTAGATACAGAGTAAAGCTCCCTCTACACTGCCCCATCAAACACTCCCAGGACAGGTACAGCACGGGGTTAGATACAGAGTAAAGCTCCCTCTACACTGTCCCCATCAAACATTCCCAGGACAGGTCCAGCACGGGGTTCGGTACAGAGTAAAGCTCCCTCTAAACTGCCCCCATCAAACACACGCAGGACAGGTACAGCACGGGGTTAGATACAGAGTAAAACTCCCTCTACACTGTCCCCATCAAACACTCCCAGGACAGGTACAGCACTGTGTTAGATACAGAGTAAAGCTCCCTCTACACTGTCCCCATCCAACACTCGCAGGACAGGGACAGCACGGGGTTAGATACAGTGTAAAGCTCCCTCTACACTGTCCCCATCAAACACTCCCAGGACAGGTACAGCACTGTGTTAGATACAGAGTAAAGCTCCCTCCACACTGTCCCCATCCAACACTCCCAGGACAGGTACAGCACGGGGTTAGATACAGAGTAAAGCTCCCTCTACACTGTCCCCAGCAAACACTCCCAGGACAGGTACAGCACGGGGTTAGATACAGAGTAAAGCTCCCTCCACACTGTCCCCATCCAACACTCCCAGGACAGGTACAACACGGGGTTAGTTCGAGCTTCAGCCAGAGCCCAGTGTTAATTCTTTCTCATTTCAGGATGGCAGCATGCAGTGTCCCTCCTGTAAGACAATATATGGAGTGAAGACTGGGACTCAGCCACCAGGGAAAATGGAATATCACACCATTCCTCACTCACTTCCTGGATTTCCCCTCACCAAGACCATTCGTATAATCTATAACATTCCCCCTGGAATCCAGGTACGTGTGCAGCTGTAGACCTGCAAATAGCACCCAACTCAGAATGTACCAACGTCCCGTTTACATTCTACACTGATCCACAACTGTAACACTGATACACCCCACTCCCCTCACTGTAACTCTCTGATATACCCCACACCCCTCACTGTAACACTGATATACCCCACACCCCTCACTGTAACACTGATATACCCCACACCCCTCACTGTAACACTGATATACCCCACACCCCTCACTGTAACACTGATACACCCCACTCCCCTCACTGTAACTCTCTGATATACCCCACACCCCTCACTGAAACACTGATATACCCCACACCCCTCACTGTAACACTGATATACCCCACACCCCTCACTGTAACACTCTGATATACCCCACACCCCTCACTGTAACACTCTGATACACCCCACACCCCTCACTGAAACGCTGATATACCCCACACCCCTCACTGTAACTCTCTGATATACCCCACACCCCTCACTGTAACTCTCTGATATACCCCACACCCCTCACTGTAACACTGATACACCCCACTCCCCTCACTGTAACTCTCTGATATACCCCACACCCCTCACTGTAACACTGATACACCCCACTCCCCTCACTGTAACTCTCTGATATACCCCACACCCCTCACTGTAACACTGATACACCCCACACCCCTCACTGTAACACTGATACACCCCACACCCCTCACTGTAACACTGATAAACCCACACCCCTCACTGTAACACTGATATACCCCACACCCCTCACTGTAACACTCTGATATACCCCACTCCCCTCACTGTAACACTGATACACCCCACACCCCTCACTGTAACTCTCTGATAAACCCACACCCCTCACTGTAACACTGATACACCCCACACCCCTCACTGTAACACTGATACACCCCACACCCCTCACTGTAACACTCTGATATACCCCACTCCCCTCACTGTAACACTGATACACCCCACACCCCTCACTGTAACTCTCTGATAAACCCACACCCCTCACTGTAACACTGATATACCCCACACCCCTCACTGTAACACTGATACACCCCACACCCCTCACTGTAACACTCTGATATACCCCACACCCCTCACTGTAACACTGATACACCCCACACCCCTCACTGTAACACTGATACACCCCACACCCCTCACTGTAACACTCTGATATACCCCACACCCCTCACTGTAACACTGATACACCCCACACCCCTCACTGTAACACTGATACACCCCACACCCCTCACTGTAACACTCTGATAAACCCACACCCCTCACTGTAACACTGATATACCCCACACCCCTCACTGTAACAGTGATATACCCCACACCCCTCACTGTAACACTGATATACCCCACACCCCTCACTGTAACACTCTGATATACACCACACCCCTCACTGTAACACTGATACACCCCACACCCCTCACTGTAACACTCTGATATACCCCACACCCCTCACTGTAACACTCTGATATACCCCACTCCCCTCACTGTAACACTGATATACCCCACACCCCTCACTGTAACAGTGATATACCCCACACCCCTCACTGTAACACTGATATACCCCACACCCCTCACTGTAACACTCTGATATACACCACACCCCTCACTGTAACACTGATACACCCCACACCCCTCACTGTAACACTCTGATATACCCCACACCCCTCACTGTAACACTGATACACCCCACACCCCTCACTGTAACACTGATACACCCCACACCCCTCACTGTAACTCTCTGATATACCCCACACCCCTCACTGTAACACTGATATACCCCACACCCCTCACTGTAACACTGATATACCCCACACCCCTCACTGTAACACTCTGATATACCCCACACCCCTCACTGTAACACTGATATACCCCACACCCCTCACTGTAACACTGATATACCCCACACCCCTCACTGTAACACTCTGATATACCCCACACCCCTCACTGTAACACTCTGATATACCTCACACCCCTCACTGGAACACTGATACACCCCACACCCCTCACTGTAACACTCTGATATACCCCACTCCCCTCACTGAAACACACTGATATACCCCACACCCCTCACTGTAACACTGATACACCCCACACCCCTCACTGTAACTCTCTGATATACCCCACACCCCTCACTGTAACACTGATAAACCCCACACCCCTCACTGTAACACTGATATACCCCACACCCCTCACTGTAACACTCTGATATACCCCACACCCCTCACTGTAACTCTCTGATATACCCCACACCCCTCACTGTAACACTGATATACCCCACACCCCTCACTGTAACACTGATATAACCCACACCCCTGACTGTAACACTGATATAACCCACACCCCTCACTGTAACACTCTCATATACCCCACACCCCTCACTGTAACACTCTGATATACCCCACACCCCTCACTGTAACACTGATATCCCACACACCCCTCACTGTAACACTGATATACCCCACACCCCTCACTGTAACGCTCTGATATACCCCACACCCCTCACAGTAACACTCTGATATACCCCACACCCCTCACTGGAACACTGATATACCCCACACCCCTCACTGTAACACTGATATACCCCACGCCCCTCACTGTAACACTGATATACCCCACGCCCCTCACTGTAACACTCTGATATACCCCACACCCCTCACTGTAACACTGATATCCCACACACCCCTCACTGTAACACTGATACACCCCACACCCCTCACTGTAACTCTCTGATATACCCCACACCCCTCACTGTAACACTCTGATATACCCCACACCCCTCACTGTAACACTGATATCCCACACACCCCTCACTGTAAGTGTGATATACCCCACGCCCCTCACTGTAACACTGATATCCCACACACCCCTCACTGTAACACTGATATACCCCACACCCCTCACTGTAACACTGATATACCCCACACCCCTCACTGTAACGCTCTGATATACCCCACACCCCTCACAGTAACACTCTGATATACCCCACACCCCTCACTGGAACACTGATATACCCCACACCCCTCACTGTAACACTCTGATATACCCCACACCCCTCACTGTAACACTGATATCCCACACACCCCTCACTGTAACACTGATATACCCCACACCCCTCACTGTAACACTGATATACCCCACACCCCTCACTGTAACGCTCTGATATACCCCACACCCCTCACAGTAACACTCTGATATACCCCACACCCCTCACTGGAACACTGATATACCCCACACCCCTCACTGTAACACTCTGATATACCCCACACCCCTCACTGTAACACAGATATACCCCACACCCCTCACTGTAACACTCTGATATACCCCACGCCCCTCACTGGAGCACTGATATACCCCACACCCCTCACTGGAACACTGATATACCCCACACCCCTCACTGTAACACTCTGATATACCCCACACCCCTCACTGTAACACAGATATACCCCACACCCCTCACTGTAACACTTATATACCCCACACCCCTCACTGTAACACAGATATACCCCACACCCCTCACTGTAACACTGATATACTCCACACCCCTCACTGGAACACTGATATACCCCACACCCCTCACTGTAACACTCTGATATACCCCACACCCCTCACTGTAACACAGATATACCCCACACCCCTCACTGTAACACTGATATACCCCACACCCCTCACTGTAACACTGATATACCCCACACCCCTCACTGTAACACTCTGATATACTCCACACCCCTCACTGTAACACTGATATACCCCACACCCCTCACTGTAACACTGATATACCCCACACCCCTCACTGTAACACTGATATACCCCATACCCCTTACTGTAACACTGATATACCCCACACCACTCACTGTAACACTGATACACCCCACACCCCTCACTGTAACACTGATATACCCCACACCCCTCACTGTAACACTGAATCACGCCACACACCTCACTGTAACACTGATATACCCCACATCCCTCACTGTAACACTGTTATACCCCACACCCCTCACTATAACACTGATACACCCCACACTCCTCACTGTAACACTGATATACCCCACACCCCTCACTGTAACTCTCTGATATACCCCACACCCCTCACTGTAACACTGATATACCCTACACCCCTCACTGTAACACTGATATACCCCACAACCCTCACTGTAACTCTCTGCTATACCCCACACCCCCCATTGTAACACTAATATACCCTACACCCCTCACTGTAACACTCTGATATACCCCACACCCCTCACTGTAACACTGATATATTCCACACCCCTCACTGTAACACTCTGATATACCCCACACCCCTCACTGTAACACTGATATACCCCACACCCCTCACTGTAACACTGATATACCCCACACCCCTCACTGTAACACTGATATACCCCACACCCCTCACTGTAACACTGATATACCCCACACCCCTCACTGTATCACTGATATACCCCACCCCCCTCACTGTAACACTGATATATCCCACACCCCTCACTGTAACACTGATATACCCCACACCTCTCACTGTAACACTGATGTACCCCACACCCCTCACTGTAACACTGATATACCCCACACCCCTCACTGTAACACTGATATACCCCACACCCCTCACTGTAACACTGATATACCCCACCCCCCTCACTGTAACACTGATATACCCCACACCCCTCACTGTAACACTGATATACCCCACACCCCTCACTGTAACACTGATATACCCCACACCCCTCACTGTAACACTGATATACCCCACACCCCTCACTGTAACACTGACCTACCGCACACCCCTCACTTTAACACTGATATACCCCACACCCCTCAATGTAACACTGATATACCCCACACCCCTCACTGTAACGCTGATATACCCCATACCCCTCACTGTAACACTGATATACCCCACACCTCTCACTGTAACACTGATATACCCCACACCCCTCACTGTAACTCTGATCTACCGCACACCCCTCACTGTAACACTGATCTACCGCACAACCCTCACTGTAACACTGATATACCCCACACCCCTCACTGTAACACTGATATACCCCACACCCCTCACTGTAACACTGATATACCCCACACCCCTCACTGTAACACTGATATACCCCACACCCCTCACTGTAACACTGATATACCCCATACTCCTCACTGTAACACTGATATACCCCATGCCCCTCACTGTAACACTGATATACCCCACACCCCTCGCCTATAACACTGATATACCCCAAACCCCTCACTGTAACTGATATACCCCACACCCCTCACTGTAACACTGATATACCCCACACCCCTCACTATAACACTGATATACCCCACACCCCTCACTGTTACACTCTGATATATCCACACCTCTCACAGTAACATTCTGATATACCACACACCCCTCACTGTAATACTGATATACCCCACACCCCTCACTGTAACACTCTGATATACCCCACACCCCTCACTGTAACACTGATATACCCCACGCCCCTCACTGTCACACTAATATACCCCACACCCCTCACTGTAACATTGATATACCCCATGCTCCTCACTGCAACACTGATATACCCCACACCCCTCACTGAAACACTGATATACCCCACACCCCTCACTGTAACACTGATATACCCCACACCTTTCACTGTAACTGATATACCCCACACCCCTCACTGTAACACTCTGACATACCCCATGCCCCTCACTGTAACACTGATCTATCCCACACCCCTCACTGCAACACTCTGATATACCCCACACCCCTCACTGTAACACTCTGATATACCCCACACCCCTCACTGTAACACTGATATTCCACACACCCCTCACTGTAACTCTCTGATATAGCCCACACCCCTCACTGTAACACTGATATACCCCACACCCCTCACGAAACACTGACATACCCCACACCCCTCACTGTAACACTGATATACCCCACACCCCTCACTGTAACACTCTGATACACCCCACACCGCTCACTGTAACACTGATATACCCACACCCCTCACTGTAACACTCTTATTTACCCCACACCCCTCACTGTAACACTGATATATTCCACACCCCTCACTGTAACACTCTGATATACCCCACACTGTAACACTGATATACCCCTCACTGTAACACTGATATACCCCACACCCCTCACTGTAACACTGATATACCCCACACCCCTCACTGTAACACTGATATACCCCACACCCCTCACTGTAACACTGATATACCCCACAGCCCTCACTGAAACACTGATATACCCCACCCCCCTCACTGTAACACTGATATATCCCACACCCCTCACTGTAACACTGATATACCCCACACCCCTCACTGTAACACTGATGTACCCCACACCCCTCACTGTAACACTGATATACCCCACACCCCTCACTGTAACACTGATATACCCCACACCCCTCACTGTAACACTGATATACCCCACCCCCTCACTGTAACACTGATATACCCCACACCCCTCACTGTAACACTGATATACCCCACACCCCTCACTGTAACACTGATATACCCCACACCCCTCACTGTAACACTGATATACCACACACCCCTCACTGTAACACTGATATACCCCACACCCCTCACTGTAACACTCTGATGTACCCCACACCCCTCACTGTAACACACTGATATACCCCACACCCCTCACTGTAACACTGATATACCCCACACCCCTCACTGTTACACTGATATACCCCACACCCCTCACTGTAACGCTGATATACCCCATACCCCTCACTGTAACACTGATATACCCCACACCTCTCACTGTAACACTGATATACCCCACACCGCTCACTATAACTCTGATCTACCGCACACCCCTCACTGTAACACTGATATACCCCACACCTCTCACTGTAACACTGATATACCCCACACCCCTCACTGTAACACTGATATACCCCACACCCCTCACTGTAACACTCTGATATACCCCACACCCCTCACTATAACTCTGATCTACCGCACACCCCTCACTGTAACACTGATATAACCCACACCCCTCACTGTAACACTGGTATACCCCACACCCCTCACTGTAACACTGATATACCCCACACCCCTCACTGTAACACTGATATACCCCACACCCCTCACTGTAACACTGATATACCCCATACCCCTCACTGTAACACTGATATACCCCATGCCCCTCACTGGAACACTGATATACCCCACACCCCTCACTATAACACTGATATACCCCACACCCCTCACTGTAACACTGATACACCCCACACCCCTCACTGTAACTGATATACCCCACACCCCTCACTGTAAAACTGATATACCCCACACCCCTCACTATAACACTGATATACCCCACACCCCTCACTGTTACACTCTGATATATCCCACACGTCTCACAGTAACATTCTGATATACCACACACCCCTGACTGTAATACTGATATACCCCATACCCCTCACTGTAACACTCTGATATACCCCACACCCCTCACTGTAACACTGATATACCCCACACCCCTCACTGTAACACTAATATACCCCACACCCCTCACTGTAACATAGATATACCCCATGCCCCTCACGGCAACACTGATATACCCCACACCCCTCACTGTAACACTGATATGCCGCACACCCCTCACTGTAACACTGATATACCCCACACCCCTCACTGTAACTGATATACCCCACACCCCTCACTGTAACACTCTGACATACCCCATGCCCCTCACTGGAACACTGATCTATCCCACACCCCTCACTGTAACACTGATAAACCCCACACCCCTCACTGTAACACTGATATACCCCACACCCCTCACTGTAACACTGATATACCCCACACCCCTCACTGTAACACTCTGATACAACCCACACCCCTCACTGTAACACTGATATACCCACACCCCTCACTGTAATACTCTTATTTACCCCACGCCCCTCACTGTAACACTCTGATATACCCCACACCCTTCACTGTAACATTCTGATATACCCCACACCCTTCACTGTAACACTGATATACCCCACACCCCTCACTGTAACTGATATACCCCATACCCCTCACTGTAACACTGATATACCCCACACCCCTCACTGTAACACTGATATCCCCCACACCCCTCACTGTAAAACTGGTATACCCCACACCACTCACTGTAACACTGATATACCCCACACCCCTCACTGTAACACTCTGACATACCCCACACCCCTCACTGTAACACTGATATACCCCACACCCCTCACTGTAACACTGATCTATCCCACACCCCTCACTGTAACACTCTGATATACCCCACACCCCTCACTGTAACACTCTGATATACCCCAAATCCCTCACTGTAACACTGATATCCCCCACACCCCTCATTTTAACTCTCTGATATTCCCCACACCCCTCACTGTAACACTGATATACCCCACACCCCTCACTGTAACACTCTGATATACCCCACACCCCTCACTGTAACACTCTGATATACCCCACACCCCTCACTGTAACACTGATATACCCCCACACCCCTCACTGTAACACTGATATACCCCACACCCCTCACTGTAACACTCTGATATACCCCACACCCCTCACTGTAACACTCTGATATACACCACACCCCTCACTGTAACACTGATATACCCCACACCCCTCACTGTAACACTCTGATATACCCCATGCCCCTCACTGTAACACTGCTATACCCCACACCCCTCACTGTAACACTCTGCTATACCTCACACCACTCACTGTAACACTGATATACCCCACACCCCTCACTGTAACACTGAAATACCCCACACCCCTCACTGTAACACTGATATACCCCATACCCCTCACTGTAACACTGATATACCCCACACCCCTCACTGTAACACTAAAATACCCCACACCCCTCACTGTCACACTGATATACCCCACACCCCTCACTGTAACAATCTGATATACCCCACACCCCTCAATGTAACACTTTGATATACCCCACTGCCCTCACTGTAACACACTGATATACCCCACACCCCTCACTGTAACACTGATATACCCCACACCCCTCACTGTAACACTCTGATATACCCCACACCCCTCACTGTAACACACTGATATACCCCACACCCCTCACTGTAACATTCTCTGATATACCCCACACCCCTCACTGTAACACTGATATACCCCACACCCCACACTGTAACACTGATGTACCCCATACCCCTCACTGTAACACTGATATACCCCACACCCCTCACTGTAACACTGATATACCCCACACCCCTCACTGTAACACTCTCTGATATACCCCACACCCCTCACTGTAACACTGATATACCCCACGCCCCTCACTGTAACACTCTGACATACCCACACCCCTCACTGTAACACTGATATACCCCACACCCCTCACTGTAACACTGATATACCCCACACCCCTCACTGTAACACTGATATACCCCACACCCCTCACTGTAACACTCTGATATACCCCACACCCCTCACTGTAACACTCTGATATACCCCACACCCCTCACTGTAACACTGATATCCCCCACACCCCTCACTGTAACTCTCCGATATACCCCACACCCCTCACTGTAACACTGATATACCCCACACCCCTCACGGAAACACTGAAATACCCCACACCCCTCACTGTAACACTCTGATATATCCCACACCGCTCACTGTAACACTCTGATATATCCCTCAACCCTCACTGGAACACTCTGATATACCCCACACCCCTCACTGTAACACTCTGATATATCCCACACCCCTCACTGTAACACTCTGATATATCCCACAGCCCTCACTGTTACACTGATATACCCCACATCCCTCACTGTAACACTCTGATATACCCCACACCCCTCACTGTAACACTGATATACCCCACACCCCTCACTTTAACACTGATATACCCACACCCCTCACTGTAACACTGATATACCCCATACCCCTCACTGTAACACTGATCTACCCCATGCCCTTCACTGTAAAACAGATATATCCCACACCCCTCACTGTAACACTCTGATATATCCCACACACCTCACTGTAACACTGATATACCCCACACCCCTCACTGTAACACACTTATATACCCCACACCCCTCACTGTAACACTGCTTTACCCCACATCCTTCACTGTAACACTCCGATATATCCCACACCTCTCACTGTAACACTCTGATATATCCCACACCCCTCACTGTAACACTCTGATATACGCCACACCCCTCACTGTAACACTGATATATCCCACGCCCCTCACTGTAACACTCTGATATATCCCACAACCCTCACTGTAACACTCTGATATACCCCACACCCCTCACTGAAACACTGATATACCCCACACCCCTCACTGTAACAGTGATATACTCCACACCCCTCATTGTAACACTCTATATACCCCACACCCCTCACTGTAACACTGATATACCCCACGCCCCTCACTGTAACACTCTGATATACCCCACAGCCCTCACTGTAACACTCTGATATATCCCACACCCCTCACTGTAACACGCTGATATATCCCACACCCCTCAGTGTAACACTCTGATATACTCCACACCCCTCACTGCAACACTCAGATATATCCCACACACCTCACTATAACACTGATATACCCCACACCCCTCACTGTAACACAATTATAAAACCCACACCCCTCACTGTAACAGTGCTTTACCCCACATCCCTCAGTGTAACACTCTGATATATCCCACACCTCTCACTGTAACACTCTGATATATCCCACACCCCTCGCTGTAACACGCTGATATATCCCACACCACTCACTGTAACACACTGATATACCCCACAACCCTCACTGTAACACGGATATATCCCACACCCCTCACTGTAACACTGATATATCACACACCCCTCACTGTAACACTCTGATATACCACACACCCCTCACTGAAACACTGATATACCCCACACCCGTCACTGTAAGTGATATACTCCACACCCCTCACTGTAACACTCTATATACCCACACCCCTCACTGTAACACTGATATACCCCACGCCCCTCACTGTAACACTCTGAGATACCCCGCAGCCCTCACTGTAACACTCTGATATATCCCACACCCCTCACTGTAACACTCTGATATATCACACACCCCTCACTGTAACACTCTGATATACCCCACACCCCTCACTGTAACACTCTGAAATATCCCACACACCTCACTGTAACACTGATATACCCCACACCCCTCACTGTAACACTGATAAACCCCACACCCCTCACTGTAACTCTCTGATATAACCCACACCCCTCACTGTAACACTGATATACGCCACACCCCTCACTGTAACACTCTGTTATACCCCACACCCCTCACTGTAACACTGATATACACCACACCCCTCTCTGCAACACTCTGATATACCCCACACTCCTCACTGTAACACTGATATACCCCACACCCCTCACTGTAACACTGATAAACCCACACCCCTCACTGTAACACTGATATACCCCAGACCCCTCACTGTAACACTGATATGCCCCACACCCCTCACTGTAACATTCTATATACCCCACACCCCTCACTGTAACACTGATATACCCCACGCCCCTCACTGCAACACTCTGATATACCCCACAGCCCTCACTGTAACACTCTGATATATCCCACACCCCTCACTGTAACACTCTGATATATCCCACACCCCTCACTGTAACACTCTGATATACCCCACACCCCTCACTGTAACACTCTGATATATCCCACACACCTCACTGTAACACTGATATTCCCCACACCCCTCACTGTAACACACTTATATACCCCACACCCCTCACTGTAACACTGCTTTACCCCACATCCCTCACTGTAACACTCTGATATATCCCACACTCCTCACTGTAACAGTGATATACTCCACACCCCTCACTGTAACACTCTATATACCCCACACCCCTCACTGTAACACTGATATACCCCACGCCCCTCACTGTAACACTCTGAGATACCCCACAGCCCTCACTGTAACACTCTGATATATTCCACTACCCTCACTTTAACACTCTGATATATCCCACACCCCTCACTGTAACACTCTGATATACCCCACACCCCTCACTGTAACACTCTGATATATCCCACACACCTCACTGTAACACTGATATACCCCACACCCCTCACTGTAACACACTTATATACCCCACACCCCTCACTGTAACACTGCTTTACCCCACATCCCTCACTGTAACACTCTGATATATCCCACACCTCTCACTGTAACACTCTGATATATCCCACACCCCTCGCTGTAACACTCTGATATATCCCACACCACTCACTGTAACACTCTGATATATCCCACCCCCCTCACTGTAACACTCTGATATACCCCACATCCCTCACTGTAACACTCTGATATACCCCACACCCCTCACTGTAACACTCTCATATACCCCACACCCCTCACTGAAACACTGATATACCCCACACCCCTCACTGTAACACTGATATACCCCACACCCCTCACTGTAACACTCTGATATACCCCACACCCCTCACTGTAACACTGATATACCCCACACCCCTCACTGTAACACTCTGATATACCCCACAGCCCTCACTGTAACACTCTGATATATCCCCCACCCCTCACTGTAACACTCTGATATATCCCACACCACTCACTGTAACACTCTAATATACCTCACACCCCTCACTGTAACACTCTGATATATCCCACAGCCCTCACTGTAACACTCTGATATACCCCACACCCCTCACTGTAACACTGATATACCCCACACCCCTCACTGTAACACTCTGATATACCCCAGAGCCCTCACTGTAACACTCTGATATATCCCCCACCCCTCACTGTAACACTCTGATATATCCCACACCACTCACTGTAACACTCTGATATACCTCACACCCCTCACTGTAACACTCTGATATATCCCACAGCCCTCACTGTAACACTCTGATATATCCCACAGCCCTCACTGTAACACTCTGATATACCCCACACCCCTCACTGTAACACTGATATACCCCACACCTCTCACTTTAACACTGATATACCCCACACCCCTCACTGTAACACTGATATACCCCACACCCCTCACTGTAACACTGATATACCCCATACCCCTCACTGTAACACTGATATACCCCCCACCCCTCACTGTAACACTGCTATACCCCACACCCCTCACTGTAACGCTGATCTACCCCATGCCCCTCATTGTAAAACAGATATATCCCACACCCCTCACTGTAACACTCTGATATACCCGACACCCCTCACTGTAACACTCTGATATACCCCACACCCCTCACTGTAACACTCTGATATATCCCACACCACTCACTGTAACACTCTGATATACCTCACACCCCTCACTGTAACACTCTGATATATCCCACACCACTCACTGTAACACTCTGATATACCTCACACCCCTCACTGTAACACTCTGATATATCCCACACCCCTCACTGTAACACTCTGATATACCCCACACCCCTCACTGTAACACTGATATACCCCACACCCCTTACTGTAACACTGATATACCCCACACCCCTCACTGTAACGCTGATCTACCCCATGCCCCTCATTGTAAAACAGATATATCCCACACCCCTCACTGTAACACTCTGATATACCCGACACCCCTCACTGTAACACTCTGATATATCCCACATCCCTCACTGTAACACTGATATACCCACACCCCTCACTGTAACACTGATATACCCCATACCCCTCACTGTAACACTGATATAACCCACACCCCTCACTGTAACACTGATATACCCCACACCGCTCACTGTAACGCTGATCTACCCCATGCCCCTCATTGTAAAACAGATATATCCCACACCCCTCACTGTAACACTCTGATATACCCCACACCCCTAACGGTAACTCTCTGATATATCCCACCCACCTCACTGTAACACTGATATACCCCACACCCCTCACTGTAACACTGATATACCCACACCCCTCATTGTAACACTGATATATCCCACACTCCTCACTGTAACACTGCTTTACCCCACATCCTTCACTGTAACACTCTGATATATCCCACACCTCTCACTGTAACACTCTGATATATCCCACACCCCTCGCTGTAACACTCTGATATATATCCCACACCACTCACTGTAACACTCTGATATACCCCACACCCCTCACTGTAACTCTGATATACCCCACACCCCTCACTGTAACAGTGATATAATCCACACCCCTCACTGTAACACTCTATATACCCCACACCCCTCACTGTAACACTGATATACCCCACGCCCCTCACTGTAACAATCTGATATATCCCACACCCCTCACTGTAACACTCTGATATATCCCACACCCCTCACTGTAACACTCTGATATACCCCACACCCCTCACTGTAACACTCTGATATATCCCACACCCCTCACTGTAACACTCTGATATACCCCACACCCCTCACTGTAACACTCTGATTTATCCCACACACCTCACTGTAACACTGATATTCCCCACACCCCTCACTGTAACACACTTATATACCCCACACCCCTCACTGTAACACTGCTTTACCCCACATCCCTCACTGTAACACTCTGATATATCCCACACCCCTCACTGTAACAGTGATATACTCCACACCCCTCACTGTAACACTCTATATACCCCACACCCCTCACTGTAACACTGATATACCCCACGCCCCTCACTGTAACACTCTGAGATACCCCACAGCCCTCACTGTAACACTCTGATATATCCCACTACCCTCACTGTAACACTCTGATATATCCCACACCCCTCACTGTAAAACTCTGATATACCCCACACCCCTCACTGTAACACTCTGATATATCCCACACACCTCACTGTAACACTGATATACCCCACACCCCTCACTGTAACACACTTATATACCCCACACCCCTCACTGTAACACTGCTTTACCCCACATCCCTCACTGTAACACTCTGATATATCCCACACCTCTCACTGTAACACTCTGATATATCCCACACCCCTCGCTGTAACACTCTGATATATCCCACACCACTCACTGTAACACTCTGATATATCCCACCCCCCTCACTGTAACACTCTGATATACCCCACATCCCTCACTGTAACACTCTGATATACCCCACACCCCTCACTGTAACACTCTCATATACCCCACACCCCTCACTGAAACACTGATATACCCCACACCCCTCACTGTAACACTCTTATATACCCCACACCCCTCACTGTAACACTGATATACCCCACACCTCTCACTGTAACACTCTGATATACCCCACAGCCCTCACTGTAACACTCTGATATATCCCCCACCCCTCACTGTAACACTCTGATATATCCCACACCACTCACTGTAACACTCTGATATACCTCACACCCCTCACTGTAACACTCTGATATATCCCACAGCCCTCACTGTAACATTCTGATATACCCCACACCCCTCACTGTAACACTGATATACCCCACACCCCTCACTGTAACACTCTGATATACACCACAGCCCTCGCTGTAACACTCTGATATATCCCCCACCCCTC
The DNA here is from genome assembly GCF_047496885.1 of Scyliorhinus torazame. Classification (NCBI taxonomy): domain Eukaryota; kingdom Metazoa; phylum Chordata; class Chondrichthyes; order Carcharhiniformes; family Scyliorhinidae; genus Scyliorhinus; species Scyliorhinus torazame. The sequence goes on along the minus strand of NC_092710.1, from coordinate 39,912,408 downwards.
ACTGTAACACTCTGATATATCCCACACCACTCACTGTAACACTCTGATATACCTCACACCCCTCACTGTAACACTCTGATATATCCCACAGCCCTCACTGTAACACTCTGATATATCCCACAGCCCTCACTGTAACACTCTGATATACCCCACACCCCTGACTGTAACACTGATATACCCCACACCTCTCACTTTAACACTGATATACCCCACACCCCTCACTGTAACACTGATATACCCCACACCCCTCACTGTAACACTGATATACCCCATACCCCTCACTGTAACACTGATATACCCCCCACCCCTCACTGTAACACTGATATACCCCACACCCCTCACTGTAACGCTGATCTACCCCATGCCCCTCATTGTAAAACAGATATATCCCACACCCCTCACTGTAACACTCTGATATACCCGACACCCCTCACTGTAACACTCTGATATACCCCACACCCCTCACTGTAACACTCTGATATATCCCACACCACTCACTGTAACACTCTGATATACCTCACACCCCTCACTGTAACACTCTGATATATCCCACACCTCTCACTGTAACACTCTGATATATCCCACACCCCTCGCTGTAACACTCTGATATATATCCCACACCACTCACTGTAACACTCTGATATACCCCACACCCCTCACTGTAACACTGATATACCCCACACCCCTCACTGTAACAGTGATATAATCCACACCCCTCACTGTAACACTCTATATACCCCACACCCCTCACTGTAACACTGATATACCCCACGCCCCTCACTGTAACAATCTGATATATCCCACACCCCTCACTGTAACACTCTGATATATCCCACACCCCTCACTGTAACACTCTGATATACCCCACACCCCTCACTGTAACACTCTGATATATCCCACACCCCTCACTGTAACACTCTGATATACCCCACACCCCTCACTGTAACACTCTGATATATCCCACACACCTCACTGTAACACTGATATTCCCCACACCCCTCACTGTAACACACTTATATACCCCACACCCCTCACTGTAACACTGCTTTACCCCACATCCCTCACTGTAACACTCTGATATATCCCACACCCCTCACTGTAACAGTGATATACTCCACACCCCTCACTGTAACACTCTATATACCCCACACCCCTCACTGTAACACTGATATACCCCACGCCCCTCACTGTAACACTCTGAGATACCCCACAGCCCTCACTGTAACACTCTGATATATCCCACTACCCTCACTGTAACACTCTGATATATCCCACACCCCTCACTGTAAAACTCTGATATACCCCACACCCCTCACTGTAACACTCTGATATATCCCACACACCTCACTGTAACACTGATATACCCCACACCCCTCACTGTAACACACTTATATACCCCACACCCCTCACTGTAACACTGCTTTACCCCACATCCCTCACTGTAACACTCTGATATATCCCACACCTCTCACTGTAACACTCTGATATATCCCACACCCCTCGCTGTAACACTCTGATATATCCCACACCACTCACTGTAACACTCTGATATATCCCACCCCCCTCACTGTAACACTCTGATATACCCCACATCCCTCACTGTAACACTCTGATATACCCCACACCCCTCACTGTAACACTCTCATATACCCCACACCCCTCACTGAAACACTGATATACCCCACACCCCTCACTGTAACACTGATATACCCCACACCCCTCACTGTAACACTCTTATATACCCCACACCCCTCACTGTAACACTGATATACCCCACACCTCTCACTGTAACACTCTGATATACCCCACAGCCCTCACTGTAACACTCTGATATATCCCCCACCCCTCACTGTAACACTCTGATATATCCCACACCACTCACTGTAACACTCTGATATACCTCACACCCCTCACTGTAACACTCTGATATATCCCACAGCCCTCACTGTAACATTCTGATATACCCCACACCCCTCACTGTAACACTGATATACCCCACACCCCTCACTGTAACACTCTGATATACACCACAGCCCTCACTGTAACACTCTGATATATCCCCCACCCCTCACTGTAACACTCTGATATATCCCACACCACTCACTGTAACACTCTGATATACCTCACACCCCTCACTGTAACACTCTGATATATCCCACAGCCCTCACTGTAACACTCTGATATATCCCACAGCCCTCACTGTAACACTCTGATATACCCCACACCCCTCACTGTAACACTGATATACCCCACACCTCTCACTTTAACACTGATATACACCACACACCTCACTGTAACACTGATATACCCCACACCCCTCACTGTAACACTGATATACCCCATACCCCTCACTGTAACACTGATATACCCCCCACCCCTCACTGTAACACTGATATACCCCACACCCCTCACTGTAACGCTGATCTACCCCATGCCCCTCATTGTAAAACAGATATATCCCACACCCCTCACTGTAACACTCTGATATACCCGACACCCCTCACTGTAACACTCTGATATACCCCACACCCCTCACTGTAACACTCTGATATATCCCACACCACTCACTGTAACACTCTGATATACCTCACACCCCTCACTGTAACACTCTGATATATCCCACACCACTCACTGTAACACTCTGATATACCTCACACCCCTCACTGTAACACTCTGATATATCCCACACCCCTCACTGTAACACTCTGATATACCCCACACCCCTCACTGTAACACTGATATACCCCACACCCCTTACTGTAACACTGATATACCCCACACCCCTCACTGTAACGCTGATCTACCCCATGCCCCTCATTGTAAAACAGATATATCCCACACCCCTCACTGTAACACTCTGATATACCCGACACCCCTCACTGTAACACTCTGATATATCCCACATCCCTCACTGTAACACTGATATACCCACACCCCTCACTGTAACACTGATATACCCCATACCCCTCACTGTAACACTGATATACCCCACACCCCTCACTGTAACACTGATATACCCCACACCCCTCACTGTAACGCTGATCTACCCCATGCCCCTCATTGTAAAACAGATATATCCCACACCCCTCACTGTAACACTCTGATATACCCCACACCCCTCACGGTAACTCTCTGATATATCCCACCCACCTCACTGTAACACTGATATACCCCACACCCCTCACTGTAACACTGATATACCCACACCCCTCATTGTAACACTGATATATCCCACACCCCTCACTGTAACACTGCTTTACCCCACATCCTTCACTGTAACACTCTGATATATCCCACACCTCTCACTGTAACACTCTGATATATCCCACACCCCTCGCTGTAACACTCTGATATATATCCCACACCACTCACTGTAACACTCTGATATACCCCACACCCCTCACTGTAACACTGATATACCCCACACCCCTCACTGTAACAGTGATATAATCCACACCCCTCACTGTAACACTCTATATACCCCACACCCCTCACTGTAACACTGATATACCCTACGCCCCTCACTGTAACAATCTGATATATCCCACACCCCTCACTGTAACACTCTGATATATCCCACACCCCTCACTGTAACACTCTGATATACCCCACACCCCTCACTGTAACACTCTGATATATCCCACACCACTCACTGTAACACTCTGATATACCCCACATCCCTCACTGTAACACACTGATATACCCCACACCCCTCACTGTAACTCTGAAATACCCCACACCCCTCACTGTAACACTCTCATATACCCCACACCCCTCACTGAAACACTGATATACCCCACACCCCTCACTGTAACACTGATATACCCCACATCCCTCACTGTAACACTCTGATATACCCCACACCCCTCACTGTAACACTGATATACCCCACACCCCTCACTGTAAAACTCTGATATACCCCACAGCCCTCACTGTAACACTCTGATATATCCCACACCACTCACTGTAACACTCTGATATACCCCACACCCCTCACTGTAACACTCTGATATATCCCACACCCCTCACTGTAACACTGATATATCCCACACCCCTCACTGTAACACTCTGATATACCCCACACCCCTCACTGTAACACTGCTTTACCCCACATCCCTCACTGTAACACTCTGATATACCCCACACCCCTCACTGTAACACTCTGATATCCCCCACACCCCTCACTGTAACACTGATATACCCCATACCCCTCACTGTAACACTGATCTACCCCATGTCCCTCACTGTAAAACAGATATATCCCACACCTCTCGCTGTAACACTCTGATATATCCCACACCACTCACTGTAACACTCTGATATACCCCACACCCCTCACTGTAACACTGATATACCCCACACCCCTCACTGTAACAGTGATATAATCCACACCCCTCACTGTAACACTCTATATACCCCACACCCCTCACTGTAACACTGATATACCCCACGCCCCTCACTGTAACAATCTGATATATCCCACACCCCTCACTGTAACACTCTGATATATCCCACACCCCTCACTGTAACACTCTGATATACCCCACACCCCTCACTGTAACACTATGATATATCCCACACCACTCACTGTAACACTCTGATATACCCCACATCCCTCACTGTAACACACTGATATACCCCACATCCCTCACTGTAACTCTGATATACCCCACACCCCTCACTGTAACACTCTCATATACCCCACACCCCTCACTGAAACACTGATATGCCCCACACCCCTCACTGTAACACTGATATACCCCACACCCCTCACTGTAACACTCTGATATACCCCACACCCCTCACTGTAGCACTGATATACCCCACACCCCTCACTGTAACACTCTGACATACCCCACAGCCCTCACTGTAACACTCTGATATATCCCACACCACTCACTGTAACACTCTGATATACCCCACACCCCTCACTGTAACACTCTGATATATCCCACACCCCTCACTGTAACACTGATATACCCCACGCCCCTCACTGTAACACTCTGAGATACCCCACACCCCTCACTGTAACACTGCTTTACCCCACATCCCTCACTGTAACACTCTGATATACCCCACACCCCTCACTGTAACACTCTGATATCCCCCACACCCCTCACTGTAACACTGATATACCCCACACCCCTCACTTTAACACTGATATACCCACACCCCTCACTGTAACACTGATATACCCCATACCCCTCACTGTAACACTGATCTACCCCATGCCCCTCACTGTAAAACAGATATATCCCACACCCCTCACTGTAACACTCTGATATACCCCACACCCCTCACGGTAACTCTCTGATATATCCCACCCACCTCACTGTAACACTGATATACCCCACACCCCTCACTGTAACACTGATATACCCACACGCCTCATTGTAACACTGATATATCCCACACCCCTCACTGTGACACTGATATACCCTACACCCTTTACTGTATCACTGATATACCCCACACCCCTCATTGTAACACTGATATATCCCACACCCCTCACTGTGACACTGATATACCCTACACCCTTCACTGTAACACTGATATACCCCACACACCTCACTTTAACACTGATATACCCCACACCCCTCACTGTAACACTGATATTCCCCACACCCCTCACTGTAACACTGATAAACCCCACACCCCTCACTGTAACACTCTGATATATCCCACACCCCTTGCTGTAACACTCTGATATATCCCACACCCCTCACTGTAACACTCTGATATATCCCACACCCCTCACTGTAACACTCTGATATACCCCACTGCCTCACTGTAACACTCTGATATATCCCACACCCCTCACTGTAACACTCTGATATATCCCACACCCCTCACTGGAACACTCTGATATAGCCCACACCCCTCACTGTAACACTCTGATATATCCCACACCCCTCACTGTAACACTCTGATATATCCCACAGCCCTCACTGTTACACTGATATACCCCACACCCCTCACTGTAACACTCTGATATACCCCACACCCCTCACTGTAACACTGATATACCCCACACCCCTCACTTTAACACTGATATACCCACACCCCTCACTAACACTGATATACCCCATACCCCTCACTGTAACACTGATATACCCCATACCCCTCACTGTAACACTCTGATATACCCCACACCCCTCACTGTAACACTGATATACCCCATACCCCTCACTGTAACACTGATCTACCCCATGCCCCTCACTGTAAAACAGATATATCCCACACCCCTCACTGTAACACTCTGATATACCCCACACCCCTCACGGTAACTCTCTGATATATCCCACCCACCTCACTGTAACACTGATATACCCCACACCCCTCACTGTAACACTGATATACCCACACCCCTCATTGTAACACTGATATATCCCACACCCCTCACTGTGACACTGATATACCCTACACCCCTTACTGTAACACTGATATACCCCACACCCCTCACTGTAACACTGATAAACCCCACACCCCTCACTGTAACTCTCTGATATACCCCACATCCCTCACTGTAACACTGATGTATCCCACACCCCTCACTGTAACACTGATATACCCCTCACGCCTCACTTTAACACTCTGATATACCCCACATCCCTCACTGTAACACTGATATACACCACACCCCTCACTGTAACACTCTGATATACCCCACACCCCTCACTGTAACACTGATATACCGCACACCCCTCACTGTAATACTGATAAACCCACACCCCTCACTGTAACACTGATATACCCCACACCCCTCACTGTAACACTGATATGCCCCACACCCCTCACTGTAACACTCTGATATACCCCACACCCTCTCTGTAACACTGATATACCCCACACCCCTCACTGTAACACTCTGATATACCCCACTGCCCTCACTGTAACGCTCTGATATACTCCACAACCCTCACTGTAACACTCTGATATACCCCAACCCCTCACTGTAACACTCTGATATACCCCACTCCCCTCACTGTAACACTCTGATATACCCCACACCCCTCACTGTAACACTGATATATCCCACACCCCTCACTGTAACACTGATATATACCACACCCCTCACTGTAACACTCTGATAGAGCCCACACCCCTCACTGTAACACTGATATAACCCACACCCCTCACTGTAACACGGATATATCCCACACCCCTCACTGTAACACTGATATACGCTACAACCCTCACTGTAACACAGATATACCACACACCCCTCACTGTAACACTGATATACCCCACACCCCTCACTGTAACACTGATATACCCCACACGCCTCACTGTAACACTGATAAACACCACACCCCTCACTGTAACTCACTGATATAACCCACACCCCTCACTGTAACACTGATATATCCCACACCCCTCACTGTAACACTGATATACCCCACACCCCTCACTGTAACACTCTGATATACCCCACACCCCTCACTGTAACACTCTGATATACCCCACTCCCCTCACTGTAACACTCTGATATACCCCACACCCCTCACTGTAACACTCTGATATACCCCACACCCCTCACTGTAACACTGATATATCCCACACCCCTCACTGTAACACTGATATATACCACACCCCTCACTGTAACACTCTGATAGAGCCCACACCCCTCACTGTAACACTGATATACCCACACCCCTCACTGTAACACTGATATATCCCACACCCCTCACTGTAACACTGATATACGCTACAACCCTCACTGTAACACTGATATACCCCACACCCCTCACTGTAACACTGATATACCCCACACCCCTCACTGTAACACTGATATACCCCACACGCCTCACTGTAACACTGATAAACACCACACCCCTCACTGTAACTCACTGATATACCCCACACCCCTCACTGTAACACTGATATATCCCACACCCCTCACTGTAACACTGATATACCCCACACCCCTCACTGTAACACTCTGATATACCCCACACCCCTCACTGTAACACTCTGAAATACCCCACACCCCTCACTGTAACACTGATAAACCCACACCCCTCACTGTAACACTCTGATATACCCCACACCCCTCACTGTAACACTCTAATATACCCCACACCCCTCACTGTAACACTCTGATATACCCCACACCCTCACTGTAACACTCTGATATACCCCACACCCTCACTGTAACACTGATATACCCCACACCCCTCACAATAACACTGATATACCCCACACCCCTCGCTGTAACACTGATATATCGCACACCCCTCACTGGAACACTCTGATGTACCCCACACCCCTCACTGTAACACTGATAAACCCCACACCCCTCACTGTAACACTCTGAAAAACCCCACACCCTCACTGTAACACTGATATACCCCACACCCCTCACTGTAACACTCTGATATATCCCACACCCCTCACTGTAACACTCTGATATACCCCACGTTCCTCACTGTAATACTCTGATATACCCCACACCCCTCACTGTAACACTGATATATCCCACACCCCTCATTGTAACACTGATATCCCCCACACCCCTCACTGTAACACTGATATACCCCACACCCCTCACTGTAACACTGACATACCCCACACCTCTCACTGTAAGATTCTGATATACCCCATACCCCTCACTGTAACACTGATATACCCCTCACTGTAACACTCTGATATACCCCACACCCCTCACTGTAACACTCTGATACACCCCACACCCCTCACTGTAACACTGATATACCGCACAACCCTCACTGTAACACTCTGATATACCCCACACCCCTCACTGTAACACTGATACACCCCACACCCCTCACTGTAACACTGATATACCCCACACACCTCACTGTAACACTGATATACCCCACACCCCTCACTATAACACTGATATACCCCACACTATAACACTGATACACCCCACACCCCTCACTGTAACACTGATATACCCCACACCCCACACTGTAACACTGATATACCCCACACCCCTCACTGTAACACTGATATGCCCCACACCCCTCACTATAACATTGATATACCCACACCCCTCACTGTAACACTCTGATATACCCCACACCCCTCACTGTAACTCTGATACACCCCTCACTATAACATTGATATACACCACACCCCTCACTGTAACACTGATATACCCCACACCCCTCACTGTAACACTGATATACCCCACACCCCTCACTGTAACTCTGATACACCCCTCACTAATACATTGATATACACCACACCCCTCACTGTAACACTGATATACCCCACACCCCTCACTATAACATTGATATACCCACACCTTTCACTGTAACACTCTGATATACCCCACACCCCTCACTGTAACACTCTGATATACCCCACACCCCTCACTGTAACACTGATACACCCCACACCCCTCACTGTAACACTGATACACCCCACACCCCTCACTGTAACACTGATACACCCCACACCCCTCACTATAACACTGATATACCCCACACCCCTCACTATAACACTGATACACCCCACACCCCTCACTTTAACACTGATATACCCCACACCCCTCACTAACACTGATGTACCCCACACCCCTCACTGTGACACTCTGATATACCCCACACCCCTCACTGTAACACTGATATACCCCACACCCCTCACTGTAACACTGATATACCCCACACCCCTCACAAAAACACTGATATACCCCACGCCCCTCACTATAACACTAATACACCCCACACCCCTCACTGTAACACTGATATACCCCACACCCCTCACTATATCATTGATATACCCACACCCCTCACTGTGACACTCCGATATATCCCACACCCCTCACTGTAACACTGATATACCCCACACCCCTCACTGTAACACTCTGATATACCCCACACCCCTCACTGTAACTCTCTGATGTATCCCACACACCTCACTGTAACACTGATATAACCCACACCACTCACTGTAACACTCTGATATACCCCACACTCCTCACTGTAACACTGCTATACCCCACACCCCTCACTGTAACACTGTGATATACCCCACACCCCTCACTGTAACACTGATATCACCGACAACCCTCACTGTAACACTCTGATATACCCCACATCCCTCACTGTAACAATCTGATATATCCCACACCACTCACTGTAACACTGATATACGCCACATCCCTCATTGTAACACTGATATACCCACACCCCTCACTGTAACACTGATATATCCCACACCCCTCACAGTAACACTGATATACCCTACACCCCTCACTGTAACACTGATATACCCCACACCCCTCACTTTAACACTCTGATATACCCCGCACTCTCACTGTAACACTGATATACCCCACACCCCTCACTGTAACCCTGATGTACCCCACACCCCTCACTGTAACACTGATCTACCCCATGCCCCTCACTGTAAAACAGATAAATCCCACACCCCTCACTGTAACACTCTGATATACCCCACACCCCTCACTGTAACACTCTGATATATCCCACACCCCTCACTGTAACACTGATATACCCCACACCCCTCACTGTAACACTGATATACCCACACCCCTCACTGTAACACTGATATATCCCACACCCCAACTGTAACACTGATATACCCTACAACCCTCACTGTAACACTGATATACCCCACACCCCTCACTGTAACACTGAAATACCCCACACCCATCACTGTAACACTGATATACCACACACCCCTCACTGTAACACTGATAAACACCACACCCCTCACTGTAACTCTCTGATATACCCCACACCCCTCACTGTAACACTGATATATCCCACACCCCCCACTGTAACACTGATATACACAACACCCCTCACTGTAACACTCTGATATACCCCACACCCCTTACTGTAACACTCTGAAATACCCCACACCCCTCACTGTAACACTGATATACCCCACACCCCTCACTGTAACACTGATAAACCCACACCCCTCACTGTAACACTCTGATATATCCCACACCCTCACTTTAACACTGATATACCCCACACCCCTCACTGTAACACTCTGATATACCCCACACCCCTCACTGTAACACTCTAATATACCCCACACCCCTCACTGTAACACTCTGATATACCCCACACCCCTCACTGTAACACTCTGATATACCCCACACTTTCACTGTAACACTGATATACCCCACACCCCTCACAATAACACTGATATACCCCACACCCCTCGCTGTAACACTGATATATCGCACACCCCTCACTGGAACACTCTGATGTACCCCACACCCCTCACTGTAACACTCTGATATACCCCACGTTCCTCACTGTAACACTCTGATATACCCCAGACCCCTCACTGTAACACTGATATATCCCACACCCCTCATTGTAACACTGATATCCCCCACACCCCTCACTGTAACACTGATATACCCCACACCCCTCACTGTAACACTGACATACCACCGCCTCTCACTGTAAGATTCTGATATACCCCATATCCCTCACTGTAACACTGATATACCCCTCACTGTAACACTCTGATATACCCCACACCCCTCACTGTAACACTCTGATATACCCCACACCCCTCACTGTAACACTCTGATATACCCCACACCCCTCACTGTAACAGTGATATACCCCACACCCCCCACTGTAACACTCTGATATACCCCACACCCCTCACTGTAACACTGATATACCCCACAACCCTCACTGTAACACTCTGATATACCCCACACCCCTCACTGTAACACTGAAACACCCCACACCCCTCACTGTAACACTGATATACCCCACACACCTCACTGTAACACTGATATACCCCACACCCCTCACTATAACACTGATATACCCCACACCCCTCACTATAACACTGATACACCCCACACCCCTCACTGTAACACTGATATACCCCACACCCCTCACTATAACATTGATATACCCACACCCCTCACTGTAACACTGATATACCCCACACCCCTCACTATAACATTGACATACCCACACCCCTCACTGTAACACTCTGATTTACCCCACACCCCTCACTGTAACACTGATACACCCCACACCCCTCACTATAACACTGATATACCCCTCACCCCTCACTATAACACTGATACACCCCACACCCCTCACTGTAACACTGATATACCCCACACCCCTCACTTTCACACTGATATACCCCACACCCCTCACTAACACTGATATACCCCACACCACTCACTGTGACACTCTGATATACCCCACACCCCTCACTGTAACACTGATATACCCCACACCCCTCACTGTAACACTGATATACGCATCACCCCTCACTATAACACTGATATTCCCCACACCCCTCACTATAACACTAATACACCCCACACCCCTCACTGTAACACTGATATACCCCACACCCCTCACTGTAACACTGATATACCCCACACCCCTCACTGTAACACTGATATACCCCACACCCCTGACTATATCATTGATATACCCACACCCCTCACTCTGACACTCCGATATATCCCACACCCCACACTGTAACACTGATATACCCCACCCCCCTCACTGTAACACTCTGATATACCCCACACCCCTCACTGTAACTCTCTGATATATCCCACACCCCTCACTGTAACACTGATATCACCGACAACCCTCACTGTAACACTCTGATATACCCCACACCCATCACTGTAACACTCTGATATATCCCACCCCCCTCACTGTAACACTGATATACCCACACCCCTCACTGTAACACTGATATACCCTACAACCCTCACTGTAACACTGATATACCCCACACCCCTCACTGTTACACTGATATACCCCACACCCCTCACTGTAACACTGATATACCCCACACCCCTCACTGTAACACTGATAAACACCACACCCCTCACTGTAACTCTCTGATATACCCCACACCCCTCACTGTAACACTGATATATCCCACACCCCTCACTGTAAGACTGATATACCCCACACCCCTCACTGTAACACTCTGATATACCCCACACTCCTCCCTGTAACACTCTGAAATACCCCACACCCCTCACTGTAACACTGATATACCCCACACCCCTCACTGTAACACTGATAAACCCACACCCCTCACTGTAACACTCTGATATACCCCACACCCTCACTTTAACACTGATATACCCCACACCCCTCACTGTAACACTCTGATATACCCCACACCCCTCACTGTAACACTCTGATATACCCCACACCCCTCACTGTAACACTCTGATATACCCCACACCCCTCACTGTAACACTCTGATATACCCCACACCCTCACTGTAACACTGATATACCCCACACCCCTCACTGTAACACTCTGATATACCCCACACCCCTCACTGTAACACTGATAAACCCCACACCCCTCACTGTAACACTGATATACCCCACACCCCTCGCTGTAACACTGATATGTCGCACACCCCTCACTGGAACACTCTGATGTACCCCACACCCCTCACTGTAACACTGATAAACCCCACACCCCTCACTGTAACACTCTGATATACCCCACACCCTCACTGTGACACTGATATACCCCACGTTCCTCACTGTAACACTCTGATATACCCCACACCCCTCACTGTAACACTGATATATCCCACACCCCTCATTGTAACACTGATATCCCCCACACCCCTCACTGTAACACTGATATACCCCACACCCCTCACTGTAACACTGACATACCCCACACCTCTCACTGTAAGATTCTGATATACCCCATACCCCTCACTGTAACACTGATATACCCCTCACTGTAACACTCTGATACACCCCACACCCCTCACTGTAACACTGATATACCGCACAACCCTCACTGTAACACTCTGATATACCCCACACCCCTCACTGTAACACTGATACACCCCACACCCCTCACTGTAACACTGATATACCCCACACACCTCACTGTAACACTGATATACCCCACACCCCTCACTATAACACTGATATACCCCACACTATAACACGGATACACCCCACACCCCTCACTGTAACACTGATATACCCCACACCCCACACTGTAACACTGATATACCCCACACCCCTCACTGTAACACTGATATACCCCACACCCCTCACTATAACATTGATATACCCACACCCCTCACTGTAACACTCTGATATACCCCACACCCCTGACTGTAACACTCTGAAATACCCCACACCCCTCACATTAACACTGATATACCCCACACCCCTCACTGTAACACTGATAAACCCACACCCCTCACTGTAACACTCTGATATAAACCACACCCCTCACTGTAACACTCTGATATACCCCACACCCCTCACTGTAACACACTGATATACCCCACACCCCTCACTGTAACACTCTGATATACCCCACACCCCTCACTGTAACACTCTGATATACCCCACACCCTCACTGTAACACTGATATACCCCACACCCCTCCCTGTAACTCTCTGATATACCCCACACCCCTCACTGTAACACTGTAAACCCCACACCCCTTACTGTAACACTGATATACCCCACACCCCTCGCTGTAACACTGATATATCGCACACCCCTCACTGGAACACTCTGATGTACCCCACACCCCTCACTGTAACACTGATAAACCCCACACCCCTCACTGTAACACTCTGCTATACCCCACACCCTCACTGTAACACTGATATACCCCACACCCCTCACTGTAACACTCTGATATACCCCACACCCCTCACTGTAACACTCTGATATACCCCATGTTCCTCACTGTAACACTCTGATATACCCCACACCCCTCACTGTAACAGTGATATACCCCAGACCCCTCACTGTAACTCTGATATACCCCACACCCCTCACTGTAACACTGATATACACCACAACCCTCACTGTAACACTCTGATATACCCCACACCCCTCACTGTAACACTGATACACCCCACACCCCTCACTGTAACACCGATCTACCCCACACACCTCACTGTAACACTGATATACCCCACACCCCTCACTATAACACTGATATACCCCACATTCCTCACTATAACACTGATACACCCCACACCCCTCACTGTAACACTGATATACCCCACACCCCTCACTGTAACACTGATATACCCCACACCCCTCACTGTAACACTGATATACCCCACACCCCTCACAATAACATTGATATACCCACACCCCTCACTGTAACACTCTGATATACCCCACACCCCTCACTGTAACTCTGATACACCCTACACCCCTCACTATAACATTGATATACCCACACCCCTCAATGTAACACTGATATACCCCACACCCCTCACTATAACATTGATATACCCACACCCCTCACTGTAACACTCTGATATACCCCACACCCCTCACTGTAACACTGATACACCCCACACCCCTCACTATAACACTGATATACCCCACACCCCTTACTATAACACTGATATACCCCACACCCCTCACTGTAACACTGATATACCCCACACCCCTCACTTTAACACTGATATGCCCCACACCCCTCACTGTAACACTCTGATATACCCCACACCCCTCACTGTAACACTCTGATATACCCCACGTTCCTCACTGTAACACTCTGATATACCCCACACCCCTCACTGTAACAGTGATCTACCCCAGACCCCTCACTGTAACTCTGATATACCCCACACCCCTCACTGTAACACTGATATACCCCACAGCCCTCACTGTAACACTCTGATATACCCCCCACCCCCCACTGTAACACTGATACACCCCACACCCCACACTGTAACACTGATATACCCCACACACCTCACTGTAACACTGATATACCCCACACCCCTCACTATAACACTGATATACCCCACACCCCTCACTATAACACTGATACACCCCACACCCCTCATTGTAACACTGATATACCCCACACCCCTCACTGTAACACTGATATACCCCACACCCCTCAGTGTAACACTGATATACCCCACACCCCTCACCATAACATTGATATACCCACACCCCTCACTGTAACACTCTGATATACCCCACACCCCTCACTGTAACTCTGAAACACCCCACACCCCTCACTATAACATTGATATACCCACACCCCTCACTGTAACACTGATATACCCCACACCCCTCACTATAACATTGATATACCCACACCCCTCACTGTAACACTCTGATATACCCCACACCCCTCACTGTAACACTGATACACCCCACACCCCTCACTATAACACTGATATACCCCACACCCTACACTATAACACTGATATACCCCACACCCCCCACTGTAACACTGATATACCCCACAACACTCACTTTAACACTGATATGCCCCACACCCCTCACTGTAACACTCTGATATACCCCACACCCCTCACTGTAACACTCTGATATACCCCACGTTCCTCACTGTAACACTCTGATATACCCCACACCCCTCACTGTAACAGTGATATACCCCAGACCCCTCACTGTAACTCTGATATACCCCACACCCCTCAACATAACATTGATATACCCCACACCCCTCACTGTAACACTCTGATATACCCCACACCCCTCACTGTAACTCTGAAACACCCCACACCCCTCACTATAACATTGATATACCCACACCCCTCACTGTAACACTGATATACCCCACACCCCTCACTATAACATTGATATACCCAGACCCCTCACTGTAACACTCTGATATACCCCACACCCCTCACTGTAACACTGATACACCCCACACCCCTCACTATAACACTGATATACCCCACACCCCTCACTATAACACTGATACACCCCACACCCCTCACTGTAACACTGATATACCCCACACCCCTCACTTTAACACTGATATGCCCCACACCCCTCACTAACACTGATATACCCCACACCCCTCACTGTGACACTCTGATATACCCCACACCCCTCACTGTAACACTGATATACCCCACACCCCTCACTGTAACACTGATATACGCCACACCCCTCACTATAACACTGATATACCCCACACCCCTCACTATAACACTAATACACCCCACACCCCTCACTGTAACACTGATATACCCCACACCCCTCACTGTAACACTGATATACCCCACACCCCTCACTGTAACACTGATATACCCCACACCCCTCACTATATCATTGATATACCCACACCCCTCACTGTAACACTGATCTACCCCACACCCTCACTGTAACACTGATATACCCCACACCCCTCACTGTAGCACTCTGATATACCCGTCACCCCTCACTGTAACACTGATATACCCCACACCCCTCACTGTAACACTGATGTACCCCACACCCCTCACTATAACACTGATATACCCCACACCCCTCACTGTAACACTGATAAACCCCACACCCCTCACTGTAACACTCTGATATACCCCACGCCCCTCACTGTTACACTGATAAACCCCACACCCCTCACTGTAACACTGATCTACCCCACACCCCTCACTGTAACACTCTGATATACCCCACACCGCTCACTGTAACACTGATATACACCATACCCCTCACTCTAACACTCTGATATACTCCACACCCCTCACTGTAACTCTGATATACCCCACACCCCTCACTGTAACACTCTGATATACCCCACACCCCTCACTGTCACACTGATATACCCCACACCCCTCACTGTAACTCTCTGATATACCCCACACCCCTCACTGTAACACTGATATACCCCACACCCCTCACGGTAACACTCTGATATACCCCACACCCCTCACTGTAACACTCTGATATACCCCACACCCCTCACTGTAACACTGATATACCCCACACCCCTCACTTTAACACTGATATACCCTACACCCCTCACTGTAACACTGATATACCCCACACCCCTCACTGTAACACTGATATACCACACACCCCTTACTGTAACCCTCTGATATACCCCACACCCCTCACTGTAACACTGATATACCCCACACCCCTCACTTTAACACTGATATACCCACACCCCTCACTAACACTGATATACCCCATACCCCTCACTGTAACACTGATATACCCCATACCCCTCACTGTAACACTCTGATATACCCCACACCCCTCACTGTAACACTGATATACCCCATACCCCTCACTGTAACACTGATCTACCCCATGCCCCTCACTGTAAAACAGATATATCCCACACCCCTCACTGTAACACTCTGATATACCCCACACCCCTCACGGTAACTCTCTGATATATCCCACCCACCTCACTGTAACACTGATATACCCCACACCCCTCACTGTAACACTGATATACCCACACCCCTCATTGTAACACTGATATATCCCACACCCCTCACTGTGACACTGATATACCCTACACCCCTTACTGTAACACTGATATACCCCACACCCCTCACTGTAACACTGATAAACCCCACACCCCTCACTGTAACTCTCTGATATACCCCACATCCCTCACTGTAACACTGATGTATCCCACACCCCTCACTGTAACACTGATATACCCCTCACGCCTCACTTTAACACTCTGATATACCCCACATCCCTCACTGTAACACTGATATACACCACACCCCTCACTGTAACACTCTGATATACCCCACACCCCTCACTGTAACACTGATATACCGCACACCCCTCACTGTAATACTGATAAACCCACACCCCTCACTGTAACACTGATATACCCCACACCCCTCACTGTAACACTGATATGCCCCACACCCCTCACTGTAACACTCTGATATACCCCACACCCTCTCTGTAACACTGATATACCCCACACCCCTCACTGTAACACTCTGATATACCCCACTGCCCTCACTGTAACGCTCTGATATACTCCACAACCCTCACTGTAACACTCTGATATACCCCAACCCCTCACTGTAACACTCTGATATACCCCACTCCCCTCACTGTAACACTCTGATATACCCCACACCCCTCACTGTAACACTGATATATCCCACACCCCTCACTGTAACACTGATATATACCACACCCCTCACTGTAACACTCTGATAGAGCCCACACCCCTCACTGTAACACTGATATAACCCACACCCCTCACTGTAACACTGATATATCCCACACCCCTCACTGTAACACTGATATACGCTACAACCCTCACTGTAACACAGATATACCACACACCCCTCACTGTAACACTGATATACCCCACACCCCTCACTGTAACACTGATATACCCCACACGCCTCACTGTAACACTGATAAACACCACACCCCTCACTGTAACTCACTGATATAACCCACACCCCTCACTGTAACACTGATATATCCCACACCCCTCACTGTAACACTGATATACCCCACACCCCTCACTGTAACACTCTGATATACCCCACACCCCTCACTGTAACACTCTGATATACCCCACTCCCCTCACTGTAACACTCTGATATACCCCACACCCCTCACTGTAACACTCTGATATACCCCACACCCCTCACTGTAACACTGATATATCCCACACCCCTCACTGTAACACTGATATATACCACACCCCTCACTGTAACACTCTGATAGAGCCCACACCCCTCACTGTAACACTGATATACCCACACCCCTCACTGTAACACTGATATATCCCACACCCCTCACTGTAACACTGATATACGCTACAACCCTCACTGTAACACTGATATACCCCACACCCCTCACTGTAACACTGATATACCCCACACCCCTCACTGTAACACTGATATACCCCACACGCCTCACTGTAACACTGATAAACACCACACCCCTCACTGTAACTCACTGATATACCCCACACCCCTCACTGTAACACTGATATATCCCACACCCCTCACTGTAACACTGATATACCCCACACCCCTCACTGTAACACTCTGATATACCCCACACCCCTCACTGTAACACTCTGAAATACCCCACACCCCTCACTGTAACACTGATAAACCCACACCCCTCACTGTAACACTCTGATATACCCCACACCCCTCACTGTAACACTCTAATATACCCCACACCCCTCACTGTAACACTCTGATATACCCCACACCCTCACTGTAACACTCTGATATACCCCACACCCTCACTGTAACACTGATATACCCCACACCCCTCACAATAACACTGATATACCCCACACCCCTCGCTGTAACACTGATATATCGCACACCCCTCACTGGAACACTCTGATGTACCCCACACCCCTCACTGTAACACTGATAAACCCCACACCCCTCACTGTAACACTCTGAAAAACCCCACACCCTCACTGTAACACTCTGATATATCCCACACCCCTCACTGTAACACTCTGATATACCCCACGTTCCTCACTGTAATACTCTGATATACCCCACACCCCTCACTGTAACACTGATATATCCCACACCCCTCATTGTAACACTGATATCCCCCACACCCCTCACTGTAACACTGATATACCCCACACCCCTCACTGTAACACTGACATACCCCACACCTCTCACTGTAAGATTCTGATATACCCCATACCCCTCACTGTAACACTGATATACCCCTCACTGTAACACTCTGATATACCCCACACCCCTCACTGTAACACTCTGATACACCCCACACCCCTCACTGTAACACTGATATACCGCACAACCCTCACTGTAACACTCTGATATACCCCACACCCCTCACTGTAACACTGATACACCCCACACCCCTCACTGTAACACTGATATACCCCACACACCTCACTGTAACACTGATATACCCCACACCCCTCACTATAACACTGATATACCCCACACTATAACACTGATACACCCCACACCCCTCACTGTAACACTGATATACCCCACACCCCACACTGTAACACTGATATACCCCACACCCCTCACTGTAACACTGATATGCCCCACACCCCTCACTATAACATTGATATACCCACACCCCTCACTGTAACACTCTGATATACCCCACACCCCTCACTGTAACTCTGATACACCCCTCACTTCACATTGATATACACCACACCCCTCACTGTAACACTGATATACCCCACACCCCTCACTGTAACACTGATATACCCCACACCCCTCACTGTAACTCTGATACACCCCTCACTAATACATTGATATACACCACACCCCTCACTGTAACACTGATATACCCCACACCCCTCACTATAACATTGATATACCCACACCTTTCACTGTAACACTCTGATATACCCCACACCCCTCACTGTAACACTCTGATATACCCCACACCCCTCACTGTAACACTGATACACCCCACACCCCTCACTGTGACACTCTGATATACCCCACACCCCTCACTGTAACACTGATATACCCCACACCCCTCACTGTAACACTGATATACCCCACACCCCTCACAAAAACACTGATATACCCCACGCCCCTCACTATAACACTAATACACCCCACACCCCTCACTGTAACACTGATATACCCCACACCCCTCACTATATCATTGATATACCCACACCCCTCACTGTGACACTCCGATATATCCCACACCCCTCACTGTAACACTGATATACCCCACACCCCTCACTGTAACACTCTGATATACCCCACACCCCTCACTGTAACTCTCTGATGTATCCCACACACCTCACTGTAACACTGATATAACCCACACCACTCACTGTAACACTCTGATATACCCCACACTCCTCACTGTAACACTGCTATACCCCACACCCCTCACTGTAACACTGTGATATACCCCACACCCCTCACTGTAACACTGATATCACCGACAACCCTCACTGTAACACTCTGATATACCCCACATCCCTCACTGTAACAATCTGATATATCCCACACCACTCACTGTAACACTGATATACGCCACATCCCTCATTGTAACACTGATATACCCACACCCCTCACTGTAACACTGATATATCCCACACCCCTCACAGTAACACTGATATACCCTACACCCCTCACTGTAACACTGATATACCCCACACCCCTCACTGTAACACTCTGATATACCCCGCACTCTCACTGTAACACTGATATACCCCACACCCCTCACTGTAACCCTGATGTACCCCACACCCCTCACTGTAACACTGATCTACCCCATGCCCCTCACTGTAAAACAGATAAATCCCACACCCCTCACTGTAACACTCTGATATACCCCACACCCCTCACTGTAACACTCTGATATATCCCACACCCCTCACTGTAACACTGATATACCCCACACCCCTCACTGTAACACTGATATACCCACACCCCTCACTGTAACACTGATATATCCCACACCCCAACTGTAACACTGATATACCCTACAACCCTCACTGTAACACTGATATACCCCACACCCCTCACTGTAACACTGAAATACCCCACACCCATCACTGTAACACTGATATACCACACACCCCTCACTGTAACACTGATAAACACCACACCCCTCACTGTAACTCTCTGATATACCCCACACCCCTCACTGTAACACTGATATATCCCACACCCCCCACTGTAACACTGATATACACAACACCCCTCACTGTAACACTCTGATATACCCCACACCCCTTACTGTAACACTCTGAAATACCCCACACCCCTCACTGTAACACTGATATACCCCACACCCCTCACTGTAACACTGATAAACCCACACCCCTCACTGTAACACTCTGATATATCCCACACCCTCACTTTAACACTGATATACCCCACACCCCTCACTGTAACACTCTGATATACCCCACACCCCTCACTGTAACACTCTAATATACCCCACACCCCTCACTGTAACACTCTGATATACCCCACACCCCTCACTGTAACACTCTGATATACCCCACACTTTCACTGTAACACTGATATACCCCACACCCCTCACAATAACACTGATATACCCCACACCCCTCGCTGTAACACTGATATATCGCACACCCCTCACTGGAACACTCTGATGTACCCCACACCCCTCACTGTAACACTCTGATATACCCCACGTTCCTCACTGTAACACTCTGATATACCCCACACCCCTCACTGTAACACTGATATATCCCACACCCCTCATTGTAACACTGATATCCCCCACACCCCTCACTGTAACACTGATATACCCCACACCCCTCACTGTAACACTGACATACCACCGCCTCTCACTGTAAGATTCTGATATACCCCATACCCCTCACTGTAACACTGATATACCCCTCACTGTAACACTCTGATATACCCCACACCCCTCACTGTAACACTCTGATATACCCCACACCCCTCACTGTAACACTCTGATATACCCCACACCCCTCACTGTAACAGTGATATACCCCACACCCCCCACTGTAACACTCTGATATACCCCACACCCCTCACTGTAACACTGATATACCCCACAACCCTCACTGTAACACTCTGATATACCCCACACCCCTCACTGTAACACTGAAACACCCCACACCCCTCACTGTAACACTGATATACCCCACACACCTCACTGTAACACTGATATACCCCACACCCCTCACTATAACACTGATATACCCCACACCCCTCACTATAACACTGATACACCCCACACCCCTCACTGTAACACTGATATACCCCACACCCCTCACTATAACATTGATATACCCACACCCCTCACTGTAACACTGATATACCCCACACCCCTCACAATAACATTGACATACCCACACCCCTCACTGTAACACTCTGATTTACCCCACACCCCTCACTGTAACACTGATACACCCCACACCCCTCACTATAACACTGATATACCCCTCACCCCTCACTATAACACTGATACACCCCACACCCCTCACTGTAACACTGATATACCCCACACCCCTCACTTTCACACTGATATACCCCACACCCCTCACTAACACTGATATACCCCACACCACTCACTGTGACACTCTGATATACCCCACACCCCTCACTGTAACACTGATATACCCCACACCCCTCACTGTAACACTGATATACGCATCACCCCTCACTATAACACTGATATTCCCCACACCCCTCACTATAACACTAATACACCCCACACCCCTCACTGTAACACTGATATACCCCACACCCCTCACTGTAACACTGATATACCCCACACCCCTCACTGTAACACTGATATACCCCACACCCCTCACTATATCATTGATATACCCACACCCCTCACTCTGACACTCCGATATATCCCACACCCCACACTGTAACACTGATATACCCCACCCCCCTCACTGTAACACTCTGATATACCCCACACCCCTCACTGTAACTCTCTGATATATCCCACACCCCTCACTGTAACACTGATATCACCGACAACCCTCACTGTAACACTCTGATATACCCCACACCCATCACTGTAACACTCTGATATATCCCACCCCCCTCACTGTAACACTGATATACCCACACCCCTCACTGTAACACTGATATACCCTACAACCCTCACTGTAACACTGATATACCCCACACCCCTCACTGTTACACTGATATACCCCACACCCCTCACTGTAACACTGATATACCCCACACCCCTCACTGTAACACTGATAAACACCACACCCCTCGCTGTAACTCTCTGATATACCCCACACCCCTCACTGTAACACTGATATATCCCACACCCCTCACTGTAAGACTGATATACCCCACACCCCTCACTGTAACACTCTGATATACCCCACACTCCTCCCTGTAACACTCTGAAATACCCCACACCCCTCACTGTAACACTGATATACCCCACACCCCTCACTGTAACACTGATAAACCCACACCCCTCACTGTAACACTCTGATATACCCCACACCCTCACTTTAACACTGATATACCCCACACCCCTCACTGTAACACTCTGATATACCCCACACCCCTCACTGTAACACTCTGATATACCCCACACCCCTCACTGTAACACTCTGATATACCCCACACCCCTCACTGTAACACTCTGATATACCCCACACCCTCACTGTAACACTGATATACCCCACACCCCTCACTGTAACACTCTGATATACCCCACACCCCTCACTGTAACACTGATAAACCCCACACCCCTCACTGTAACACTGATATACCCCACACCCCTCGCTGTAACACTGATATGTCGCACACCCCTCACTGGAACACTCTGATGTACCCCACACCCCTCACTGTAACACTGATAAACCCCACACCCCTCACTGTAACACTCTGATATACCCCACACCCTCACTGTGACACTGATATACCCCACGTTCCTCACTGTAACACTCTGATATACCCCACACCCCTCACTGTAACACTGATATATCCCACACCCCTCATTGTAACACTGATATCCCCCACACCCCTCACTGTAACACTGATATACCCCACACCCCTCACTGTAACACTGACATACCCCACACCTCTCACTGTAAGATTCTGATATACCCCATACCCCTCACTGTAACACTGATATACCCCTCACTGTAACACTCTGATACACCCCACACCCCTCACTGTAACACTGATATACCGCACAACCCTCACTGTAACACTCTGATATACCCCACACCCCTCACTGTAACACTGATACACCCCACACCCCTCACTGTAACACTGATATACCCCACACACCTCACTGTAACACTGATATACCCCACACCCCTCACTATAACACTGATATACCCCACACTATAACACGGATACACCCCACACCCCTCACTGTAACACTGATATACCCCACACCCCACACTGTAACACTGATATACCCCACACCCCTCACTGTAACACTGATATACCCCACACCCCTCACTATAACATTGATATACCCACACCCCTCACTGTAACACTCTGATATACCCCACACCCCTGACTGTAACACTCTGAAATACCCCACACCCCTCACATTAACACTGATATACCCCACACCCCTCACTGTAACACTGATAAACCCACACCCCTCACTGTAACACTCTGATATAAACCACACCCCTCACTGTAACACTCTGATATACCCCACACCCCTCACTGTAACACACAGATATACCCCACACCCCTCACTGTAACACTCTGATATACCCCACACCCCTCACTGTAACACTCTGATATACCCCACACCCTCACTGTAACACTGATATACCCCACACCCCTCCCTGTAACTCTCTGATATACCCCACACCCCTCACTGTAACACTGTAAACCCCACACCCCTTACTGTAACACTGATATACCCCACACCCCTCGCTGTAACACTGATATATCGCACACCCCTCACTGGAACACTCTGATGTACCCCACACCCCTCACTGTAACACTGATAAACCCCACACCCCTCACTGTAACACTCTGCTATACCCCACACCCTCACTGTAACACTGATATACCCCACACCCCTCACTGTAACACTCTGATATACCCCACACCCCTCACTGTAACACTCTGATATACCCCATGTTCCTCACTGTAACACTCTGATATACCCCACACCCCTCACTGTAACAGTGATATACCCCAGACCCCTCACTGTAACTCTGATATACCCCACACCCCTCACTGTAACACTGATATACACCACAACCCTCACTGTAACACTCTGATATACCCCACACCCCTCACTGTAACACTGATACACCCCACACCCCTCACTATAACACTGATATACCCCACATCCCTCACTATAACACTGATACACCCCACACCCCTCACTGTAACACTGATATACCCCACACCCCTCACTGTAACACTGATATACCCCACACCCCTCACTGTAACACTGATATACCCCACACCCCTCACTATAACATTGATATACCCACACCCCTCACTGTAACACTCTGATATACCCCACACCCCTCACTGTAACTCTGATACACCCTACACCCCTCACTATAACATTGATATACCCACACCCCTCAATGTAACACTGATATACCCCACACCCCTCACTATAACATTGATATACCCACACCCCTCACTGTAACACTCTGATATACCCCACACCCCTCACTGTAACACTGATATACCCCACACCCCTTACTATAACACTGATATACCCCACACCCCTCACTGTAACACTGATATACCCCACACCCCTCACTTTAACACTGATATGCCCCACACCCCTCACTGTAACACTCTGATATACCCCACACCCCTCACTGTAACACTCTGATATACCCCACGTTCCTCACTGTAACACTCTGATATACCCCACACCCCTCACTGTAACAGTGATCTACCCCAGACCCCTCACTGTAACTCTGATATCCCCCACACCCCTCACTGTAACACTGATATACCCCACAGCCCTCACTGTAACACTCTGATATACCCCCCACCCCCCACTGTAACACTGATACACCCCACACCCCACACTGTAACACTGATATACCCCACACACCTCACTGTAACACTGATATACCCCACACCCCTCACTATAACACTGATATACCCCACACCCCTCACTATAACACTGATACACCCCACACCCCTCATTGTAACACTGATATACCCCACACCCCTCACTGTAACACTGATATACCCCACACCCCTCACTGTAACACTGATATACCCCACACCCCTCACCATAACATTGATATACCCACACCCCTCACTGTAACACTCTGATATACCCCACACCCCTCACTGTAACTCTGAAACACCCCACACCCCTCACTATAACATTGATATACCCACACCCCTCACTGTAACACTGATATACCCCACACCCCACACTATAACATTGATATACCCACACCCCTCACTGTAACACTCTGATATACCCCACACCCCTCACTGTAACACTGATACACCCCACACCCCTCACTATAACACTGATATACCCCACACCCTACACTATAACACTGATATACCCCACACCCCCCACTGTAACACTGATATACCCCACAACACTCACTTTAACACTGATATGCCCCACACCCCTCACTGTAACACTCTGATATACCCCACACCCCTCACTGTAACACTCTGATATACCCCACGTTCCTCACTGTAACACTCTGATATACCCCACACCCCTCACTGTAACAGTGATATACCCCAGACCCCTCACTGTAACTCTGATATACCCCACACCCCTCACCATAACATTGATATACCCCACACCCCTCACTGTAACACTCTGATATACCCCACACCCCTCACTGTAACTCTGAAACACCCCACACCCCTCACTATAACATTGATATACCCACACCCCTCACTGTAACACTGATATACCCCACACCCCTCACTATAACATTGATATACCCAGACCCCTCACTGTAACACTCTGATATACCCCACACCCCTCACTATAACACTGATACACCCCACACCCCTCACTGTAACACTGATATACCCCACACCCCTCACTTTAACACTGATATGCCCCACACCCCTCACTAACACTGATATACCCCACACCCCTCACTGTGACACTCTGATATACCCCACACCCCTCACTGTAACACTGATATACCCCACACCCCTCTCTGTAACACTGATATACGCCACACCCCTCACTATAACACTGATATACCCCACACCCCTCACTATAACACTAATACACCCCACACCCCTCACTGTAACACTGATATACCCCACACCCCTCACTGTAACACTGATATACCCCACACCCCTCACTGTAACACTGATATACCCCACACCCCTCACTATATCATTGATATACCCACACCCCTCACTGTAACACTGATCTACCCCACACCCTCACTGTAACACTGATATACCCCACACCCCTCACTGTAGCACTCTGATATACCCGTCACCCCTCACTGTAACACTGATATACCCCACACCCCTCACTGTAACACTGATGTACCCCACACCCCTCACTATAACACTGATATACCCCACACCCCTCACTGTAACACTGATAAACCCCACACCCCTCACTGTAACACTCTGATATACCCCACGCCCCTCACTGTTACACTGATAAACCCCACACCCCTCACTGTAACACTGATCTACCCCACACCCCTCACTGTAACACTCTGATATACCCCACACCGCTCACTGTAACACTGATATACACCATACCCCTCACTCTAACACTCTGATATACTCCACACCCCTCACTGTAACTCTGATATACCCCACACCCCTCACTGTAACACTCTGATATACCCCACACCCCTCACTGTCACACTGATATACCCCACACCCCTCACTGTAACTCTCTGATATGCCCCACACCCCTCACTGTAACACTGATATACCCCACACCCCTCACGGTAACACTCTGATATACCCCACACCCCTCACTGTAACACTCTGATATACCCCACACCCCTCACTGTAACACTGATATACCCCACACCCCTCACTTTAACACTGATATACCCTACACCCCTCACTGTAACACTGATATACCCCACACCCCTCACTGTAACACTGATATACCACACACCCCTTACTGTAACCCTCTGATATACCCCACACCCCTCACTGTAACACTGATATACCCCACACCCCTCACTGTAACACTCTGATTTACCCCACACCCCTCACTGTAACACTCTGATATACCCCACGCCCCTCACTGTAACACTCTGATATACCCCACACCCCTCACTGCGACACTGATATACCCCTCACCCCTCACTGTAACACTCTGATATACCCCACGCCCCTCACTGTAACACTGATATACACCACACCTCTCAGTGTAACACTCTGATATACTCCACACCCCTCACTGTAACACTCTGATATACCCCACACCCCTCACTGTAACACTGATATACCCCACGCCCCTCACTGTAACATGAAATACCCCACACCCCTCACTGTAACACTCTGATATACCCCACCCCCCTCACTGTAACACTGATATACCCCACACCCCTCACTGTAACACTCTGATATACCCCACGCCCCTCACTGTAACACTGATATACCCCACACCCCTCACTGTAACACTCTGATATACCCCACACCCCTCACTGTAACACTCTGATATACCCCACATTCCTCACTGTAACACTCTGATATACCCCACACCCCTCACTGTAACACTGATATACCCCACACCCCTCACTGTAACACTCTGATATACCCCACGCCCCTCACTGTAACATTGATATACCCCACACCCCTCAGTGTTACACTCTGATATACCCCACACCCCTCACTGTAACACGGATATATCCCACACCCCTCAGTGTAACACTCTGATATACCCCACACCCCTCACTGTAACACTGATATACCCCACACCCCTCAGTGTAACACTCTGATGTACCCCACACCCCTCACTTTAACACTCTGATATACCCCAGACCCCTCACTGTAACACTGATATACCCCACACCCCTCACTATAACATTGATACACCCCACACCCCTCACTGTAACACTGATATACCCCACACCCCTCACTTTAACACTGATATGCCCCACACCCCTCACTAACACTGATATACCCCACACCCCTCACTGTGACACTCTGATATACCCCACACCCCTCACTGAAAGACTGATATACCCCACACCCCTCACTGATACACTGATATACCCCACACCCCTCACTGTAACACTGATATACGCCACACCCCTCACTATGACACTGATATACCCCACACCCCTCACTATAACACTAATACACCCCACACCTCTCACTGTAACACTGATATACCCCACACCCCTCACTGTAACACTGATATGCCCCACACCCCTCACTGTAACACTGATATGCCCCACACCCCTCACTATATCATTGATATACCCACACCCCTCACTGTAACACTGATCTACCCCACACCCTCACTGTAACACTGTTATACCCCACACCCCTCACCGTAGCACTCTGATATACCCCTCACCCCTCACTGTAACACTGATGTACCCCACACCCCTCACTATAACACTGATATACCCCACACCCCTCACTGTAACACTGATAAACCCCACACCCCTCACTGTAACACTCTGATATACCCCACGCCCCTCACTGTTACACTGATAAACCCCACACCCCTCACTGTAACACTGATCTACC
This sequence comes from Scyliorhinus torazame, assembly GCF_047496885.1. NCBI lineage: Eukaryota > Metazoa > Chordata > Chondrichthyes > Carcharhiniformes > Scyliorhinidae > Scyliorhinus > Scyliorhinus torazame. The sequence goes on along the minus strand of NC_092710.1, from coordinate 39,881,508 downwards.
CCACACCCCTCACTGTAACACTCTGATATACCCCACACCGCTCACTGTAACACTGATATACCCCATACCCCTCACTGTAACACTGATATACCCCACACCCCTCACTGTAACACTGATATACCCCACACCCCTCACTGTAACACTGATATACCACACACCCCTCACTGTAACACTCTGATATACCCCACACCCCTCACTGTCACACTGATATACCCCACACCCCTCACTGTAACACCCTGATATACCCCACACCCCTCACTGTAACACTGATATACCACACACCCCTCACGGTAACACTCTGATATACCCCACACCCCTCACTGTAACACTCTGATATACCCCACACCCCTCACTGTAACACTGATATACCCCACACCCCTCACTGTAACACTGATATACCCTACACCCCTCACTGTAACACTGATATACCCCACACCCCTCACTGTAACACTCTGATATACTCCACACCTCTCACTGTATCACTGATATACCCCACACCCCTCACTGTAACACTGATATACCCCACGCCCCTCAATGTAACATGAAATACCCCACACCCCTCACTGTAACACTCTGATATACCCCACCCCCCTCACTGTAACACTGATATACCCCACACCCCTCACTGTAACACTCTGATATACCCCACGCCCCTCACTGTAACACTGATATACCCCACACCCCTCACTGTAACACTCTGATATACCCCACACCCCTCACTGTAACACTCTGATATACCCCACATTCCTCACTGTAACACTCTGATATACCCCACACCCCTCACTGTAACACTGATATACCCCACACCCCTCACTGTAACACTCTGATATACCCCACGCCCCTCACTGTAACATTGATATACCCCACACCCCTCAGTGTTACACTCTGATATACCCCTCACTGTAACACGGATATATCCCACACCCCTCAGTGTAACACTCTGATATACCCCACACCCCTCACTGTAACACTGATATACCCCACACCCCTCAGTGTAACACTCTGATGTACCCCACACCCCTCACTGTAACACTCTGATATACCCCAGACCCCTCACTGTAACACTGATATACCCCACACCCCTCACTATAACATTGATACACCCCACACCCCTCACTGTAACACTGATATACCCCACACCCCTCACTTTAACACTGATATGCCCCACACCCCTCACTAACACTGATATACCCCACACCCCTCACTGTGACACTCTGATATACCCCACACCCCTCACTGAAAGACTGATATACCCCACACCCCTCACTGATACACTGATATACCCCACACCCCTCACTGTAACACTGATATACGCCACACCCCTCACTATGACACTGATATACCCCACACCCCTCACTATAACACTAATACACCCCACACCTCTCACTGTAACACTGATATACCCCACACCCCTCACTGTAACACTGATATGCCCCACACCCCTCACTGTAACACTGATATGCCCCACACCCCTCACTATATCATTGATATACCCACACCCCTCACTGTAATACTGATCTACCCCACACCCTCACTGTAACACTGTTATACCCCACACCCCTCACCGTAGCACTCTGATATACCCCTCACCCCTCACTGTAACACTGATGAACCCCACACCCCTCACTATAACACTGATATACCCCACACCCCTCACTGTAACACTGATAAACCCCACACCCCTCACTGTAACACTCTGATATACCCCACGCCCCTCACTGTTACACTGATAAACCCCACACCCCTCACTGTAACACTGATCTACCCCACACCCCTCACTGTAACACTCTGATATACCCCACACCGCTCACTGTAACACTGATATACCCCATACCCCTCACTGTAACACTGATATACCCCACACCCCTCACTGTAACACTGATATACCCCACACCCCTCACTGTAACACTGATATACCACACACCCCTCACTGTAACACTCTGATATACCCCACACCCCTCACTGTCACACTGATATACCCCACACCCCTCACTGTAACACCCTGATATACCCCACACCCCTCACTGTAACACTGATATACCACACACCCCTCACGGTAACACTCTGATATACCCCACACCCCTCACTGTAACACTCTGATATACCCCACACCCCTCACTGTAACACTGATATACCCCACACCCCTCACTGTAACACTGATATACCCTACACCCCTCACTGTAACACTGATATACCCCACACCCCTCACTGTAACACTCTGATATACTCCACACCTCTCACTGTATCACTGATATACCCCACACCCCTCACTGTAACACTGATATACCACACACCCCTCACTGTAACACTCTGATATACCCCACACCCCTCACTGTAACACTGATATACCCCACACCCCTCACTGTAACACTCTGATATACTCCACACCTCTCACTGTATCACTGATATACCCCATATCCCTCACTGTAACAGTTATATACCCCACACCTCTCACTGTAACACTGATATACCCCACACCCCTCACTGTAACACTGATATACCACACACCCCTCACTGTAACACTCTGATATACACCACACCCCTCACTGTAACACTGATATACCCTACACCCCTCACTGTAACACTCTGATATACTCCACACCTCTCACTGTATCACTGATATACCCCATATCCCTCACTGTAACAGTTATATACCCCACACCTCTCACTGTAACACTGATATACCCCACACCCCTCACTGTAACACTGATATACCACACACCCCTCACTGTAACACTCTGATATACCCCACACCCCTCACTGTAACACTGATATACCCCACACCCCTCACTGTAACACTCTGATTTACCCCACACCCCTCACTGTAACACTCTGATATACCCCACACCCCTCACTGTAACACTCTGATATACCCCACACCCCTCACTGTAACACTGATATACCCCACACCCCTCACTGTAACACTGATATACCCCACACCCCTCATTGTAACACTCTGATACACCCCACACCCCTCACTGTAAAACTCTGATATACCCCAAATCCCTCACTGTAACACTCAGAAATACCCCACACCCCTCACTGTAACACTCTGATTTACCCCACACCCATCACTGTAACACTCTGATATACCCCACGCCCCTCACTGTAACACTGATATACCCCACACCCCTCAGTGTAACACTCTGATATACCCCACACCCCTCACTGTAACACTCTGATATATCCCACACCCCTCACTGTAACACTGATATACCCCACACCCCTCACTGTAACACTGAAATACCCCACACCCCTCACTGTAACACTCTGATATACCTCACACCCCTCACTGTAACACTGATACACCCCACACCCCTCACTGTAACACTCTGATATACGCCACGCCCCTCACTGTAACACTGATATACCCCACACCCCTCACTGTAACACTCTGATATACCCCACACCCCTCACTGTAACACTCTGATATACCCCACATTCCTCACTGTAACACTCTGATATACCCCACGCCCCTCACTGTAACACTGATATACCCCACACCCCTCAGTGTTACACTCTGATATACCCCACACCCCTCACTGTAACACTGATATATCCCACACCCCTCAGTGTAACACTCTGATATACCCCACACCCCTCACTGTAACACTGATATACCCCACACCCCTCAGTGTAACACTGATATACCCCACACCCCTGACTGTAACGCTCTGATATACCCCACACCCCTCACTGTAACACTCTGATATACCCCACACCCCTCACTGTAACACTGATATACCCCACACCCCTCAGTGTAACACTCTGATATACCCCACACCCCTCACTGTAACACTCTGATATACCCCACACCCCTCACTGTAACACTGATATACCCCACACCCCTCACTGTAACATGAAATACCCCACACCCCTCACTGTAACACTCTGATATACCCCACCCCCCTCACTGTAACACTGATATACCCCACACCCCTCACTGTAACACTCTGATATACCCCACGCCCCTCACTGTAACACTGATATACCCCACACCCCTCACTGTAACACTCTGATATACCCCACACCCCTCACTGTAACACTCTGATATACCCCACATTCCTCACTGTAACACTCTGATATACCCCACACCCCTCACTGTAACACTGATATACCCCACACCCCTCACTGTAACACTCTGATATACCCCACGCCCCTCACTGTAACATTGATATACCCCACACCCCTCAGTGTTACACTCTGATATACCCCACACCCCTCACTGTAACACTGATATATCCCACACCCCTCAGTGTAACACTCTGATATACCCCACACCCCTCACTGTAACACTGATATACCCCACACCCCTCAGTGTAACACTCTGATGTACCCCACACCCCTCACTGTAACACTCTGATATACCCCAGACCCCTCACTGTAACACTGATATACCCCACACCCCTCACTATAACATTGATACACCCCACACCCCTCACTGTAACACTGATATACCCCACACCCCTCACTTTAACACTGATATGCTCCACACCCCTCACTAACACTGATATACCCCACACCCCTCACTGTGACACTCTGATATACCCCACACCCCTCACTGAAAGACTGATATACCCCACACCTCTCACTGATACACTGATATACCCCACACCCCTCACTGTAACACTGATATACGCCACACCCCTCACTATGACACTGATATACCCCACACCCCTCACTATAACACTAATACACCCCACACCTCTCACTGTAACACTGATATACCCCACACCCCTCACTGTAACACTGATATGCCCCACACCCCTCACTGTAACACTGATATGCCCCACACCCCTCACTATATCATTGATATACGCACACCCCTCACTGTAACACTGATCTACCCCACACCCTCACTGTAACACTGTTATACACCACACCCCTCACCGTAGCACTCTGATATACCCCTCACCCCTCACTGTAACACTGATATACCCCACACCCCTCACTGTAACACTGATGTACCCCACACCCCTCACTATAACACTGATATACCCCACACCCCTCACTGTAACACTGATAAACCCCACACCCCTCACTGTAACACTCTGATATACCCACGCCCCTCACTGTTACACTGATAAACCCCACACCCCTCACTGTAACACTGATCTACCCCACACCCCTCACTGTAACACTCTGATATACCCCACACCGCTCACTGTAACACTGATATACCCCATACCCCTCACTGTAACACTGATATACCCCACACCCCTCACTGTAACACTGATATACCCCACACCCCTCACTGTAACACTGATATACCACACACCCCTCACTGTAACACTCTGATATACCCCACACCCCTCACTGTCACACTGATATACCCCACACCCCTCACTGTAACACCCTGATATACCCCACACCCCTCACTGTAACACTGATATACCCCACACCCCTCACGGTAACACTCTGATATACCCCACACCCCTCACTGTAACACTCTGATATACCCCACACCCCTCACTGTAACACTGATATACCCCACACCCCTCACTGTAACACTGATATACCCTACACCCCTCACTGTAACACTGATATACCCCACACCCCTCACTGTAACACTCTGATATACTCCACACCTCTCACTGTATCACTGATATACCCCACACCCCTCACTGTAACACTGATATACCACACACCCCTCACTGTAACACTCTGATATACCCCACACCCCTCACTGTAACACTGATATACCCCACACCCCTCACTGTAACACTCTGATATACTCCACACCTCTCACTGTATCACTGATATACCCCATATCCCTCACTGGAACAGTTATATACCCCACACCTCTCACTGTAACACTGATATACCCCACACCCCTCACTGTAACACTGATATACCACACACCCCTCACTGTAACACTCTGATATACCCCACACCCCTCACTGTAACACTGATATACCCTACACCCCTCACTGTAACACTCTGATATACTCCACACCTCTCACTGTATCACTGATATACCCCATATCCCTCACTGTAACAGTTATATACCCCACACCTCTCACTGTAACACTGATATACCCCACACCCCTCACTGTAACACTGATATACCACACACCCCTCACTGTAACACTCTGATATACCCCACACCCCTCACTGTAACACTGATATACCCCACACCCCTCACTGTAACACTCTGATTTACCCCACACCCCTCACTGTAACACTCTGATATACCCCACACCCCTCACTGTAACACTCTGATATACCCCACACCCCTCACTGTAACACTGATATACCCCACACCCCTCACTGTAACACTGATATACCCCACACCCCTCATTGTAACACTCTGATACACCCCACACCCCTCACTGTAACACTCTGATATACCCCAAATCCCTCACTGTAACACTCAGAAATACCCCACACCCCTCACTGTAACACTCTGATTTACCCCACACCCATCACTGTAACACTCTGATATACCCCACGCCCCTCACTGTAACACTGATATACCCCACACCCCTCAGTGTAACACTCTGATATACCCCACACCCCTCACTGTAACACTCTGATATATCCCACACCCCTCACTGTAACACTGATATACCCCACACCCCTCACTGTAACACTGAAATACCCCACACCCCTCACTGTAACACTCTGATATACCTCACACCCCTCACTGTAACACTGATACACCCCACACCCCTCACTGTAACACTCTGATATACGCCACGCCCCTCACTGTAACACTGATATACCCCACACCCCTCACTGTAACACTCTGATATACCCCACACCCCTCACTGTAACACTCTGATATACCCCACATTCCTCACTGTAACACTCTGATATACCCCACGCCCCTCACTGTAACACTGATATACCGCACACCCCTCAGTGTTACACTCTGATATACCCCACACCCCTCACTGTAACACTGATATATCCCACACCCCTCAGTGTAACACTCTGATATACCCCACACCCCTCACTGTAACACTGATATACCCCACACCCCTCAGTGTAACACTGATATACCCCACACCCCTCACTGTAACGCTCTGATATACCCCACACCCCTCACTGTAACACTCTGATATACCCCACACCCCTCACTGTAACACTGATATACCCCACACCCCTCAGTGTAACACTCTGATATACCCCACACCCCTCACTGTAACACTCTGAAATACCCCACACCCCTCACTGTAACACTGATATACCCCACACCCCTCACTGTAACACTGATATACCCCACACCCCTCACTGTAACACTGATATACCCCACACCCCTCACTGTAACACTGATATACCCCACACCCCTCACTGTAACACTCTGATCTCCCCCACACCCCTCATTGTGACACTCTGATTTACCCCACACCCCTCACTGTAACTTTCTCTCTTAGGATCCTGACCACCCGAATCCTGGAATGACATTCACAGCCAGAGGTTTCCCACGACATTGTTATTTGCCGGATAATGAGAGGGGCCGAGAGGTGAGTGTCTCCCTGCGGGATGACATTGTTCGGGGAATGTAAAGGGCGCGCTGTACTAGGCCTTACCCCATGCGTTACCTGTCCTGGGGGAGCTCGATGCTGACACTGGGTATAAAGTGGGGCGGGGACACTGTCAGGGTAATGTAGAGGGAGCTCTACACTGTATCTAACCCCGTGCTGAACCTGTCCTGGGAGTGTTTGATGGGGCAGTGTAGAGGGAGCTTTACTCTGTATCTAAGCCCGTGCTGAACCTGTCCTGGGAGTGTTTGATAGGGACCATGCAGAGGGAGCTTTACTCTGTATCTAACCCCGTGCTGAACCTGTCCTGGGTGTGTTTGATGGGGACAGTGTAGAGGGAGCTTTACTCTGTATCTAACCCCGTGCTCTACCTGTCCTGTGAGTGTTTGATGGGGACAGTGTAGAGGGAGCTTTACTCTGTATCTCACCCCGTGCTGTACCTGACCTGGGAGTGTTTGATGGGGACAGTGTAGAGGGAGCTCTACACTGTATCTAACCCCGTGCTGTATCTGTCCTGGGAGTTTTTGATGGTGACAGTGTAGAGGCAGCTTTACTCTGTATCTAACCCCGTGCTGTACCCGACCTGGGAGTGTTTGATGTGGACAGTGTAGAGGGAGCTTTACTCTGTATCTAACCCCGTGCTGTACCTGTGCTGGAGTGTTTGATGGGGAAAATTTGGAGGGAGCTTTACTCTGTATCTAACCCCGTGCTGTACCCGACCTGGGAGTGTTTGATGGGAACAGTGTAGAGGGAGATTTACTCTGTATCTAACCCCGTGCTGTACCTGTCCTGGGAGTGTTTGATGGGGACAGTATAGAGCGAGACTTACTCTGTACCTCACACCGTGCTGTACCTGTCCTGGGAGTGTTTGATGGGGACAGTGTAGAGGGAGCTTTGCTCTGTATCTAACCCCGTGCTGTACCCGACCTGGGAGTGTTTGATGGGGACAGTGTAGAGGGAGATTTACTCTGTATCTAACCCCGTGCTGTACCTGTCCTGGGAGTGTTTGATGGGGACAGTATAGAGCGAGCCTTACTCTGTACCTCACACCGTGCTGTACCTGTCCTGGGAGTGTTTGATGGGGACAGTGTAGAGGGAGCTTTCCTCTGTATCTAACTCCGTGCTGTCCCTGTCCTGGGAGTATTTGATGCGGACAGTGTGAAGGGAGCTTTACTCTGTATCTAACCCATCGCTGTACCTGTCCTGGTAGTATTTGATGGGGACAGTGTAGAGGGAGCTTTACTCTGTATCTAACCCCGTGTTGTACCTGTCCTGGGAGTGTTTGATGGGGACAGTGTAGAGGGAGCTTTACTCTGTATCTAACCCCGTGCTGTACCTGTCCTGGGAGTGTTTGATGGGGACAGTGTCGAGGGAGCTTTACTCTGTATCTCACCCCGTGCTGTACCTGACCTGGGAGTGTTTGATGGGGACAGTGGAGAGGGAGCTCTACACTGTATCTAACCCCGTGCTGTATCTGTCCTGGGAGTGTTTGATGGTGACAGTGTAGAGGGAGCTTTACTCTGTATCTAACCCCGTGCTGTACCTGTCCTGGGAGTGTTTGATGTGGACAGTGTTGAGGGAGCTTTACTCTGTATCTAACCCCGTGCTGTACCTGCCCTGGGAGTGTTTGATGGGGACAGTGTAGAGGGAGCTTTACTCTGTATCTAACCCCGTGCTGTACCCGACCTGGGAGTGTTTGATGTGGACAGTGTAGAGGGAGCTTTACTCTGTATCTTACCGTGTGCTGTACCTGTGCTGGAGTGTTTGATGGGGACAGTGTAGAGGGAGCTTTACTCTGTATCTAACCCCGTGCTGTACCCGACCTGGGAGTGTTTGATGGGGACAGTGTAGAGGGAGATTTACTCTGTATCTAACCCCGTGCTGTACCTGTCCTGGGAGTGTTTGATGGGGACAGTATAGCGAGCCTTACTCTGTACCTCACACCGTGCTGTACCTGCCCTGGGAGTGTTTGATGGGGACAGTGTAGAGGGAGCTTTACTCTGTATCTAACCCCATGCTGTACCTGTCCTGGGAGTGTTTGATGGGGACAGTGTAGAGGGAGCTTTCCTCTGTATCTAACTCCGTGCTGTCCCTGTCCTGGGAGTATTTGATGCGGACAGTGTGAAGGGAGCTTTACTCTGTACCTCACACCGTGCTGTACCTGTCCTGGGAGTGTTTGATGGGGACAGTGTAGAGGGAGCTTTACTCTGTATCTAACCCCGTGCTGTACCTGTCCTGGGAGTGTTTGATGGGGACAGTGTAGAGGGAGCTTTACTCTGTATCTAACCCTGTGCTGTACCTATCCTGGGAGTGTTTGGTGGGGACAGCGTAGAGGGAGCTTTACGCTGTATCTAACCCCGCGCTGTACCTGTCCTGGGAGTGTTTGATGGGGACAGTGTAGAGGGAGCTTTACTCTGTATCGAACCCCGTGCTGTACCTGTCCTGGGAATGTTTGATGGGGACAGTGTAGAGGGAGCGTTACTCTGTATCTAACCCCGTGCTGTACCTGTCCTGGGAGTGTTTGATGGGGACAGTGTAGAGGGAGCTTTACTCTGTATCGAACCCCGTGCTGTACCTGTCCTGGGAATGTTTGATGGGGACAGTGTAGAGGGAGCGTTACTCTGTATCTAACCCCGTGCTGTACCTGTCCTGGGAGTGTTTGATGGGGACAGTGTAGAGGGAGCTTTATTCTGTATCTAACCCCGTGCTGTACCTGTCCTGGGAATGTTTGATGGGGACAGTGTAGAGGGAGCTTTACTCTGTATCTAACCCCGTGTTGTACCTGTCCTGGGAGTGTTTGATGGGGACAGTGTAGAGGGAGTTTTACGCTCTATCTAACCCCGTGCTGTACATGTCCTGGGAGTGTTTGATGGGGACAGTGTAGAGGGAGCTTTACTCTGTATCTAACCCCGTGCTGTACCTGTCCTGGGAGTGTTTGATGGGGACAGTGTAGAGGGAGCTTTACTCTGTATCTAACCCCGTGATGTACCTGTCCTGGGAATGTTTGATGGGGACAGTGTAGAGGGAGCTTTACTCTGTATCTAACCACGTGTTGTACCTGTCCTGGGAGTGTTTGATGGGGACAGTGTAGAGGGAGCTTTACGCTGTATCTAACCCCGTGCTATACCTGTCCTGGTAGTGTTTGATGGGGACAGTGTAGAGGGAGCTTTACTCTGTATCTAACCCCGTGCTGTACCTGTCCTGGGAGTGTTTGATGGGGACAGTGTAGAGGGAGCTTTACTCTGTATCTAACCCTGTGCAGTACCTGTCCTGGTAGTGTTTGATGGGGACAGTGTAGAGGGAGCTTTACTCTGTATCTAACCCCGTGCTGTACCTGTCCTGGGAATGTTTGATGGGGACAGTGTAGAGGGAGCTTTGCTCTGTATCTAACCCCGTGCTGTACCTGTCCTGGGAATGTTTGATGGGGACAGTGTAGAGGGAGCTTTACTCTGTATCTAACCCTGTGCTGTACCTGTCCTGGTAGTGTTTGATGGGGACAGTGTAGAGGGAGCTTTACTCTGTATCTAACCCCGTGCTGTACCTGGCCTGGGAATGTTTGATGGGGACAGTGTAGAGGGAGCTTTACTCTGTATCTAACCCCGTGCTGTACCTGTCCTGGGAATGTTTGATGGGTACAGTGTAGAGGGAGCTTTACTCTGTATCTAACCCTGTGCTGTACCTGTCCTGGGAGTGTTTGATGGGGACAGTGTAGAGGGAGCTTTTCTCTGTATCTAACCCCGTGCTGTACCTGTCCTGGGAATGTTTGATGGGGACAGTGTAGAGGGAGCTTTACTCTGTATCTCACCCCGTGCTGTACCTGACCTGGGAGTGTTTGATGGGGACAGTGTAGAGGGAGCTCTACACTGTATCTAACCCCGTGCTGTATCTGTCCTGGGAGTGTTTGATGGTGAAAGTGTAGAGTTGCTTTACTCTGTATCTAACCCCGTGCTGTACATGTCCTGGGAGTGTTTGATGTGGACAGTGTAGAGGGAGATTTACTCTGTATCTAATCTCATGCTGTACCTGCCCTGGGAGTGTTTGATGGGGACAGTGTAGAGGGAGCTTTACTCTGTATCTAACCCCGTGCTGTACCCGACCTGGGAGTGTTTGATGTGGACAGTGTAGAGGGACCTTTACTCTGTATCTAACCCCGTGCTGTACCCGACCTGGGAGTGTTTGATGGGGAAAATGTGGAGGGAGCTTTACTCTGTATCTAACCCCGTGCTGTACCCGACCTGGGAGTGTTTGATGGGGACAGTGTAGAGGGAGATTTACTCTGTATCTAACCCCATGCTGTACCTGTCCTGGGAGTGTTTGATGGGGACAGTATAGAGCGAGCTTTACGCTGTATCTAACCCCGTGCTGTACCTGTCCTGGTAGTGTTTGATGGGGACAGTGTAGAGGGAGCTTTACTCTGTATCTAACCCCGTGCTGTACCTGTACTGGGAGTGTTTGATGGGGACAGTGTAGAGGGAGCTTTACTCTGTATCTAACCCTGTGCTGTACCTGTCCTGGTAGTGTTTGATGGGGACAGTGTAGAGGGAGCTTTACTCTGTATCTAACCCCGTGCTGTACCTGTCCTGGGAATGTTTGATGGGGACAGTGTAGAGGGAGCTTTACTCTGTATCTAACCCCGTGCTGTACCTGTCCTGGGAATGTTTGATGGGGACAGTGTAGAAGGAGCTTTACTCTGTATCTAACCCTGTGCTGTACCTGTCCTGGTAGTGTTTGATGAGGACAGTGTAGAGGGAGCTTTACTCTGTATCTAACCCCGTGCTGTACCTGTCCTGGGAATGTTTGATGGGGACAGTGTAGAGGGAGCTTTACTCTGTATCTAACCCCGTGCTGTACCTGTCCTGGGAATGTTTGATGGGGACAGTGTAGAGGGAGCTTTACTCTGTATCTAACCCTGTGCTGTACCTGTCCTGGTAGTGTTTGATGGGGACAGTGTAGAGGGAGCTTTACTCTGTATCTAACCCCGTGCTGTACCTGTCCTGGGAATGTTTGATGGGGACAGTGTAGACAGAGCTTTATTCTGTATCTAACCCCGTGCTGTACCTGTCCTGGGAATGTTTGATGGGGACAGTGTAGAGGGAGCTTTACTCTGTATCTAACCCCGTGTTGTACCTGTCCTGGGAGTGTTTGATGGGGACAGTGTAGAGGGAGTTTTACGCTGTATCTAACCCCGTGCTGTACATGTCCTGGGAGTGTTTGAACGGGACAGTGTAGAGGGAGCTTTACTCTGTACCTAACCCCGTGCTGTACCTGTCCTGGGAGTGTTTGATGGGGACAGTGTAGAGGGAGCTTTACTCTGTATCTAACCCCGTGCTGTACCTGTCCTGGGAATGTTTGATGGGGACAGTGTAGAGGGAGCTTTACTCTGTATCTAACCACGTGTTGTACCTGTCCTGGGAGTGTTTGATGGGGACAGTGTAGAGGGAGCTTTACGCTGTATCTAACCCCGTGCTGTACCTGTCCTGGTAGTGTTTGATGGGGACAGTGTAGAGGGAGCTTTACTCTGTATCTAACCCCGTGCTGTACCTGTCCTGGGAGTGTTTGATGGGGACAGTGTAGAGGGAGCTTTACTCTGTATCTAACCCCGTGCTGTACCTGTCCTGGGAATGTTTGATGGGGACAGTGTAGAGGGAGCTTTACTCTGTATCTAACCCTGTGCTGTACCTGTCCTGGTAGTGTTTGATGGGGACAGTGTAGAGGGAGCTTTACTGTGTATCTAACCCCGTTCTGTACCTGTCCTGGGAATGTTTGATGGGGACAGTGTAGAGGGAGCTTTACTCTGAATCTAACCCCGTGCTGTACCTGTCCTGGGAATGTTTGATGGGGACAGTGTAGAGGGAGCTTTACTCTGTATCAAACCCTGTGCTGTACCTGTCCTGGTAGTGTTTGATGGGGACAGTGTAGAGGGAGCTTTACTCTGTATCTAACCCCGTGCTGTACCTGTCCTGGGAATGTTTGATGGGGACAGTGTAGAGGGAGCGTTACTCTGTATCCAACCCCGTGCTGTACCTGTCCTGGGAATGTTTGATGGGGACAGTGTGGAGGGAGCTTTACTCTGTATCTAACCCCATGCTGTACCTGTCCTGGGAATGTTTGATGGGGACAGTGTAGAGGGAGCTTTACTCTGTATCTAACCCCGTGCTGTACCTGTCCTGGGAGCGCTCGATGCTGACACTGGATATAATGTGGAGGGACACTGTCACGGTGATGTAGAGGTACTGGTGGGAATTCTGTACTTTAGGATTCACTTTGCCATTTGCCCTTTGAACCTCTCCTATTTAGGTGCTGAGGCTGCTGCTGGTGGCCTGGGACCGCAGATTGATATTCGCTATCGGAACATCCAGTACGACGGGAGAGTCCGACACCGTGGTCTGGAACGAGATCCATCACAAAACAGAATTCGGCTCCAATCTGACTGGCCACGGATTCCCCGACTGCAACTATCTGGACAATGTGTGGGCAGAGCTGAGGGCCCAGGGAATCGCAGAGGACAAGGACTGAGGACAGCACCCTGGGGGGCAGGAAATTCAGGGGACCGACAGAGAGGAGGTGGAGAGAGTGACTGTGTAGGGGGAAGAGAGTGAGAGAGAGTGAGAGAGAGTGGGAGTGTGTGAGAGAGAGTGAGAGTGTGTGAGAGAGAGTGAGAGTGTGTGAGAGAGAGTGAGAGTGTGTGAGAGAGAGTGAGAGTGTGTGAGAGAGAGTGAGAGTGTGTGAGAGAGAGTGAGAGTGTGTGAGAGAGAGTGAGAGTGTGTGAGAGAGAGTGAGAGTGTGTGAGAGAGAGTGAGAGTGTGTGAGAGATAGTGAGAGTGTGTGAGAGAGAGTGAGAGTGTGTGAGAGAGAGAGTGTGTGAGAGAGAGTGAGAGTGTGTGAGAGAGAGTGAGAGTGTGTTAGAGAGAGTGAGAGTGTGTTAGAGAGAGTGAGAGTGTGTTAGAGAGAGTGAGAGTGTGTTAGAGAGAGTGAGAGTGTGTGAGAGAGAGAGTGTGTGTTAGAGAGTGAGAGTGCGTTAGAGACAGTGAGAGTGTGTTAGAGAGAGTGAGAGTGTGTTAGAGAGAGTGAGAGTGTGTTAGAAAGAGTGAGAGTGTGTTAGAGAGAGTGAGAGTGTGTTAGAGAGAGTGAGAGTATGTTAGAGAGAGTGAGAGTGTGTTGGAGAGAGTGAGAGTGTGTTAGAGAGAGTGAGAGTGTGTTAGAGAGAGTGAGAGTGTGTTAGAGAGAGTGAGAGTGTGTTAGAGAGAGTGAGAGTGTGTTAGAGAGAGTGAGAGTATGTTAGAGAGAGTGAGAGTGTGTTAGAGAGAGTGAGTAGGGGGGAAGAGAGTGAGAGTGTGTTAGAGAGAGTAAGAGTGCATTAGAGAGAGTGAGAGTGTGTTAGAGTGAGAGTGTGTTAGAGAGAGTGAGAGTGTGTTAGAGAGAGTGAGAGTGTTAGAGAGAGTGAGATTGTTAGAGAGAGTGAGAGTGTGTTAGAGAGAGTGATAGTGTGTGAGAGAGAGTGAGAGTGTGTGAGAGAGAGTGAGTGTGTGAGAGAGAGTGAGAGTGTGTTAGAGAGGGTGAGAGTGTGTTAGAGAGTGTGAGAGTGTGAGAGTGTGTGAGAGAGTGTGAGAGTGTGTTAGAGAGTGTGAGAGTGTGTTAGAGACAGTGAGTGTGTTAGAGAGAGTGAGAGTGTGTTAGAGAGAGTGAGAGTGTGTTAGAGAGAGTGAGAGTGTGTGAGAGAGAGTGAGAGTGTGTTAGAGAGTGTGAGAGACAGTGAGAGTGTGTTAGAGAGAGTGAGAGTGTGTTAGAGAGAGTGAGAGTGTGTGAGAGAGAGTGAGAGTGTGTGAGAGAGAGTGCGTAGGGGAGTGAGAGTGTGTTAGAGAGAGAGAGTGTGTTAGAGAGAGAGAGTGTGTGTTAGAGAGAGTGAGAGTATGTTAGAGAGAGTGAGAGTGTGTTAGAGAGAGTGAGAGTGTGTTAGAGAGAGAGTGCATTAGAGAGAGTGAGAGTGCGTTAGAGAGAGAGAGTGCGTTAGAGAGAGAGAGAGTGTTAGAGAGAGTGAGAGTGTTAGAGAGAGTGAGAGTGTGTTAGAGAGAGTAAGAGTGTGTTAGAGAGAGTGAGAGTGTGTTAGAGAGAGTGAGAGTGTGTTAGAGAGAGTGAGTAGGGGGGAGGAGAGTGAGAGTGCATTAGAGAGAGTGAGAGTGTGTTAGAGTGAGAGTGTGTTAGAGAGAGAGTGCATTAGAGAGAGTGAGAGTGCGTTAGAGAGAGTGAGAGTGTGTTAGAGAGAGTGAGAGTGTGTTAGAGAGAGTGAGCGTGTGTTAGAGAGAGTGCGTAGGGGAGTGAGTGTGTTAGAGAGAGTGAGAGTGCGTTAGAGAGAGTGAGAGTGTGTTAGAGAGAGTGAGAGTGTGTTAGAGAGAGTGAGTAGGGGGAAGAGAGTGAGAGTGTGTTAGAGAGAGTGAGAGTGTGTTCGAGAGAGTGAGAGTGTGTTAGAGAGAGTGAGTAGGGGGAAGAGAGTGAGAGTGTGTTAGAGAGAGCAAGAGTGCATTAGAGAGAGTGAGAGTGCGTTAGAGAGAGTGAGAGTGTGTTAGAGAGAGTGAGAGTGTGTTAGAGAGAGTGAGAGTGTGTTAGAGAGAGTGAGAGTGTGTTAGAGAGAGTGAGAGTGCATTAGAGAGAGTGAGAGTGTGTTGGAGAGAGTGAGTAGGGGGGAAGAGAGTGAGAGTGTGTTAGAGAGAGTGAGAGTGTGTTAGAGAGAGTGAGAGTGTGTTAGAGAGAGTGAGAGTGTGTTAGAGAGAGTGAGAGTGTGTTAGAGAGAGTGAGAGTGTGTTAGAGAGAGTGAGTAGGGAGGAAGAGAGTGAGAGTGTGTTAGAGAGAGTGAGAGTGTGTTAGAGAGAGTGAGAGTGTGTTAGAGAGAGTGAGTAGGGGGGAAGAGAGTGAGAGTGTGTTAGAGAGAGTAAGAGTGCATTAGAGAGAGTGAGAGTCTGTTCGAGAGAGAGTGTGTTCGAGAGAGAGTGTGTTCGAGAGAGAGTGTGTTCGAGAGAGAGTGTGTTCGAGAGAGAGTGTGTTCGAGAGAGAGTGTGTTCGAGAGAGAGTGTGTTCGAGAGAGAGTGTGTTCGAGAGAGAGTGTGTTCGAGAGAGAGTGTGTTCGAGAGAGAGTGTGTTCGAGAGAGAGTGTGTTCGAGAGAGAGTGTGTTCGAGAGAGAGTGTGTTCGAGAGAGAGTGTGTTCGAGAGAGAGTGTGTTCGAGAGAGAGTGTGTTCGAGAGAGAGTGTGTTCGAGAGAGAGAGTGTGTTCGAGAGAGAGAGTGTGTTCGAGAGAGAGAGTGTGTTCGAGAGAGAGAGTGTGTTCGAGAGAGAGAGTGTGTTCGAGAGAGAGAGTGTGTTCGAGAGAGAGAGTGTGTTCGAGAGAGAGAGTGTGTTCGAGAGAGAGAGTGTGTTCGAGAGAGAGAGTGTGTTCGAGAGAGAGAGTGTGTTCGAGAGAGAGAGTGTGTTCGAGAGAGAGAGTGTGTTCGAGAGAGAGAGTGTGTTAGAGAGAGAGTGTGTTAGAGAGAGAGTGTGTTAGAGAGAGAGTGTGTTAGAGAGAGAGTGTGTTAGAGAGAGTGTGTTAGAGTGAGAGAGTGTTAGAGTGAGAGAGTGTTCGAGAGAGAGTGTGTTCGAGAGAGAGTGTGTTCGAGAGAGAGTGTGTTCGAGAGAGTGAGTGTGTTCGAGAGAGAGAGTGTGTTCGAGAGAGAGAGTGTGTTCGAGAGAGAGAGTGTGTTCGAGAGAGAGAGTGTGTTCGAGAGAGAGAGTGTGTTCGAGAGAGAGAGTGTGTTCGAGAGAGAGAGTGTGTTCGAGAGAGAGAGTGTGTTCGAGAGAGAGAGTGTGTTCGAGAGAGAGAGTGTGTTCGAGAGAGAGAGTGTGTTCGAGAGAGAGTGTGTTAGAGAGAGAGTGTGTTAGAGAGAGAGTGTGTTAGAGAGAGAGTGTGTTAGAGAGAGAGTGTGTTAGAGAGAGAGTGTGTTAGAGAGAGAGTGTGTTAGAGAGAGAGTGAGAGTGTGTGAGAGAGAGTGAGTGTGAGAGAGAGTGAGAGTGTGTGAGAGAGAGTGAGAGTGTGTGAGAGAGAGTGAGAGTGTGTGAGAGAGAGTGAGAGTGTGTGAGAGAGAGTGAGAGTGTGAGAGAGAGTGAGAGTGTGTGAGAGAGAGTGAGAGTGTGTTAGATTGCGTAGTGGAGTGAGTGTGTTAGAGAGTGTGAGAGTGTGTTAGAAAGAGTGAGAGTGTGTTAGAGAGAGTGAGTAGGGGGAGAGAGTGTGAGAGTGTGTTAGAGAGAGTGAGAGTGTGTTAGAGAGAGTGAGAGTGTGTTAGAGAGAGTGAGCGTGTGTTAGAGAGAGTGCGTAGGGGAGTGAGTGTGTTAGAGAGTGTGAGAGTGTTAGAGAGAGTGAGAGTGTGTTAGAGAGAGTGAGAGTGTGTTAGATAGAGTGAGTGTGTTAGAGAGAGTGCGTAGGGGAGTGAGTGTGTTAGAGAGAGAGTGTGTTTGAGAGAGTGAGTAGGGGGAGAGAGTGAGATTGTGTTAGAGAGTGTGAGAGTGTGTTAGAGAGTGTGAGAGTGTGTTAGAGAGTGTGAGAGTGTGTGAGAGTGTGTGAGAGTGTGTGAGAGAGAGTGAGAGAGAGTGAGAGTGTGTGAGAGAGAGTGCGTGTGTGAGAGAGAGTGAGTGTGTGAGAGAGAGTGAGAGTGTGTGAGAGAGAGTGAGAGTGTGAGAGTGAGAGTGTGTTAGAGAGAGTGAGAGTGTGTGAGAGAGAGTGCATAGGGGAGTGAGAGTGTGTTAGAGAGAGTGCGTAGGGGAGCGAGAGTGTGTTAGAGAGAGAGTGGGGTAGAGAGGGGAAGTAGGAGGAGAAAGAGAGAGTGGTATAGAGGGAGGGTGAATAGGAGGGAGGGTGAATAGGGGAGAGAGTGTGGGGTAGAGAGAGTGTGAATAGGAGAGAGAGTGGGATTGAGAGAGGGTGTATAGGAGAGAGAGAGAATGGGGTAGAGAGAGGGAAAGTAGGGGGAGAGAGAGAGAGTGGGCGAGAGAGAGCGTGATGCAGAGTGAGCTAAACGGAGAGAAAGGGAGACAGTGGTGGATAGAGAATGAGGAATGTTGGTGACACACAATGAGCGAGTGTAGGGCACAGAGCGAGGGTGTATGTGGGGGTCAAAGGCAGCGAGAGAGAGAGTCTTGAGGCAGAGACCCAGAAGGAATGAAGGAGCGGAAGGGGCTGAAGGGAGGGTGCGTGAGCAATGATTGAGGGAGAGTGTGCAGCGAGGACTCTCTCTCTCTCTCTCTCTCTCTGTCTCTCTCTCGCTGTTGGGGCACTGTTCTGCATTAACCCCGAACCTTCCTGACTACCCCCATCCCCAAGTCAGTTCATCGGGTACAGGAAATTTGATTTCATTGCCAGGTGCTGGACCTATGAAAGATCCAAATTTATATTTCCTACAAGCTCAACTTGTGTGCAGATAAATTTCACTCATATTTTGAGGGTTTTTTTTAAATCTGAAGGGTTTCTGTTAATTTTGTAAGTTGTGAGCTTAGGTTAAAAATTTTAAATACCCAGCGGTCACTGGACAGTGAACAGGAGCAGGAACCCAGGCTGATTTCCGCCCCTCTCTCTCCAACCCAGGGTTCACTGGACAGTGATCAGGAACAGGAACCCTGGCTGATTTCCCCCCTCTCTCTCTCCAACCCAGGGTTCACTGGACAGTGATCAGGAACAGGATCCCTGGCTGATTTTGCCCCTCTCTCTCTCCAACCCAGGGATCACTGGACAGTGATCAGGAACAGGAACCCTGGCTGATTTCCACCCTCTCTCTCTCTAACCCAGGTATCAATGGACAGTGATCAGGAACAGGAACCCTGGCTGATTTCCCCCTCTCTCTCTAACCCAGGGTTCACTGGACAGTGATCAGGAACAGGAACCCTGGCTGATTTCCACCCTCTCTCTCTCTAACCCAGGGATCACTGGACAGAGATCAGGAGCTAGAACCCTGGCTGATTTCCTCTATCTCTCTCTAACCCAGGTATCACTGGACAGTGATCAGGAACAGGAACCCTGGCTGATTTCCTCTCTCTCTCTCTAACCCAGGAATCACTGGACAGTGATCAGGAGCAGGAACCCTGGCTGATTTCCTCTCTCTCTCTAACCCAGGCAACACTGGACAGTGATCAGGAGCAGGAACCCTGGCTGATTTCCTCTCTCTTCTAACCCAGGGATCACTGGACAGTGATCAGGAGCAGGAACCCTGGCTGATTTCCCCTCTCTCTCTTCCTAACCCAGAGATCACAGGACAGTGGTCAGGAGCTGGAACCCTGGCTGATTTCCCCTGTCTCTAACCCAGGGATCACTGGACAGTGATCAGGAGCAGGAACACATGCTGATTTCCCCTCTCTCTCTAACCCAGGGATCACTGGACAGTGATCAGGAGCAGGAACCCTAGCTGATTTCCCCTCTCTCTCTCTAACCCAGGGATCACTGGACAGTGATCAGGAGCAGGAACCCTAGCTGATTTCCTCTCCCTCGCTAACCCAGGGATCACTGGACAGTGATCAGGAGCAGGAACACAGGCTGATTTCCCCTCTCTCTCTAACCCAGGGATCACTGGACAGTGATCAGGAGCAGGAACCCTGGCTGATTTCCTCTCTCTCTCTAACCCAGGGATCACTGGACAGTGATCAGGAGCAGGAACCCTAGCTGATTTCCTCTCCCTCGCTAACCCAGGGATCACTGGACAGTGATCAGGAGCAGGAACACAGGCTGATTTCCCCTCTCTCTCTAACCCAGGGATCACTGGACAGTGATCAGGAGCAGGAACCCTGGCTGATTTCCCCTCTCTCTCTCTAACCCAGGGATCACTGGACAGTGATCAGGAGCAGGGACCCTGGCTGATTTCCCCTCTCTCTCTCTAACCCAGGGATCACTGGACAGTGATCAGGAGCAGGAACCCTAGCTGATTTCCTCTCCCTCGCTAACCCAGGGATCACTGGACAGTGATCAGGAGCAGGAACACAGGCTGATTTCCCCTCTCTCTCTAACCCAGGGATCACTGGACAGTGATCAGGAGCAGGAACCCTGGCTGATTTCCTCTCTCTCTCTAACCCAGGGATCACTGGACAGTGATCAGGAGCAGGAACCCTAGCTGATTTCCTCTCCCTCGCTAACCCAGGGATCACTGGACAGTGATCAGGAGCAGGAACACAGGCTGATTTCCCCTCTCTCTCTAACCCAGGGATCACTGGACAGTGATCAGGAGCAGGAACCCTGGCTGATTTCCTCTCTCTCTAACCCAGGGTTCACTAGACAGTGATCAGGAGCAGGAACCCTGGCTGATTTCCTCTCTCTCTAACCCAGGAATCACTGGACAGTGATCAGGAGCAGGAACCCTGGCTGATTTCCCCTCTCCCTCTAACCCAGGAATCACTGGACAGTGATCAGGAGCAGGAACCCTGGCTGATTTCCCCTCTCTCTCTAACCCAGGAATCACTGGACAGTGATCAGGAGCAGGAACCCTGGCTGATTTCCCCTCTCCCTCTAACCCAGGGATCACTGGACAGTGATCAGGAGCAGGAACCCTGGCTGATTTCCTCTCTCTCAAACCCAGGGGTCACAGGACAGTGATCAGGAGTAGGAACCCTGGCTGATTTCCCCTGTCTCTCTAACCCAGGAATCACTGGACAGTGATCAGGAGCAGGAACCCTGCCTGATTTCCCCTCTCTCTCTAACACAGGAATCACTGGACAGTGATCAGGAGCAGGAACCCTGGCTGATTTCCCCTCTCCCTCTAACCCAGGAATCACTGGACAGTGATCAGGAGCAGGAACCCTGGCTGATTTCCCCTCTCTCTCTAACCCAGGGATCACTGGACAGTGATCAGGAGCAGGAACCCTGGCTGATTTCCCCTCTCTCTCTTCCTAACCCAGAGATCACAGGACAGTGGTCAGGAGCTGGAACCCTGGCTGATTTCCCCTGTCTCTAACCCAGGGATCACTGGACAGTGATCAGGAGCAGGAACACAGGCTGATTTCCCCTCTCTCTCTAACCCAGGGATCACTGGACTGTGATCAGGAGCAGGGACCCTGGCTGATTTCCTCTCCCTCGCTAACCCAGGGATCACTGGACAGTGATCAGGAACAGGACCCCGGGCTGATTTCCTCTCTCTCTAACCCAGGGTTCACTAGACAGTGATCAGGAGCAGGAACCCTGGCTGATTTCCTCTCTCTCTAACCCAGGAATCACTGGACAGTGATCAGGAGCAGGAACCCTGGCTGATTTCCCCTCTCCCTCTAACCCAGGAATCACTGGACAGTGATCAGGAGCAGGAACCCTGGCTGATTTCCCCTCTCTCTCTAACCCAGGAATCACTGGACAGTGATCAGGAGCAGGAACCCTGGCTGATTTCCCCTCTCCCTCTAACCCAGGGATCACTGGACAGTGATCAGGAGCAGGAACCCTGGCTGATTTCCTCTCTCTCAAACCCAGGGGTCACAGGACAGTGATCAGGAGTAGGAACCCTGGCTGATTTCCCCTGTCTCTCTAACCCAGGAATCACTGGACAGTGATCAGGAGCAGGAACCCTGCCTGATTTCCCCTCTCTCTCTAACACAGGAATCACTGGACAGTGATCAGGAGCAGGAACCCTGGCTGATTTCCCCTCTCCCTCTAACCCAGGAATCACTGGACAGTGATCAGGAGCAGGAACCCTGGCTGATTTCCCCTCTCTCTCTAACCCAGGAATCACTGGACAGTGATCAGGAGCAGGAACCCTGGCTGATTTCCCCTCTCCCTCTAACCCAGGGATCACTGGACAGTGATCAGGAGCAGGAACCCTGGCTGATTTCCTCTCTCTCAAACCCAGGGGTCGCTGGACAGTGATCAGGAGCAGGAACCCTGGCTGATTTCCCCTCTCTCTCTAACCCAGGAATCACTGGACAGTGATCAGGAGCAGGAACCCTGCCTGATTTCCCCTGTCTCTCTAACCCAGGAATCACTGGACAGTGATCAGGAGCAGGAACCCTGCCCGATTTCCCCTCTCTCTCTAACACAGGAATCACTGGACAGTGATCAGGAGCAGGAACCCTGGCTGATTTCCCCTCTCCCTCTAACCCAGGAATCACTGGACAGTGATCCGGAGCAGGAACCCTGGCTGATTTCCCCTCTCTCTCTAACCCAGGAATCACTGGACAGTGATCAGGAGCAGGAGCCCTGGCTGATTTCCCCTCTCCCTCTAACCCAGGGATCACTGGACAGTGATCAGGAGCAGGAACCCTGGCTGATTTCCCCTCTCTCTCTAACCCAGGGATCACTGGACAGTGATCAGGAGTAGGAACCCTGGCTGATTTCCCCTCTCCCTCGAACCCAGGAATCACTGGACAGTGATCAGGAGCAGGAACCCTGCCTGATTTCCCCTCTCTCTCTAACACAGGAATCACTGGACAGTGATCAGGAGCAGGAACCCTGGCTGATTTCCCCTCTCCCTCTAACCCAGGAATCACTGGACAGTGATCAGGAGCAGGAACCCTGGCTGATTTCCCCTCTCTCTCTAACCCAGGAATCACTGGACAGTGATCAGGAGCAGGAACCCTGGCTGATTTCCCCTCTCCCTCTAACCCAGGGATCACTGGACAGTGATCAGGAGCAGGAACCCTGGCTGATTTCCCCTCTCTCTCTAACCCAGGGATCACTGGACAGTGATCAGGAGTAGGAACCCTGGCTGATTTCCCCTCTCCCTCGAACCCAGGAATTACTGGACAGTGATCAGGAGCAGGAACCCTGGCTGATTTCCCCTCTCTGTCTAACCCAGGGATCACTGGACAGTGATCAGGAGCAGGAACCCTGGCTGATTTCCCCTCTCCCTCGAACCCAAGGATCACTGGACAGTGATCAGGAGCAGGGACCCTGGCTGATTTCCTCTCTCTCAAACCCAGGGGTCGCTGGACAGTGATCAGGAGCACGAACCCTGGCTGATTTCCTCTCTCTCTCTAACCCAGGAATCACTGGACAGTGATCAGGAGCAGGAACCCTGGCTGATTTCCCCTCTCCCTCGAACCCAGGAATCACTGGACAGTGATCAGGAGCAGGAACCCTGGCTGATTTCCTCTCTCTCTAACCCGGGGATCACTGGACAGTGATCAGTAGTGGAAATACATTCCCTCATCACTCCCAGCCTTTTGATCATTTTGGGGGGAAGAAAGTTCCGGATTTGAACTCCCCTTTATGTGAAAGGTTGCTGCTTGAAGCTGGCCCTGAATGACCTTGCCCTAATTTAACACCTCAATGGGATCACCCCTTTAATTTCCTATGCTTCAACGCCATGTTTGAACCTGGATCTGGAGCGGGAAGGGAGGGGGTCCGAGAGGCCTGGCGAGCAGGCATCGACTTGCTCAAGATGTCGTTAAGTGGCGGTCAGCTAGTGACAGGCGCCACGAGGGAATGTGTGACGGCCGCCTTGGAGTTGTTGGCGGGAGCTGGGGGAAGGAATGATTTTGCCAAACTGTTTCTCTTTGATCGTAACATGTAACATGACGTATCGTGTGCGTGTGCATGTGTGTGTGTGTGTGTTCATGAAGGTAGAATAGTCTCGGGTGCCTCAAACCTGAGATTGGCGAGACATTTGTAGCTGGTGTTTTAACAGCTCACCTATAAATTGGCCGATCTGAGCGGCTTCAAGAGATGAATAACATTTAACCTGTGGCTGAAGCGTATCACCCCGCCCCCACCTTGACGTAATCTTTTAGTTGAGCGGGTTGAGGATGGATAGGGGAAATGGGGGGGGCAGGGGGAGAAGGGGCCCAATTTCCTCTGGGGTTCCCAATCTATTGTCAGGTGGGCAGGGAGGGAGGGAGAAAGGGTCCAAATTGGGTGGAGAGCGAGTGTGTTCCTCGAGTCGGGGTAGGTTTGAGGAGAGTCTGAAGAAACAGGCCATCGAGCCTGCTCCACTGTTCAATACAGTCAGGGCTCATCGTCAACATCAACTCCCGACAGTGCAGAAGGAGGCCATTCGGCCCATCGAGTCTGCACTGATCCTCTGAAAGTGCCCCCAGCCTAGACCCGTTCCCTCGTCCCGTCCCCGTAACCCCACCTGGCCTGCACGTCCTTGGACCTGCGGGAGGAAACCGGAGCACCCGGAGGAACCCCACGCAGACACGGGGGGGGGGGGGGGGGGGGGGGGGAACGTGCAGACTCTCCGCACAGACAGTGGCCCGAGGCCGGTATCGACACAGGTCTGTGCTGTGACGCAGCAGTGCTAAGCACTGTGCCATTGTCCATCTACCCTGTCAAGGACGCCTGAATCCGACACGTATGATGCACGATCAATCACTACTGAAGCGAGATTGTAGTCCAATTGAAGGCTTTAATGAACAATACCCCAGCAGCTCCGGGACAGAATGACTGCTGTGGGTGAAACACAGACTCTTATGCTCCGCCTGCTGGGCGGAACCAGCAGGCAGGTTCTACCACTCGTACATCCCACCTAGGTACCACGATACCCCTAATGTAGCCTACCACAACGTGTCAATGACATTCTGCCTCATTCGACGACACGCCAGAGAATATAGACCCAATTTACCCGACTTCTCCTCATCAGACAACCCCCTTGTCCCAGTTTACACCGGCCCCCTCTCCCTCCAGTCCACCCATTGCCCTTCAGCTGGTTTTCTTACAGCAACCTTCTGGCAAATAGGAGCCGAATGGGCGCCTGGCTGCAGAATGGCTCAGGGTTGGGGGGGTACTTTGTGTGGGGGAGGGAGCGGTGGAGGCTGGGGGGGGGGGGAGGCGGGAGGTTTACTGGGAGGGAACGGGTGAAGGAGGTCAGTGAGGAGGTGCGGAGGGCAGGCAGGGTCCCTGCACCTAAAGCTCCGGAATATTCTGCCTCCTGCAATCGTGGGTTTGCACTTAATCGAATCGCTGGTGCAGGTGAGAGTTTAGAAATGCATCTTTTTTGTTAAAAAAGGACTGTGTAAAAGTGTGAGCAGAATTAAATATCCCTAAGACCCCAATGTGAGAGTAAGGGGACTGAAGGTGAACAATGGGGTCAAGCTCCCCCCCCCACCCCCACCGCAACCCCACAGGGTGTCAGCGAGTCAGGCTTGTGTAGGCCTCACATGGTCATCACGGTGTAAATATTTGGCAGTAAGACCAACATAAACGAGATGACATTGTAAATAATTCTGTGATGAGATTGGTGAAATAAAACTAACTTTGAGAAACGTTGTTGGTGCACAGTCTGTGTCTCAGTCCCAGTTCTTGGCGGTCGTCGGCTGATTGTGTAAAACTCAGGGACCACGGGATGGATTCCCAAGGTCAGAAAGACGAGGCTGATTTGAATTTCCATACAGCTTTTCGCAACGCAGAAATGTCACAAAGCGCTTCACCGACTGTGGAATACTTGGTTTGAAGTCCAGTCACTCTTCGCATGTAGCAGATGTAATAGGAGAATTTTACACAGAAAACCCCCTTAGCACTGACCCTCTGACAGTGCAGCACTCCCTCAGTACTGACCCTCTGGCAGTGCAGCTCTCCCTCAGTACTGACCCTCTGACAGTGCAGCACTCCCTCAGTACTGACCCTCTGGCAGTGCAGCTCTCCCTCAGTACTGACCCTCTGACAGTGTAGCACTCCCTCAGTACTGACCCTCTGACAGTGCAGCATTCCCTCAGTACTGACCCTCTGACAGTGCAGCACTCCCTCAGTACTGACCCTCTGGCAGTGCAGCTCTCCCTCAGTACTGACCCTCTGACAGTGCAGCACTCCCTCAGTACTGACCCTCTGGCAGTGCAGCTCTCCCTCAGTACTGACCCTCTGACAGTGCAACACACCCTCAGTACTGACCCTCTGACAGTGCAGCTCTCCCTCAGTACTGACCTTCTGACAGTGTAGCACACCCTCAGTACTGACCCACTGACAGTGCAGCCCTACCTCAGTACTGACCCACTGACAGTATCGCACACCCTCAGTACTGACCCTCTGACAGTGCAGCTCTCCATCAGTACTGACCCTCTGACAGTACAGCATTCCCTCACTACTGACCCTCTGACAGAGCAGCACTCCCTCAGTACTGACCCTCTGACAGTGCAGCACTCCCTCAGTACAGAACCTCTGACAGTGCAGCACTCCCTCAGTACTGACCCTCTGACAGTGCAGCACTCCCTCAGTACTGACCCTCTGACAGTGCAGCACTCCTTCAGTACTGACCCTCTGACAGTGCAGCTCTCCCTCAGTACTGACCCACTGACAGTGCAGCTCTCCCTCAGTACTGATCCTCTGACAGTGCAGCACTCCCTCAGTACTGACCCTCTGACAGTGCAGCACTCACTCAGTACTGATCCTCTGACAGTGCAGCACTCCCTCAGTACTGACCCACTGACAGTGCAGCACTCCCTCAGTACTGACCCTCTGACAGTGCAGCTCTCCATCAGTACTGACCCTCTGACAGTACAACATTCCCTCACTACTGACCCTCTGACAGAGCAGCACTCCCTCAGTACTGACCCTCTGACAGTGCAGCACTCCCTCAGTACAGAACCTCTGACAGTGCAGCACTCCCTCAGTACTGACCCTCTGACAGTGCAGCACTCCCTCAGTACTGACCCTCTGACAGTGCAGCACTCCTTCAGTACTGACCCTCTGACAGAGCAGCTCTCCCTCAGTACTGACCCTCTGACAGTGTAGCACACCCTCAGTACTGACCCTCTGACAGTGCAGCACTCCCTCAGTACTGACCCACTGACAGTGCAGCACTCACTCAGTACTGATCCTCTGACAGTGCAGCACTCCCTCAGTACTGACCCACTGACAGTGCAGCACTCCCTCAGTACTGACCCTCTGACAGTGCAGCACTCCCTCAGTACTGACCCTCTGACAGTACAGCACTCCCTCAGTACTGACCCACTGAGAGTGCAGCACTCCCTCAGTACTGACCGCTGACAGTGCAGCACTCCCTCAGTACTGACCCTCTGACAGTGCAGCACTCCCTCAGCACTGACCCACTGACAGTGCAGCACTCCCTCAGTACTGACCCTCTGACAGTGCAGCACGCCCTCAGTACTGACCCTCTGACAGTGCAGCACTCCCTCAGCACTGACCCACTGACAGTGCAGCACTCCCTCAGTACTGACCCTCTGACAGTGCAGCACTCCCTCAGTACTGACCCTCTGATGTGTAGCTCTTCCTCAGTACTGACCCTCTGACAGTGCAGCACTCCCTCAGTACTCGCCCTCTGACAGTGCAGCACCCCCTCAGTACTGACCCTCTGATAACGCAGCACTCCCTCAGTACTGACCCTGTGACAACGCACCACTCCCTCAGTTCTGACCCTCTGACAGTGCAGCACTTCCTCAGAACTGACCCTCTGACAGTGCTGCACTCCCTCAGTACTGACCCTCTGGCAGTGCAGCTCTCCCTCAGTACTGACCCTCTGACAGTGCAGCACTCCCTCAGTACTGACCCTCTGGCAGTGCAGCTCTCCCTCAGTACTGACCCTCTGACAGTGTAGCACTCCCTCAGTACTGACCCTCTGACAGTGCAGCATTCCCACAGTACTGACCCTCTGACAGTGCAGCACTCCCTCAGTACTGACCCTCTGGCAGTGCAGCTCTCCCTCAGTACTGACCCTCTGACAGTGCAACACACCCTCAGTACTGACCCTCTGACAGTGCAGCTCTCCCTCAGTACTGACCTGACAGTGTAGCACACCCTCAGTACTGACCCACTGACAGTGCAACCCTACCTCAGTACTGACCCACTGACAGTATCGCACACCCTCAGTACTGACCCTCTGACAGTGCAGCTCTCCATCAGTACTGACCCTCTGACAGTACAGCACTCACTCAGTACAGAACCTCTGACAGTGCAGCACTCCCTCAGTACTGACCCTCTGACAGTGCAGCACTCCCTCAGTACTGACCCTCTGACAGTGCAGCTCTCCATCAGTACTGACCCTCTGACAGTACAGCACTCACTCAGTACAGAACCTCTGACAGTGCAGCACTCCCTCAGTACTGACCCTCTGACAGTGCAGCACTCCCTCAGTACTGACTCTCTGACAGTGCAGCTCTCCCTCAGTACTGACCCACTGACAGTGCAGCTCTCCCTCAGTACTGACCCACTGACAGTGCAGCACTCCCTCAGTACTGACCCTCTGACAGTGCAGCTCTCCCTCAGTACTGACCCTCTGACAGTGTAGCACTCCCTCAGTACTGACCCACTGACAGTGCAGCACTCCCTCAGTACTGACCCTCTGACAGTGCAGCTCTCCATCAGTACTGACCCTCTGACAGTACAACATTCCCTCAGTACTGACCGCTGACAGTGCAGCACTCCCTCAGTACTGACCCTCTGACAGTGCAGCACTCCCTCAGTACAGAACCTCTGACAGTGCAGCACTCCCTCAGTACTGACCCTCTGACAGTGCAGCACTCCCTCAGTACTGACCCTCTGACAGTGCAGCACTCCTTCAGTACTGACCCTCTGACAGAGCAGCTCTCCCTCAGTACTGACCCTCTGACAGTGTAGCACACCCTCAGTACTGACCCTCTGACAGTGCAGCTCTCCCTCAGTACTGACTCACTGACAAAGTAGAACACCCTCAGTACTGACCGACTGACAGTGCAGCTCTCCCTCAGTACTGACCCACTGACAGTGCAGCACTCACTCAGTACTGATCCTCTGACAGTGCAGCACTCCCTCAGTACTGACCCACTGACAGTGCAGCACTCCCTCAGTAGTGACCCTCTGACAGTGCAGCACTCCCTCAGTACTGACCCTCTGACAGTACAGCACTCCCTCAGTACTGACCCACTGAGAGTGCAGCACTCCCTCAGTACTGACCGCTGACAGTGCAGCACTCCCTCAGTACTGACCCTCTGACAGTGCAGCACTCCCTCAGCACTGACCCACTGACAGTGCAGCACTCCCTCAGTACTGACCGCGGACAGTGCAGCACGCCCTCAGTACTGACCCTCTGACAGTGCAGCACTCCCTCAGCACTGACCCACTGACAGTGCAGCACTCCCTCAGTACTGACCCTCTGACAGTGCAGCACTCCCTCAGTACTGACCCTCTGATGTGTAGCTCTTCCTCAGTACTGACCCTCTGACAGTGCAGCACTCCCTCAGTACTCGCCCTCTGACAGTGCAGCACCCCCTCAGTACTGACCCTCTGATAACGCAGCACTCCCTCAGTACTGACCCTGTGACAACGCACCACTCCCTCAGTTCTGACCCTCTGACAGTGCAGCACTTCCTCAGAACTGACCCTCTGACAGTGCTGCACTCCCTCAGTACTGACCCTCTGACAATGCAGCACTCCCTCAGTACTGACCCTCTGACAGTGCAGCACTCCCTCAGGACTGACCCTCTGACAGTGCTGCACTCCCTCAGTACTGACCCTCTGACAGTGCAGCACTCCCTCAGTACTGACCCTCTGACAGTGCAGCACTCCCTTAGTACTGACCCTCTGACAGTCAGCACTCCCTCAGTCCTGACTCTGACAGTGCAGCACTCCCTCAGTACTGATCATCTGACAGTGCAGCACTCCCTCAGTACTGACACTCTGACAGTGCAGCACTCCCTCAGTACTGACCCTCTGACAGTGCAGCACTCCCTCAGTACTGACCCTCTGACAGTGCAGCACTCCCTCAGTACTGACCATCTGACAGCGCAGCACTCCCTCAGTACTGACCCTCTGACAGTGCAGCACTCCCTCAGTACTGACCCTCTGACAGTGCAGCACTCCCTCAGTACTGACCCTCTGACAGTGCAGCACTCCCTCAGTACTGACCCTCTGACAGTGCAGCATTCCCTCAGTACTGATTCTCCGACAGTGCGGCACTCCCTCAGTACTGACCCTCTGACAGTGCAGCACTCCCTCAGTACTGACCCTCTGACAGTGCAGCACTCCCTCAGTCCTGACTCTCTGACAGTGCGGCACTCCCTCAGTACTGACTCTCTGACAGTGCAGCACTCCCTCAGTACTGACCCTCTGACAGTGCAGCACTCCCTCAGTACTGACCATCTGACAGCGCAGCACTCCCTCAGTACTGACTCTCTAACAGTGCAGGACTCCCTCAGTACTGACCCTCTGACAGTGCACCCTACCTAGCCCACTCCCCACCTTATCACCACAACCCCATCTGATCTACACACCTTTGGACACTAAGGGCAATTTATCACTGCCAGTCCACCTAACCTGCACATCTTTGGACTGTGGGAGGAAACCGGAGGAAACCCACGCAGACACGGGGAGGATGCGCAGACTCCGTGCAGACAGTGACCCAAGGCTGGAATTGAACCTGGGACCCGAGGTGGAGATGGTTAGCAGTTTCAAATTCCATGGGGTGCACATCTCCAAAAATCTGTCCTGGTCCACCCACGTCGACCCTACCACCAAGAAAGCACAACAGCGCCTATACTTCCTCAGGAAACTAAGGAAATTCGGCATGTCCACATTCACCCTTACCAACTTTTACAGATGCACCATAGAAAGCATCCTATCGGGCTGCATCACAACCTGGTATGGCAACTGCCCGGCCCAGGACCGCAAGAAACTTCAGAGAGTCGTGAACACCGCCCAGTCCATCACACGAACCTGCCTCCCATCCATTGACTCCATCTACACCTCCCGCTGCCTGGGGAAAGTGGGCAGCATAATCAAAGATCCCTCCCACCCGGCTTACTCACTCTTCCAACCTCTTCCATCGGGCAGGAGATACAGAAGTCTGAGAACACGCATGAACAGACTCAAAAACAGCTTCTTCCCCGCTGTTACCAGACTCCTAAATGACCCTCTTATGGACTGACCTCATTAACACTACACCCTGTATGCTTCATCCGATGCCGGTGTTTATGTAGTTACATTGTATATGTTGTGTTGCCCTATTATGTATTTTCTTTTATTCCCTTTTCTTCCCATGTACTTAATGATCTGTTGAGCTGCTCGCAGAAAAATACTTTTCACTGTACCTCGGTACACGGGACAATAAACAAATCCAATCCAATCCAATCCAATCACCTCCTGACCCTTCCAAAGCCTGTCTACCATCGACACGGCACAAATGAGTGTAATGGAATACTCTCCACTTGCCTGTGTTATGGGCCAGGGTTTAGAGAACCCCAAAGTGTATCATGGAGTTCACCTGACCCACAACTTTTAATAGATTGTGGTATGGGGAGCACACGGCCCACTCTACAGGTGTGGGACAGCAGAAATGGAAAAGTATTTTTTAAAGCAAAACAATGTTTATTCTATGAACTCAAGTTAACCTTTTTAAAACATCCAGTGAACATCTTAGCAACCATCAATTCAAATACAACCCCCAAAGAATACAACACTAAGTAATCCAGTAAACTTTCCTTTTAACATCCATAAGACTTAAAACACCTTTTACCAGAAGCACGTCAGGTTAAAATCACTAGTGTTATTAGTTTTAAATCACCAGGATCGATTTACGGTCTTTAGGTTACAGAGAGAGATTCATACACCTTCTGGCTGTGACTGCAGCTATCCAGCTCTGAAAACGAAACTAAAACACACCCTGCAGCAAACAGCCTAAAACGAAAGTAAAAAGCTGACAGACAGCCCAGCTCCACCCACTCTCTGACATCACTGCAGTAGTAAACACCCATTTCTTAAAGGTACTCTCACTGCAGATATTTATATACACACCCATTTATAAACACCCATTTCTTAAAGGTTCTCTCACATGAAACCTGGATGAGTGCAGCTCCAACAACACTCAAGAAGCTCGACACCAGGACAAACCAGCCACTTGACTGATAACCCCTTCAGCAACTTCACCACCGATGCACAGTGGCAGCCTTGTGTACCACCTACAAGATGCACTTGGTGAGTTAGGAACGCACCAAGGTTCCTTCGACAGCACCTTCCAAACCCACGACCACCTCGAAGGACAAGAGCAGCAGATACCTGGGAACCCCACCGCCTGGAGGCTCCCCTCCAAGTCACTCACCGCACTGACTTGGGAATATATCATCGCTCCTTCACCTGTCGCTGGGGCAAAGGAATCCCTTGCAGCTCTGTGCATTGACTGCTGTGGTTCGAGAAGGCAGGTCACGGCCACTTTCTCGAGGGTACATAGGGATGGATAATAAAGGCTGCCCGAGCCAGCAACCCCCCCCCCCCCCATCACGTGAGAGAATGTTTAAAAATCCCCGGAATCCTCTGGACTTGCTTTTTGAATGCTAAATAAAGTATAAGCTTGATTATGTGCAGCAAAGGGGAGGCTTGTCTGTAAAGAGGGAGACAGACAATTAATAATTATTTTTAAGGTTGGTTTGCTTGGGATCTCGGTGACTATCAGTCACGATGCATTGGGAAAGCTCCGGGGCGGGGGGGGGGGGGGGGGGGGGGGAATCTCCCAGCTCAATGGGTCCAGTTTCCCTGGAAAATGTAGCTAAGTCTGAGGCATTCTGGGGGCTCCGAGTCGTTACTGTAGTGAGTTAGCCTCCCTGTCTCTGTTGGGATGTGCTTGCGACCTGGATTGGGAGGACTTCCAGGCAGACGGCAGACGACCCCTGTCCTTTACCCACCGGGGGGGTGGGGGGGGGGGGGGGGGTCTCACACCCACCACTTTTTTTTTATTGGCACTTCCCATATTTATAAACAGTTGTATATAGAAAAGGGGGTTGCCCCCCCCCCTCCCCCACATCTATTGTGGTTTCCCCACCTTCCTTCCCCCCCACTCCCCCTCGCCCTCGCCCCAGGTTGCGCAGTCTTTTGGTAACCCGTCTACCTTGGGGTTTTAAAAAAAACATTCTTATTAGGTTATTCCTCGTTTCTGGCCTCGAACAGGTTTTGGAACAGACCGACACACTGCCCCCAAGTGTCCTTCCTCCGACCCTCGGGTGGCGTACTTAATCTTCTCCAGGTGGGGAAATTCCGAGAGGTGAGCGAGGCAGTCTGCAGCTGTGTGCGGTGCTGCCGATCGCCAGACGAGCAGGATTCTCCGGCGTGCGATTAGGGAAGAGAAAGCAAGGGCGTTGGCCCCTTGCCCATGTGTAACTCTGGCTGCTCCGATACCCCGACAATTGCTGCTATCGGGCATGGCTTCACCTTCACCCCCAATGTTGTGTTATGCTTCTTTGCTTCTACATGTAGCATAAGCTGCCTCCTTGATGTATACTCTGACAAAGGAAGGTTCAGACTTGGAGATGGGTTTCACACATTTATTGAACGGTTAACAATTCTCCTCTTTGAGTTCGACTCTCCTGCTAATCTTGCTACAGTCACTCAGTCTAACTAACCAGTCTGCTCCAAGCCACGCGGTGGGTGTGATGCTTCTGATCTGCCCCTGTCCTTCTCTCTGAGTGTCGCCTGCGGAAAGAGGCAGAGCATGTGTGCCCTGTCCTTATATATGGGTTGTGTAATGCCCCCTTGTGGTAGTGTCACCTCTGGGTGTCTTGACTGCCCATTGGTCGTGTCCTACGTGTTCATTAGCTGTATGTCTGCGTGTCATGACATCTCTGGTGCTCCCACTAGTGTTTACTCAGTCCTAGTGTATCGACATTAACCCCTTGTGTATTTACTGTGATGCATATCACCACATTCCCCCCTTTTTTGTGTTACATATTTTCTGTACCGTGTTAAAGAAAATTGAACAAAATAGGTAGATAAGGGATGACATGTACAAATCATGATGACAGTGATGATGATACAATACCAAATACTATGTATGAGTCCAAAGTTCATGAATTAATATGGTCGAGTGGCTTTCTTGTTTTGTTATTGAAGTGTCGCTGTTGATGTTGTCATTTCCTTGTGAACGCCGTCAGTGTCCCTCTGCTTAAGAACCAAGAAGTCATCAGGGGTGTGCAAATGGTCAGATCACTCCGTTGTCTGATTTTGACTTCTTTTTCTTCGATGCTTGAGGTAGCGATTCTTGATGTCAACTTTCCTGTCTGACCTGGACTGGTGTCTTGTGTTTGCGGTATTTATGCCGTATGTCAGCTGCCTTGAAAGCTGGTCTGCTTGTTTGTGTAGCAAACATGAATTTGTAAGATGCGTTATCATGCCATGGTATGTCTGCACACTTGCCATTGTCTTGAGTTGTGCTGTCACAGTGTCCTGCGTTTGCAGAGTTGTACCATGTCGTACCAGTCGTTGTTCCAGTGTTGTTGTTTTTGTCATGCTTGTTGTTGACGTTGGTGCCTTTGGTACGCTTCTTGTTGTTGTCTTTGTTGTTGTTTTCGTAGGTTTTGTTGTTGAGTTTGTACCGCTCTCTCTCTGTGGAGTCTGGCATCGCTCTCTGTGTGGAGTCATGCAGTGGTATCGCTGTGGAGTCTGTCATCGCTTTCTGTGCGGAGTCGGGGACTCTTCGTGGTGCGTGGATCACTTTCTGTGTGGAGTCGGGTCTCTTCGTGGTGTGTGGACCACTTTCTGTGTGGAGTCGGAGACTCTTCGTGGTCCACTCTCTGTGTGGAGTCGGAGACTCTTCGTGGTCCACTCTCTGTGTGGAGTCGGAGACTCTTCGTGGTGCGTGGACCACTCTCTGTGTGGAGTCGGAGACTCTTCGTGGTGCGTGGACCACTTTCTGTGTGGAGTCGGGGACTCTTCGTGGTCCACTCTCTGTGTGGAGTCGGAGACTCTTCGTGGTCCACTCTCTGTGTGGAGTCGGAGACTCTTCGTGGTCCACTCTCTGTGTGGAGTCGGAGACTCTTCGTGGTGCGTGGACCACTTTCTGTGTGGAGTCGGGGACTCTTCGTGGTCCACTCTCTGTGTGGAGTCGGAGACTCTTCGTGGTCCACTCTCTGTGTGGAGTCGGAGACTCTTCGTGGTGCGTGGACCACTCTCTGTGTGGAGTCGGAGACTCTTCGTGGTGCGTGGACCACTTTCTGTGTGGAGTCGGGGACTCTTCGTGGTCCACTCTCTGTGTGGAGTCGGAGACTCTTCGTGGTGCGTGGACCACTTTCTGTGTGGAGTCGGGGACTCTTCGTGGTCCACTCTCTGTGTGGAGTCGGAGACTCTTCGTGGTCCACTCTCTGTGTGGAGTCGGAGACCCTTCGTGGTGCGTGGACCACTGGTGTGGCTTCAGGCCGTTCTCTCTAAGCTTGTAACGCTCTCTGTCTCTTGGCGTCAGGCCGTTCTCTGTGGGCTTGTACCGCTCTCTGTCTCTTGACGTCAGGCCGCTCTCTGTGGGCTTGGACCGCTCTCTGTCTCTTGGCGTCAGGCCGCTCTCTGTGGGCTTGTAACGCTCTCTGTCTCTTGGCGTCAGGCCGTTCTCTGTGGGCTTGTACCGCTCTCTGCCTCTTGGCGTCAGGCCGCTCTCTGTGGGCTAGTACCGCTCTCTGTCTCTTGACGTCAGTCCGCTCTCTGTGGGCTTGTAACGCTCTCTGTCTCTTGGCGTCAGGCCATTCTCTGTGGGCTTGGACCGCTCTCTGTCGCTTGGCGTCAGGCCGCTCTCTGTGGGCTTGTACCGCTCTCTGTCTCTTGGCGTCAGGCCGCTCTCTGTGGGCTTGTACCGCTCTCTGTCTCTTGACGTCAGGCCGTTCTCTGTGGGCTTGTACCGCTCTCTGTCTCTTGGCGTCAGGCCGCTCTCTGTGGGCTTGTACCGCTCTCTGTCTCTTGACGTCAGTCCGCTCTCTGTGGGCTTGTACCGCTCTCTGTCTCTTGGCGTCAGGCCATTCTCTGCGGTCTTGTACCGCTCTCTGTCTCTTGGCGCCAGGCCGCTCTCTGTGAGCTTGTACCGCTCTCTGTCTCTTGGCGCCAGGCCGCTCTCTGTGAGCTTGTACCGCTCTCTGTCTCTTGGCGTCAGTCCGCTCTCTGTGGGCTTGTACCTCTCTCTGTCTCTTGGCGTCAGGCCGCTCTCTGTGGGCTTGTACCTCTCTCTGTCTCTTGGCGTCAGGCCGCTCTCTGTGGGCTTGTACCTCTCTCTGTCTCTTGGCGTCAGGCCGCTCTCTGTGGGCTTGTACCGCTCTCTGTCTCTTGGCGCCAGGCCGCTCTCTGTGAGCTTGTACCGCTCTCTGTCTCTTGGCGCCAGGCCGCTCTCTGTGAGCTTGTACCGCTCTCTGTCTCTTGGCGTCAGTCCGCTCTCTGTGGGCTTGTACCTCTCTCTGTCTCTTGGCGTCAGGCCGCTCTCTGTGGGCTTGTACCGCTCTCTGTCTCTTGGCGTCAGGCCGTTCTCTGTGGGCTTGGACCGCTCTCTGTCTCTTGGCGTCAGGCCGCTCTCTGTGGGCTTGTACCGCTCTCTGTCTCTTGGTGTCAGGCCGCTCTCAGTGAGCTTGTACCGCTCTCTGTCGCTTGGCGTCAGGCCGCTCTCTGTGGGCTTGTACCGCTCTCTGTCTCTTGACGTCAGTCCGCTCTCTGTGGGCTTGTACCGCTCTCTGTCTCTTGGTGTCAGGCCGCTCTCAGTGAGCTTGTACCGCTCTCTGTCGCTTGGCGTCAGTCCGTTCTCTGTGGGCTTGTACCGCTCTCTGTCTCTTGGCGTCAGGCCGCTCTCTGTGGGCTTGTACCGCTCTCTGTCTCTTGGCGTCAGGCCGCTCTCTGTGGGCTTGTACCGCTCTCTGTCTCTTGGTGTCAGTCCGCTCTCTGTGGGCTTGTACCGCTCTCTGTCTCTTGGCGTCAGGCCATTCTCTGCGGTCTTGTACCGCTCTCTGTCTCTTGGCGCCAGGCCGCTCTCTGTGAGCTTGTACCGCTCTCTGTCTCTTGGCGCCAGGCCGCTCTCTGTGAGCTTGTACCGCTCTCTGTCTCTTGGCGTCAGGCCATTCTCTGTGGGCTTGTACCTCTCTCTGTCTCTTGGCGTCAGGCCGCTCTCTGTGGGCTTGTACCGCTCTCTGTCTCTTGGCGTCAGGCCGCTCTCTGTGGGCTTGTACCGCTCTCTGTCTCTTGGCGTCAGGCCATTCTCTGTGGGCTTGTACCTCTCTCTGTCTCTTGGCGTCAGGCCGCTCTCTGTGGGCTTGTACCGCTCTCTGTCTCTTGGCATCAGGCCGCTCTCTGTGGGCTTGTACCGCTCTCTGTCTCTTGGCGTCAGGCCGCTCTCTGTGGGCTTGTACCGCTCTCTGTCTCTTGGCGTCAGGCCGTTCTCTGTGGGCTTGTACCGCTCTCTGTCTCTTGACGTCAGGCCGCTCTCTGTGGGCTTGTACCGCTCTCTGTCTCTTGACGTCAGTCCGCTCTCTGTGGGCTTGTACCGCTCTCTGTCTCTTGGCGTCAGGCCGCTCTCTGTGGGCTTGTACCGCTCTCTGTCTCTTGGCGTCAGGCCATTCTCTGCGGTCTTGTACCGCTCTCTGTCTCTTGGTGTCAGGCCATTCTCTGTGGGTTTGTACCGCTCTCTGTCTCTTGGCGTCAGGCCGCTCTCTGTGGGCTTGTACCGCTCTCTGTCTCTTGGTGTCAGTCCGCTCTCTGTGGGCTTGTACCGCTCGCTGTCTCTTGGCGTCAGGCCATTCTTGTGGGTTTGTACCGCTCTCTGTCTCTTGGCGTCAGGCCGCTCTCTGTGGGCTTGTACCGCTCGCTGTCTCTTGGTGTCAGTCCGCTCTCTGTGGGCTTGTACCGCTCTCTGTCTCTTGGCATCAGGCCATTCTCTGTGGGCTTGTACCGCTCTCTGTCTCTTGGCGTCAGGCCGCTCTCTGTGGGCTTGTACCGCTCTCTGTCTCTTGGCGTCAGGCCGTTCTCTGTGGGCTTGTACCGCTCTCTGTCTCTTGGCGTCAGGCCGCTCTCTGTGGGCTTGTACCGCTCTCTGTCTCTTGGCGTCAGGCCGCTCTCTGTGGGCTTGTACCGCTCTCTGTCTCTTGGTGTCAGGCCGCTCTCAGTGAGCTTGTACCGCTCTCTGTCTCTTGGCGTCAGGCCATTCTCTGTGGGCTTGTACCGCTCTCTGTCTCTTGGTGTCAGGCCGCTCTCTGTGGGCTTGTACCGCTCTCTGTCGCTTGGTGTCGAGCCGCTCTCTGTGGGCTTGTACCGCTCTCTGTCTCTTGGCGTCAGGCCGCTCTCTGTGAGCTTGTACCGCTCTCTGTCTCTTGGCGTCAGGCCGCTCTCTGTGGGCTTGTACCGCTCTCTGTCTCTTGGCGTCAGGCCGTTCTCTGTGGGCTTGTACCGCTCTCTGTCTCTTGGCGTCAGGCCGCTCTCTGTGGGCTTGGACCGCTCTCTGTCTCTTGGCGTCAGGCCATTCTCTGTGGGCTTGTACCGCTCTCTGTCTCTTGGTGTCAGGCCGCTCTCTGTGGGCTTGTACCGCTCTCTGTCGCTTGGTGTCGAGCCGCTCTCTGTGGGCTTGTACCGCTCTCTGTCTCTTGGCGTCAGGCCGCTCTCTGTGAGCTTGTACCGCTCTCTGTCTCTTGGCGTCAGGCCGCTCTCTGTGGGCTTGTACCGCTCTCTGTCTCTTGGCGTCAGGCCGTTCTCTGTGGGCTTGTACCGCTCTCTGTCTCTTGGCGTCAGGCCGCTCTCTGTGGGCTTGGACCGCTCTCTGTCTCTTGGCGTCAGGCCGCTCTCTGTGGGCTTGTACCGCTCTCTGTCTCTTGGCGTCAGGCCGCTCTCTGTGGGCTTGGACCGCTCTCTGTCTCTTGGTGTCAGGCCGTTCTCTGTGGGCTTGGACCGCTCTCTGTCTCTTGGCGTCAGGCCGTTCTCTGTGGGCTTGTACCGCTCTCTGTCTCTTGGCGTCAGGCCGCTCTCTGTGGGCTTGTACCGCTCTCTGTCTCTTGGCGTCAGGCCGCTCTCTGTGGGCTTGTACCGCTCTCTGTCTCTTGGCGTCAGGCCGCTCTCTGTGGGCTTGTACCGCTCTCTGTCTCTTGGTGTCAGGCCGCTCTCTGTGGGCTAGTACCGCTCTCTGTCTCTTGGCGTCAGGCCGCTCTCTGTGGGCTTGTACCGCTCTCTGTCTCTTGGCGTCAGGCCGCTCTCTGTGGGCTTGTACCGCTCTCTGTCTCTTGGCGTCAGGCCGTTCTCTGTGGGCTTGGACCGCTCTCTGTCTCTTGGCGTCAGGCCGCTCTCTGTGGGCTTGTACCGCTCTCTGTCTCTTGACGTCAGTCCGCTCTCTGTGGGCTTGTACCGCTCTCTGTCTCTTGGCGTCAGGCCGCTCTCTGTGGGCTTGTACCGCTCTCTGTCTCTTGGCGTCAGGCCGCTCTCTGTGGGATTGTACCGCTCTCTGTCTCTTGGCGTCAGGCCGCTCTCTGTGGGCTTGTACCGCTCTCTGTCTCTTGGCGTCAGTCTGCTCTCGGTGGGCTTGTACCGCTCTCTGTCTCTTGACGTCAGGCCGTTCTCTGTGGGCTTGTACCGCTCTCTGTCTCTTGGCGTCAGTCCGCTCTCTGTGGGCTTGGACCGCTCTCTGTCTCTTGACGTCAGGCCGTTCTCTGTGGGCTTGTACCGCTCTCTGTCTCTTGACGTCAGGCCGTTCTCTGTGGGCTTGTCCCGCTCTCTGTCTCTTGGCGTCAGGCCCCAGCAGAATCCTGTACGCGTGGGTCGGGATGTCGTCTGTGCTGGGCTGAGGATCCTCAAATCCGAAGAACCCGTCCATGACTGTGCCGGATGCTTCACTGTACAACACATCTCGTCGCGGTTCGGATTTGGTACTGAGGTCGCCACGTCCAATGATGAAATCATCTTCCGAGTCGTAGTCTTCAAGGACCACATCATCACTTTTAGTGTCGGAGCTGCCATTGTGCTCGCGGTGTCCAAGGAAGAAATCAACGTCTGAGTCGTAGTCTTCAAGGACTAAATCATCTCTTAGAGCGGTGCTAACTGCTTGCTGCAGGGTTCTGCGGAGGTTACTTTCAGCGACTGGTCGGAGTTCAGGCGTTGTGCTGTCGTTCCAGGTGAAAGAATTGTGTTTTCTGACTTTAAATTTTTTTTTCACTATTTTGGGACATTTCCCTTTTAAGTGGCCGTGGTCCGGGGCCTCTGACGTCATGATGCTTGGGACGGAGGGTGTAGGAATGGATTGGGCATGCGCAGATCGCTTTTCCTTCACTGTGCGCTCTTTGCGCAGCTGAGCGTGCGCGGCTTCTCGCGCAAGCGCCAAACACTGTTTTGCCGGTTCGCGTCTTCTGGGGAACTGCGCACGTGCGGCTCCTTTCTCAAGATGGCTGCCAATCAAAACTGCCGTTTGCCTCTGCTGCAAGCCTACCTTTGCCTCGTGGTGAGTATCGGCGCCAATTTTACCGATTTCTTCTGTTGTGCTCACCTCGCAATAGTTTTCAAACTTGTCCACGACGGTCTGGAAGTCTCTCTTGTCCTGCCCTTTGGAGTACCTGAAGGAGTTGAAGATTTCTGTTGCACTTTCACCCGCAATGGTGAGCAGAAGTTTTATCTTCTCAGCATTGGCCATGCCATCTGGGTCGGATGCTACCATGTAAATCTCAAATCTCTGCTTGAATGCACGCCGGTTGGCACTGAGATTGCCGTGGTACCTGAGCTGCTGAGGAACCGGAATCGCGAACATCTTGCCTGTGTGCTGTTGCCGGTAGTCACGGATTTGTTGAGTTGAACTATCGGGATTCAACAGGCACTCACTGGTACCATGTTGTATTTTCCTTCTTCATGTAGCATAAGCTGCTTCCTTGATGTATACTCTGGCAAAGGAAGGTTCAGGCTTGGAGATAGGTTTAACACATTTATTGAACAGTTAACAATTCTCCTACTTAAGTTCGACTCTCCTGCTAATCTTGCTATAGTAACTCAGTCTAACTAACCAGTCTGCTCTAAGCCACGCGGTGAGTGTGATGCTTCCTGATCTGCCCCTGTCTCTCTGAGTGTCGCCTGTGGAAAGAGAAAGAGCATGTGTGCCCTGTCCTTTCATAGGGTTCCCCCTTGTGGTAGTGTCACCTCGGGGTGTCTTGACTGCCCATTGGTCGTGTCCTATTCTATGTGTTCATTTGAAGTATGTCTGTGTGCCATGACGTCTCTGGTGTTCCCTCTAGTGTTTATTTAGTCCTAGTGTATTTACATTAACCCCTTGTGTATTTACAGTGATGCATATCACCACAATTTGATGGTCAATTGCTGGTCTAGGACAACACCTGCTGTAGCCTTTACAACTCGACATGTGGCTTCCACGGCTCTGAGGCAGCTGCCATTTGCCAGGGCCACGTTGTCCAGTTTGACGGAGTAGTATCCCACTGGTCTTAGCTGGTCACCATGCTCTTGGGCTAGTACTGCTGTCATGAACAAATATGGTGAAAGGCTTTCCATTGTTTGGAATTCCTGGGGCAGGTGCTGAGTACAAGGCCTGTTTCAGATTCAAGAGTGACTCTTTCTGTTCCGTTGTGAGGTCCACCTTGTCTGGTTGATTTCCGGTTGCCTTTTAAGAGATCATCTGAGTAAATGAATCAATCCAATTTCTGTTAAAGTTGCATCGTCCCAAAAAGGATCTCACCTCTTGGACAGTTGTAGGCTCTCTGGCGGCTTTGTTTGCAGGTCATTCTGCCCTGGGTAAGTTCCCGTTTGCCTTTGGATATTTTCTGACCTAAGTAGACAACTTCACCTTGGGAAATTTGTGTTTTGGTGAGGCTGACTTTGTGTCCATTGTCGCTAAGGTGGTCTAAAAGGAAACGTAAGTCTCTTTCATGGTCTTTTTCATTAATGGAGGTCACCAGAATATCATCTACGTACTGGATAATGGTGGAGGGCATGTCAGGCAGTTCCCTCAGGTGGAGCCATGTGAAAAACAGTAGGGCTGTTGTGAAACCCTTGTGGTCGTCTGGTCCAGGTGTACTGTTGTTGTCTGATGGTGAAAGTTACACCTCGTCAGCTAGTGGTACTGACCAAAAACCATTGAACAAAAGAACAAAGAAATGTACAGCACAGGAACAGGCCCTTCGGCCCTCCAAGCCCCTGCCGACCATGCTGCCCGACTAAACTACAATCTTCTACACTTCCTGGGTCCGTATCCCTCTATTCCCATCCTATTCATGTATTTGTCAAGATGCCCCTTAAGTGTCACTATCGTCCCTGCTTCCACCACCTCCTCCGGTAGCGAGTTCCAGGCACCCACTTCCCTCGGTGTAAAAAAAACTTGCCTCGTACATCTACTCTAAACCTTGCCCCCTCACCTTAAACCTATGCCCCCTAGTAATTGACCCCTCTCCCCCGGGGAAAAGCCTCTGACTATCCACTCTGTCTATGCCCCTCATAGTTTTGTAGACCTCTATCAGGTCGCCCCTCAACCTCCGTCGTTCCAGCGAGAACAAACCAAGTTTATTCAACCGCTCCTCATAGCTAATGCCCTCCATACCAGGCAACATCCTGGTAAATATCTTCTGCACCCTCTCTAAAGCCTCCACATCCTTCTGGTAGTGTGGCGACCAGAATTGAACACTATACTCCAAGTGTGGCCTAACTATTGGCCATGTCTATAACTCAAAACCATTGAAGGTCTGATGTTAAGGCATTAAAGATGGTGGCTGGATCGGCAACCAAAGGAGCTTTTCTGACAATGCATTGGTTGGCCCTTCTATAGTCAATAGTCAGGCGCCATGTGCCATTAGCCTTCTTGACAGGCCACACTGGACTGTTTGATGAACTATGAACTCGCACCACTACTCCTCTGTCTTCCAATTGCTTCACGACAGGTAGTATTCCCTCAATTGAGGAGGGGTTAATGGGGTATTGTTAGGTACATGGCGGTGCTACTCCAGTGAAGGATGCTGGTTCCATGTGTAATAGGCCGCAGTCATTTTTGTCTTTGGCCCCAATTGGGCGGAGCTCCAGTTGGCTCTTTTTGAGGTGTCTGATGGACCATGTGACTTTTCCATTCTCAAAATTAAGGAAAGAACCTAATTGGGTTCGTATATCCATGCCCGGAAGGGCCTGGGTTACTGGGCCTATCCAGAGGGAGGCCATCAAAATAACGACTGGGAACTAAGCGCGGGGCCCTCGCTCCTTTCTGGAGTTCCAATTCCAGAATGCTCCTTCCAAACTGCCCTAAACCTTTCCTCGTAGCCTGTGAGGTCCTCCAAATGCTTTTAGAACACAGAACATAGAAAAATACAGCACAGAACAGGCCCTTCGGCCTGCGTTTCGAACACAGGCTGTTATTTTTCCCCAGTCAGTTTTAGGTGGGTTGAATCTTAATAGCCAATCTTTAATAGCCTGCCATCCCGCTTCCAGATTTTGTAAATCGTCGCTGAGGCCGAACTGAACTTCCGTCGAGAGTATTTGACTATCACGGGCATTAACCATCACAGACTGAACCTGTACACCATCTAACGGATGGAGACTGTAAATATTCTGGAAGCGCTGTAGCTGATCCTAGGTGGTTAAGCCGCCCTTCTTAGGGTGCGGGGGTTCTTAGGGCCATCGACCAACTTTATCGGGGTCTGCCGGATGATGAACCCAACGTCGGGCGTATTGGGATTTAGTGATTGTTACATCGTTTCCGGTTGTTTCGGTCGCTTCAACCTTCACCCGTTTGGTGCGTAATGGGGCGAGTTGTAATGTTCCAGTCCTGCCACTAGGTTCGTTTTTTTGTGTCACTGCCATCGTCCGAGTTAACTGGTTACCTATGTTCTGTGTGGTGGTATACATCACGAAGTACACAAAGGGTTAATGTACATACACTACACCTAGCTAGACACTAGAGGGAGCACCAGAGACATGACACACAGACGGTCAACCAATAGGTCAGTAAGATAGGACACGACCAATGGGCATTCACGATACACACAGAGGTGACACTACCACAGGAGGGCATTACACCAACCCATATAAAAGGACACATCACACATGCTCAGTCTCTTTCCAGTGGAGACTCTCAGTGAGTACAGACACAGGGTTGATTGAACATCACTCCCACCACGTGGATTGTAGCAGACTGGTTAGTCAGTCTGAGTAGCTATAGTAGGATTAACAGTAGCGTCAAATCCAAGTAGGAGAATTGTTAATAGTTTAATAAACGTGTTAAAGCTATCTCCAAGTCTGAACCTTCCTTTGTCAGAGCGCACATCAAGGAAGCAGCTTATGCTACGACAAGAGCGTCACAAAACATGGTTCCAGGAGTGAACTGTTTCAATCCATATAGTTAAAACTCAGCAAACAGTGAATACCAGCAACAGCAGCCAGGCAAGATGATGTTCGAGATTCCGGTTCCACAGCAGCTCAGGTACCAAGGCAATCTCAGTGAAAACTGGCGTTGGTTCAGGCAGAGATTCGAGATCTACCTGGTAGCGTCCGACCTAGATGACGTGGCGGATGCAGAGAAAATAAAGCTTCTACTTACCATTGCGGCTCCAGAAGCTGCTGAAATCTTCCAGACCTTCAAATACTCAAAGGGGCAAAACAAGAGCGATTTCCAGGCAGTCCTGGACAAATTCCAGGAATTCTGCGAGGAACATACAAGAAGAAACGGTAAAAGAGGCGCCCAAACTCACCGCGAGGTAGGCTTGCAACAACGAACTGCAG
Organism: Scyliorhinus torazame; assembly: GCF_047496885.1. Lineage (NCBI taxonomy): Eukaryota > Metazoa > Chordata > Chondrichthyes > Carcharhiniformes > Scyliorhinidae > Scyliorhinus > Scyliorhinus torazame. The sequence continues at coordinate 39,836,717 of NC_092710.1, read as the reverse complement.
TTTTGAATTGCAGCCATCTTGGAAAAGGTTGTGGGGGGGCAATTTGAGAGGGGCAAATTGAGGGGGGGGCAAATTTTGGGGGGGGGCAATTTGAGGGGCAAATTGAGGGGGGGCAAATTGGGAGGGGGGAATTTGAGGGGGGCAAATTTGAGGGGGGCAAATTTGGGGGGGCAATTTGAGGGGGGCAAATTGAGGGGGGGCAAATTGGGAGGGGGGAATTTGGGGGGCAAATTTGGGAGGAGCAATTTGAGGGGGGAAATTGGGAGGGGGGAATTTGTGGGGGGAGTAAATTTTGGGGGGGCAATTTGGAAGGGGGGTATTTGTGGGGTGGGCAATTTGGGAGGGGGAATAAAATTGTGGGCAGAACCCAGCCGGGGGGGGGGGGGCAGAACCCAGCAAGGAGGGGGGGGACAAAACCCAGCAGGGGGGTGGGAGCAGAACCCAGCAAGGGGGAGGCAGAACCCAGCAGGGGGTGGCAGAACTCAGCAGGGGGTGGCAGAACCCAGCAGGGGGGGCAGAACCCAGCGGGGAGGGGGGGGGCAAAACGCAGCAGGGGGGGGGCAGAAACCAGCAGGGGGGGGCAGAACCCAGCAGAGAAAGATAGAAAGAAAGACAGAGAGAGAAAGGACAGACAGAGTAAGAAAGACAGAAAGAGAGAGAGGGAAAGAAGGACAGAGAGAGAAAGAAGGACAGAGAGAGAAAGAAGGACAGAGAGAGAAAGAAGGAGAGAGAGAGAAAGAAGGACGGAGAGAGAAAGAAGGACAGAGAGAAAGGACAGAGAGAGAAAGAAGGACAGAGAGAAAGAAAGACAGAGAGACAGAGACAAAGACCGACAGAGAAAGACAGAAAGAGAGAGAGAAAGAAGGACAGAGAGAGAGAGAGACAGAAAGAGAGAGAGAGAAAGACAGAGAGAGAGAGACAAAGATGGAGACGGTGAAAAAGTCAACGTGTCTGTGTGTGTGTGTCTGTGTGTGTGTGTGTCTGTGTGTGTGCGTGTCCCTCTGAGTGTGCATTTAGGCAGTCGCTACAGTTTAGAGCTGGAAAACGTGACACATTTCAGAATCTTAGCACTCGCTGTGCAACGGGGTTGACTTGGGGGATGAATTTCTCTCTGATGCTGCAAATGTGCCTTAAACAAGTAGCCTCAGAGAGATACAGGAGGCTCAGCTCTCTGTAACCTGTACCTCACACACACAGCTCCTGCGTCACAGGCATTAACCAGGCCCAGCTCTCTGTAAACTGTACCCCACACACACTCAACTACACAACTCCTGTGTCACAGGCAATCCAGGCTCAGGTCTCTGTAAACTGTACCCCACACACACTCAGCTAGATAACAACTCCTGTGTCACAGGCAATCCAGGCTCAGCTCTCTGTGAACTGTACCCCACACACACTCAGCTACACAACAACTCCTGTGTCACAGGCAATTCAGGCTCAGCTCTCTGTAAACTGTACCCCACACACACTCAGCTACACAACAGCTCCTGCGTCACAGGCAATCCAGGCTCAGCCCTCTGTAAACTGTACCCTCACACAGTCAGCTACACAGCAACTCCTGTGTCACAGGCAATCCAGGGTCAGCTCTCTGTAAACTGTACCCCACACACACACTCAGCTACACAACAGCTCCTGTGTCACAGACAATCCAGGCCCAGCTCTCTGTAAACTGTACCCCACACACACTCAGCTACACAACAACTCCTGTGTCACAGGCATTCCAGGCCCAGCTCTCTGTAAACTGTACCCTACACACACTCAGCTACACAACAGCTCCTGTGTCACAGGCATTCCAGGCTCAGCTCTCTGTAAACTGTACCCCACACACACACTCAGCTACACAACAACTCCTGTGTCACAGGCAATCCAGGCCCAGCTCTCTGTAAACTGTACCCCACACACACACTCAGCTACTCAACAACTCCTGTGTCACAGGCAATCCAGGCCCAGCTCTCTGTAAACTGTACCCCACACACACTCAGCTAGACAACAACTCCTGTGTCACAGGCAATCCAGGCTCAGCTCTCTGTAAACTGTATCCCACACACACTCAGCTAGACAACAACTCCTGTGTCACTCACAATCCAGGCTCAGCTCTCTGTAAACTGTATCCCACACACACTGAGCTACACAACAACTCCTGAGTCACTCGAAATCCAGGACCAGCTCTCTGTAAACTGGGCCCCACACACACTCAGCTACACAACAACTCCTGTGTCACAGGCAATCCAGGGTCAGCTCTCTGTAAACTGTACCCCACACACACACTCAGCTACACAACAACTCCTGTGTCACAGGCAATCCAGGCTCAGCTCTCTGTAAACTGTACCCACACACACTCAGCTAGACAGCAGGTCCTGTGTCACTCGCAATCCAGGCCCAGCTCTCTGTAAACTGTACCCCACACACACTCAGCTACTCAACAACTCCTGTGTCACAGGCAATCCAGGCTCAGCTCTCTGTAAACTGTACACCCCACACACTCAGCTACTCAACAACCCCTGTGTCACAGGCAATCCAGGCCCAGCTCTCTGTACACTGTACCCCACACACACACTCAGCTACACAACAACTCCTGTGTCACTCGCAATCCAGGCCCAGCTCTCTGTAAACTGTACCCCACACACACACTCAGCTACACAACTCCTGTGTCACAGGCAATCCAGGCTCAGCTCTCTGTACACTGTACCCCACACACACTCAGCTAGACAACAACTCCTGTGTCACAGGCAATCCAGGCCCAGCTCTCTGTAAACTGTACCCCACACACACTCAGCTACACAACAACTCCTGTGTCACAGGCAATCCAGGCTCAGCTCTCTGTACACTGTACCCCACACACACTCAGCTAGACAACAACTCCTGTGTCACAGGCAATCCAGGCCCAGCTCTCTGTAAACTGTACCCCACACACGCACTCAGCTACACAACAACTCCTGTGTCACAGGCAATCCAGGCCCAGCTCTCTGTAAACTGTACGCCACACACACTCAGCTACACAACAACTCCTGTGTCACAGGCAATCCAGGCCCAGCTCTCTGTAAACTGAACCCCACACACACTCAGCTACACAACAACTCCTGTGTCACAGGCAATCCAGGCCCAGCTCTCTGTAAACTGTACCCCACACACACTCAGCTAGACAGCAGGTCCTGTGTCACTCGCAATCCAGGACCAGCTCTCTGTAAACTGTATCCCACACACACTCAGCTACACAACAACTCCTGTGTCACAGGCAATCCAGGCCCAGCTGTCTGTAAACTGTACCCCACACACACACTCAGCTACACAACAACTCCTGTGTCACTCGCAATCCAGGCCCTGCTCTCTGTACACTGTACCCCACACACACACTCAGCTACACAACAGCTCCTGTGTCACAGGCAATCCAGGCTCAGCTCTCTGTACACTGTACCCCACACACACTCAGCTAGACAACAACTCCTGTGTCACAGGCAATCCAAGCCCAGCTCTCTGTAAACACTACCCCACACACACTCAGCTACACAACAACTCCTGTGTCACAGGCAAACCAGGCTCAGCTCGCTGTAAACTGTATCCTACACACACACTCAGCTACACAACAACTCCTGTGTCACAGGCAATCCAGGCCCAGCTCTCTGTAAACTGTATCCCACACACACTGAGCTACACAACAACTCCTGAGTCACTCGAAATCCAGGACCAGCTCTCTGTAAACTGGGCCCCACACACACTCAGCTACACAACAACTCCTGTGTCACAGGCAATCCAGGGTCAGCTCTCTGTAAACTGTACCCCACACACACACTCAGCTACACAACAACTCCTGTGTCACAGGCAATCCAGGCTCAGCTCTCTGTAAACTGTACCCACACACACTCAGCTAGACAGCAGGTCCTGTGTCACTCGCAATCCAGGCCCAGCTCTCTGTAAACTGTACCCCACACACACTCAGCTACTCAACAACTCCTGTGTCACAGGCAATCCAGGCTCAGCTCTCTGTAAACTGTACACCCCACACACTCAGCTACTCAACAACCCCTGTGTCACAGGCAATCCAGGCCCAGCTCTCTGTACACTGTACCCCACACACACACTCAGCTACACAACAACTCCTGTGTCACTCGCAATCCAGGCCCAGCTCTCTGTAAACTGTACCCCACACACACACTCAGCTACACAACAACTCCTGTGTCACAGGCAATCCAGGCTCAGCTCTCTGTACACTGTACCCCACACACACTCAGCTAGACAACAACTCCTGTGTCACAGGCAATCCAGGCCCAGCTCTCTGTAAACTGTACCCCACACACACTCAGCTACACAACAACTCCTGTGTCACAGGCAATCCAGGCTCAGCTCTCTGTACACTGTACCCCACACACACTCAGCTAGACAACAACTCCTGTGTCACAGGCAATCCAGGCCCAGCTCTCTGTAAACTGTACCCCACACACGCACTCAGCTACACAACAACTCCTGTGTCACAGGCAATCCAGGCCCAGCTCTCTGTAAACTGTACCCCACACACACTCAGCTACACAACAACTCCTGTGTCACAGGCAATCCAGGCCCAGCTCTCTGTAAACTGAACCCCACACACACTCAGCTACACAACAACTCCTGTGTCACAGGCAATCCAGGCCCAGCTCTCTGTAAACTGTACCCCACACACACTCAGCTAGACAGCAGGTCCTGTGTCACTCGCAATCCAGGACCAGCTCTCTGTAAACTGTATCCCACACACACTCAGCTACACAACAACTCCTGTGTCACAGGCAATCCAGGCCCAGCTGTCTGTAAACTGTACCCCACACACACACTCAGCTACACAACAACTCCTGTGTCACTCGCAATCCAGGCCCTGCTCTCTGTACACTGTACCCCACACACACACTCAGCTACACAACAGCTCCTGTGTCACAGGCAATCCAGGCTCAGCTCTCTGTACACTGTACCCCACACACACTCAGCTAGACAACAACTCCTGTGTCACAGGCAATCCAGGCCCAGCTCTCTGTAAACACTACCCCACACACACTCAGCTACACAACAACTCCTGTGTCACAGGCAAACCAGGCTCAGCTCGCTGTAAACTGTATCCTACACACACACTCAGCTACACAACAACTCCTGTGTCACAGGCAATCCAGGCCCAGCTCTCTGTAAACTGTATCCCACACACACTCAGCTACACAACAACTCCTGTGTCACAGGCAATCCAGGCCCAGCTCTCTGTAAACTGTGCCCCACACACACTCAGCTACACAACAACTCCTGTGTCACTCGCAATCCAGGCTCAGCTCTCTGTACACTGTACACCACACACACTCAGCTACACAACAACTCCTGTGTCACAGGCAATCCAGGCCCAGCTCTCTGTAAACTGTATCCCACACACACTCAGCTACACAACAACTCCTGTGTCACAGGCAATCCAGGCTCCGGTCTCTGTAAACTGTATCCCACACACACTCACATACACAACAACTCCTGTGTCACAGACAATCCAGACTCAGCTCTCTGTAAACTGTACCCCACACACGCACTCAGCTACACAACAACTCCTGTGTCACAGGCAATCCAGGCCCAGCTCTCTGTAAACTGTATCCCACACACACTCAGCTACACAGCAACTCCTGTGTCACAGGCAATCCAGGCCCAGCTCTCTGTAAACTGAACCCCACACACACTCAGCTACACAACAACTCCTGTGTCACAGGCAATCCAGGCCCAGCTCTCTGTAAACTGTACCCCACACACACTCAGCTAGACAGCAGGTCCTGTGTCACTCGCAATCCAGGACCAGCTCTCTGTAAACTGTATCCCACACACACTCAGCTACACAACAACTCCTGTGTCACAGGCAATCCAGGCTCAGCTCTCTGTAAACTGTACCCCACACACACTCAGTTACACAACAACTCCTGTGTCACTCGCAATCCAGGCACTGCTCTCTGTAAACTGTACCCCACACAAACTCAGCTACACAACAACTCCTGTGTCACAGGCAATCCAGGCCCAGCTCTCTGTAAACTGTACCCCACACACACTCAGCTAGACAGCAGTCCTGTGTCACTCGCAATCCAGGACCAGCTCTCTGTAAACTGTACCCCACACACACTCAGCTACACAACAACTCCTGTGTCACAGGCAATCCAGGCCTAGCTGTCTGTAAACTGTACCCCACACACACTCAGCTACACAACTCCTGTGTCACAGGCAATCCAGGCCCAGCTCTCTGTAAACTGTACCCCCCACACACTCAGCTACACAACAACTCCTGTGTCACAGGCAATCCAGGCTCAGCTCTCTGTAAACTGTACCCCACACACACTCAGCTACACAACAACTCCTGTGTCACAGGCAATCCAGGCTCAGCTCTCTGTAAACTGTACCCCACACACACTCAGCTACACAACAACTCCTGTGTCACAGGCAAACCAGGCTCAGCGCTCTGTAAACTGTACCCCACACACACTCAGCTAGACAACAACTCCTGTGTCGCAGGCAAACCAGGCTCAGCGCTCTGTAAACTGTACCCCACACACACTCAGCTAGACAACAGGTCCTGTGTCACTCGCAATCCAGGCGACTCATTTGTAAAATTTAAACGAAAATTGCTTATTGGCACAAGTCGGCTTCAATGAAGTTACTGTGAAAAGCCCCTAGTCGCCACATTCCGGCGCCTGTTCGGGGAGGCTGGTACGGGAATTGAACCGTGCTGTTGGCCTGCCTTGGTCTGCATTCAAAGCCAGCGATTTAGCCCTGAAATCTGTGAGGCTTTATTCCATGACGATCACATTGCCCCGAAAGTTCGCTCCGTGTGAATACAGTGTGTGGGGCACTGCAAGGGACTCCAATACACTGACCTATTGGTTACGTTGACAATCTTCATTTACTACCCAACATTATCCCATGTGTGTTGTGTGACACACATCAGACTGACAGCTCTCTGTCCACAGCAACTTGCAGCCACCTCCCGGAGACTTTGGCAGCGAGTGAACGAGTGTCAGCTCCACTCAGCTTCGGGTGTCTTTGGAGTTTGATTTGAAAATTTTATATCCCTCACGTCTCTGCCTCCCAGACTGTGTGCTGACAGCTCGGATATGTAGACCCCTGTCACTGTAGCAAATTCACTCTGCTGGACTCTCCCCAGAGCCATCCTCACTCATTTCCATTTAAACATGCTGCTGCGAACATAACTCAGTAGAAACAGAGTCTTCAGCCCTCTGCTCAGGAGCTGGGCTGGTCACACACAGCCTCAATATACTCAACAGACACCGCAGCAGGAAACAGGACTCTAACCTGCTTTTTATTGTAAGAAGTCTTACAACACCTCTTCATTCACCAGAGGAAGGAGCAGTGCTCCGAAAGCTAGTGAATCAAAACAAACCTGTTGGACTTTAACCTGGTGTTGTTAGACTTCTCACTGAGCTCAGGCCAGTCCAAAACCTGTATCTCCACATCATGGCTGCTTTTTATTATTCATTTCTCCACAGGTTGCAGGCCCCTCTGTTTGGGACTGGGACAGCATTTTATAATCCATCCCTATTTGCTGCTGGCTATGGTTAGAATATCACACACACTCACAGATCTTCAACGACACAGTCACACAAGCGCTCACACGCTCACACACACACACACACAGCCACACACAAGCTCTCACACACACACACACACACACGCTCACGTACCTTACCCACATTTGCTGATTACTGTTACATTAAAGCTGACTTTAACTTGAATCAATTTCTTCCAAAAGTTCTGATGCTTTTACAAATGGAGCTAACATTTGCAAGCTGACCTATTTGTTGTGTGTGGGGGCGAGTGTGTGTCTGGGTTACATGTTTTGTCTGTCCACAGACATTACCGGCAGGAACCTTTACACATTTCAGAATCATAAACGACTCGGTGGCAAGAGATTCAGAAGATCAAATGCTGCATTTTTCTGCCTCTGAGAAGCAGCTCTGCAGAGGCAGCGGGAAAGAGACCCTCTGGTGGGGAATGTCTGAATCACACACAAATTTACTAATCTCCACCTAGTGGGGAATATCTGAATCACACACACACCTTTACCAATCTCCACCTGGTGGGGAATGTCTGAATCACACACACACCTTTACCAATCTCCACCTAGTGGGGAATGTCTGAATCACACACACACCTTTACCAATCTTCACCTGGTGGGGAATGTCTGAATCACACACACACCTTTACCAATCTCCACCTGGTGGGGAATGTCTGAATCACACACACACCTTTACCAATCTCCACCTAGTGGGGAATGTCTGAATCACACACACACCTTTACCAATCTTCACCTAGTGGGGAATGTCTGAATCACACACACCTTTACCAATCTCCACCTAGTGGGGAATGTCTGAATCACACACACACCTTTACCAATCTCCACCTGGTGGGGAATGTCTGAATCACACACACACCTTTACCAATCTCCACCTAGTGGGGAATGTCTGAATCACACACACACCTTTACCAATCTCCACCTAGTGGGGAATGTCTGAATCACACACACACCTTTACCAATCTCCACCTAGTGGGGAATGTCTGAATCACACACACACCTTTACCAATCTCCACCTAGTGGGGAATGTCTGAATCACACACACCTTTACCAATCTCCACCTAGTGGGGAATGTCTGAATCACACACACCTTTACCAATCTCCACCTAGTGGGGAATGTCTGAATCACACACACCTTTACCAATCTCCACCTAGTGGGGAATGCCTGAATCACACACACACCTTTACCAATCTTCACCTAGTGGGGAATGTCTGAATCACACACACACCTTTACCAATCTCCACCTAGTGGGGAATGTCTGAATCACACACACACCTTTACCAATCTCCACTCTCAATCCCTCTCTTAACTTGTGCCAATTTTAAAGGGTTAAGTCTATATGGATGTTGTTTGATAGGAACAGCATTTCCCACATCTACATCATGTATAGCCATTTTAGTACTTCCCAATTTATCTCTACAAACTTGCCCATGTGATATCAATAACTCTTTCAGGTCAGTTCCTGGACCGTAGGGCCAGTAGGACGGTCTTCCAGACCGTACCGCTCTCCCTCTCTACCTGACCGTTCCTCCGGGGGTTGTAGCTGGTCGTCCTGCTTGAGGCAATGCCCTTGCTGAGCAGGAACTGACGCAGCTCGTCACTCATGAAGGAGGACCCCCTGTCGCTATGGATGTACGCGGGGAAACCGAACAGTGTAAAGATGGTGCCGAGGGCTTTAATGACTGTGGCCGCTGTCATGTCGGGGCAGGGGATGGCGAAGGGGAAACGGGAGTACTCGTCCACCACGTTCAGGAAGTATGCGTTGCGGTCGGTGGAGGGGAGGGGGCCTTTGAAATCCAAACTGAGTCGTTCAAAGGGGCGGGAAGCCTTTATCAGGTGCGCTCTATCTGGCCTGAAAAAGTGCGGTTTGCACTCTGCGCATATTTGGCAGTTCCTGGTGGCTGTACGGACCTCCTCCACAGAGTAGGGGATGTTGCGGGACTACACGAAATGGTAGAATCGAGTGACCCCCGGGTGGCAGAGGTCCTCGTGGAGGGCTTGGAGGCGGTCTCCTTGTGCGTTGGCACATGTGCCGCGGGATAGGGCATCGGACGGCTCGTTCAGCTTTCCGGGACGATACAAGATCTCATAGTTATAGGTGGAGAGCTCGATCCTCCACCTCAAGATCTTGTCATTCTTGATTTTGCCCCGCTGTGCATTATCGAACATAAAGGCTACCGACCGTTGGTCAGTGAGGAGAGTGAATCTCCTGCCGGCCAGGTAATGCCTCCAATGTCGCACAGCTTCCACTATGGCTTGGGCTTCCTTTTCCACTGAGGAGTGGCGGATTTCTGAGGCGTGGAGGGTCCGGGAGAAAAAGGCCACGGGTCTGCCCGCTTGGTTGAGAGTGGCCGCCAGAGCTACATCGGATGCGTCGCTCTCGACTTGGAAGGGGAGGGACTCGTCGATTGCGTGCATCGTGGCCTTTGCGATATCCGCTTTGATGCGGCTGAAGGCCTGGCAAGCCTCTGTCGACAGAGGGAAGGTCGTGGTCTGTATTAGGGGGCGGGCCTTGTCTGCGTACTGGGGGACCCACTGCGTAATATGAAAAGAACCCCAGGCAGCGTTTCAGGGCTTTGGAGCAGTGGGGGAGGGGAAATTCCATAAGGCGGCGCATGCGTTCGGGGTCGGGGCCTATCACTCCATTGCGCACTACGTATCCCAGGATGACCAGACGGTTGGTGCTAAAAACGCATTTTTACTCGTTATAGGTGAGGTTCAGGGCGTTAGCGGTCTGGAGGAATTTGCGAAGGTTGGCGTCGTGGTCCTGCTGGTCATGGCCGCAGATGGTTACGTTGTCGAGGTACGGGAACGTGGCCTGCAAACCGCGCTGGTCAACCATTCGGTCCATCTCCCGTTGGAAGACCGAGATCCCGTTCGTGATGCTGAATGGGACACTTAAGAAGTGGTAGAGCCGCCCGTCTGCCTTGAAGACCGTGTACTTGTGGTCACTCGGGCGGACGGGGAGCTGGTGGTATGCCAAAGGTACTCCCACTCTACTCGGTCAAAGGCCTTCTCCGCGTCCATAGCTGCCACTATCTGCGCCTCTCCCTCCTCCGATGGATCATTATCACGTTTAAGAGCCGCCGCACATTGGTATTTAACTGCCTGCCCTTTACAAATCCCGTCTGGTCCTCGTGGATCACCCCCGGGACACAGTCCTTGATCCTCGTAGCCAGCACTTTTGCCAGCAACATAGCATCCACATTGAGGACCGAGATCGGCCTGTACGATCCACATTGCAGTGGGTCCTTGTCCCGCTTTAGGATCAAAGAAATTGTCGCTTCCGACATTGTCGGGGGCAGAGTCCCCTCCTCTCTTGCCTCACTAAAGGTCCTCACTAGTATCGGGGCCAACAGGTCTACGTACTTCCTGTAGAACTCCACCGGGAACCCAACCGGTCCCGGGGCCTTCCCCGCCTGCATGCTCCCCAAACCCTTGCTCAGCTCCTCCAACCCAATTGGTGCCCCCAAACCAGCCACCTCTTGCTCCTCCACCCTCGGGAATCTCAGCTGATCTAGGAATCGTCTCATCCCCTCTTCCCCCGCTGGGGGCTGGGATCTGTACAGCTCCTCATAGAAGGCCTTGAATGCCTCGTTTATTTTCGTCGCACTCCGAACCGTGGCTCCCCTTCCATACTTGACTCCACCTATTTCCCTCGCTGCCATCCTCTTGCGGAGCTGGTGTGCCAGCATCCGACTCGCCTTCTCCCCAAACTCGTAGGTCGCCCCCTGCGCCTTCCTCCACTGTGCCTCCGCCTTCCCTGTGGTCAACAGGTCAAACTCTGTCTGGAGCCGTCGTCTTTCCCCAAGTAATCCCTCCTCAGGGTCCTCTGCGTATCTCCTGTCCACTATTAAAATCTCCCCCACTAACCTCTCCCTTTCAATACCCTCTATCTTCTCCCTATGAGCCCTGATGGAGATTAGCTCTCCCCTGATCACCGCCTTCAGCGCCTCCCATACCACCCCCACCCGCACCTCCCCGTTGTCGTTGGCCTCCAAGTACCTTTCGATGCACCCCCTCACCCTCCCACACACCACCTCGTCCGCCAGCAGTCCCACATCCAGCCGCCGCAGCGGGCGTTGGTCCCTCTCCTCTCCCAGCCCCACTTCCACCCAGTGCGGGGCATGGTCCGAAACGGCTATAGCCGAATACTCCGTCCCCTCCACCCTAGGGATGAGCGCCCTACCCAGAACAAAGAAATCTATCCGGGAATAGGCTTTGTGTACATGGGAGAAGAAAGAAAATTCCCTGGCCTGCGGCCTTGCAAACTGCCATGGGTCCACTCCCCCCATCTGATCCATAAACCCCCTAAGCACCTTGGCCGCCGCCGGCCTCTTTCCAGTCCTTGATCTGGAGCGGTCCAGTGCTGGATCCAACACTGTATTGAAGTCCCCTCCCATTATCAGGCCTCCTACCTCCAGGTCCGGAATGCGCCCCACATGCGCTTCATGAATCCTGCATCATCCCAGTTCGGGGCGTATACGTTTACCAACACCACCCACGTCCCCTGCAACCTACCACTCACCATCACATATCGCCTTCCATTATCCACTACGATAGTCTTGGCCTCAAACGCCACCCACTTCCCCACCAATATTGCCACCCCTCTATTCTTTGCGTCCAGCCCCGAATGGAATACCTGTCCTACCCATCCCTTTCTTAGCCTGACCTGGTCCGCCACCTTCAGGTGTGTCTCTTGGAGCGCTGCCACGCCTGCCTTCAGTCTCTTCAAGTGCGCGAACACATGAGCCCTCTTCACCGGCCCATTCAGCACCCTCACATTCCACGTTATCAGCCGGATTGGAGGGGCTCTCACCCCCCCCCCCCCCAACGCCCCGCCGACTAGCCATCTCCTTTTCTGGGCCAGTCGCGTGTCCACGCCTCCCTCACCCTCCAGTCCCCCAGAGGGGGGACCCCCGTCCCGACCACCTCTTCTGTGTCCCATTCCCTTTCGGCCAGTGCAGCAGCAACCCTTTCCCCCCCCCACCCTTCCCCCTCTCCCCTCCCCCCCGCTAGACCCCTGTCTAGCTTTTTTGCTCCCCCCATGTCACTCCCGTAAGTCAGCTGACGCCTGCTGACCCTGTCTTCCCCCGCCGTCCCATTGACCTCCCCGCGTGGGAGTCTCCCAATCCATATGCATTCCTTCGTTTCCCCTTCCCGCCTTTCTTCCCGCGCGTGGGAAAAAACCCCGTGCTTTCCAAAGCCCGCTCCGCCCCCTCTGGCGCAGCTCCTGTCGCGGCCTTGTCTCTCTCCCCCAGCCCATGTAACATTTCCTGCGTGTGATTGACCCCCTATGTACAACAACCATCACACATCAAACCTCAAAACATCCCCCCCACCCTCACAAACCCTCAGTTAGAGTCCAACTTTTCGGCTTGTACAAAGGTCCACGCCTCTTCAGGCGTTTCGAAGTAATAGTGTTGGCCCTTGTATGTGACCCACAGTCGCGCTGGCTGCAGCATTCCGAATTTCACTTCTTTCCGGTACAACGCCGCTTTGGCCCGGTTGAAACCCGCTCTCCTCTTTGCAACCTCCGCGCTCCAGTCCGGGTATATTCGGATCTCTCCATTGTCCCACTTACTGCTTCGCTCCTTCTTGGCCCATCTCAGGACCCACTCTCTGTCGGTGAACCGGTGGAACCTCACCACCATCGCCCTTGGCGGCTCATTTGCCTTGGGCTTCTTCCCCAGCACCCGATGTGCCCCGTCCAGCTCCAGCGGCCTCGAAGGGGCCTTCTTGCCCATCATCGCCTCGAGCATCGTGCTCGCGTATGCCCCGGCATCGGCCCCCTCCACTCCTTCTGGGAGACCCAGGATCTGCAGATTCTTTCTCCTCGACCTGTTCTCCAGGTCTTCGAGTCTTCCCGCCCACCTCTTGTGTAGTGCCTCGTGCTGCTCCACTCTCACCGCCAGGCCCAAGAGCTCGTCCTCATTCTCACTGACTCTTTTCAGTACCTCCTGGATCTTTACCTCGTGGGCCTTCTGGGTCATCCCTAGTCCTTCAATTGCCGACAGCATAGGCGCCAGCATCTCCTTCCGCAGCTCCTCGAAGCAGCGCTTGATGACCTCCTGCAGCTCCGGCCCGCACTCCGCTTTGTCCCTGGCTGCCGCCATTTTGCTTTTCTTCCCTCGCTTCTCCCGCTGCTCCAATGCCGCTTTTTTGGCCGTTTCACTCCTGGTCCGGTCCATAAACGTTGAAGGGGGACCTCGCTCTTCCCTTCCCCCACGGGTCGTCTTCAAAAAAATTCCTGTTGGGGCTCCTCTAAAGAGCCCGAAAGTCCGTGATAGCGGGAGCTGCCGAGTCGTGCGGCTTAGCTCCGCATAGCCGCAACCGGAAGTCCGTCCTCCCCTTGGTCCCACCCAGGGATGAAGAGGATTTCGACACGCTCCCGGAGTCACCGACGACCGAGCCGACGCCTGACTCGCCACCAGCACTGCGGCGCTCTCAACGATGGATCAAGGCGCCCGACTGTCTAAATTTGTAACCTCCCCCCCCCCCCCCCCCCGCTGGACTCATTTTTAACAGGGGGTGAATGTGGTAGTCACCACTGTTGTATTATATTGTATATACTGCACTGCATACGAGGGTATTACGGTAAGACCCCTGTACTACAGTTACGGGGGTAGATCCCTGCCTGCTGGCTCCGCCCAGTAGGTGGAGCATAAATGTGTGTGCTCACCGAGCTGCAGCCATTTCGGCAGCAGCTGCAGGAGGCAACACATCTCTGCTTAATAAAGCCTCGATTACGCTCTACTCTCGTCTCGTCGTTACTGATAGTGCATCACGCACATCGCCCTTTCACCTTGACAGAATCTTTGAATCCTCACTGGCTGCAGGTGAGGTCCCAGAGGACTGGAGAATAGCCAATGTTGTTGATTTGTTTAAGAAGAGGAGCAAGGATAATCCAGGAAATTACAGGCCGGTGAGCCTTATGTCAGTGGGAGGGAAATGATCCTTCGGGAAAGGATTTACTCCCATTTGGAAACAAATGGACGTATTAGTGAGAGGCAGCATGGTTTTGTGAAGGGGAGGCCGTGTCTCACTAACTTGATGGGATTTTTTGAGAAAGTGACTAAAATATTTGATGAAGGAAGGGCAGTGGATGTTGTCTACATGGACTTCAGTAACGCCTTTGACAAGGCGCCTCATAGCAGACTTGACATTAACCATTCAGGCCATTTGTTACCATTTGTTATATTCCAAGTTACGGACAGGAAGTGGGGTGGGTAGCTCAATTTAACTGCCCTGATATTCCCCATCTGCCCATCCAAAAACGTCCCGCTGTGTGAATGGTGGCACATTTTCTCCAACTCTTTAACATGGAGTGTTACGATTAAAGAACAAAGTACCGTACAGGAACAGGCCCTTCGGCCCTCCAAGCCTGCGCTGACCATGCTGCCCGTCTAAACTAAAACCTTCCCCAAATCCGGGGTCCGTATCCCTCTATTCCCAACCTATTCATGTATTTGTCTAGATGCCCCTTAAATGTCACTATCGTCCCGGCTTCCACCACCTCCTCCGGTAGCGAGTTCCAGGCACCCACTACCCTCTGCGTAAAAAACTTGCCTCGTACATCTCCTCTAAACCTTGCCCCTCTCACTTTAAACCTATGCCCCCGAGTAATTGACCCCTCTACCCCGGGGAAAAGCCTCTGACTATCAACTCTGTCTATGCCCCTCATAATTTTGTAGACCTCTATCAGGTCGTCCCTCAACCTCCGTCGTTCCAGTGAGAACAAACCGAGTTTATTCAACCGCTCCTCATAGCTAATGCCCTCCATACCAGGCAACATTCTGGTAAATCTCTTCTGCACCCTCTCTAAAGCCTCCACATCCTTCTGGTAGTGTGGCGACCAGAATTGAACACTATACTCCAAGTGTGGCCTAACTAAGGTTCTTTCCAGCTGCAACATGACTTGCCAATTCTTGTACTCAATGCCCCGGCCAATGAAGGCAAGCATGCCGTATGCCTTCTTGACTACCTCCTCCACCTGTGTTGCCCCTTTCAGTGACCTGTGGACCTGGACACCTAGATCTCTCCGGCTGTCAAGACAATTGAGGGTTCTACCATTCACTGTATATTCCCTACCTGCATTAGCCCTTCCAAAATGCATTACCTCACATTTGTCCGGATTAAACTCCATCTGCCATCTCTCCGCCCAAGTCTCCAGACGATCTAAATCCTGCTGTATCCTCTGACAGGCCTCATCGCTATCCGCAATTCCACCAACCTTCGTGTCGTCCGCAAACTTACTAATCAGACCAGTTACATTTTCCTCCTAATCATTTATACTACGAACAGCAAAGGTCCCAGCACTGATCCCTGCGGAACACCACTAGTCACAGCCCTCCAATCGGAAAACAGCCTTCCATTGCGATCCTCTGTATCCTGTGACTGAGCCAGTTCTGGATCCACCTTGCTGGTGCACCTCTGACCCTGTGTGACTTCACCTTTTGTACCAATCTGCCAAGAGGGGCCTTGTCAAAGGCCTTACTGAGTCATTTCTCACACAGACACTCACACACACACACACGAGAGGGGTTTCACAATGTCCATCCCCTTTCTCACAATAAACATGGGGATAAGTACACGGGTTCAGAGCTCGATGACAACAATCTACAGGTTTGGGTTGGAGCTTGCATTAAGAGTCTGGAATGAAAAGTTCAATGCACTGTTCCTTTTCGAGGGGAAGTTAGTTGATTTTCAGGGTGGCCCTGCCGTGTTTGTTGAGGGCCAGTATTCTTCCTGCTTCCTACTGCGTGATGGCAAAATTGTTGTCCGGAGCTGCAGCCTTTCGCAGGTCCACTCGGGGCTAAAGGCTGCAAGGTTGGAGGAGGAGATCGACGGGCGACAGGGCCCTCGTATCCCGCCGATGCCTGGTGGCAATGGTACCCGGCTTCCTGCAGTGAGGAAATACGGCACAGTCAGTATATGCACTGACCCAGTGAATGGTGCTGCTCAGGCCTCACCCCCCTATGAAGACGGTGGAGCAGCTGATAGCGGACACGCCCAGTGCCAAGATGTTCAGCAGCCTGGGTGCGAAACGGGATGAGGGATCTTTGAAACTAGTTTGTGCCTCCGGTTTTCGCCGTATTCCTCATGGGATCCCCACCGGCAGCGCGGTGTCCCAGCGGCGGGATGGAGCAACTCTTTTCTGGCCAACTCGGAGAAAGCGTTGGCGGTCGCGACCCTGGTCTGAGGCCGCCCGCTGCAAGGACATGAAGCTCTTAGCCATGGTGCCGCGATCGGCCCTAAGATTCGGGGTGCAGACCTGGCGGGGCTCCTACACGCAGTCGAGGGCAGGACGGATGCCCTGTTCTCCCCCCCAGGGTCCCGGCGAGGCAGCCACTGGGCGGACAATGCCACCTGGGACAAGGTAGCAGCGGCTGGCAGCCCTGGCAGCTTGACCAAGAGGACTGGGCCTCCAGCCACAAAAAGGTCAAAGAAGCAGCACGAGCGAGTTGACAGCAACAGTCCACCCCCCCCCCCCCCCCAGACAAAAAGAACAAAGAACAAAAGAAATGTACAGCCCAGGAACAGGCCCTTCGGCCCTCCAAGCCCGTGCCGACCATGCTGCCCGACTAAACTACAATCTTCTACACTTCCTGGGTCCATATCCTTCTATTCCCATCCTATTCATGTATTTGTCAAGATGCCCCTTAAATGTCACTATCGTCCCTGCTTCCACCACCTCCTCCGGCAGCGAGTTCCAGGCACCCACTACCCTCTGTGTAAAAAACTTGCCTCGTACATCTCCTCTAAACCTTGCCCCTCGCACCTTAAACCTATGCCCCCTAGTAATTGACCCCTCTATCCTGGGGAAAAGCCTCTGATTCTCCACTCTGTCTATGCCCCTTTCCACCCCACGCAAGATCCAACCCCCACCCCCCACAACTCCCCAGGCGGCCCAAACCCTCCCTTCGCCTCCTTCTCCCTTCAACCCTCCCGTCACACACCCCTCCCCCCAATGTGAACCGCGCACGTGGCTATTGGTGCCCTCTATGTGTCTCCGCAGGAGAAGCTCTCCCACGATCATGGGAGAAGGCCCAGGCTTCAGAATCGGGCCCTGGAGGTGGCGGGGGTGGCCGAGGACAGAGCGGTCACCAACATGTGCGTTGCCTTACTGACTGACCCATCCCTCCCACTGACCACATGTCCATTCTCTAACACGTCCTCCAGCCGACGGCGCCAGCCCATCCCGGGAGGCCCTGCTCCCCTCCGGGGAAGAGACGATCGATGGGGGACAGCTGTCATCCCCACCCTCCACCAGCACAGATACGCGCACCTCGATGGGAAACGTTTGTCAGGCTTCTGGGGCACAATCTGGTGAGCACCACGGAGCCGCTGATTTGTGCATCAGGTGGCGGCAGGGACGTCCAGGAGAGGCAGCAGTCAGAGGGTTCCTGGACCCCAGGACCCAGCTGGGTCCCAGTCAGTTGCTGAGCCTCTGGTATAGGGCTGCCTCTCATGTCAAGAGGGCGAGAAGACAAGACCAGGGATCTACTTCTGAGGCTGGATAAGGCTCTGGTCAGATCCCATTTGGAGTATTGTGAGCAGTTTTGGGCCCGGTATCTAAGGAAGGATGTGCTGGCCTTGGAAAGGGTCCAGAGGAGGTTCACAAGAATGGTCCCCGGAATGAAGAGCTTGTCATATGAGGAATGGTTGAGGACACTGGGTCTGTACTCGTTGGTGGTCAGAAGGATGAGGGGGAGATCTTATTGAAACTTACAGGATACTGCGAGGCCTGGATAGAGTGGACGTGGAGAGGATGTTTCCATGCAGAAGAAAATCTAGAACCAGAGGGCAAATCTCAGATTAAAGGGAAGATCTGGAAATCAGAGATGAGGAGGAATTTCTTCAGCCAGAGGGTGGTGAATCTGTGGAACTCTTTGCCGCAGAAGGGTGTGGAGGCCAAATCACTGAGTATCTCTAAGACAGAGATAGATAGGTTCTTGACCAATAAGGGGATCAGGGGTTATGGAGAGAAGGCAGGAGAATGGGAATTAGAAAAATATTACCCATGATTGAATGGCGGAGCAGACTCGATGGGCCGAGTGTCCTAATTCTGCTCCTATGTCTTTTGGTCTTATGATGCAGACGATAGGGAGCGGCCGGGACATTCAGAGGGAGATGTCAGCGACACTCCGGCAGATCCAGAGGCAATTGGAGGAGTCCCAGAGGCTATGAGATGTCTGCGGCAACGCGTGGCACTGAAGCCAACGCTGCTCGGGTGGCAACCTCAGAGGAGAACCTGCTGTACAAATGTCGGTCCCATTAGTGAAGGTGTCCAAGACGTCACACAGTCGGTCACAGCCAGGGCTGAGGGTCTCCGCAGAATGACCGATTCACTGGGGGATGTGACCCAGTGCCAGGCTGATCTTGAGAGGTTCTGCGGGACATGTGTCGCTCTCAGTTAGGAATGGCCAAGGTGCTGCGGAGCTTGTCATAGGTGGGCCCTGCAGTACGTGCCCGGTCACTCAGGAAATTAACACGATAGTCAGAAAGAATATTAGCTCTGACAATGTGGAATCTGTATGGGTAGAGTTAAGAAATACCAAGGGGCAAAAAACATTAGTGGGTGTCATATATAGACCCTCAAACTGCAGTGCTGATGTTGGGAATAGCTTGAAACACAAAATTAGAGATGCATGTAATAAGGGAATGCCGGTGATCATGGGTGATTTTAATCTTCACAGAGATTGGGAAATCAAATTAGCCACGATGCCGGAGAGGAGGAATTCCCGGAGTGTATGCGGGATGGTTTTCCTGACCAATATGTGGAGGAACCAACTAGGGAGCAGGCCATCTTAGACTGGGTACTGTGTAATGAGAATGGCAGGGGGGTGGGCAAGGGAGCAATAGGTCAGAAGGTGAGAGCATTGAGGGAGAACTAGGGAATAGGGACAGTGTGGCTCTGAGGCAGAGCAGACGAGGAGAAGTTGCTGAACACAGCGGGTCTGGTGGCCTGAAGTGCATATGTTTTAATGCAAGGAGCATTACGGGTAAGGCAGATGAACTTAGAGCTTGGATTACTACTTGGAACTATGATGTTGTTGCCATTACAGAGACCTGGTTGAGGGAAGGGCAGGATTGGCAGCTAAACGTTCCAGGATTTAGATGTTTCAGGCGGGATAGAGGGGGATGTAAAAGGGGAGGCGGAGTTGCGCTACTTGTTCGGGAGAATATCACAGCTATACTGCGAGAGGACACCTCCGAGGGCAGTGAGGCTATATGGGTAGAAATCAGGAATAAGAAGGGGGCAGTCACAATGTTGGGGGTATACTACAGGCCTCCCAACAGCCAGCGGGAGATGGAGGAGCAGATAGGTAGACAGATTTTGGAAAAGAGTAAAAACAACAGGGTTGTGGTGATGGGAGACTTCAACTTCCCCAATATTGACTGGGACTCACTTAGTGCCAGGGGCTTAGACGGGGCGGAGTTTGTAAGGGGCATCCAGGAGGGCTTCTTAAAACAATATGTAAACAGTTCAACTAGGGAAGGGGCGGTACTGGACCTGGTATTGGGGAATGAGCCCGGCCAGGTGGTAGATGTTTCAGTAGGGGAGCATTTCGGTAACAGTGACCACAATTCAGTAAGTTTTAAAGTACTGGTGGACAAGGATAAGAGTGGTCCGAGGATGAATGTGCTAAATTGGGGGAAGGCTAATTATAACAATATTAGGCGGGAACTGAAGAACATAGATTGGGGGCGGATGTTTGAGGGCAAATCAACATCTGAAATGTGGGAGGCTTTCAAGTGTCAGTTGAAAGGAATACAGGACAGGCATGTTCCTGTGAGGAAGAAAGATAAATACGGCAATTTTCGGGAACCTTGGATGACGAGTGATATTGTAGGCCTCGTCAAAAAGAAAAAGGAGGCATTTGTCAGGGCTAAAAGGCTGGGAACAGACGAAGCCTGTGTGGCATATAAGGAAAGTAGGAAGGAACTTAAGCAAGGAGTCAGGAGGGCTAGAAGGGGTCATGAAAAGTCATTGGCAAATAGGGTTAAGGAAAATCCCAAGGCTTTTTACACGTACATAAAAAGCAAGAGGGTAGCCAGGGAAAGGGTTGGCCCACTGAAGGATAGGCAAGGGAATCTATGTGTGGAGCCAGAGGAAATGGGCGAGGTACTAAATGAATACTTTGCATCAGTATTCACCAAAGAGAAGGAATTGGTAGATGTTGAGTCTGGAGAAGGGGGTGTGGATAGCCTGGGTCACATTGTGATCCAAAAAGACGAGGTGTTGGGTGTCTTAAAAAATATTAAGGTAGATAAGTCCCCAGGGCCGGATGGGATCTACCCCAGAATACTGAAGGAGGCTGGAGAGGAAATTGCTGAGGCCTTGACAGAAATCTTTGGATCCTCGCTGTCTTCAGGGGAAGTCCCGGAGGACTGGAGAATAGCCAATGTTGTTCCTCTGTTTAAGAAGGGTAGCAAGGATAATCCCGGGAACTACAGGCCGGTGAGCCTTACTTCAGTGGTAGGGAAATTACTGGAGAGAATTCTTCGAGACAGGATCTACTCCCATTTGGAAGCAAATGGACGTATTAGTGAGAGTCAGCACGGTTTTGTGAAGGGAAGGTCGTGTCTCACTAACTTGATAGAGTTTTTCGAGGAGGTCACTAAGATGATTGATGCAGGTAGGGCAGTAGATGTTGTCTATATGGACTTCAGTAAGGCCTTTGACAAGGTCCCTCATGGTAGACTAGTACAAAAGGTGAAGTCACACGGGATCAGGGGTGAACTGGCAAGGTGGATACAGAACTGGCTAGGCCATAGAAGGCAGAGGGTAGCAATGGAGGGATGCTTTTCTCATTGGAGGGCTGTGACCAGTGGTGTTCCACAGGGATCAGTGCTGGGACCTTTGCTCTTTGTAATATATATAAATGATTTGGAGGAAAATGTAACTGGTCTGATTAGTAAGTTTGCAGACGACACAAAGGTTGGTGGAATTGCGGATAGCGATGAGGACTGTCTGAGGATACAGCAGGATTTAGATTGTCTGGAGACTTGGGCGGAGAGATGGCAGATGGAGTTTAATCCGGACAAATGTGAGGTAATGCATTTTGGAAGGGCTAATGCAGGTAGGGAATATACAGTGAATGGTAGATCCCTCAAGAGTATTGAAAGTCAAAGAGATCTAGGAGTACAGGTCCACAGGTCATTGAAAGGGGCAACACAGGTGGAGAAGGTAGTCAAGAAGGCATACGGCATGCTTGCCTTCATTGGCCGGGGCATTGAGTATAAGAATTGGCAAGTCATGTTGCAGCTGTATAGAACCTTAGTTAGGCCACACTTGGAGTATAGTGTTCAATTCTGGTCGCCACACTACCAGAAGGATGTGGAGGCTTTAGAGAGGGTGCAGAAGAGATTTACCAGAATGTTGCCTGGTATGGAGGGCATAAGCTATGAGGAGCGATTGAATAAACTCGGTTTGTTCTCACTGGAACGAAGGAGGTTGAGGGGCGACCTGATAGAGGTCTACAAAATTATGAGGGGCATAGACAGAGTGGATAGTCAGAGGCTTTTCCCCAGGGTAGAGGGGTCAATTACTAGGGGGCATAGGTTTAAGGTGAGAGGGGCAAAGTTTAGAGTAGATGTACGAGGCAAGTTTTTTACGCAGAGGGTAGTGGGTGCCTGGAACTCACTACCGGAGGAGGTAGTGGAAGCAGGGACGATAGGGACATTTAAGGGGCATCTTGACAAATATATGAATAGGATGGGAATAGAAGGATACGGACCCAGGAAGTGTAGAAGATTGTAGTTTAGTCGGGCAGTATGGTCGGCACGGGCTTGGAGGGCCGAAGGGCCTGTTCCTGTGCTGTACATTTCTTTGTTCTTTGTTCTTTGAATCGTTACCAATCTGGCTGTCCGAGACCCCTTGGGGATGAGCGACCATAACATGACAGCATTTTTTATCAAGATGGAGAGTGGAGTAGTTGATTCGGAGACTAGGGTGCTGAATCTTAATAAAAGGAACTATGAGGATATGAGGCATGAGTTGGCCTTGATCGATTGGGGAGAGTTACTTAAAGGGATGACAGTGGATAGACAATGGCAAACATTCAAGGAACGCATGGAGGAACTACAGCAACTGTTCATTCCTGTCTGGCACAAAAGCAAAGGGGGTAAGAGGGCCAATCCATGGCTTACAAAGGGAATTAGAAATAGTATCCGATCCAAGGAAGAAGCATACAGATTGGCCAAGAAAAATAATAGGTCTGAGGGTTGGGAGAAGTTTAGAATTCAGCAAAGAAGGACGAAGGGATTGATTAAGAAGGGGAAAGTACAGTACGACAGGAAGCTTGCAGGTAACATAAAGACTGACACTAAGAGTTGCTACAGATATGTGAATAGGAAGAGATTGGTAAAGACAAATGTAGGCCCCCTACAGACACAAAGGGGAAGGTGACAAAGAAATGGCTGAGCAATTGAATACATACTTTGGTTCTGTCTTCACAAAAGAGGACACAAATCACATACCGGAAATGTTGGAGAATGAAAGGTTTAGTGAGAGGGAAGACCTGAGGGAAATCAATGTTAGTAGGGAAATGGTGTTGGGCAAATTGATGGGATTGAAGGCAGATAAATCCCCAGGGCCTGAGATTCTGCATCCCATGAAAAATGAAATGAAATGAAAATCGCTTATTGTCACAAGTAGGCTTCAAATGAAGTTACTGTGAAAAACCCCTAGTCGCCACATTCCAGCGCCTGTTCAGGGAGGCTGGTACGGGAATTGAACCGTGCTGCTGTCCTGCCTTGGCCTGCTTTAAAAGTCAGCGATTTAGCCCTGTGCTAAACCAGCCCCTAAATGAAAATCGCTTATTGTCACAAGTAGGCTTCAATGAAGTTACTGGGAAAAGCCCCTAGTCGCCACATTCCGGTGCCTGTTCGGGGAGGCTGGTAAGGCTGGTCCCAGAGGTGGCTCTGGAAATAGTGGATGCTATGGTGGTCATCTTCCGGAATTCTATAGACTCTGGAGTAGTCCCTGCAGATTGGAGGGTAGCTCACGTCACTCCAGTATTCAAAACTGGAGGTAGAGTGAAAACAGGGAATTATAGACCAGTAAGCCTAACATCGGTAGTGGGGAAAATGCTTGAATCCATTATCAAGGACTTTATAGCGGCACATATAGAAAGCAGTGGCAGGATCAGTCAGAGTCAGCATGGATTTATGAAGGGAAAATCATGCTTGACAAATCTGTTGGAATTCTTTGAAGATGTAACCAGTACAGTTGAGAAGGGAGAGCCAGTCGATGTGGTATATTTAGACTTTCAGAAGGCATTTGACAAAGTCTCGCATAAGAGATTATTGTGCAAGATTAAAGCGCACGGTATTGGGGGAAGCGTATTGAGATGGATAGAAAACTGGTTGGCAGCGAAGAAACAAAGGGTAGGAATTAATGGATCCTTTTCAAATTGGCAGGCAGTAACTAGTGGGGTACCACAGGGATCGGTGCTGGGACCCCAGTTATACACAACGGATATTAATGATTTGGATGAGGGAACAAAATGTAACATCTCAAAGTTTGCAGATGATACCAAGTTGGACGTGAGGGTGAACTGTGACGAGGATGCAGAGATCCTACATGCGAGTGGGCAAATCAATGGCAGATGCAGTATAATTTGTTTCAGTGTGAGATTATTCACTTTGGAAGCAAAAAAAGGAAGGCAGATTATTACCTGAATGGTTGTAAATTGGGAGAGGGGAGTGTGCAGTGGGATCTGGGTGTCCTTGTGCAGCTTTCGCTGAAGGTAAGCATGCAGGTGCAGCAGGCGGTAAAGAAGGCAAATGCTATGCTGGCCTTCATTGCGAGATGTTTCGAGTATAGAAGCAAGGATATGTTGCTGCAATTATACAGGGCCTTGGTGAGGCCACACCTGGAGTATTGTGTGCAGTTTTGGTCTCCTTCTCTGAGGAAGGATGTTCTTGCTCTCGAGGGAGTGCAGCGAAGGTTTACCAGACTGATTCCAGGGATGGCAGGACTGTCATATGAGGAGAGATTGACTAGGTTAGGATTGTTCTCGCTGGAGTTCGGAAGAATGAGGGGGTCCTCATGGACACACTTAAAATTCTAACAGGACGAGACAGGGTAGATGCGGGGAAGATGTTCCCGATGGTGGGTGTGGCCAGAACCAGGGGTCACAGTCTGAGGATTCAGGGTAAACCATTTCGGACCGAGATAAGGAGACACTTCTTCACCCAAAGAGTGGTGAGCCTGTGGAATTCATTACCACAGGAAGTAGTTGATGCTCAAACATTGAATATAGTCAAGAGGCGGCTGGATATAGCACTTAGAGAGAATGGGATCAAAGGCTATGGGGAGAAAGCAGGATTAGGCTATTGAGTTGGATGATCAGCCATGATCGTGATGAATGGTGGAGCAGGCCCGAATGGCCTCCTCCTCCTCCTATCTTCTACGTATCTATGCAAGCCCATGCAGACACGGGGAGAAGGTGCAAACAGAGAGTCACCCAAGGCCAGAATTGAACCCAGGTCCCTGGCACTGTGAGGCAGCAGTGTTAACCACTGTGCCAACCCTGGAGTGAACAGTGCAAGATTTCGGTGGCATCAGCATATGTCTCGAAGGTGTTGGCGCGATGAACCATCACATAGAATTACATAGAATTTACAGTGCAGAAGGAGGCCATTCGGCCCATCGAGTCTGCACCGGCTCTTGGAAAGAGCACCCTACCAAAGGTCAACACCTCCGCCTGATCGCCGTAACCCAGAAACCCCACCCAACACTAAGGGCAATTTTGGACACTAAGGGCAATTTATCATGGCCAATCCACCTAACCTGCGCATCTTTGCCCCGCTGCCCTCAGCACCAGGGATCCCGGTTCGATTCCCGGCTGGGGTCACTGTCTGTGCGGAGTCTGCACGTTCTCCCCGTGTGTGCGCGAGTTTCCTCCGGGTGCTCCGGTTTCCTTCCACGGTCCAAAGATGTGCAGGTTAGGTGGATTGGCCATGATAAATTGCCCTTAGTGTCCAAAATTGCCCTTAGTGTTGGGTGGGGTTACTGGGTTATGGGGATAGGGTGGAGGTGTTGACCTTGGGTAGGGTGCTCTTTCCAAGAGCTGGTGCAGACTCGATGGGCCGAATGGCCTCCTTCCACAGTCCAAAGATGTACAGGTCAGGTGGATTCACCGTACAAATATACCCTTTACTGTCCAAAGGTTAGGTGGTGTTTACGGGGATAAGCGGGGGAGTGGGTCCAGGTGAGATGCTCTTTCGGAGGGTCGGTGCAGACTCGATGGGCCAAATGGCCTCGTTCTGCTCTGCGGGGATTCCATCATCCTGTAACATAGAAACAAATTAAGATTCAAAGCTCCTTTCCGCCGGGAATGGGCAGCATTGTTTACCCAGCCCACCGACCAGAACACCGTCTTGGAAACAGGAGATTTTGGAATATGTGAAACTCCCTTGTCCATGTTTCTGGTGGTCTGGTAAATATTAATTGGGACACCAGTCGGTGTTTTAAGAGAAATGGACAAAGGGCGTTCAATAGGGGAATATGAAAATGGCAACAGTATGTTAGAAAAGAGATAAGCTGATATTGTCGGTTCCATGTTGTAATTCTGACTCACATGTATGTACCATTGATGTACTGTGATTTAATGGCCCTGAGTGTGGCAAATAGAGATAAAAGACAGAAGTAATATGAATTAGGAGTAAAACACAGAACCATTTTATGTAATGAACTTGAGGTAATACCAGGTATTGCAGTACCTGAGAGGTGGATGATCATTGGCTAGACTGCGAGGTCTACCATTGGTTAATGTATATAGCTCCGCCCTGCGAGGCGGGGTATAAGAACAGATGCCATCCCAGCAGTCTTCACTTCTGTAACATCACTGCTGGGTACAGTTCTATTTGATTAATGCTAGATCGATATGACTCCTCGAGGACTCAAGCGTATTGATTGCGTATCAATGGCGACATATAAACGGCCTTGGCACACACAGCAGAATTGGAATGTATTGCATTTTTTTGAAGACATGGCCTCGCATTGGTCCAATCACAGGCACACTTTGTGGACTAGTCAGAATTATAACTGTAACCCGACAGTCATTGCCATATAGTTACAGAAACCTCACCACAGCAATAATGTACTGTGAATTATTTTGATCAATAAATTTAGTTCCACACATCAGCACCCTGGATTATTAGTCCAGTAACATAACCCCTGCACTGCTGCACCTTGAGGCGACAGCGGGGAAGAAGCTGTTTTTGAATCTGTTAGTGCGTGTTCTCAGACTTTTGTGTCTCCTGCCCGATGGAAGAAGTTAGAAGAGTGAATAAAGCTTGACCATGGGACATTATCTGCAAGGTATGATTCTGTGAGTATGACTAATGTCAGCCTGTTGTTTGGCTAGACTGTGAGGCACCTCTACTAGTTTTGGCACAAGCCCCCATCTATTAGTAAGGGTATTTTGCACGGTCGACAGAGCTGAGTTTGCCGGTGCCGGTGCCGAGATCAGTGTCAGGTGTCTGTCCAGTTTCATTCCTTTTTGTTTTCTTTGTAGGGGTTGGATACAACTGAGCGGCTGGCTAGGTCATTCCACAGGGCATGTAAGAGACAGCCACATGGGCTGTGGGTCTGGATTCACCTGCAGGCCAGACTGCGTCACGGGATTCGAACGCAGATCCCCAGAGCAGTACCCTGCTTCTCTGGATTACTAGACCCGTGATAGCCCCACGGTGCTGCCACCCTTCAACCGAGGGGGCGCTGCATTGTGAGGACGAAGCAAGATGGTCATGATTGGAGTGATGGTGCTGGGTGGCTATGCCACTCAGGCCTCTAATGTCGGCTCTTGGGCCCATGTCCTTCACATTCAGAGATGAAGGAGATTGACACCCACTGAACCAGGCTGAAGGCTCTTGGAATCTTCCACATCCGTCTGGGAGAGCCGTGGGTGCGTTTGTCTCAATATTTCCTCACGCTGCTAATGTGATCATGAAAGGAGTCGATGAGCATGTCCAAAGCTGCTGAATGAAGCCGAAGGCAGAGAAACATGTTTACTAAGCCCAGGTGATTGTCATGAACATGACGAATGTGATATAAAATAGTTACTTTAGAGATATTAGTTAATGTAATGTAGAAGATAGGCCAGTTTAATTCTGGTTAGTTCACAGACAAAGGATTTCAGACCGCATGGAAAAGCAGGAAGAGGTGTGTCCACCAAAGTGATGCTGAGTAATAGGGGCCAGAGGAAGGGATTGGAAGTGAGCCAATCAGAATAGATCAAACAGGTCAGGAGGGACATAGGATGACCTATGGGCGCCGAGTATGTGAAACTTGATGCCATTTGAATGTATCAGTACAGAGCTCTTTGTCATATAGCCTCACTTGATTCCGGAGGTACAGAGAGCAGAGGTGATCTGTATCGCTGTGAACTAAGTAAAGCTTGCAAGCTGAATAAAATAACTAATGCTGTACCTGCAAATCCATCTCGACTTTTATTGAGGCTAGACTGACGGGTAAAGAAATTGAGGATTTAACAAATACACCTCCCAACAGAAGCTGAGCAGCACCCATGTGGGTGTGGTAATTCCACTCGCAGAATGTTGGTGAGAAGAAATCATTATTTTACGCAACAAACCCAAAGGGAAGAAGTTGCGAACCACAGAATGGTGAAAGATTAAAGCTGGCCATATGGCCTATGGTGTAAGGACTCTTTGAAAGAGCAGGAACTTTAATTGAACTCTCCTGCTCTTTGCCCCAACCTTGTCAAACTTTCCCCTTCGAGTATCGATTCAACATCCTCTCGGAGAATTCCGATTGAATCTGCTTCCACTGTCCTTTCAGTAAGAGGTCTGACAACACCAGGTTAAAGTCCAACAGGTTTGTTTCAAACACCAGCTTTCGGAGCGCTGCCCCTTCCCCCAGTCCAACGCCGGCATCTCCACAGCACTGTCCTTTCAGACAGAGCGTTCCGGATCACAACAACTCCTTCTGTAAAGATAGGTCTCCTCATCTCTCCCTGTGGATCGTGGGACAGTTATTTTAAAGCCAAGTCCTCTGATTGCCAATGTTGCTGCCACTGGAAGCATTGTATCCTCATTTACTCCGTCCTTCATGATTTGATATGTTTCTATTCAATCTCCCCTCAACCTTCTCAGTTCTGAGGACAGCAATCGTCTCTCCTGTCTCTCCACATCAACTGAAGTCCCTCTTCCCTGGTGTCATTCTGGTCAATCTCCTCTCACACCTTCGCTGGGCTTTAACATCCTTCTTGAAGTATTTGCCCCGCAAGAATTTAGCACCATCTTGCTTCAAAACCCACGACCACTACCATCTCGATGGACAAGAGCAGCAGATGCCTGGGAGCCCCACCACCTGGGAGGTTCCCCTCCGAGTCACTCACCATCCCTGACTTGGAAATATATCGGCCGTTCCTTAAGTGTCGCTGGGTCAAAATCCTGGAACTCCCTCCCTAACAGCACTGTGGGTGCATGAAGGAATTTATAGTATTCAATTACCAGCAGCACTTTGCGATTACTGGCAGTCTGTAGAAACTTAAGTTAAAACTTCTCAGGTGCCAATAGGAATTGTTTTATTTTGTCTTCTATTGATTACAATTTGAAAGTCATTTCAAAGGCAATTCGTAGACAATTTGAAGCTTTTAAAAGAATCCCAGACATTATCTTCTTGCTTCGGCAAACAGCTCAACAATAACTTATCGAAAGGTCTGAAAATGAAATATGAGAAAGAGCGAGAGAGAGAGAGAGCTAATCTAAAACTAAACTGCAACATAACTAAAACACACAAAAACACATGCACACTAAAAAATGGTGGGGTGAAACATCTTCAGTTCTACCCTTTCATATCTGTCTTAACTCATCTAATCACACCCCAATATAATCCGAATTGGTTTGGGTTAGACTCAAACACATTTGATTTGACGGCAAACCGTCCATCTTCAATGTGCAACATTAGTTTTAATTGTTTCATGTCTGAATATTTGTGCATGTTATGGAATGCGATTCTGTGCTATTATCTTTACCAGCAAAAACTGGTCTTCTGCTGACTTAGCTGTTATCTGCATTGTGAACAGTGGTGCCTTCATATTACTGTGGCGTTGCGATGGTGTAGCTCTGTCCTTGATCTGACAGCACAAGTATAGTGTCAATCTGTCTTGCAACTATGTTGTTTTAATCTCTGATGGAATTAAGCTGTTCCATGCTGTTTTTGTGTCTCTGTATGTTCAGAGATGACCTGAGGTTATAAGTGAATTTAAAATGTGTATTCAAAACTGGGGCTTAATATTTATGCTTAAACAGCTATCTTTTACCTATACTAGTTGTATTAGAAATACCTGGCTTCTTACAGTGCACCTACACCTCAGGGACTGTGGAGGTTCAAGAGGGCAGCTCACCACCACCTCCTCAAGGGGCAATTAAGGATGGATAACAAATTCTGGCCCAGTTAGCGACGGCCACATCCCAGGAATAAAACAAGATACTCCCTTCACCCCAGGAAACATCCTGGTGACCAATTATTGCAACAGCTCTCGGGCAAGTGTATACTACCCAGAGGCAAGAGCGAGAGCTACAGTTCTGACCCAGTTAGGACCTGAGCGAATGGATCTTTCCGCCCACCTGTGCGAGCACACAGCGCATTTGCATTTATATTCTCTCGCACTGTTAATCTCAGCATGACTGGGGATTATGGGCTATCTGAAAGTACTGAATGGTGGGCGGAACCTTACCGAAATTTGACAAAGTGTCCGCTGTGGCGAGAAAACTGTCATAATATACACCAGTATGTCATGGTGCAGACACACACACACACTGATGGACACACAGTGGGACCAATCAACACACACAACACCGCAGCCAATCACCAGCTAGAGCACACGCACTATAAAGACAGGGGGCATCAGAGTTCCCGCTCATTCGAGTAGCAGCTAGCCAGGAGGACAGAGCTCACAGCCTGCAACACGGACATTCACCATGTGCTGAGTGCATCGACTGGTTAGGACAAGGCAAAGGTCTTTAGTTAAAGCTGGTATCGTATTTACCCACAGTTCAAGTATGTTAATATAGTTAACCTTTTAATAAAATAGTGTTGCACTACTTCAAGTGTTGGTGACCTGTATGTGATCCAGAACACCCAACACATTATGATACCCCACCAGGCACCTTCCCATGTAAATAGCTTAGTTTTATGTACATAGTCCTGTAAATATTTTGCACACACGTAGTCAGGAACATTCACCACACACTATTTATTGTCACACAGGCACATTTACTTATATAAAAGGGGGGAATGTCATAATATACACCAGTACATCATGGTGCAGACACACACTGATGGACACACAGCAAGACCAATCAACACACACAACACCGCAGCCAATCACCAGCTAGAGCACACGCACTATAAAGACAGGGGGCATCAGAGTTCCCGCTCATTCGAGTAGCAGCTAGCCAGGAGGACAGAGCTCACAGCCTGCAACACAGACATTCACCATGTGCTGAGTGCATCAACTGGTTAGGACAAGGCAAAGGTCTTTAGTTAAAGCTAGTATCGTATTTACCCACAGTTCAAGTATGTTTAAATAGTTAACCTTTTAATAAAATAGTGTTGCACTACTTCAAGTGTTGGTGACCTGTGTGTGATCCAGAACACCCAACACATCAAAAACTGGTGTGAATCCTGCCAGTGCCGACGGCAGGAAATCTCACGGGAATATTGAGCCTCCTTCCCAAAGTGTTTTCCTGCTTGCCACGCTCGTACCCGTCTCCCGCTGATTCGCTCGCTCGGGGATCCTCCATCAGTGCAAGCAGAGAGGGACTCCTTTTAAACGCCTCCTCAGTACTTGGCCCAGATCCAATCGAAGGGCTGGCAGCCAAGGACACGGTCGCCTACGTTCTCCGAGGGAGTCCTCCTCCCACTGCAAGGCCGACTGGGGGAGTCCCTCCTCCCACTGCAAGGCCGACTGGGGGAGTCCTCCTCCCACTGCAAGGCCGACTGGGGGAGTCCCTCCTCCCAATGCAAGGCCGACTGGGGGAGTCCCTCCTCCCACTGCAAGGCCGACTGGGGGAGTCCCTCCTCCCAATGCAAGGCCGACTGGGGGAGTCCGTCCTCCCACTGCAAGGCCGACTGGAGGAGTCCCTCCTCCCACTGCAAGGCCGACTGGGGGAGTCCCTCCTCCCACTGCAAGGCCGACTGGAGGAGTCCCTCCTCCCACTGCAAGGCCGACTGGGGGAGTCCCTCCTCCCACTGCAAGGCCGACTGGAGGAGTCCCTCCTCCCACTGCAAGGCCGACAGGGGGAGTCCCTCCTCCCACTGCAAGGCCGACTGGGGGAGTCCCTCCTCCCAATGCAAGGCCGACTGGGGGAGTCCCTCCTCCCACTGCAAGGCCGACTGGAGGAGTCCCTCCTCCCACTGCAAGGCCGACTGGAGGAGTCCCTCCTCCCAATGCAAGGCCGACTGGGGGAGTCCCTCCTCCCACTGCAAGGCTGACTGGAGGAGTCCCTCCTCCCACTGCAAGGCCGACTGGGGGAGTCCCATCGCCTTTTGTCTGGAGATAAGGTGCTGTCACTCCAAAGCCTTTGCAGTGGTGGACATCTTGGTGGGGGACATGAGCTCCCAGGCTCAGCTCATGGCCGAGGGCTTCAATCACATGATACAGGCCTCACACTCTCCCCTCTCGCCACTTCATCACAGTTGTCCATCTCAACTCCACCAGGAGGAGGCGTGTGTCCCAGTCGGTGCTTTCCCCCCACACAACACTGGCGTTAGATGACAGGGCAAATGAGTGGGTGCATGGGACCAGCGTCTGTATCCTCATGGAGGACCTTAAGATAACCTTGAATGGGGCAAGTGATGATAGACATCACCATCATGCCCTGCATTGGCACAGTGCCATCTGTATAACACTTGTTTTTTTAGGAGAGAGTGGGAAAAAAAGAGAGAGAAAAAAATGATAAAAGAGAGAGGAGACGAGAGAGAAGAGAGAGAGGGGAAGAGAGAGAGAAAGAGAGAGAGAGAGGGGAAAAGTGAGAGAGAGAAAAATAGAGAGAGAAAAAAGAGAGAGAGAAAAAGAGAGAGAGAGAGAAAGAAAAAGAAAGAGCGAGAGAGAGAAAGAAGAGAGAGAGAGAGAGAGAAAGAACAAGGAGAGAGAAAGAAAAAGAAAGAAAGAGCGAGGAGAGAGAAAGAAAAAGAAAGAGAGAGCGAGAGAGAGAAAGAATAAGAAAGAGAGAGCGAGAGAGAGAGAGAAAGAAAAAGAAAGAACAAGAGAGAAAGAAAGTGTGGTGAATGTATTCAACTAAGTATGAACTGTCTGTATAGTGCTATGACCTGGAGATGATAATACGGTCTACTTCCAGGTACTGTACTGGAACCCACTCCGCCTCTGGCTCCGCCCTTACCGGGGGATATATAGACCGGCCACCCGTGGGTGGCACTCATTTGTACAATACTGGCAGGCGGGTCTTTTATCAAACCATACAGAACATATCGAAAGACAAGGAACAGCGCCTTCAGCTGCCGTGAAGCGCCGCCCCCGGCTGCAGAGACCCACATCAGTGGAAGGGTTCTCGGCGCAGCCCTACTCACCGGAAAAGGTCTCGCTGACACGGCGTAATGGAAGGAAAGGGAATATCCCCACCCCCACCAGCAAAAAGTAAAAAAACACAAAAGAAAGCAGCAGAAACAATAGCAAAGACACCAGCCCAGACAGTCCGCAAAAAACAGCACAAATTCACCAACAAGCATACGAGAAAACATTAAACGACAATATGCAACAGTACAAAGACACCAGCCATTAACAAGGCCTTCCAAACTTGAACTAAAAACAGTCATAATTTCACAGAAGCAGCCAACAGCGTTCACAGACGCGTCATTCCGGCCTACAATTGAGATGAGCCACCTCCGCCCTCCGCCTGTGTCCGGTCACCTGCCCCAGCCAGCCCCCGGTCCAGGCCACAGACGTAGGAGCGGTAGGAACAACACATGGCTTCCAAACATAGAAATGGTTTTGGTGAGTCAGTCCTCCAAACCTCCAGCATGCTGCCGTTGACTTGGCCCATCGGCATTCCTCAGCGGCAGCAGGGTGTAGCACACAAAGACTCCATGAGACGAATAGAGTGAAGTCGATGAGGCTTTATTAAGCGTGTCTGTTCCCCCGCAGCTCGATAGTAAACTGGCCTGCGGGGGAAGACTCCGGCTTCTTATACTCCGCCTTCAGGGCGGAGCTTGAGGTCAACGGCCAACCAGGACCCGGGATCTGTCAGCCAATGACATTAGGGCTTCCAGTCCCACATGACCCCCAATACATACTACCACATTCACCCCTTGTCAAAAATGAACCCGGCGGGGTGATGCTTCGTATGGTGGTAAGGGTTTACAGGGCTGGTCCTGGGAGGATAAAACATTCACATGGCAATACAGTATTGGACAATTTCGTCCTGTTGCAACTATTTACAGAGGGTATAGGAAGAAAAGCAAAATGTTCTTGTGAACAGTCCATATTTGTTTTAGATCGACGCCACGAGTCGGTCGGGCGGTCTGGTCGTCCGTGTCGATCGCCTCGGCCCCGGCGGTGGTGGTGGTGCTTGTACCAGCGTTGTCGCCTCCAGGAGCCTTACGGTTTCAGCTGTCGGTGCAAAGGGGAGGGGGACTGATCCTCCTGGGAAGGGGGCGGTCGCGGGGTGCGGCGGTGGCAGGAAGGGGGGCGGTTGGGTTGATGGTGCCGGGGGGGTGTGCGTGGTGCCGGCGGGCGCCAGATCCCGCAGGGAGACCGTGTCCTGTCGGCCGTCGGGGTACTCCACGTAGGCGTACTGGGGGTTCGCGTGGAGGAGGTGAACCCTTTCGACCAACGGGTCCGCCTTATGTGCCCGCACGTGCTTTCGGAGCAGGATGGGTCCTGGGGCCGCCAGCCAGGTCGGCAGCGACGTTCCAGAGGAGGACCTCCTAGGGAAGACAAGGAGACGCTCATGCGGCGTTTGATTAGTGCTCGTACATAATAACGACCGGATGGAATTGAGAGCGTCCGGGAGAACCTCCTGCCACCTTGAAACTGG
Organism: Scyliorhinus torazame; assembly: GCF_047496885.1. Classification (NCBI taxonomy): domain Eukaryota; kingdom Metazoa; phylum Chordata; class Chondrichthyes; order Carcharhiniformes; family Scyliorhinidae; genus Scyliorhinus; species Scyliorhinus torazame. The sequence goes on along the minus strand of NC_092710.1, from coordinate 39,802,107 downwards.
GAGGTCCCTGGACCGTAGGGCCAGTAGGACGGCCTTCCAGACCGTGCCGTTCTCCCTTTCTACTTGCCCGTTCCCCCGGGGGTTGTAGCTGGTTGTCTTGCTTGAGGCTATGCCCTTGCTGAACAGGAACTGGCGCAGCTCGTCACTCATGAAAGAGGACCCCCTGTCGCTGTGGACGTAAGCGGGGTAACCGAACAGTGTGAATATGCTGTTCAGGGCTTTAATGACTGTGGCCGCGGTCATGTCAGAGCAGGGAATGGCAAAAGGGAAGCGGGAGTATTCATCCACTACGTTAAGAAAATATGCGTTGCGGTCGGTGGAGGGGAGGGGCCCTTTGAAATCGAGACTGAGGCGCTCGAAGGGGCGGGAAGCCTTAATCAGGTGCGCTCCATCTGGCCTGAAAAAATGCGGCTTGCATTCCGCGCAGATGTGGCAGTCCCTCGTGACTGTACGGACCTCCTCTAAGGAGTATGGGAGATTACGGGACTTGATGAAGTGGTAAAACCGAGTGACCCCCGGGTGGCAGAGGTCCTCGTGGAGGGTTTGGAGGCGGTTAATTTGTGCGTTGGCACATGTGCCGTGGGATAGGGCATCGGACGGCTCGTTCAGCTTTCCGGGACGATACAAGATCTCGTAGTTGAAGGTGGAGAGCTCGATCCTCCACCTTAAGATCTTGTCATTTTTAATCTTGCCCCGCTGTGCATTATCGAACATGAAGGCTACCGACCGTTGGTCGGTGAGGAGAGTGAATCTCCTGCCGGCCAGGTAATGCCTCCAATGTCGCACAGCTTCCACTATGGCTTGGGCTTCCTTTTCTACTGAAGAGTGGCGGATTTCTGAGGCGTGGAGGGTCCGGGAGAAAAAGGCCACGGGTCTGCCCGCTTGGTTAAGGATGGCCGCTAGAGCTACGTCGGAGGCGTCGCTCTCGACCTGGAAGGGGAGGGACTCGTCGATGGCGCGCATCGTGGCCTTTGCGATATCCGCTTTGATGCGGCTGAAGGCCTGGCAAGCCTCTGTCGACAGAGGGAAGGTCGTGGTCTGTATTAGGGGGCGGGCCTTGTCTGCGTACTGGGGGACCCACTGGGCGTAGTACGAAAAGAACCCCAAGCAGCGTTTCAGGGCTTTTGGGCAGTGAGGGAGGGGAAATTCCATGAGTGCGCGCATACGTTCGGGGTCGGGGCCTATTATCCCATTGCGTACTATGTAGCCCAGAATGGCTAGCCGGTCGGTGCTAAAAACGCACTTGTCCTCGTACGTGAGGTTCAAGGCTTTGGCGGTCTGGAGGAATTTCTGGCGGTTGGCGTCGTGGTCCTGCTGATCGTGGCCGCAGATGGTTACATTGTCGAGATACGGGAACGTGGCCCGCAACCCATGTTGATCAACCATTCGGTCCATCTCCCGTTGGAAGACCGAGACCCCGTTTGTGATGCCAAAAGGGACCCGTAGGAAATGGTATAATCGCCCGTCTGCCTCGAAGGCTGTGTACTTGCGGTCACTTGGGCGGATGGGGAGCTGATGGTAGGCGGACTGAGGTCCACGGTGGAGAAGACTTTATATTGGGCAATCCGGTTAACCATGTCGGATATGCGGGGGAGAGGGTACGCGCCTAGTTGTGTGTACCTGTTGATGGTCTGGCTATAGTCAATGACCATCCTTTGTTTCTCCCCTGTCTTCACTACTACCACCTGCGCTCTCCAGGGACTATTGCTGGCCTGGATTATGCCCTCCTTTAGTAGCCGCTGGACTTCGGACCGAATGAAGGTCCGGTCCTGGGCGCTGTACCGTCTGCTCCTAGTGGCGACGGATTTGCAATCCGGGGTGAGGTTCGCAAACAAGGACGGGGGCTGCACTTTGAGGGTTGCGAGGCCGCAGATAGTGAGTGGGGGTATGGGGCCGCCGAATTTGAACGTAAGGCTCTGTAGATTACATTGGAAATCTAATCCCAGCAAGGTGGGGGCACAGAGTTGGGGAAGGACGTTAAGTTTGTAGTTTTTGAACTCCCTCCCCTGCACCGTAAGGGTAACTATGCAGAATCCCTGGATCTGTACGGAGTGGGATCCTGCAGCTAGGCAAATCTTTTGTGCGCTGGGATAGGTGGTCAAGGAACAGCGTCTTACCGTGTCGGGGTGGATAAAGCTCTCCGTGCTCCCGGAGTCGACTAGGCATGGCGTCTCGTGGCCGTTTATTAGGACCGTTGTCGTCGTCGTCTGGAGTGTCCGGGGCCGAGCCTGATCGAGCGTAATTGAAGCGAGCCGTGGTTGTGGTAGTGGAGTGGGGTCCGTTGTTGCCGTCCAAGATGGCGTCGGGGATGAACAAAATGGCCGCCCCATACATCGCACGTGGCTGGGGGGGTCACAAGATGGCGGCGGGGGTGGACAAAATGGCCGCCCCCATGCGTCGTACAGGTCTGGGGCGGTCCAAGATGGCGGCGCCCCTCCTCCCCTCGTGGTGGCCGGGACCCAAAATGGCGGTGTCTGTGGGTCGCACATCGGCGCCCCTCCTCCCCTCGTGGTGGTCGTGACCTAAAATGGCGGCGTCTGCGGGTCGCACATGGTGTGCTGGGGGGGCTGGGGAGCGCTAGGACCGCGAACGCTATATCCGCGTGGAGCTCCCTCACCGGGGACAGCGGTGGTCGGGGCCCAAGTCGGCGGCGCCGGCGGGTCAGGCGTGGGGCCGCGAGCGCTGGGACCGCGCGGAGCTCCCTCACCGGGGACAGCGGTGGTCGGGGCCCAAGTAGGATGCGCCGGCGGGTCAGGCGTGGAGCGCGGGGTGGGGGTTAGGGGGGGCGTTAGGGATGCGAAAAACTCCCTCCTCTCCGTGGAGAGTGTTGGCCGGGACCCAAAGCGGGAGCGCCGGCGGCGGGTCATACATGGGCTGCGGGGAGGGGGGTTGGGGAGCGTAAGCGGCGTGCAGGGCTCTCTGTACTCCCGGGACCGCGGTGGTCGGGACCCAGAGCGGCTGCGCCTGCGGGTCGTACATGGCGTGCTGGGGGGGGTTGGGGCGGGTAAACGGCTTGCAGGGCTCCCTGTGCTCCCGGGACGGCGGCGACCACGCGGGACCGGCACACAACCGCATAATGGCCATAAGGGCAGAACGGTGGCACAGTGGGTTAGCCCTGCAGCCTCACGGCACCGAGGTCCCGGGTTCGATCCCGGCTGTGGGTCACTGTCCGTGTGGAGTTTGCACATTCTCCCCGTGTTTGCGTGGGTTTTGCTCCCATAACTCAAAGATGTGCAGGGTAGGCCAGATTGCCCCTTAATTGGAAACAATGAATTGGGTAATCTAAATTTCCCCTTTGGATTTCGGCGGCAGCGGTGCGCAGGGGCCTTCTGGGAGGTGAGTAGTGAGTTTAAAAGCCTTACCTGGTCCCGTGTCTGTGCTTCTTTTCTGTTTTATTTGTTTTTATATAAGGCGGGAACCGGAAGTTCGACCTCTGGCAAGTCCCCCCCCCCCCCCAACCAATAAATTCTGGTGGAGAGGAAACCCGAAACACTACACGTGTAGTGTCTCCCACCCGCCCTCCTCCTCTAACCTAATAATAAGACCCATTGGTGTAAGGTAAGTGCCATATTATATTATTATATTATTAGCATTGTGCAGGTCAAGGTTCGGAGGTGGAGGAGCAGTCTCTGTCAGCGAGAGAACCTGAGAACATCTCAGACACTCAGAAGGTAAGTAAGTGATTTTTACTTTTATACCTTTTTTCAAATTGTGTGTGTCGGGGGGAAACTGAAGTGACATCACAGAAAAGCTGTGACCTGAGTGGCTGGTTGGGATTCTAACCTAAATTTAAAAAAAAATAAAAAAATTTGAGTATTTGGGAACTAATTAAACATAATAACTGAATTATAATTTAGAGGATATCTAAGCCAGAGATCGGAGAATATTATAGTTAGCTATCGCATTTCTATTAGAAATCTAGTGCTAGGAAACAGATAGTTGACAGTAACTTTGCAATTTAAAAAAAAAGTATTTTAAAAAAAAGACAAATTTTAATTTTAATTAATTGACGCAATGTCAGTTAGAGGGGTGCTGTGCTCTGACTGTGAGATGTGGCAGGTCCGGGAGGCTTCCAGCGTCCCGGATGGCTTCATCTGCAGAAAGTGCACCCAACTGCAGCTCCTCACAGACCGCATGGTTCGGTTGGAGCAGCAATTGGATGCACTTAGGAGCATGCAGGTGGCGGAAAGCGTCATAGATCGCAGTTATGTAAATGTGGTCACACCCAAGGTGCAGGCAGAGAAATGGGTGACCACCAGAAAGGGCAGGCAGTCAGTGCAGGAATCCCCTGTGGTTGTCCCCCTCTCGAACAGATATACCCCCTTGGATACTGTCGGGGGGGATAGCCTATCAGGGGAAAACAGCAGCAGCCAGAGCAGTGGCACCACGGCTGGCTCTGATGTTCAGAAGGGAGGGTCAAAGCGCAGAAGAGTAATAGTAATAGGGGACTCTATAGTCAGGGGCACAGATAGGCGCTTCTGTGGACGTGAAAGAGACTCCAGGATGGTATGTTGCCTCCCTGGTGCCAGGGTCCAGGATGTCTCCGAACGGGTAGAGGGAATCCTGAAGGGGGAGGGCAAACAGGCAGAGGTCGTTGTACATATTGGTACTAACGACATAGGCAGGAAGGGGCATGAGGTCCTGCAGCAGGAGTTCAGGGAGCTAGGCAGAAAGTTAAAAGACAGGACCTCGAGGGTTGTAATCTCGGGATTACTCCCTGTGCCACGTGCCAGTGAGGCTAGAAATAGGAAGATAGAGCAGACAAACACGTGGCTAAACAGCTGGTGTAGGAGGGAGGGTTTCCGTTATCTGGACCACTGGGAGCTCTTCCGGGGCAGGTGTGACCTGTATAAGATGGACGGGTTACATCTAAACCGGAGAGGCATAAATATCCTGGCCGCGAGGTTTGCTAGTGTCACACGGGAGGGTTTAAACTAGTATGGCAGGGGGGTGGGCACGGGAGCAATAGGTCAGAAGGTGAGAGCATTGAGGGAGAACTAGGGAATAGGGACAGTGTGGCTCTGAGGCAGCGCAGACGGGGAGAAGTTGCTGAACACAGCGGGTCTGGTGGCCTGAAGTGCATATGTTTTAATGCAAGGAGCATTACGGGTAAGGCAGATGAACTTAGAGCTTGGATTACTACTTGGAACTGTGATGTTGTTGCCATTACAGAGACCTGGTTGAGGGAAGGGCAGGATTGGCAGCTAAACGTTCCAGGATTTAGATGTTTCAGGCGGGATAGAGGGGGATGTAAAAGGGGAGGCGGAGTTGCACTACTTGTTCGGGAGAATATCACAGCTATACTGCGAGAGGACACCTCCGAGGGCAGTGAGGCTATATGGGTAGAAATCAGGAATAAGAAGGGTGCAGTCACAATGTTGGGGGTATACTACAGGCCTCCCAACAGCCAGCGGGAGATGGAGGAGCAGATAGGTAGACAGATTTTGGAAAAGAGTAAAAACAACAGGGTTGTGGTGATGGGAGACTTCAACTTCCCCAATATTGACTGGGACTCACTTAGTGCCAGGGGCTTAGACGGGGCGGAGTTTGTAAGGAGCATCCAGGAGGGCTTCTTAAAACAATATGTAAACAGTCCAACTAGGGAAGGGGCGGTACTGGACCTGGTATTGGGGAATGAGCCCGGCCAGGTGGTAGATGTTTCAGTAGGGGAGCATTTCGGTAACAGTGACCACAATTCAGTAAGTTTTAAAGTACTGGTGGACAAGGATAAGAGTGGTCCGAGGATGAATGTGCTAAATTGGGGGAAGGCTAATTATAACAATATTAGGCGGGAACTGAAGAACATAGATTGGGGGCGGATGTTTGAGGGCAAATCAACATCTGACATGTGGGAGGCTTTCAAGTGTCAGTTGAAAGGAATACAGGACAGGCATGTTCCTGTGAGGAAGAAAGATAAATACGGCAATTTTCGGGAACCTTGGATGACGAGTGATATTGTAGGCCTCGTCAAAAAGAAAAAGGAGGCATTTGTCAGGGCTAAAAGGCTGGGAACAGACGAAGCCTGTGTGGCATATAAGGAAAGTAGGAAGGAACTTAAGCAAGGAGTCAGGAGGGCTAGAAGGGGTCATGAAAAGTCATTGGCAAATAGGGTTAAGGAAAATCCCAAGGCTTTTTACACGTACATAAAAAGCAAGAGGGTAGCCAGGGAAAGGGTTGGCCCACTGAAGGATAGGCAAGGGAATCTATGTGTGGAGCCAGAGGAAATGGGCGAGGTACTAAATGAATACTTTGCATCAGTATTCACCAAAGAGAAGGAATTGGTAGATGTTGAGTCTGGAGAAGGGGGTGTAGATAGCCTGGGTCACATTGTGATCCAAAAAGACGAGGTGTTGGGTGTCTTAAAAAATATTAAGGTAGATAAGTCCCCAGGGCCGAATGGGATCTACCCCAGAATACTGAAGGAGGCTGGAGAGGAAATTGCTGAGGCCTTGACAGAAATCTTTGGATCCTCGCTGTCTTCAGGGGATGTCCCGGAGGACTGGAGAATAGCCAATGTTGTTCCTCTGTTTAAGAAGGGTAGCAAGGATAATCCCGGGAACTACAGGCCGGTGAGCCTTACTTCAGTGGTAGGGAAATTACTGGAGAGAATTCTTCGAGACAGGATCTACTCCCATTTGGAAGCAAATGGACGTATTAGTGAGAGGCAGCACGGTTTTGTGAAGGGAAGGTCGTGTCTCACTAACTTGATAGAGTTTTTCGAGGAGGTCACTAAGATGATTGATGCAGGTAGGGCAGTAGATGTTGTCTATATGGACTTCAGTAAGGCCTTTGACAAGGTCCCTCATGGTAGACTAGTACAAAAGGTGAAGTCACACGGGATCAGGGGTGAACTGGCAAGGTGGATACAGAACTGGCTAGGCCATAGAAGGCAGAGGGTAGCAATGGAGGGATGCTTTTCTCATTGGAGGGCTGTGACCAGTGGTGTTCCACAGGGATCAGTGCTGGGACCTTTGCTCTTTGTAATATATATAAATGATTTGGAGGAAAATGTAACTGGTCTGATTAGTAAGTTTGCAGACGACACAAAGGTTGGTGGAATTGCGGATAGCGATGAGGACTGTCTGAGGATACAGCAGGATTTAGATTGTCTGGAGACTTGGGCGGAGAGATGGCAGATGGAGTTTAATCCGGACAAATGTGAGGTAATGCATTTTGGAAGGGCTAATGCAGGTAGGGAATATACAGTGAATGGTAGAACCCTCAAGAGTATTGAAAGTCAAAGAGATCTAGGAGTACAGGTCCACAGGTCATTGAAAGGGGCAACACAGGTGGAGGAGGTAGTCAAGAAGGCATACGGCATGCTTGCCTTCATTGGCCGGGGCATTGAGTATAAGAATTGGCAAGTCATGTTGCAGCTGTATAGAACCTTAGTTAGGCCACACTTGGAGTATAGTGTTCAATTCTGGTCGCCACACTACCAGAAGGATGTGGAGGCTTTAGAGAGGGTGCAGAAGAGATTTACCAGAATGTTGCCTGGTATGGAGGGCATAAGCTATGAGGAGCGATTGAATAAACTCGGTTTGTTCTCACTGGAACGAAGGAGGTTGAGGGGCGACCTGATAGAGGTATACAAAATTATGAGGGGCATAGACAGAGTGGATAGTCAGAGGCTTTTCCCCAGGGTAGAGGGGTCAATTACTAGGGGGCATAGGTTTAAGGTGAGAGGGGCAAAGTTTAGAGTAGATGTACGAGGCAAGTTTTTTACGCAGAGGGTAGTGGGTGCCTGGAACTCACTACCGGAGGAGGTAGTGGAAGCAGGGACGATAGGGACATTTAAGGGGCATCTTGACAAATATATGAATAGGATGGGAATAGAAGGATACGGACCCAGGAAGTGTAGAAGATTGTAGTTTAGTCGGGCAGTATGGTCGGCACGGGCTTGGAGGGCCGAAGGGCCTGTTCCTGTGCTGTACATTTCTTTGTTCTTTGTTCTTTGTTCTTTTTCCCGCAGCTTTTGCAGATGGCTGCGCGGGCCGGGCAGCGCTGTCGGGGGTGTTTCGCCTGGCCGCAGAAATAACAGCGGGCGCCCCCGGTGCGACTCGGCGTTTGGACTGCGCAAGCCTGTGGGGTGTCCGGGGGGGGGGGGGGGGTAGGGGGTTTGCCGCGACGGGTACATACGGGGCCCAATGGCCTGCCGCACGGTCGGGGCCGTAGGCGCGGGTATTACGCGCGGCTACGTCCATCGAGGATGCCAGGGCCCGGGCCTCTGAGAGTCCTAGCGACTCTTTTTCTAGAAGTCTTTGGCGGATTTGGGAGGATTGTATACCTGCAACAAAAGCATCGCGCATTAACATGTCCGTGTGTTCGTTTGCGTTCACCGACAGGCAGCTGCAGGCTTGTCCCAAAATCAGCAGCGCGGCGTAGAACTCGTCCATCGATTCTCTGGGAGCTTGCCGTCTCGTCGCGAGCTGGTAGCGAGCGTAGATTTGGTTAACTGGGCGAACGTAGAGACTTCTCAGTGCTGCGAACGCCGTCTGGAAATCGTCGGTGTCTTCAATGAGGGTGAAAATCTCCGTGCTCACCCTCGAGTGCAGGACCTGCAGTTTTTGTTCGTCTGAGACTCGGCCGGTGGTCGTTCTGAGGTAGGCCTCGAAGCAAGTCTGCCAGTGTTTGAAGGCTGCTGCCGCGTTCACTGCGTGGGGGCTGATCCTCAGGCATTCTGGAATGATCCTGAGCTCCATAGTCCTTTTTAGGCACGCTTAATAGATTGTAGCGCACAAAGACTCCATGAGACGAATAGAGTGAAGTCGATGAGGCTTTATTAAGCGTGTCTGTTCCCCCGCAGCTCGATAGTAAACTGGCCTGCGGGGGAAGACTCCGGCTTCTTATACTCCGCCTTCAGGGCGGAGCTTGAGGTCAACGGCCAACCAGGACCCGGGATCTGTCAGCCAATGACATTAGGGCTTCCAGTCCCACATGACCCCCAATACATACTACTACACAGGGCACCTGACTTTCCTCCCTCTCCTGCAACAAGGCATTCGGTTGAACCAGCCACCACCCTTCTCTCCCCTCCAAGAGCCGGCAGCTGCAGTCCATCAAACAAGCAGAAAAGGGGGGGGGGGGGCAGGCACTTGTCAAATTCAGCTTCAGGCTGAATCCCAGGCCAGGCCCTGCCAGCAGACTGTTCTGCCCCCTCTCTCTTTCCCTCTCCCACTCCCTCTCTCTTGTCAGCAAATGCCTGTAGCTGTCTCCCAGCAATGGAATTGAGAGCCTCCACAGCCGCTATTGTGCTCTCTCCACGATCCTTAATGAGTGTGAGCCTTGGAGTTCAATACTTGGGGTCAAATCTTCCAAAGAGTTAAAAACTTGGCCCCAATCAGTGGCACTGATTGTGGTTAATCACGTTCCACTGTTACTCACTGCTGTATATTTATATATTCACTGTTATTGTTTGTTCCATTGTTACTTATGTTGTTGTTGTTGTTGCTTCTGTTGGCTCCGCCCCTCGGGCTTTGTATATAGTTGGCTGATCTGTGGCCCTGCCCCCCAGTGAGGGATCAGCAGCAGGCAGGCACACATCACAGTGTATTAAAGCCACAACTTAGTTCCATAACTCGCTTCGCCTATTATTGATGGTCCATCACTGATATTTAGCTCTGAAGATTTCATTGGCACAATTGACTAGTTAAGGAAGGGTGACGTGGCAGATCAGAGATGTGACTGCCTCTTGTGGCACAGCTGATCAGAGTGAAGCCTTGAATCAGCATGACGAGCGCGTCCCTGAAGGTCACCCTCAGACTTCCAGGTCACAGGGCAGAGTTGACAAGCCTTCCATCAGCCATCCAACCCAACACTAATTCCTGACTGGAAGCGATGTCAGCCTCCAGACCCCCTTAAAGCACGGGACGCCCTGACATGAAGGGAAGGTGCGACCTGCTGGTGGTACTTTCCCCTCAGATTGAGAGACTCCACCCTAGCCCCAGCCCCGAGTTGAACATACCTGTTTTGTTATGTTTCCTTTGTAACATAAGCGGCTTCCTTATGTTGTATTTGTCAAGGAAGGTCGAGACGTGTAAATAACTTCAACACATTTATTTACACTATGTACACTTTTATAACTTGAGTTCGACACTACTGCTAATCCTATTATAGCTACCTAAACTGACTAACCAGCTGTTGTCTTCCACGTGGTGGGTGTAATATTGAATCAACCCTGTGCCTCTCCTCACTGACTGTCTCCACTGGCCGAAGGGGGCTGATCATGTGTGTGGTGTCCTTTATGTATGGGTTGGTGTAATGCCCCCCTGTGGTCGTGTCACCTCCTTGTGTATCGCGAATGTCCATTGGTCGCCTCCTATCTATTGGTTGAGTGCGTGTGTGTGATGTTTCTGGTGCTCCCTCTAGTGTCTGGCTAGCTTATATGTATTTACAGTGATGCACATCGCCGCAGTATCTGTGTCCCCCAGGTCCACCCAGCGGATGGTCGACCCTGGAGGGTGATGCCTGACTGAGTGATCACCCCCGAAATTCTCTTCGGAGGTGAGGCTGCCAGGTTCACGATATAAAGCTGTCGTAAGTGGCGCCAGTGCCTGATGAATGTTCAGTGAGGCGTTCCCCCACACGCCTGGAGTGAGTGCTTGCAGGCGTCATGCCAATGTGTTAACCTAAACTTCCCGGCCTCCCGCCGTGTGATTCACGTCACTCCAGCGCGGGAGTTGAAAATCGGAATTCGTGAGAATTGCATTTTCCGATTCTCTTGGGATTTTGCACCCACTGACGGCTAACGCAGGCTCCAAATCGCCCCAATATCTCAGACAAGGAACATGCCCACAAACAGGTATTACTCAAAAAAACCCCAGGTTGTTAGCATGGACCTAGCCCTCCCAGTATAATCTGACAAGCAACCCCTACAGTTAGATGTAAGCATTTCACAATCAGAATGTCACAACACTTGGTGTACAGAAATCCTTTCTTCACACAACAAGCAGTTGTAATGAGATACATTGAGAAATGTTGAATGATGAAAGATTGTAACTGACTTTTCGGTCATTGGTGTTCAAAAAGCCCTTTGAAAGAACAATCCAATTAGTCCGACCTATGGAATTTATTCCTTTCCCTTATTCAATTGGTCGATTTGAAATTTGACCCAGGATCAGGCAGCGTGTCCCAGTTCACCACAAAGTGCCGTCTAAAAACACTTCTTTTGACAATTATCTCAAACCAACACCCATTGCTTACCAATGCCCCTGGAAGTAGCTCCCACCTTTTGATGCTGGCAAAACGCTTCATGATTTTGAACGCCTTTTTAAAATCTCTCCGTCGCACTCTCTGCTCCAAGGGGAAAAGTCCCAGTTGCTTCATCCGCTGCACATTAACTGAAGCCCCTCAGACCCGCTCCCATTCTAGTCAATCCCCTCTCATAGCCCCTCCAAGGCCGGAACATCCTTCCTTCAGGTATTTTTGACACCAGAATTTAAAGAATGCCACGCATTCAGCCCCAAGAACACTGACACTCTGAGAGTTTCCTCTTTTATTTTCAGATCAAAACACTGGTTCACTGTTGGTCGTCTGTTTCTTTGATAGATCTTTGGAAGTTGTTGAGAGGGTGAATTTGAATTTTGAGGAACCAGAGGAAGGTTACAGAGATAGGGCAGATTGTAGGGGCTGGAGGAGGTTACAGGGACAGGGAAGGTTGCAGGGGCTGGAGGAGGTTACAGAGATAGGGAGGGTTGTAGGGGCTGGAGGAGGTTACAGAGATAGGGAGGGTTGTAGAGGCTGGAGGAGGTTACAGAGATGGGGAGGTTTGTAGGGGCTGGAGGAGGTTACAGAGATCGGGAGTGTTGTACGGGCTGGAGGAGGTTACACAGATAGGGAGGTTTGCAGGGGCTGGAGGAGGTTACAGATATAGGGAGGTTTGCAGGAGCTGGAGGAGGTTACAGAGATAGGGAGGTTTGTAGGGGCTGGAGGAGGTTACAGAGATGGTGAGGTTTGTAGGGGCTGGAGGAGGTTACAGAGATAGGGAGGGTTGTAGGGGCTGGAGGAGGTTACAGAGATAGGGAGGGTTGTAGGGGCTGGAGGAGGTTACAGATATAGGGAGGTTTGTAGGGGCTGGAGGAGGTTACAGAGATGGTGAGGTTTGTAGGGGCTGGAGGAGGTTACAGAGATGGGGAGGTTTGTAGGGGCTGGAGGAGGTTACAGAGATCGGGAGTGTTGTACGGGCTGGAGGAGGTTACACAGATAGGGAGGTTTGCAGGGGCTGGAGGAGGTTACAGATATAGGGAGGTTTGCAGGAGCTGGAGGAGGTTACAGAGATAGGGAGGTTTGTAGGGGCTGGAGGAGGTTACAGAGATGGTGAGGTTTGTAGGGGCTGGAGGAGGTTACAGAGATGGGGAGGTTTGTAGGGGCTGGAGGAGGTTACAGAGATAGGGATGATTGTAGGGACTGGAGGAGGTTGCAGAGATGGGGAGGTTTGTAGGGGCTGGAGGAGGTTACAGAGATGGGGAGGTTTGTAGGGGCTGGAGGAGGTTACAGAGATAGGGATGATTGTAGGGACTGGAGGAGGTTACAGAGATGGGGAGGTTTGTAGGGGCTGGAGGAGGTTACAGAGATAGGGAAAGTTGTAGGAGCTGGAGGATGTTACAGAGATAGGGAGGGTTGTAGGGGCTGGAGGAGGTTACAGATATAGGGAGGGTTGTAGGGGCTGGAGGAGGTTACAGAGATAGGGAGGTTTGTAGGGGCTGGAGGAGGTTACAGACATAGGGAGGGTTGTAGGGGCTGGAGGAGGTTACAGAGATGGGGAGGTTTGTAGGGGCTGGAGGAGGTTACAGAGATGGGGAGGTTTGTAGGGGCTGGAGGAGGTTAAGGGCAGCACGGTAGCACAAGGGGATAACACTGTGGCTTCACAGCGCCAGGGTCCCAGGTTCGATTCCCCGCTGGGTCACTGTCTGTGCGGAGTCTGCACGTTCTCCCCGTGTCTGCGTGGGTTTCCTCCGGGTGCTCCGGTTTCCTCCCACAGTCCAAAGACGTGCAGGTTAGGTGGATTGGCCGTGATAAATTGCCCTTAGTGACCAAAAAAGGTTAGGAGGGGTTATTGGGTTACGGGGATAGGGTGGAAGTGAGGGCTTAAGTGGGTCGGTGCAGACTCGATGGGCTGAATGGCCTCCTTCTGCACTGTATGTTCTATGTCTACCTCTATGAGGTTACATAGGGAGGGTTGTAGGGACTAGAGGAGGTTACAGAGATAGGGATGATGGTAGGGACTGGAGGAGGTTACAGAGATGGGGAGGTTTGTAGGGGCTGGAGGAGGTTACAGAGATAGGGAAAGTTGTAGGAGCTGGAGGATGTTACAGAGATAGGGAGGGTTGTAGGGGCTGGAGGAGGTTACAGAGTTTGGGAGGGCTGTAGGGACTAGAGGAGGTTACAGAGATAGGGAGGGTTGTAGGGGCTGGAGGTGGTTACAGAGATAGGGAGGGTTGTAGGGGCTGGAGGAGGTTACAAAGATAGGGAGTGTTGTCGGGGCTGGAGGAGGTTACAGAGATAGGGAGGGTTGTCGGGGCTGAAGGAGGTTACAGAGATAGGGATGATTGTAGGGACTGGAGGAGGTTACAGAGATGGGGAGGTTTGTAGGGGCTGGAGGAGGTTACAGAGATCGGGAAAGTTGTAGGAGCTGGAGGATGTTACAGAGATAGGGAGGGTTGTAGGGGCTGGAGGAGGTTACAGAGTTAGGGAGGGCTGTAGGGACTAGAGGAGGTTACAGAGATAGGGAGGGTTGTAGGGGCTGGAGGTGGTTACAGAGATAGGGAGGGTTGTAGGGGCTGGAGGAGGTTACAGAGATAGGGAGGGTTGTTGGGGCTGAAGGAGGTTACAGAGATAGGGAGGGTTGTAGGGGCTGGAGGAGGTTACAGAGATAGGGAGGGTTGTCGGGGCTGGAGGAGGTAACAGAGATAAGGAGGGATGTAGGGGCTGGAGGAGGTTACAGCGATAGGGAGGGTTGTAGAGGAGGTTACAGTGATAGGGAGGGTTGTAGAGGCTAGAGGAGGTTACAGAGATAGGGAGGGTTGTAGAGTCTGGAGGTGGGTAAAGAGATAGGGAGGTTTGTAGGGATGGAAGAGGTTACAGAGATAGGGAGGGCTGTAAGAACTGGAGGAGGCTACAGAGATTGGGAAGGTTGTCAGGACTGGAGGAGGTTACAGAGATCGGGAGGATTGCAGGGACTGGAGGAGGTTACAGAGATAGGGAGAATTGTAGGGATGGAGTTGGTAAAAGGGATAAGGAGGTTGTAGGGCCTTGAGGTGGTTCCAAAAATAGGGAAGGTTGTAGGGGGTGAATGAAGTTACAGAGATAGAGAGGGTGGTAGAGATTGGAAAAGTTACAGAGATAGAGAATATTAAGGCCTTGGAGAGATTTGAAAAAAAAAGGGTAGACGTTTGTATTTGAGGTTTTCCCTGACTGTTCAGCAGTGTAGCTGAGCGAGCACAGAGGTAATGGATTTGATGTGACTTAATCCAAGAGCCTTGAGTTGTAGCTGTCCCCAGACCTATGGGTGGTAGCAATTGGGAAACGAGCCATAACTCTGTTGTAATTGCCAAACTTTGAAATAAGAAAGGTCAGTCAAAGGGTTCAGGAGCAGATGAGCTGAGGCGAAGTGGGGCTCAGAGTGGTCATCAGGCAAAAATCCTCAATCTGGACAGTAATGTGGCCCTTGCAAGGTTGAAAGAATTAAAATGAATGTCGGTACAACCCACCATCGAATCTCAATGCTGACCCCAGTTGTGGGAGTGGCCTGTACCTTTGAGAGAATCCAGGGGGCTCGGCATGGTTAGTTGGTGTCTTCAACGAGGACTTGACAGTATAATTTAGAGATTTACGGTCAAGAGCGTGTAGAATAGGGGTGAAAGAGAAAATGAGAAAGGAAGAGAATTGAGAATAAGAGAGAACTGGAGAGAAAATGAAATGAAAACCGCTTATTGTCACAAGTTGGCTTCAAATGAAGTTACTGTGAAAAGCCCCTAGTCGCCACATTCCGGCGCCTGGTACGGGAATTGAACCGTGCTGCTGGCCTGCCTTGGTCTGCTTTCAAAGCCGGCGTTTTAGCCCTGTGCTAAACCAGCCCCTGAGAGGAGCAACGGCAAAGAGGAATTGGGGTGAGATCGAGAATTGGGAGAGGAAATGGAATGAGGGAGGAGAAATGGTGTTGAGAGAGAGAATGAGGGAGAGGAGGAGGAGGGAGAAGAAGAGAGTGAGATTGGGCGGAGAGAATGAGAGAACGAGAGCGGGAGAGAGATTAAGTGGAGTTACAAGGGAGTGAGAAAGAGACAATAACGGGGTTGAGGGGGAGAACGTGGAAAGAGAGGGGAAGGTGGTGAGGGAAAGAATGAGAGGAAGGAGGAATGGCATTCAGGGAGAGAATGAGGGATAAGAGGAGATTGGTGTGTGAGAGAGAGATTAAATGGAGATAAAAGAGAATGACAGAAGGGGAGTGGGAGAGGGAGGGTTGAGAGAGAATAGGGAAATAGAGGGGAATGAGAATGTGGTTGAGAATAACAGAAAGGTGGGAAATAGGGTGAATGAGAAAATAAGAGAGGGAGGGAAGGACAGGGAATAAAGTTAGAAAAAGAACGAGGGAGGGAGAGAGTGGAACGTGGGTCGAGGGAGAGAGGAGAAATTGAGGTAAGAGAGAGAATGAGAGAGGTAGGTAGAGGTGAAATGGGTTGAAGAGAGAAGGAAAGGGAAGAGGGAGGGATAGAGAGGAGAGAGGCTGAGCGAGCGAAGAAGAGAGGATCAAAGAAGAGAGAAAGGGGAAATGTGGGTGGGAAACATAGAGAAGGGAGGAATGAGAGAGAGCGAGAATGAGAGTGGGAGAGAGAAAAACAATCCAATGAAGGAGTATGAGGGTGAGATGGAATGGAAAGAGAGAGAGAGATAAAGAAGAAAAGCAGGCCGAAGATAGAGAGAAAATGAGGAACGGAGAATCACAAGGCAGCGAGAAAGAGAGTGAATGGAGGAGAGGCTCAAGAGAGGGAAAGAGGGATAGTGGGACGGGGAGAGTGACAAAGGTGGGACGGAGATCAAGGCAGAGAGAAGAGACTGAAAGAGAGGGGAAGTGGGAGAGGCGAGGACGGAGAGAGTGAGCGTCAATGGCGATGTGAAGAAATAAATTGAGGAGAGAAAGCACATGACAGTACGGTAGCACAGCGGTCAGCACTGCTGCTTCACAGGTCCAGGGTCCCAGGTTCGATTCCCGGCTTGGGTCGCTGTCTCTGCGGAGTCTGCACGTCCTCCCCGTGTGTGCGTGGGTTTCCTCCGGGTGCTCCGGTTTCCACCCACAGTCCAAAGACGTGCAGGTTAGGTGGATTGGCCGTGCTAAATTGCCCAAAAAGGTTAGGAGGGGTTACTGGGTTACGGGGATAGGGTGGAAGTGAGGGCTTAAGTGGGTCAATGCAGACTCGATGGGCCGAATGGCCTCCTTCTGCACTGTATGTTCTATGGAAGAGTGCAGAGGGAGTAAGAGACAGGGAAAGAAGAGAGGGAATAGAGGAGTTAGAGAGAGGGGATGGGAGAGTAAGTTAAGGGGAGGAGGGGAGAGGGATGGAAGATGAAGGGTGTTATGGCACGCGGTTATGAAAAACTGTTCTAAGGTCACATTTTAAAAATACATTTGGGACTGAGTTTGACGATTATTTTCACAATGGCTCCCGGCTACCAGGCAGAAGTGTGGATTTCAATTATCTTTTCCTGACGACTCGAGGGGACCAGGATGTATTCCTCGGGTGTATTTATACAAAGATTGTTCAGAAGGTGTACAGTGTTGGCTTTCGTTAACAGGGGGATTGAGTTTAAGAGCGGCGAGGTTTTACTGCAGCTTTTCAAACCCTGGTTAGACCACACTTGGAATATTGTGTCCAGTTCTGGTCGCCTCATTATAGGAAGGATATGGATGCTTTGGAGAGGGTGCAGAGGAGATTTACCAGGATGCTGCCTGGACTGGAGGGCATGCCTTAGGAAGAAAGGTTGAGGGAGCTCGGGCTTTTCTCACTGGAGCGAAGAAGGCAGAGAGGTGACTTGATAGAGGTGTACAAGGTGATGAGAGGCATGGATAGAGTGGATAGCCAGAGACTGTTCCCCAGGGTGGAAATGGCTGTCACGAGGGGGACATAATTTTCAGGTGATTGGAAGAAGGTATAGGGGCGATGTCAGGGGTAGGTTCTTTACACAGAGAGTGGTGGGTATGTGGAATGCACTGCCAGCAGAGGTGGTGGAGTCTGAGTCATTGGGGACATTTAAGCGACTCTTGGACAGACACATGGACAGCAGTAAATTGAGGGGGTAGGTTAGGTTGATCTGAGATTAGGATAACTGGTCGGCACAACATCGTGGGCCGAAGGGCCTGGACTGTGCTGTACCGTTCTATGTTCCATGTTCTAATTGACACTTGCCTTGTATGGAAAGAGACCTGGCATTATTGTGCCATGAAATGAAATGAAATGAAAATCTCTTATTGTCACAAGTAGGCTTCAAATGAAGTTACTGTGAAAAGCCCCTAGTCGCCACATTCCGGCACCTGTTCGGGGAGGCTGTCACGGGAATCGAACCGTGCTGCTGGCCTGCCTTGGTCTGCTTTCAAAGCCAGCGATTTAGCCCTGTGCTAAACAGCCCTGGTGGCCACCTTGCCTTACCTGGAGTGAAAAGGGCAGGTCCACAGAGAAAACTCTTGATACATCGATGGAGAAGAAGTAGGCCTCAACCCTGGGAGAGAGGGAGGGACATCCAGAAACATATAATGCTCTAAGTATCTGGGCAGTTAAAAGTGCCCCAGCTTCAGAAACCAGGAACCTTCTCTCCCCCCCCCCCAACCCCCCCTGTAACCTTGATTCCATCCACAAAACTCATCTTGCTGAATCAACCGTTGGAAATTCGACCGTGGAAGGCCTCGCAGCTGCAGGGACAACTCTGCAACCGAAAGACCTTCCCGTCAAACAATGCAACATCTCAACTTCAAAGATATCCGGCCCGCGGTGAATAACAGGAACAATAGTGTAGCGTGTCCTCCAGTGGCAATGGTGGGAGAGATCACTGGAGGACACGCGTGTCCCCTGCCAGGGGCTGAGCAGCACCTTTAGTCAGCTGGGGGACCAGAGGCCATGAGGCAAAATGGGGGGGGTGGTAAAGCAACCAGAACTAAGGCAGTGTGGCAGGAGCCGAGGTCAGCTGGAGGTGCCCGAGGGTGTCTGATGAACCAGGAAGGAGAATTGGGACCCAGTCAGACTAGCTGGCAGTAGCCTGGGCGGGATCCTCTCATCCGACAATTCTCCGCCTGGGATGGGACGAGTGGCCATAACAGATAACCCGAGTCCCGCCGTCGCCGTTCTAACCTGCTCTTCGCCAGCGGGACCCTGGTGTGGCAGGTCCGGGGGCGGCCGGTGGGGGGGTTCAACACCGGGGGGGGGTCTCTGTTGTGGCCTGGCCCTGTGGGGGGACAGGGCGGGGTTCAACACCGGGGGGCATCTCTGTTGTGGCCTGGCCCTGTGGGGGAACAGGGGGAGGTTCGACACCGGGGGGGGGTCTCCGTTGTGGCCTGTCCCTGTGGGGGGACAGGGGGAGGTTTGACACCGGGGGGGGGGGGTCTCCGTTGTGGCCTGGCCCTGTGGGGGGACAGGGGGAGGTTCGACACCGGGGGGGGGGGGTCTCCGTTGTGGCCTGTCCCTGTGGGGGGGCAGGGGGGGGTTCAACACCGGGGAGGGGTCTCTGTTGTGGCCTGTCCCTGTGGGGGGGACAGGGGGGGGTTCAACACCGGGGAGGGGTCTCTGTTGTGGCCTGTCCCTGTGGGGGGGACAGGGGGGGTTCAATACCGGGGAGGGGTCTCCGTTGTGGCCTGTCCCTGTGGGGGGGACAGGGGGAGGTTCGACACCAGGGGGGAGGGGGTCTCTGTTGTGG
This sequence comes from Scyliorhinus torazame, assembly GCF_047496885.1. NCBI lineage: Eukaryota > Metazoa > Chordata > Chondrichthyes > Carcharhiniformes > Scyliorhinidae > Scyliorhinus > Scyliorhinus torazame. Next base: position 39,783,210 of record NC_092710.1, on the reverse strand, counting down.
CCTGGCCCGCGATCGGGGCCCACCTCTCGGGTTGGGGGCCTCCTTTCTTCCGCGCCGGCCCCTGTAGCCCTGCGCTATGTTGCGTCGATGCCGGCGCAGAGAAGGGAGCCATTAAGCATGCGCGGACCCCGGGGCGCCCATCTGACGCCGGTTTCGGCAGCTGGAGCGGCGAGGGTCGCTCCAGTGCCATGCTGGCCCCCTGTAGGGGCCAGAATTGCTGATTTTGAGGCCATGTTGACGCCTTCGAGAAACGTGACAGCGTTTACGACCGTATCAACAGTTAGCCTCAGGCTCGGAGAATCCCGACCCCTGCGTCTGCGACAGCGAGGAGCAGGGTGTCTGCCAGGAGCTGGGCAGCTGGACCACCCTGAAGACGGCTGGTAAGTGGCAGCGTTGAGGAGCCGAGACTTGGGTGGGCATTGTGGCGCGCCACTGACAGGTGTCGGCCCGTTGGGGGAAGGTGGTGCGGGGTGCGCAGCAAGATGGCTGCCTTGCAGGCCCCGGCAATGGCGGTCCGTGCCTGGACACCGCCCCAGTCCCCCCTGCGGGATCACCGCGGCCCCGTACCCCCATCACTGCCCCGGCCCTGGCAGGGTCCGCCACGCCCCCCTCGCCCCGCCCCCGCCAGCCAGCCGGACCAGTGTCAGGACCGACCCCTCACGGTCGCGCCTCTGCATGTCCCGATTTCTAGAAGCACAGGTGAACCTCGAGGTCAGGAATTCCCCACAGGGGAGGCGGAGCATCGTGGAGGCCTCGGGGAATACCAGGTCAGGCCCGCTGGTGATATGCAAACGCTGTTTGCTGTGCGCGTGGAGCACAAGGCATTGACACTGCTGTCAATGCAGCGGAGGATTGCGATTGGGCGTCACCGTGGCACCCGGCTCGATTTCAGCGGCATGACCGCTTCTCCGCACAGTCACCTTTCCTGACTCCGGCGTTGGCGGGTGGGAGGACCCCACCCCCATGTCTGATGAGGCTCCTGACCCAATCCAGGGCTGGAAGGGAATAGAAGTTGCTCCACAATTGCGCTAAGTTCGGAAATGGATTACCTCTAAATTTTGCTCGAGGTGTTCGGTGGATTGGCCGTGCCAAATTGCCCTTAATGACGAAAAAAGGTTAGGAGGGGTTATTGGGTTACGGGGATAGGATGGAAGTGAAGGCTTAAGTGGGTCGGTGCAGACTCGATGGGCCGAATGGCCTCCTTCTGCACTGTATGCTCTACGTTCTTGTCAAAGATAGTATGAGAGTCATCGATTGGTTCACAGACCAGCGCTGAGAAACCATTTCAAGACTCTATTCTTTGCCCCTGAACCATTGCCTTTTTAAACATTTGGCAGTGTTTCTCTACTTTTGTTATTTTTCGGTGTGTGAATGAGTGTGTGTCTGAGCAGGTGTGTGTGTGAGAATGAGTGTGTGTCTGAGTAGGTGTGTGTGTGAGAATGAGTGTGTGTCTGAGTAGGTGTGTGTGTGAGAATGTGTGTGTGTCTGAGTAGGTGTGTGTGTGAGAATGAGTGTGTGTCTGAGTAGGTGTGTGTGTGAGAATGAGTGTGTGTCTGAGTAGGTGTGTGTGTGAGAATGAGTGTGTGTCTGAGTAGGTGTGTGTGTGAGAATGTGTGTGTCTGAGTAGGTGTGTGTGAGAATGAGTGTGTGTCTGAGTAGGTGTGTGTGTGAAAATGAGTGTTTGTCTGAGTAGGTGTGTGTGTGAGAATGAGTGTGTGTCTGAGTAGGTGTGTGTGTGAGAATGAGTGTGTGTCTGAGAAGGTGTGTGTGTGAGAATGAGTGTGTGTCTGAGCAGGTGTGTGTGAGAATGAGTGTGTGTCTGAGTAGGTGTGTGTGAGAATGAGTGTGTGTCTGAGTAGGTGTGTGTGTGAGAATGAGTGTGTGTCTGAGCAGGTGTGTGTGAGAATGAGTGTGTGTCTGAGCAGGTGTGTGTGAGAATGAGTGTGTGTCTGAGTAGGTGTGTGTGAGAATGAGTGTGTGTCTGAGTAGGTGTGTGTGTGAGAATGAGTGTGTGCCTGAGTAGGTGTGTGTGAGAATGTGTGTGTGTCTGAGTAGGTGTGTGTGTGAGAATGAGTGTGTGTCTGAGTAGGTGTGTGTGTGTGAGAATGAGTGTGTGTCTGAGCAGGTGTGTGTGAGAATGAGTGTGTGTCTGAGTAGGTGTGTGTGTGAGAATGAGTGTGTGTCTGAGTAGGTGTGTGTGTGAGAATGAGTGTGTGTCTGAGTAGGTGTGTGTGTGGGAATGAGTGTGTGTCTGAGCAGGTGTGTGTGTGAGAATGAGTGTGTGTCTGAGTAGGTGTGTGTGTGAGAATGAGTTTGTGTCTGAGTGGGTGTGTGTGTGAGAATGAGTGTGTGTCTGAGTAGGTGTGTGTGTGAGAATGAGTGTGTGTCTGAGTAGGTGTGTGTGTGTGAGAATGAGTGTGTGCTTGAGAAGGTGTGTCTGTGAGAATGAGTGTGTGTCTGAGTAGGTGTGTGTGTAAGGATGAGTTTGTGCCTGAGTAGGTGTGTGTGTGTGTGAGAATGAGTGTGTGCTTGAGTAGGTATGTGTGAGAATGAGTGTGTGTCTGGGTAGGTGTGTGTGTGAGAATGAGTGTGTGTCTGAGTAGGTGTGTGTGTGAGAATGAGTGTGTGTCTGAGTAGGTGTGTGTGTGAGAATGAGTGTGTGTCTGGGTAGGTGTGTGTGTGAGAATGAGTGTGTGTCTGGGTAGGTGTGTGTGTGAGAATGAGTGTGTGTCTGAGTAGGTGTGTGTGTGAGAATGAGTGTGTGTCTGGGTAGGTGTGTGTGTGAGAATGAGTGTGTGTCTGAGTAGGTGTGTGTGTGAGAATGAGTGTGTGTCTGAGTAGGTGTGTGTGTGAGAATGCGTGTGTGTCTGGGTAGGTGTGTGTGTGAGAATGAGTGTGTGTCTGGGTAGGTGTGTGTGTGAGAATGAGTGTGTGTCTGAGTAGGTGTGTGTGTGAGAATGAGTGTGTGTCTGGGTAGGTGTGTGTGTGAGAATGAGTGTGTGTCTGAGTAGGTGTGTGTGTGAGAATGAGTGTGTGTCTGAGTAGGTGTGTGTGTGAGAATGAGTGTGTGTCTGAGTAGGTGTGTGTGTGAGAATGAGTGTGTGTCTGGGTAGGTGTGAGTGTGAGAATGAGTGTGTGTCTGAGTAGGTGTGTGTGTGAGAATGGGTGTGTGTCTGGGTAGGTGTGTGTGTGAGAATGAGTGTGTGTCTGAGTAGGTGTGTGTGAGAAAATGAGTGTGTGTCTGAGTAGGTGTGTGTGTGTGAATGTGTGTGTGTCTGAGTAGGTGTGTGTGTGAGAATGTGTGTGTGTCTGACTAGGTGTGTGTGTGTGAGAATGAGTGTGTGTCTGAGTAGGTGTGTGCGTGAGAATGAGTGTGTGTCTGAGTATGTGTGTGTGTGAGAATGTGTGTGTGTCTGAGTAGGTATGAGTGTGTGTCTGAGTAGGTGTGTGTGTGAGAATGTGTGTGTGTCTGACTAGGTGTGTGTGTGAGAATAGGTGTGTGTGTGAGAATGAGTGTGTCTGAGAAGGTGTGTGTGAGAATGAGTGTGTGTCTGAGAAGGTGTGTGTGAGAATGAGTGTGTCTGAGAAGGTGTGTGTGAGAATGTGTGTGTGTCTGAGTAGGTGTGTGTGTGAGAATGTGTGTGTGTCTGAGTAGGTGTGTGTGTGTGAGAATGAGTGTGTGTCTGACTAGGTGTGTGTGTGAGAATGAGTGTGTGTCTGAGAAGGTGTGTGTGTGAGAATGAGTGTGTGTCTGAGAAGGTGTGTGTGAGAATGAGTGTGTGTCTGAGAAGGTGTGTGTGTGAGAATGAGTGTGTGTCTGAGTAGGTGTGTGTGAAAATGAGTGTGTCTGAGAAGGTGCGTGTGTGAGAATGTGTGTGTGTCTGAGTAGGTGTGTGTGTGAGAATGAGTGTGTGTCTGAGTAGGTGTGTGTGTGAGAATGTGTGTGTGTCTGAGTAGGTGTGTGTGTGTGAGAATGAGTGTGTGTCTGAGAAGGTGTGTGTGTGAGAATGAGTGTGTGTCTGAGAAGGTGTGTGTGTGAGAATGAGTGTGTGTCTGAGAAGGTGTGTGTGTGAGAATGAGTGTGTGTCTGAGAAGGTGTGTGTGTGAGAATGAGTGTGTGTCTGAGAAGGTGTGTGTGTGAGAGTGAGTGTGTGTCTGAGAAGGTGTGTGTGTGAGAATGAGTGTGTGTCTGAGTAGGTGTGTGTGTGAGAATGCGTGTGTGTCTGGGTAGGTGTGTGTGTGAGAATGAGTGTGTGTCTGAGAAGGTGTGTGTGTGAGAATGAGTGTGTGTCTGAGAAGGTGTGTGTGTGAGAATGAGTGTGTGTGAGTTTGTGAATGTATGTACGTGAGTATCGGGACTAGAAAGAGCTGGATTGTGGGCGATAGAGGGGTAAGAGGTGAAGAGAAAGGGTGGGGAGAGAGAGGGACGTGGCGAAGAGGGTTCAAGAGGCAGAGAGCAAGGGATGAGGAAGGAGCCAGACCAAGAGAGGATTTCGTAACAAGCAGAAACATCACTGATGGGTGGAGCAGTGAGAGAGAGGAAACTTACACAAAGCCAGTACCACTGTGCAAAGATAAAAAGAGAGGCAGTGAGAGAGAGAGAGAGAGAGAGAGAGAGAGTGAAGGTGAAGATGGCAGCACAAAAAGTGTTGGGTGGTTTGGACAAGACTTCAGCTGTCACCTCTGAAATTCAGGCCATCGTTCGCTCGGTAAGTATCTAATTTTCTCAATATCCTCCTTATCTCCAAAGTGAGCAACATGACTCCCCCTGGTCCCTCGTCACCTTCAGTCTCCGAGGCCATCTCAAACCAACTGACAGGCAATGAAGAATTTCATGGGAGTTTTTAGGAAATGGAGGTTTGCAAACAGCGAATGTCCAGACGCACCAATGTGACACTGACCTTTTAAAGTGTTTCAGTCAGGTTGGGAAAGGGATGCATTTTTGGAACTATGCAGGACCCTGTGGAGAAATTAACGAATGTTCATTGTTCAGCAATGCCTGTGGGATCTGACACATCAACTGTAGTGGACAGAGGGGGATGAGCTTAGCACATCTTCAAAGAACAAGTGCAGCACTCAGTCAGTACTGACCCTCTGATAGAGCAGCACTCCGTCAGTACTGACCCTCTGACAGTGCAGCACTCCCTCAGTACTGACCCTCTGACAGTGCAGCACTCCCTCAGTACTCACCATCTGACAGTGCAGCACTCCCTCAGTACTGACCCTCTGACAGTGCAGCACTCCCTCAGCACTGACCCTCTGACTGTGCAGCACTCCCTCAGTACTGACCCTCTGACAGTGCAGCACTCCCTCAGTACTGACCCTCTGATAGTGCAGCACTCCCTCAGTACTGACCCTCTGACAGTGCAGCACTCCCTCAGTACTCACCATCTGACAGTGCAGCACTCCCTCAGTACTGGCCCTCTGACAGTGCAGCACTCCCTCAGTACTCACCATCTGACAGTGCAGCACTCCCTCAGTACTGACCCTCTGACGGTGCAGCACTCCCTCAGCACTGACCCTCTGACAGTGCAGCACTCCCTCAGTACTGACCCTCTGACAGTGAGCACTCCCTCAGTACTGACCATCTGACAGTGCAGCACTCCCTCAGTACTGACCCTCTGACAGTGCAGCACTGCCTCAGCACTGACCCTCTGACAGTGCGGCACTCACTCAGTTCTGACCCTCGGACAGTGCAGCATTCCCTCAGTACTATCCCGCTGACAGTGCAGCACTCCCTCAGTACTGACCCTCTGACAGTGCAGCACTCCCTCAGTACTAACCATCTGACAGTGCAGCACTCCCTCAGTACTGACCCTCTGACAGTGCAGCACTCCCTCAATACTGACCCTCGGACAGTGCAGCATTTCCTCAGTACTAACCCTCTGATAGAGCAGCACTCCCTCAGTACTGACCCTCTGACAGTGCAGCATTCCCTCAGTACTAACCATCTGACAGTGCAGCACTCCCTCAGTACTGACCCTCTGACAGTGCAGCACTCCCCCAGTACTGACCCTTCGACAGTGCAGCACTCCCTCAGTACTGACACTCTGACAGTGCAGCATTCCCTCAGTACTGACCCTCTGACATTGCAGCTCTCCCTCAGTACTGGCCCTCTGACAGTGCAGCATTCCCTCAGTACTAACCCTCTGATAGAGCAGCACTCGCTCAGTACTGACCCTCTGACAGTGCAGCACTCCCTCAGTACTGACCCTCTGACAGTGCAGCATTCCCTCAGTACTCACCCTCTGATAGAGCAGCACTCCCTCATTACGACCCTCTGACAGTGCAGCACTCCCCCAGTACTGACCCTTTGACAGTGCAGCACTCCCTCAGGACTGACACTCTGACAGTGCAGCATTCCCTCAGTAATGACTGTCTGACTGTGCAGCATTTCTCAGTACTGACCCTCTGACAGTGCAGCACTCCCTCAGTACTGACCCTCTGACAGTGCAGCACTCCCTCAGTGCTGACCCTCTGACAGTGCAGCACTCCCTCAGTACTGATCCTCCGACAGTGCAGCACTCCCTCAGTACTGACCCTCTGACAGTGCAGCATTCCCTCAGTACTCACCTTCTGACAGTGCAGCATTCCCTCAGTACTGATACTCTGACAGTGCACCACTCCCTCAGTACTGACCCTCTGACAGTGCAGCATTCCCTCAGTACTCACCCTCTGACAGTGCAGAATTCCCTCAGTACTAACCCTCTGACAATCAGCATTCCCTCAGTACTGATCCTCCGACAGTGCAGCACTCCCTCAGTACTGACCCTCTGACAGTGCAGCATTCCCTCAGTACTCACCTTCTGACAGTGCAGCATTCCCTCAGTACTGATACTCTGACAGTGCAGCATTCCCTCAGTACTCACCTTCTGACAGTGCAGCATTCCCTCAGTACTGACCCTCTGACAGTGCAGCACTCCCTCAGTACTGACCCTTCGACAGTGCAGCACTCCCTCAATACTGACCCTCTGACAGTGCAGCACTCCCTCAGTACTGATCCTCCGACAGTGCAGCACTCCCTCAGTACTGACCCTCTGACAGTGCAGCATTCCCTCAGTACTCACCTTCTGACAGTGCAGCATTCCCTCAGTACTGATACTCTGACAGTGCACCACTCCCTCAGCACTGACCCTCTGACAGTGCAGCATTCCCTCAGTACTCTCCCTCTGACAGTGCAGAATTCCCTCAGTACTAACCCTCTGACAATCAGCATTCCCTCATTAATGACTGTCTGACAGTGGAGTATTCCTCAGTACTGACCCTCTGACAGTGCAGCACTCCCTCAGTACTGACCCTCTGACAGTGCAGGATTCCCTCAGTAACGACTGTCTGACAGTGCAGCATTCCCTCAGTACTGGCCCTCTGACAGTGCAGCTCTCCCTCAGTACTGACCCTCTGACAGTGCACCACTCCCTCAGTACTGACCCGCTGACAGTCAGCACTCCCTCAGTACTGACCCTCTGACAGTGCAGCACTCCCTCAGTACTGACCCTCTGACATTGCAGCTCTCCCTCAGTACTGGCCCTCTGACAGTGCAGCATTCCCTCAGTACTAACCCTCTGATAGAGCAGCACTCGCTCAGTACTGACCCTCTGACAGTGCAGCATTCCCTCAGTACTAACCCGCTGACAGTGCAGCACTCCCTCAGTACTGACCCTCTGACAGTGCAGCATTCCCTCAGTACTCACCCTCTGATAGAGCAGCACTCCCTCAGTACCAACCCTCTGACAGTGCAGCACTCCCCCAGTACTGACCCTTTGACAGTGCAGCACTCCCTCAGGACTGACACTCTGACAGTGCAGTATTCCCTCAGTAATGACTGTCTGACAGTGCAGCATTCCTCAGTACTGACCCTCTGACAGTGCAGCACTCCCTCAGTACTGACCCTCTGACAGTGCAGCACTCCCTCAGTACTGACCCTCTGACAGTGCAGCACTCCCTCAGTACTGACCCTCTGACAGTGCAGCATTCCCTCAGTACTGATCCTCCGACAGTGCAGCACTCCATCAGTACTGACCCTCTGACAGTGCAGCATTCCCTCAGTGCTCACCCTCTGACAGTGCATCATTCCCTCAGTACTCACCATTTGACAGTGCAGCACTCCCTCAGTACTGACCCTCTGACAGTGCAGCACTGGCTCAGTACTGACCCTCTGACATTGCAGCTCTCCCTCAGTACTGGCCCTCTGACAGTGCAGCATTCCCTCAGTACTAACCCTCTGATAGAGCAGCACTCGCTCAGTACTGACACTCTGACAGTGCAGCATTCCCTCAGTACTAACCCGCTGACAGTGCAGCACTCCCTCAGTACTGACCCTCTGACAGTGCAGCATTCCCTCAGTACTCACCCTCTGATAGAGCAGCACTCCCTCAGTACTGACCCTCTGACAGTGCAGCATTCCCTCAGTACTGATCCTCCGACAGTGCAGCACTCCATCAGTACTGACCCTCTGACAGTGCAGCATTCCCTCAGTGCTCACCCTCTGACAGTGCAGCATTCCCTCAGTACTAACCATTTGACAGTGCAGCACTCCCTCAGTACTGACCCTCTGACAGTGCAGCACTGGCTCAGTACTGACCCACTGACAGTGCAGGATTCCCTCAGTAATGACTGTCTGACAGTGCAGCACTCCCTCAGTACTGGCCCTCTGACAGTGCAGCTCTCCCTCAGTACTGACCCTCTGACAGTGCAGCACTCCCTCAGTACTGACCCGCTGACAGTCAGCACTCCCTCAGTACTGACCCTCTGACAATGCAGCAATCCCTCAGTACTGACCATCTGACATTGCAGCTCTCCCTCAGTACTGGCCCACTGACAGTGCAGCACGCACTCAGTACTGACCCTCTGACAGTGCAGCTCTCCCTCAGTAATGACTGTCTGACAGTGCAGCATTCCTCAGTACTGACCCTCTGACTTTGCAGCTCACCCTCAGTACTGACCCTCTGACAGTGCAGCACTCCCTCAGTACTGACCCTCTGACAGTGCAGCACTCCATCAGTACTGACCCTCTGACAGTGCAGTAGTCCCTCAGTACTGACCCTCTGACATTGCAGCACTCCCTCAGTACTGGCCCTCTGACAGTACACCACTCCCTCAGTACTGACATTCTGACAGTGCACCACTCCCTCAGTACTGACCCTCTGTCAGTGCAGCACTCCCTCAATACTGACCCTCGGACAGTGCAGCATTTCCTCAGTACTAACCCTCTGATAGAGCAGCACTCCCTCAGTACTGACCCTCTGACAGTGCAGCATTCCCTCAGTACTGACCCTCTGACAGTGCATCATTCCCTCAGTACTCACCCTCTGATAGAGCAGCACTCCCTCATTACTGACCCTCTGACAGTGCAGCATTCCCTCAGTACTCACCCTCTGACAGTGCAGCATTCCCTCAGTACTTACCCTCTGACAGTGCAGCATTCCCTCAGTAATGACTGTCTGAGAGTGCAGTATTCCTCAGTACTGTCCCTCTGACAGTGCAGCACTCCCTCAGCACTGACCCTCTGACAGTGCAGCACGCCCGCAGTACTGACCCTCTGACAGGCAGTACTCCCCCAGTACTCACCCTTTGACAGTGCAGCACTCCCTCAGTACTGATCCTCCGACAGTGCAGCACTCCATCAGTACTGACCCTCTGACAGTGCAGCATTCCCTCAGTACTCACCCTCTGACAGTGCAGCATTCCCTCAGTACTAACCCTCTGACAGTGCGGCGCTCCCTCAGTACTGACCCTCTGACAGTGCAGCACTCCCTCAGTACTGACCCTCTGACATTGCAGCTCTCCCTCAGTACTCACCCTCTGACAGTGCAGCATTCCCTCAGTACTAACCCTCTGACAGTGCGGCGCTCCCTCAGTACTCACCCTTTGACAGTGCAGCACTCCCTCAGTACTGACCCTCTGACAGTGCAGCACTCCCTCAGTACTGACCCTCTGACATTGCAGCTCTCCCTCAGTACTAACCCTCTGACAGTGCAGCTCTCACACAGTACTGACCCTCTGACAGTGCAGCACTCCCTCAGTACAGGCCCTCTGACAGTGCAGCTCTCCCTCAGTACTGATCCGCTGACAGTCAGCACTCCCTCAATACTGACCCTCTGACAATGCAGCAATCCCTCTGTACTGACCATCTGACATTGCAGCTCTCCCTCATTACTGACCCTCTGACAGTGCAGGACTCCCTCAGTACTGACCTTCTGACAGTGCAGCACTCCCTCAGTACTGGCCCTCTGACAGTGCAGCACTCCCTCAGTACTGACCCTCTGACAGTGCAGCACTCCCTCAGCACTGACCCTCTGACAGTGCAGCACTCCCTCAGTACTGACCCTCTGACAGTGCAGCACTCCCTCAGTACTGACCATCTGATAGTGCAGCACTCCCCCAGTACTCACCATTTGACAGTGCAGCACTCCCTCAGTACTGACCCTCTGACAGTGCAGCACTGGCTCAGTACTGACCCTCTGACATTGCAGCTCTCCCTCAGTACTAACCCTCTGACAGTGCAGCACTCACACAGTACTGACCCTCTGACAGTGCAGGATTCCCTCAGTAATGACTGTCTGACAGTGCAGCACTCCCTCAGTACTGGCCCTCTTACAGTGCAGCACTCACTCAGTACTGACCCTCTGACAGTGCAGCACTCCCTCAGTAATGACTGTCTGACAGTGCAGCATTCCTCAGTATTGACCCTCTGACAGTGCAGCACTCCCTCAGTACTGACCATCTGACAGTGCAGCACTCCATCAGTACTGACCCTCTGACAGTGCAGCACTCACTCAGTACTGACCCTCTAAACAGTGCAGTAGTCCCTCAGTACTGAACCTCTGACATTGCAGCACTCCCTCAGTACTGGCCCTCTGACAGTACACCACTCCCTCAGTACTGACATTCTGACAGTGCACCACTCCCTCAGTACTGACCCTCTGACAGTGCAGCACTCCCTCAATACTGACCCTCGGACAGTGCAGCATTCCCTCAGTACTCACCCTCTGATAGAGCAGCACTCCCTCAGTACCGACCCTCTGACAGTGCAGCACTCCCCCAGTACTGACCCTTTGACAGTGCAGCACTCCCTCAGGACTGACCCTCTGACAATGCAGCTCTCCCTCAGTACTGGCCCACTGACAGTGCAGCACGCACTCAGTACTGACCCTCTGACAGTGCAGCACTCCCTCAGTAATGACTGTCTGACAGTGCAGCATTCCTCAGTACTGACCCTCTGACTTTGCAGCTCACCCTCAGTAATGACCCTCTGACAGTGCAGCACTCCCTCAGTACTGACCCTCTGACAGTGCAGCACTCCATCAGTACTGACCCTCTGACAGTGCAGCACTCACTCAGTACTGACCCTCTGACAGTGCAGTAGTCCCTCAGTACTGACCCTCTGACATTGCAGCACTCCCTCAGTACTGGCCCTCTGACAGTACACCACTCCCTCAGTACTGACATTCTGACAGTGCACCACTCCCTCAGTACTGACCCTCTGTCAGTGCAGCACTCCCTCAATACTGACCCTCGGACAGTGCAGCATTTCCTCAGTACTAACCCTCTGATAGAGCAGCACTCCCTCAGTACTGACCCTCTGACAGTGCAGCACTCCCTCAGTACTGACCCGCTGACAGTCAGCACTCCCTCAGTACTGACCCTCTGACAATGCAGCAATCCCTCAGTACTGACCATCTGACATTGCAGCTCTCCCTCAGTACTGGCCCACTGACAGTGCAGCACTGCCTCAGTAATGACTGTCTGACACTGCAGCCTTCCTCAGTACTGACCCTCTGACTTTGCAGCTCACCCTCAGTACTGACCCTCTGACAGTGCAGCACTCCCTCAGTACTGACCCTCTGACAGTGCAGCACTCCCTCAGTACTGACCCTCTGACAGTGCAGCACTCCCTCAGTACTGACCCTCTGACAGTGCAGCACTCCATCAGTACTGACCCTCTGACAGTGCAGCACTCACTCAGTACTGACATTCTGACAGTGCACCACTCCCTCAGTACTGACCCTCTGACATTGCAGCACTCCCTCAGTACTGACCCTCGGACAGTGCAGCATTTCCTCAGTACTGACCCTCTGTCAGTGCAGCACTCCCTCAATACTGACCCTCGGACAGTGCAGCATTCCCTCAGTACTAACCATCTGACAGTGCAGCACTCCCTCAGTACTGACCCTCTGACAGTGCATCATTCCCTCAGTACTCACCCTCTGATAGAGCAGCATTCCCTCAGTACTGACCCTCTGACAGTGCAGCATTCCCTCAGTACTCACCCTCTGACAGTGCAGCATTCCCTCAGTACTTACCCTCTGACAGTGCAGCATTCCCTCAGTAATGACTGTCTGAGAGTGCAGTATTCCTCAGTACTGTCCCTCTGACAGTGCAGCATTCCCTCAGTACTGACCCTCTGACAGTGCAGCACTCCATCAGTACTGACCCTCTGACAGTGCAGCATTCCCTCAGTACTCACCCTCTGACAGTGCAGCATTCCCTCAGTACTGACCCTCTGACAGGCAGTACTCCCCCAGTACTCACCCTTTGACAGTGCAGCACTCCCTCAGTACTGACCCTCTGACAGTGCAGCACTCCCTCAGTACTGACCCTCTGACATTGCAGCTCTCCCTCAGTACTAACCCTCTGAGAGTGCAGCTCTCACACAGTACTGACCCTCTGACAGTGCAGGATTCCCTCAGTAACGACTGTCTGACAGTGCAGCACTCCCTCAGTACAGGCCCTCTGACAGTGCAGCTCTCCCTCAGTACTGATCCGCTGACAGTCAGCACTCCCTCAATACTGACCCTCTGACAATGCAGCAATCCCTCTGTACTGACCATCTGACATTGCAGCTCTCCCTCATTACTGACCCTCTGACAGTGCAGGACTCCCTCAGTACTGACCCTCTGACAGTGCAGCACTCCCTCAGTACTCACCATCTGACAGTGCAGCACTCCCTCAGTACTGACCCTCTGACAGTGCAGCACTCCCTCAGCACTGACCCTCTGACAGTGCAGCACTCCCTCAGTACTGACCCTCTGACAGTGCAGCACTCACACAGTACTGACCCTCTGACAGTGCAGGATTCCCTCAGTAATGACTGTCTGACAGTGCAGCACTCCCTCAGTACTGGCCCTCTGACAGTGCAGCACTCACTCAGTACTGACCCTCTGACAGTGCAGCACTCCCTCAGTAATGACTGTCTGACAGTGCAGCATTCCTCAGTATTGACCCTCTGACAGTGCAGCACTCCCTCAGTACTGACCATCTGACAGTGCAGCACTCCATCAGTACTGACCCTCTGACAGTGCAGCACTCACTCAGTACTGACCCTCTAAACAGTGCAGTAGTCCCTCAGTACTGAACCTCTGACATTGCAGCACTCCCTCAGTACTGGCCCTCTGACAGTACACCACTCCCTCAGTACTGACCTTCTGACAGTGCACCACTCCCTCAGTACTCACCCTCTGATAGAGCAGCACTCCCTCAGTACCGACCCTCTGACAGTGCAGCACTCCCCCAGTACTCACCCTTTGACAGTGCAGCACTCCCTCAGGACTGACACTCTGACAGTGCAGTATTCCCTCAGTAATGACTGTCTGACAGTGCAGCATTCCTCAGTACTGACCCTCTGACAGTGCAGCACTCCCTCAGTACTGACCCTCTGACAGTGCAGCATTCCCTCAGTACTGATCCTCCGACAGTGCAGCACTCCATCAGTACTGACCCTCTGACAGTGCAGCATTCCCTCAGTACTCACCCTCTGACAGTGCAGCATTCCCTCAGTACTAACCATCTGACAGTGCAGCATTCCCTCAGTACTGACCCTCTGACAGTGCATCATTCCCTCAGTACTCACCATTTGACAGTGCAGCACTCCCTCAGTACTGACCGTCTGACAGTGCAGCACTGGCTCAGTACTGACCCTCTGACAGTGCAGGATTCCCTCAGTAATGACTGTCTGACAGTGCAGCACTCCCTCAGTACTGGCCCTCTGACAGTGCAGCTCTCCCTCAGTACTGACCCTCTGACAGTACAGCACTCCCTCAGTACTGACCATCTGACAGTGAAGCACTCCCTCAGTACTGACCATCTGACAATGCAGCTCTCCCTCAGTACTGACCCTCTGACAGTCAGCACTCCCTCAGTACTGACCCTCTGACAATGCAGCAATCCCTCAGTACTGACCATCTGACAGTGCATCATTCCCTCAGTACTCACCATTTGACAGTGCAGCACTCCCTCAGTACTGACCCTCTGACAGTGCAGCACTGGCTCAGTACTGACCCTCTGACAGTGCAGGATTCCCTCAGTAATGACTGTCTGACAGTGCAGCACTCCCTCAGTACTGGCCCTCTGACAGTGCAGCTCTCCCTCAGTACTGACCATCTGACAGTGAAGCACTCCCTCAGTACTGACCATCTGACAATGCAGCTCTCCCTCAGTACTGACCCTCTGACAGTCAGCACTCCCTCAGTACTGACCCTCTGACAGTACAGCACTCCCTCAGTACTGACCATCTGACAGTGCAGCTCTCCCTCAGTACTGACCCTCTGACAGTCAGCACTCCCTCAGTACTGACCCTCTGACAATGCAGCAATCCCTCAGTACTGACCATCTGACATTGCAGCTCTCCCTCAGTACTGGCCCACTGACAGTGCAGCACTCCCTCAGTAATGACTGTCTGACAGTGCAGCATTCCTCAGTACTGACCCTCTGACTTTGCAGCTCACCCTCAGTAATGACCCTCTGACAGTGCAGCACTCCCTCAGTACTGACCCTCTGACAGTGCAGCACTCCATCAGTACTGACCCTCTGACAGTGCAGCACTCACTCAGTACTGACCCTCTGACAGTGCAGTAGTCCCTCAGTACTGACCCTCTGACATTGCAGCACTCCCTCAGTACTGGCCCTCTGACAGTACACCACTCCCTCAGTACTGACATTCTGACAGTGCACCACTCCCTCAGTACTGACCCTCTGTCAGTGCAGCACTCCCTCAATACTGACCCTCGGACAGTGCAGCATTTCCTCAGTACTAACCCTCTGATAGAGCAGCACTCCCTCAGTACTGACCCTCTGACAGTGCATCATTCCCTCAGTACTCACCCTCTGATAGAGCAGCACTCCCTCATTACTGACCCTCTGACAGTGCAGCATTCCCTCAGTACTCACCCTCTGACAGTGCAGCATTCCCTCAGTACTTACCCTCTGACAGTGCAGCATTCCCTCAGTAATGACTGTCTGAGAGTGCAGTATTCCTCAGTACTGTCCCTCTGACAGTGCAGCACTCCCTCAGTACTGATCCTCCGACAGTGCAGCACTCCATCAGTACTGACCCTCTGACAGTGCAGCATTCCCTCAGTACTCACCCTCTGACAGTGCAGCATTCCCTCAGTACTCACCCTCTGACAGTGCACCATTCCCTCAGTACTAACCTTCTGACAGTGCAGCACTCCCTCAGTATTGACCCTCTGACAGTGCAGCACTCTCTCAGTACTGACCCTCTGACAGTGCGGCAGTCCCTCAGTACTGACCCTCTGACAGTGCAGCACTCCCTCAGTACTGACCCTCTGACAGTGCAGCACTCCCTCAGTACTGACCCTCTGACAGTGCAGCACTCCCTCAGTATTGACCCTCTGACAGTGCAGCACTCTCTCAGTACTGACCCTCTGACAGTGCAGCACTCCCTCAGTACTGACCCTCTGACAGTCAGCACTCCCTCAGTACTGACCCTCTGACAGTCAGCACTCCCTCAGTACTGACCCTCTGACAGTCAGCACTCCCTCAGTACTGACCCTCTGACAGTGCAGCATTCCCTCAGTACTCACCCTCTGACAGTGCAGCATTCCCTCAGTACTAACCTTCTGACAGTGCAGCATTCCCTCTGTACTGACCCTCTGACAGTGCAGCACTGGCTCAGTACTGACCCTCTGACAGTGCAGCGCTCCCTCAGTACTGACCCTCTGACAGTGCAGCACTGGCTCAGTACTGACCCTCTGACAGTGCAGCGCTCCCTCAGTACTGACCCTCTGACAGTGCAGCACTGGCTCAGTACTGAGCCTCTGACAGTGCAGCGCTCCCTCAGTACTGACCCTCTGACAGTGCAGCGCTCCCTCAGTACTGACCCTCTGACAGTGCAGCACTCCCTCAGTACTGACTGTCTGACAGTGCAGCACTCCCTCAGTACTGGCCCTCTGACAGTGCAGCTCTCCCTCAGTACTGACCCTCTGACAGTGCAGCACTCCCTCAGTACTGACCCGCTGACAGTCAGCACTCCCTCAGTACTGACCCTCTGACAGTGCAGCACTGGCTCAGTACTGACCCTCTGACAGTGCAGCGCTCCCTCAGTACTGACCCTCTGACAGTGCAGCGCTCCCTCAGTACTGACCCTCTGACAGTGCAGCACTCCCTCAGTACTGACCCTCTGACAGTGCAGCACTTGCTCAGTACTGACCCTCTGACAGTGCAGCGCTCCCTCAGTACTGACCCTCTGACAGTGCAGCGCTCCCTCAGTACTGACCCTCTGACAGTGCAGCACTCCCTCAGTACTGACTGTCTGACAGTGCAGCACTCCCTCAGTACTGGCCCTCTGACAGTGCAGCTCTCCCTCAGTACTGACCCTCTGACAGTGCAGCACTCCCTCAGTACTGACCCGCTGACAGTCAGCACTCCCTCAGTACTGACCCTCTGACAATGCAGCAATCCCTCAGTACTGACCATCTGACATTGCAGCTCTCCCTCAGTACTGGCCCACTGACAGTGCAGCACGCACTCAGTACTGACCCTCTGACAGTGCAGCACTCCCTCAGTAATGACTGTCTGACAGTGCAGCATTCCTCAGTACTGACCCTCTGACTTTGCAGCTCACCCTCAGTAATGACCCTCTGACAGTGCAGCACTCCCTCAGTACTGACCCTCTGACAGTGCAGCACTCCATCAGTACTGACCCTCTGACAGTGCAGCACTCACTCAGTACTGACCCTCTGACAGTGCAGTAGTCCCTCAGTACTGACCCTCTGACATTGCAGCACTCCCTCAGTACTGACCCTCGGACAGTGCAGCATTTCCTCATTACTGACCCTCTGACAGTACACCACTCCCTCAGTACTGACATTCTGACAGTGCACCACTCCCTCAGTACTGACCCTCGGACAGTGCAGCATTTCCTCATTACTGACCCTCTGACAGTACACCACTCCCTCAGTACTGACATTCTGACAGTGCACCACTCCCTCAGTACTGACCCTCTGATAGAGCAGCACTCCCTCATTACTGACCCTCTGACAGTGCAGCATTCCCTCAGTACTCACCCTCTGACAGTGCAGCATTCCCTCAGTACTGACCCCTCTGACAGTGCAGCACTCCCTCAGTACTGACCCTCTGACAGTGCAGCATTCCCTCAGTACTAACCTTCTGACAGTGCAGCACTCCCTCAGTACTCACCCTCTGACAGTGCAGCATTCCCTCAGTACTGACCCTCTGACAGTGCAGCATTCCCTCAGTACTCACCCTCTGACAGTGCAGCATTCCCTCAGTACTAACCTTCTGACAGTGCAGCACTCCCTCAGTACTCACCCTCTGACAGTGCAGCATTCCCTCAGTACTGACCCTCTGACAGTGCATCATTCCCTCAGTACTCACCATTTGACAGTGCAGCACTCCCTCAGTACTGACCCTGTGACAGTGCAGCACTGGCTCAGTACTGACCCTCTGACAGTGCAGGATTCCCTCAGTAATGACTGTCTGACAGTGCAGCACTCCCTCAGTACTGGCCCTCTGACAGTGCAGCTCTCCCTCAGTACTGACCCTCTGACAGTGCAGCACTCCCTCAGTACTGACCCGCTGACAGTCAGCACTCCCTCAGTACTGACCCTCTGACAATGCAGCAATCCCTCAGTACTGACCATCTGACATTGCAGCTCTCCCTCAGTACTGGCCCACTGACAGTGCAGCACGCACTCAGTACTGACCCTCTGACAGTGCAGCACTCCCTCAGTAATGACTGTCTGACAGTGCAGCATTCCTCAGTACTGACCCTCTGACTTTGCAGCTCACCCTCAGTAATGACCCTCTGACAGTGCAGCACTCCCTCAGTACTGACCCTCTGACAGAGCAGCACTCCATCAGTACTGACCCTCTGACAGTGCAGCACTCACTCAGTACTGACCCTCTGACAGTGCAGTAGTCCCTCAGTACTGACCCTCTGACATTGCAGCACTCCCTCAGTACTGGCCCTCTGACAGTACACCACTCCCTCAGTACTGACATTCTGACAGTGCACCACTCCCTCAGTACTGACCCTCTGTCAGTGCAGCACTCCCTCAATACTGACCCTCGGACAGTGCAGCATTTCCTCAGTACTAACCCTCTGATAGAGCAGCACTCCCTCAGTACTGACCCTCTGACAGTGCAGCATTCCCTCAGTACTGACCCTCTGACAGTGCATCATTCCCTCAGTACTCACCCTCTGATAGAGCAGCACTCCCTCATTACTGACCCTCTGACAGTGCAGCATTCCCTCAGTACTCACCCTCTGACAGTGCAGCATTCCCTCAGTACTTACCCTCTGACAGTGCAGCATTCCCTCAGTAATGACTGTCTGAGAGTGCAGTATTCCTCAGTACTGTCCCTCTGACAGTGCAGCACTCCCTCAGTACTGACCCTCTGACAGTGCAGCATTCCCTCAGTACTGATCCTCCGACAGTGCAGCACTCCCTCAGTACTGACCCTCTGACAGTGCAGCATTCCCTCAGTACTCACCCTCTGACAGTGCAGCATTCCCTCAGTACTAACCCTCTGACAGTGCAGCACGCCCGCAGTACTGACCCTCTGACAGGCAGTACTCCCCCAGTACTCACCCTTTGACAGTGCAGCACTCCCTCAGTACTGACCCTCTGACAGTGCAGCACTCCCTCAGTACTGACCCTCTGACATTGCAGCTCTCCCTCAGTATTAACCCTCTGACAGTGCAGCTCTCACACAGTACTGACCCTCTGACAGTGCAGGATTCCCTCAGTAACGACTGTCTGACAGTGCAGCACTCCCTCAGTACTGGCCCTCTGACAGTGCAGCACTCCCTCAGTACTGACCCTCTGACAGTGCAGCACTCCCTCAGTACTCACCATCTGACAGTGCAGCACTCCCTCAGTACTGACCCTCTGACAGTGCAGCACTCCCTCAGCACTGACCCTCTGACAGTGCAGCACTCGCTCAGTACTGACCCTCTGACAGTGCAGCACTCCCTCAGTACTGACCATCTGATAGTGCAGCACTCCCCCAGTACTCACCATTTGACAGTGCAGCACTCCCTCAGTACTGACCCTCTGACAGTGCAGCACTGGCTCAGTACTGACCCTCTGACATTGCAGCTCTCCCTCAGTACTATCCCTCTGACAGTGCAGCACTCACACAGTACTGACCCTCTGACAGTGCAGGATTCCCTCAGTAATGACTGTCTGACAGTGCAGCACTCCCTCAGTACTGGCCCTCTGACAGTGCAGCACTCACTCAGTACTGACCCTCTGACAGTGCAGCACTCCCTCAGTAATGACTGTCTGACAGTGCAGCATTCCTCAGTATTGACCCTCTGACAGTGCAGCACTCCCTCAGTACTGACCCTCTGACAGTGCAGCACTGGCTCAGTACTGACCCTCTGACAGTGCAGCACTCCCTCAGTACTGACCATCTGACAGTGCAGCACTCCATCAGTACTGACCCTCTGACAGTGCAGCACTCACTCAGTACTGACCCTCTAAACAGTGCAGTAGTCCCACAGTACTGAACCTCTGACATTGCAGCACTCCCTCAGTACTGGCCCTCTGACAGTACACCACTCCCTCAGTACTGACATTCTGACAGTGCACCACTCCCTCAGTACTGACCCTCTGACAGTGCAGCACTCCCTCAATACTGACCCTCGGACAGTGCAGCACTCCCTCAGTACTGACCCTCTGACAGTGCAGCACTCCCTCAATACTGACCCTCTGACAGTGCAGCACTCCCTCAGTACTGGCCCTCTGACAGTACACCACTCCCTCAGTACTAACCATCTGACAGTGCAGCATTCCCTCAGTACTGACCCTCTGACAGTGCAGCACTCCCCCAGTACTGACCCTTCGACAGTGCAGCACTCCCTCAGTACTGACACTCTGACAGTGCAGCATTCCCTCAGTAATGACTGTCTGACAGTGCAGCATTCCTCAGTACTGTCCCTCTGACAGTGCAGCACTCCCTCAGTACTGACCCTCTGACAGTGCAGCATTCCCTCATTACTGATCCTCCGACAGTGCAGCACTCCATCAGTACTGACCCTCTGACAGTGCAGCATTCCCTCAGTACTCACCCTCTGACAGTGCAGCATTCCCTCAGTACTGACCCTCTGACAGTGCAGCACTCCCTCAGCACTGACCCTCTGACAGTGCAGCACTCCCTCAGTACTAACCCTCTGACAGTGCAGCACGCCCGCAGTACTGACCCTCTGACAGGCAGTACTCCCCCAGTACTCACCCTTTGACAGTGCAGCACTCCCTCAGTACTGACCCTCTGACAGGCAGTACTCCCTCAGTACTGACCCTCTGACAGTGCAGCATTCCCTCAGTACTGACCCTCTGACAGTGCAGCACTCCCTCAGTACTCACCCTTTGACAGTGCAGCACTCCCTCAGTACTAACCCTCTGACAGTGCAGCACGCCCGCAGTACTGACCCTCTGACAGGCAGTACTCCCTCAGTACTGACCCTCTGACAGTGCAGCACTCCCTCAGTACTGACCCTCTGACAGTGCAGCACTCCCTCAGTACTGATCCGCTGACAGTCAGCACTCCCTCAATACTGACCCTCTGACAATGCAGCTCTCCCTCATTACTGACCCTCTGACAGTGCAGGACTCCCTCAGTACTGACCCTCTGACAGTGCAGCACTCCCTCAGTACTGACCCTCTGACAGTGCAGCACTCCCTCAGTACTGATCCGCTGACAGTGCAGCACTCCCTCAGTACTCACCATCTGACAGTGCAGCACTCCCTCAGTACTGACCCTCTGACAGTGCAGCACTCCCTCAGCACTGACCCTCTGACAGTGCAGCACTCCCTCAGCACTGACCCTCTGACAGTGCAGCACTCCCTCAGTACTGACCATCTGATAGTGCAGCACTCCCCCAGTACTCACCATTTGACAGTGCAGCACTCCCTCAGTACTGCCCCTCTGACAGTGCAGCACTGGCTCAGTACTGACCCTCTGACATTGCAGCTCTCCCTCAGTACTAACCCTCTGACAGTGCAGCACTCACACAGTACTGACCCTCTGACAGTGCAGGACTCCCTCAGTAATGACTGTCTGACAGTGCAGCATTCCTCAGTATTGACCCTCTGACAGTGCAGCTCTCCCTCAGTACTGACCCTCTGACTTTGCAGCTCTCCCTCAGTAATGACCCTCTGACAGTGCAGCACTCCCTCAGTACTGACCATCTGACAGTGCAGCACTCCATCAGTACTGACCCTCTGACATTGCAGCACTCCCTCAGTACTGGCCCTCTGACAGTGCAGCACTCCCTCAGTAATGACTGTCTGACAGTGCAGCATTCCTCAGTATTGACCCTCTGACAGTGCAGCTCTCCCTCAGTACTGACCCTCTGACTTTGCAGCTCTCCCTCAGTAATGACCCTCTGACAGTGCAGCACTCCCTCAGTACTGACCATCTGACAGTGCAGCACTCCATCAGTACTGACCCTCTGACATTGCAGCACTCCCTCAGTACTGGCCCTCTGACAGTGCAGCACTCCCTCAGTACTGACATTCTGACAGTGCACCACTCCCTCAGTACTGACCCTCTGACAGTGCAGCACTCCCTCAATACTGACCCTCGGACAGTGCAGCATTCCCTCAGTACTAACCATCTGACAGTGCAGCATTCCCTCAGTACTGACCCTCTGACAGTGCATCATTCCCTCAGTACTCACCCCCTGATAGAGCAGCTCTCCCTCAGTACTGACCCTCTGACAGTGCAGCATTCCCTCAGTAATGAATGTCTGACAGTGCAGCATTCCTCAGTACTGACCCTCTGACAGTGCAGCACTCCCTCAGTACTGACCCTCTGACAGTGCAGCACTCCCTCAGTACTGATCCTCCGACAGTGCAGCATTCCCTCAGTACTGATCCTCCGACAGTGCAGCACTCCATCAGTACTGACCCTCTGACAGTGCAGCATTCCCTCAGTACTGATCCTCCGACAGTGCAGCACTCCATCAGTACTGACCCTCTGACAGTGCAGCATTCCCTCAGTACTCACCCTCTGACAGTGCAGCACTCCCTCAGTACTGACCCTCTGACAGTGCAGCATTCCCTCAGTACTGATCCTCCGACAGTGCAGCATTCCCTCAGTACTGACCCTCTGACAGTGCAGCACTCCCTCAGTACTGACTGTCTGACAGTGCAGCACTCCCTCAGTACTGGCCCTCTGACAGTGCAGCTCTCCCTCAGTACTGACCCTCTGACAGTGCAGCACTCCCTCAGTACTGACCCGCTGACAGTCAGCACTCCCTCAGTACTGACCCTCTGACAATGCAGCAATCCCTCAGTACTGGCCCACTGACAGTGCAGCACGCACTCAGTACTGACCCTCTGACAGTGCAGCACTCCCTCAGTAATGACTGTCTGACAGTGCAGCATTCCTCAGTACTGACCCTCTGACTTTGCAGCTCACCCTCAGTAATGACCCTCTGACAGTGCAGCACTCCCTCAGTACTGACCCTCTGACAGTGCAGCACTCCATCAGTACTGACCCTCTGACAGTGCAGCACTCACTCAGTACTGACCCTCTGACAGTGCAGTAGTCCCTCAGTACTGACCCTCTGACATTGCAGCACTCCCTCAGTACTGGCCCTCTGACAGTACACCACTCCCTCAGTACTGACATTCTGACAGTGCACCACTCCCTCAGTACTGACCCTCTGTCAGTGCAGCACTCCCTCAATACTGACCCTCGGACAGTGCAGCATTTCCTCATTACTGACCCTCTGACAGTACACCACTCCCTCAGCACTGACATTCTGACAGTGCACCACTCCCTCAGTACTGACCCTCTGTCAGTGCAGCACTCCCTCAATACTGACCCTCGGACAGTGCAGCATTTCCTCAGTACTAACCCTCTGATAGAGCAGCATTCCCTCAGTACTGACCCTCTGACAGTGCACCACTCCCTCAGTACTGACCCTCTGTCAGTGCAGCACTCCCTCAATACTGACCCTCGGACAGTGCAGCATTTCCTCATTACTGACCCTCTGACAGTACACCACTCCCTCAGTACTGACATTCTGACAGTGCACCACTCCCTCAGTACTGACCCTCTGACAGTGCAGCACTCCCTCAGTACTGACCCTCTGACAGTGCATTATTCCCTCAGTACTCACCCTCTGATAGAGCAGCACTCCCTCATTACTGACCCTCTGACAGTGCAGCATTCCCTCAGTACTCACCCTCTGACAGTGCAGCATTCCCTCAGTACTGACCCCTCTGACAGTGCAGCACTCCCTCAGTACTGACCCTCTGACAGTGCAGCATTCCCTCAGTACTAACCTTCTGACAGTGCAGCACTCCCTCAGTACTCACCCTCTGACAGTGCAGCATTCCCTCAGTACTGACCCTCTGACAGTGCAGCATTCCCTCAGTACTCACCCTCTGACAGTGCAGCATTCCCTCAGTACTAACCTTCTGACAGTGCAGCACTCCCTCAGTACTCACCCTCTGACAGTGCAGCATTCCCTCAGTACTGACCCTCTGACAGTGCATCATTCCCTCAGTACTCACCATTTGACAGTGCAGCACTCCCTCAGTACTGACCCTCTGACAGTGCAGCACTGGCTCAGTACTGACCCTCTGACAGTGCAGGATTCCCTCAGTAATGACTGTCTGACAGTGCAGCACTCCCTCAGTACTGGCCCTCTGACAGTGCAGCTCTCCCTCAGTACTGACCCTCTGACAGTGCAGCACTCCCTCAGTACTGACCCGCTGACAGTCAGCACTCCCTCAGTACTGACCCTCTGACAATGCAGCAATCCCTCAGTACTGACCATCTGACATTGCAGCTCTCCCTCAGTACTGGCCCACTGACAGTGCAGCACGCACTCAGTACTGACCCTCTGACAGTGCAGCACTCCCTCAGTAATGACTGTCTGACAGTGCAGCATTCCTCAGTACTGACCCTCTGACTTTGCAGCTCACCCTCAGTAATGACCCTCTGACAGTGCAGCACTCCCTCAGTACTGACCCTCTGACAGAGCAGCACTCCATCAGTACTGACCCTCTGACAGTGCAGCACTCACTCAGTACTGACCCTCTGACAGTGCAGTAGTCCCTCAGTACTGACCCTCTGACATTGCAGCACTCCCTCAGTACTGGCCCTCTGACAGTACACCACTCCCTCAGTACTGACATTCTGACAGTGCACCACTCCCTCAGTACTGACCCTCTGTCAGTGCAGCACTCCCTCAATACTGACCCTCGGACAGTGCAGCATTTCCTCAGTACTAACCCTCTGATAGAGCAGCACTCCCTCAGTACTGACCCTCTGACAGTGCAGCATTCCCTCAGTACTGACCCTCTGACAGTGCATCATTCCCTCAGTACTCACCCTCTGATAGAGCAGCACTCCCTCATTACTGACCCTCTGACAGTGCAGCATTCCCTCAGTACTCACCCTCTGACAGTGCAGCATTCCCTCAGTACTTACCCTCTGACAGTGCAGCATTCCCTCAGTAATGACTGTCTGAGAGTGCAGTATTCCTCAGTACTGTCCCTCTGACAGTGCAGCACTCCATCAGTACTGACCCTCTGACAGTGCAGCATTCCCTCAGTACTCACCCTCTGACAGTGCAGCATTCCCTCAGTACTAACCCTCTGACAGTGCAGCACGCCCGCAGTACTGACCCTCTGACAGGCAGTACTCCCCCAGTACTCACCCTTTGACAGTGCAGCACTCCCTCAGTACTGACCCTCTGACAGTGCAGCACTCCCTCAGTACTGACCCTCTGACATTGCAGCTCTCCCTCAGTATTAACCCTCTGACAGTGCAGCTCTCACACAGTACTGACCCTCTGACAGTGCAGGATTCCCTCAGTAACGACTGTCTGACAGTGCAGCACTCCCTCAGTACTGGCCCTCTGACAGTGCAGCACTCCCTCAGTACTGACCCTCTGACAGTGCAGCACTCCCTCAGTACTCACCATCTGACAGTGCAGCACTCCCTCAGTACTGACCCTCTGACAGTGCAGCACTCCCTCAGCACTGACCCTCTGACAGTGCAGCACTCGCTCAGTACTGACCCTCTGACAGTGCAGCACTCCCTCAGTACTGACCATCTGATAGTGCAGCACTCCCCCAGTACTCACCATTTGACAGTGCAGCACTCCCTCAGTACTGACCCTCTGACAGTGCAGCACTGGCTCAGTACTGACCCTCTGACATTGCAGCTCTCCCTCAGTACTATCCCTCTGACAGTGCAGCACTCACACAGTACTGACCCTCTGACAGTGCAGGATTCCCTCAGTAATGACTGTCTGACAGTGCAGCACTCCCTCAGTACTGGCCCTCTGACAGTGCAGCACTCACTCAGTACTGACCCTCTGACAGTGCAGCACTCCCTCAGTAATGACTGTCTGACAGTGCAGCATTCCTCAGTATTGACCCTCTGACAGTGCAGCACTCCCTCAGTACTGACCCTCTGACAGTGCAGCACTGGCTCAGTACTGACCCTCTGACAGTGCAGCACTCCCTCAGTACTGACCATCTGACAGTGCAGCACTCACTCAGTACTGACCCTCTAAACAGTGCAGTAGTCCCACAGTACTGAACCTCTGACATTGCAGCACTCCCTCAGTACTGGCCCTCTGACAGTACACCACTCCCTCAGTACTGACATTCTGACAGTGCACCACTCCCTCAGTACTGACCCTCTGTCAGTGCAGCACTCCCTCAATACTGACCCTCGGACAGTGCAGCATTTCCTCATTACTGACCCTCTGACAGTACACCACTCCCTCAGTTCTGACATTCTGACAGTGCACCACTTCCTCAGTACTGACCCTCTGTCAGTGCAGCACTCCCTCAATACTGACCCTCGGACAGTGCAGCATTTCCTCAGTACTAACCCTCTGATAGAGCAGCATTCCCTCAGTACTGACCCTCTGACAGTGCACCACTCCCTCAGTACTGACCCTCTGTCAGTGCAGCACTCCCTCAATACTGACCCTCGGACAGTGCAGCATTTCCTCATTACTGACCCTCTGACAGTACACCACTCCCTCAGTACTGACATTCTGACAGTGCACCACTCCCTCAGTACTGACCCTCTGACAGTGCAGCACTCCCTCAGTACTGACCCTCTGACAGTGCATTATTCCCTCAGTACTCACCCTCTGATAGAGCAGCACTCCCTCATTACTGACCCTCTGACAGTGCAGCATTTCCTCAGTACTCACCCTCTGACAGTGCAGCATTCCCTCAGTACTGACCCCTCTGACAGTGCAGCACTCCCTCAGTACTGACCCTCTGACAGTGCAGCATTCCCTCAGTACTAACCTTCTGACAGTGCAGCACTCCCTCAGTACTCACCCTCTGACAGTGCAGCATTCCCTCAGTACTGACCCTCTGACAGTGCAGCATTCCCTCAGTACTCACCCTCTGACAGTGCAGCATTCCCTCAGTACTAACCTTCTGACAGTGCAGCACTCCCTCAGTACTCACCCTCTGACAGTGCAGCATTCCCTCAGTACTGACCCTCTGACAGTGCATCATTCCCTCAGTACTCACCATTTGACAGTGCAGCACTCCCTCAGTACTGACCCTCTGACAGTGCAGCACTGGCTCAGTACTGACCCTCTGACAGTGCAGGATTCCCTCAGTAATGACTGTCTGACAGTGCAGCACTCCCTCAGTACTGGCCCTCTGACAGTGCAGCTCTCCCTCAGTACTGACCCTCTGACAGTGCAGCACTCCCTCAGTACTGACCCGCTGACAGTCAGCACTCCCTCAGTACTGACCCTCTGACAATGCAGCAATCCCTCAGTACTGACCATCTGACATTGCAGCTCTCCCTCAGTACTGGCCCACTGACAGTGCAGCACGCACTCAGTACTGACCCTCTGACAGTGCAGCACTCCCTCAGTAATGACTGTCTGACAGTGCAGCATTCCTCAGTACTGACCCTCTGACTTTGCAGCTCACCCTCAGTAATGACCCTCTGACAGTGCAGCACTCCCTCAGTACTGACCCTCTGACAGAGCAGCACTCCATCAGTACTGACCCTCTGACAGTGCAGCACTCACTCAGTACTGACCCTCTGACAGTGCAGTAGTCCCTCAGTACTGACCCTCTGACATTGCAGCACTCCCTCAGTACTGGCCCTCTGACAGTACACCACTCCCTCAGTACTGACATTCTGACAGTGCACCACTCCCTCAGTACTGACCCTCTGTCAGTGCAGCACTCCCTCAATACTGACCCTCGGACAGTGCAGCATTTCCTCAGTACTAACCCTCTGATAGAGCAGCACTCCCTCAGTACTGACCCTCTGACAGTGCAGCATTCCCTCAGTACTGACCCTCTGACAGTGCATCATTCCCTCAGTACTCACCCTCTGATAGAGCAGCACTCCCTCATTACTGACCCTCTGACAGTGCAGCATTCCCTGAGTACTCACCCTCTGACAGTGCAGCATTCCCTCAGTACTTACCCTCTGACAGTGCAGCATTCCCTCAGTAATGACTGTCTGAGAGTGCAGTATTCCTCAGTACTGTCCCTCTGACAGTGCAGCACTCCCTCAGTACTGACCCTCTGACAGTGCAGCATTCCCTCAGTACTGATCCTCCGACAGTGCAGCACTCCATCAGTACTGACCCTCTGACAGTGCAGCATTCCCTCAGTACTCACCCTCTGACAGTGCAGCATTCCCTCAGTACTAACCCTCTGACAGTGCAGCACGCCCGCAGTACTGACCCTCTGACAGGCAGTACTCCCCCAGTACTCACCCTTTGACAGTGCAGCACTCCCTCAGTACTGACCCTCTGACAGTGCAGCACTCCCTCAGTACTGACCCTCTGACATTGCAGCTCTCCCTCAGTATTAACCCTCTGACAGTGCAGCTCTCACACAGTACTGACCCTCTGACAGTGCAGGATTCCCTCAGTAACGACTGTCTGACAGTGCAGCACTCCCTCAGTACTGGCCCTCTGACAGTGCAGCACTCCCTCAGTACTGACCCTCTGACAGTGCAGCACTCCCTCAGTACTCACCATCTGACAGTGCAGCACTCCCTCAGTACTGACCCTCTGACAGTGCAGCACTCCCTCAGCACTGACCCTCTGACAGTGCAGCACTCGCTCAGTACTGACCCTCTGACAGTGCAGCACTCCCTCAGTACTGACCATCTGATAGTGCAGCACTCCCCCAGTACTCACCATTTGACAGTGCAGCACTCCCTCAGTACTGACCCTCTGACAGTGCAGCACTGGCTCAGTACTGACCCTCTGACATTGCAGCTCTCCCTCAGTACTATCCCTCTGACAGTGCAGCACTCACACAGTACTGACCCTCTGACAGTGCAGGATTCCCTCAGTAATGACTGTCTGACAGTGCAGCACTCCCTCAGTACTGGCCCTCTGACAGTGCAGCACTCACTCAGTACTGACCCTCTGACAGTGCAGCACTCCCTCAGTAATGACTGTCTGACAGTGCAGCATTCCTCAGTATTGACCCTCTGACAGTGCAGCACTCCCTCAGTACTGACCCTCTGACAGTGCAGCACTGGCTCAGTACTGACCCTCTGACAGTGCAGCACTCCCTCAGTACTGACCATCTGACAGTGCAGCACTCACTCAGTACTGACCCTCTAAACAGTGCAGTAGTCCCACAGTACTGAACCTCTGACATTGCAGCACTCCCTCAGTACTGGCCCTCTGACAGTACACCACTCCCTCAGTACTGACATTCTGACAGTGCACCACTCCCTCAGTACTGACCCTCTGACAGTGCAGCACTCCCTCAATACTGACCCTCGGACAGTGCAGCACTCCCTCAGTACTGACCCTCTGACAGTGCAGCACTCCCTCAATACTGACCCTCTGACAGTGCAGCACTCCCTCAGTACTGGCCCTCTGACAGTACACCACTCCCTCAGTACTAACCATCTGACAGTGCAGCATTCCCTCAGTACTGACCCTCTGACAGTGCAGCACTCCCCCAGTACTGACCCTTCGACAGTGCAGCACTCCCTCAGTACTGACACTCTGACAGTGCAGCATTCCCTCAGTAATGACTGTCTGACAGTGCAGCATTCCTCAGTACTGTCCCTCTGACAGTGCAGCACTCCCTCAGTACTGACCCTCTGACAGTGCAGCATTCCCTCATTACTGATCCTCCGACAGTGCAGCACTCCATCAGTACTGACCCTCTGACAGTGCAGCATTCCCTCAGTACTCACCCTCTGACAGTGCAGCATTCCCTCAGTACTGACCCTCTGACAGTGCAGCACTCCCTCAGCACTGACCCTCTGACAGTGCAGCACTCCCTCAGTACTGACCCTCTGACAGTGCAGCATTCCCTCAGTACTCACCCTCTGACAGTGCAGCATTCCCTCAGTACTGACCCTCTGACAGTGCAGCACTCCCTCAGCACTGACCCTCTGACAGTGCAGCACTCCCTCAGTACTGACCCTCTGACAGGCAGTACTCCCCCAGTACTCACCCTTTGACAGTGCAGCACTCCCTCAGTACTGACCCTCTGACAGGCAGTACTCCCTCAGTACTCACCCTTTGACAGTGCAGCACTCCCTCAGTACTAACCCTCTGACAGTGCAGCACGCCCGCAGTACTGACCCTCTGACAGGCAGTACTCCCTCAGTACTGACCCTCTGACAGTGCAGCACTCCCTCAATACTGACCCTCTGACAATGCAGCAATCCCTCTGTACTGACCATCTGACATTGCAGCTCTCCCTCATTACTGACCCTCTGACAGTGCAGGACTCCCTCAGTACTGACCCTCTGACAGTGCAGCACTCCCTCAGTACTCACCATCTGACAGTGCAGCACTCCCTCAGTACTGACCCTCTGACAGTGCAGCACTCCCTCAGCACTGACCCTCTGACAGTGCAGCACTCCCTCAGTACTGACCCTCTGACAGTGCAGCACTCCCTCAGTACTGACCATCTGATAGTGCAGCACTCCCCCAGTACTCACCATTTGACAGTGCAGCACTCCCTCAGTACTGCCCCTCTGACAGTGCAGCACTGGCTCAGTACTGACCCTCTGACATTGCAGCTCTCCCTCAGTACTAACCCTCTGACAGTGCAGCACTCACACAGTACTGACCCTCTGACAGTGCAGGATTGCCTCAGTAATGACTGTCTGACAGTGCAGCACTCCCTCAGTACTGGCCCTCTGACAGTGCAGCACTCACTCAGTACTGACCCTCTGACAGTGCAGCACTCCCTCAGTAATGACTGTCTGACAGTGCAGCATTCCTCAGTATTGACCCTCTGACAGTGCAGCTCTCCCTCAGTACTGACCCTCTGACTTTGCAGCTCTCCCTCAGTAATGACCCTCTGACAGTGCAGCACTCCCTCAGTACTGACCATCTGACAGTGCAGCACTCCATCAGTACTGACCCTCTGACATTGCAGCACTCCCTCAGTACTGGCCCTCTGACAGTGCAGCACTCCCTCAGTACTGACATTCTGACAGTGCACCACTCCCTCAGTACTGACCCTCTGACAGTGCAGCACTCCCTCAATACTGACCCTCGGACAGTGCAGCATTCCCTCAGTACTAACCATCTGACAGTGCAGCATTCCCTCAGTACTGACCCTCTGACAGTGCATCATTCCCTCAGTACTCACCCCCTGATAGAGCAGCTCTCCCTCAGTACTGACCCTCTGACAGTGCAGCATTCCCTCAGTAATGACTGTCTGACAGTGCAGCATTCCTCAGTACTGACCCTCTGACAGTGCAGCACTCCCTCAGTACTGACCCTCTGACAGTGCAGCACTCCCTCAGTACTGATCCTCCGACAGTGCAGCATTCCCTCAGTACTGATCCTCCGACAGTGCAGCACTCCATCAGTACTGACCCTCTGACAGTGCAGCATTCCCTCAGTACTGATCCTCCGACAGTGCAGCACTCCATCTGTACTGACCCTCTGACAGTGCAGCATTCCCTCAGTACTCACCCTCTGACAGTGCAGCACTCCCTCAGTACTGACCCTCTGACAGTGCAGCATTCCCTCAGTACTGATCCTCCGACAGTGCAGCATTCCCTCAGTACTGACCCTCTGACAGTGCAGTACTCCACCAGTGCTCACCCTTTGACAGTGCAGCACTCCCTCAGTACTGACCCTCTGACAGTGCAGCACTCCCTCAGTACTGACCCTCTGACATTGCAGCTCTCCCTCAGTACTGACCCTCTGACAGTGCAGGATTCCCTCAGTAACGACTGTGTGACAGTGCAGCACTCCCTCAGTACAGGCCCGCTGACAGTGCAGCACTCCCTCAATACTGACCCTCTGACAATGCAGCAATCCCACAGTACTGACCATCTGACATTGCAGCTCTCCCTCATTACTGGCCCTCTGACAGTGCACCACTCCCTCAGTACTGAACCTCTGACAGTGCAGCACTCCCTCAGTACTGACCCTCTGACAGTGCAGCACTCCCTCAGTACTGACCCTCTGACAGTGCAGCACTCCATCAGTACTGACCCTCTGACAGTGCAGCACTCCCTCAGAACTGACCCTCTGACAGTGCAGTACTCCCTCAGTACTGACCCTCTGACATTGCAGCACTCCCTCAGTACTGGCCCTCTGACAGTACACCACTCCCTCAGTACTGACATTCTGACAGTGCACCACTCCCTCAGTACTGACCCTCTGACAGTGCAGCACTCCCTCAGTACTGACCCTCTGACAGTGCAGCACTCCCTCAATACTGACCCTCTGACATTGCAGCTCTCCCTCAGTACTGGCCCTCTGACAGTGCAGCATTCCCTCAGTACTAACCCGCTGACAGTGCAGCACTCCATCAGTACTGACCCTCTGACAGTGCAGCACTCCCTCAATACTGACCCTCTGACATTGCAGCTCTCCCTCAGTACTGGCCCTCTGACAGTGCAGCATTCCCTCAGTACTAACCCGCTGACAGGGCAGCACTCCCTCAATACTGACCCTCTGACAGTGCAGCACTCCATCAGTACTGACCCTCTGACAGTGCAGCATTCCCTCAGTACTAACCCGCTGACAGGGCAGCACTCCCTCAGTACTGACCCTCTGACAGTGCAGCATTCCCTCAGTACTCACCCTCTGACAGTGCTGCACACCCTCAGTACTGACCCTCTGACAGTGCAGCACTCCCCCAGTACTCACCCTTTGACAGTGCAGCACTCCCTCAGTACTGACCCTCTGACAGTGCAGCACTCCCTCAGTACTGACCCGCTGACAGTCAGCACTCCCTCAGTACTGACCCTCTGACATTGCAGCTCTCCCTCAGTACTGGCCCTATGACAGTGCAGCACGCCCTCAGTACTCACCCTTTGACAGTGCAGCACTCCCTCAGTACTGACCCTCTGACAGTGCAGGATTCGCTCAGTACTAACCCTCTGACGGTGCAGCACACCCTCAGTACTGACCCTCTGACAGTGCAGCACTCCCCCAGTACTCACCCTTTGACAGTGTAGCACTCCCTCAGCACTGACCTTCTGACAGTGCAGCACTCCCTCAGTACTGACCCTCTGACAGTGCAGCACTCCCTCAGTACTGACCCTCTGACAGTGCAGCATTCCCTCAGTCCTGGCCCTCTGACAGTGCAGCTCTCCCTCAGTACTGGCCCTCTGACAGTGCAGCACTCCCTCAGTACTGACCCGCTGACAGTGCAGCACGCCCTCAGAACTGACCCTCTGACAGTGCAGCACTCCCCCAGTACTGACCCTTTGACAGTGCAGCATTCCCTCAGTACTGACCCTCTGACAGTGCAGCACTCCCTCAGTACTGACCCTCTGATAGAGCAGCACTCGCTCAGTACTGACCCTCTGACAGTGCAGCATTCCCTCAGTACTAACCCGC
Organism: Scyliorhinus torazame; assembly: GCF_047496885.1. NCBI lineage: Eukaryota > Metazoa > Chordata > Chondrichthyes > Carcharhiniformes > Scyliorhinidae > Scyliorhinus > Scyliorhinus torazame. The sequence goes on along the minus strand of NC_092710.1, from coordinate 39,750,122 downwards.
TGACAGTGCAGCACTCCCTCAGTACTGACCCTCTGACAGTGCAGCATTCCCTCAGTACTGACCCTCTGACAGTGCAGCACTCCCCCAGTACTGACCCTTTGACAGTGCAGCACTCCCTCAGTACTGACCCTCTGACAGTGCAGCACTCCCCCAGTACTGACCCTTTGACAGTGCAGCACTCCCTCAGTACTGACCCTCTGACAGTGCAGCATTCCCTCAGTAATGACTGTCTGACAGTGCAGCATTCCTCAGTACTGACCCTCTGACAGTGCAGCACTCCCTCAGGACTGACCCTCTGACAGTGCAGCATTCCCTCAGTACTCACCCTCTGACAGTGCAGCATTCCCTCAGTACTAACCCTCTGACAGTGCAGCACGCCCTCAGTACTGACCTTCTGACAGTGCAGCACTCCCCCTGTACTCACCATTTGACAGTGCAGCACTCCCTCAGTACTGACCCTTTGACAGTGCAGCACTGGCTCAGTACTGACCCTCTGACATTGCAGCTCTCCCTCAGTACTAACCCTCTGACAGTGCAGCACTCACACAGTACTGACCCTCTGACAGTGATGGATTCCCTCAGTAATGACTGTCTGACAGTGCAGCACTCCCTCAGTACTGGCCCTCTGACAGTGCAGCTCTCCCTCAGTACTGACCCTCTGACAGTGCAGCACTCCCTCAGTACTGACCCTCTGACAATGCAGCAATCCCTCAGTACTCACCATCTGACATTGCAGCTCTCCCTCAGTACTGGCCCTCTGACAGTGCAGCACTCCCTCAGTACTGACCCTCTGACAGTGCAGCACTCCCTCAGTAATGACTGTCTGACAGTGCAGCATTCCTCAGTACTGACCCTCTGACAGTGCAGCTCTCCCTCAGTACTGACCCTCTGACAGTGCGGCGCTCCCTCAGTACTGACCCTGTGACAGTGCAGCACTCCCTCAGTAATGACTGTCTGACAGTGCAGCATTCCTCAGTACTGACCCTCTGATAGAGCAGCACTCCCTAAGTACTGACCCTCTGACTTTGCAGCTCTCCCTCAGTAATGACCCTCTGATAGTGCAGCAGTCCCTCAGTACTGACCCTCTGACAGTGCAGCACTCCATCAGTACTGACCCTCTGACAGTGCAGCACTCACTCAGTACTGACCCTCTGACAGTGCAGTAGTCCCTCAGTACTGACCCTCTGACATTGCAGCACTCCCTCAGTACTGGCCCTCTGACAGTACACCACTCCCTCAGTACTGACATTCTGACAGTGCACCACTCCCTCAGTACTGACCCTCTGACAGTGCAGCACTCCCTCAGTACTGACCCTCTGACAGTGCAGCACTCCCTCAGTACTGACCCTCTGACAGTGCAGTACTCCCTCAGTACTGACCCTCTGACATTGCAGCACTCCCTCAGTACTGACCGTCTGACAGTGCAGCACTCCCTCAGTACTGACCCTCTGACAGTGCAGCACTCCCTCAGTACTGACCCTCTGACAGTGCAGTACTCCCTCAGTACTGACCCTCTGACATTGCAGCACTACCTCAGTACTGACCCTCTGACAGTGCAGCACTCCCTCAGTACTGGCCCTCTGACAGTACACCACTCCCTCAGTACTGACATTCTGACAGTGCACCACTCCCTCAGTACTGACCCTCTGACAATGCAGCACTCCCTCAGTACTGACCCTCTGACAGTGCAGCACTCCCTCAGTACTGACCCTCTGACATTGCAGCTCTCCCTTAGTACTGGCCCTCTGACAGTGCAGCATTCCCTCAGTACTAACCCTCTGATAGAGCAGCACTCGCTCAGTACTGACCCTCTGACAGTGCAGCACTCCCTCAGTACTGACCCTCTGACAGTGCAGCATTCCCTCAGTACTCACCCTCTGATAGAGCAGCACTCCCTCAGTACTGACCCTCTGACAGTGCAGCACTCCCCCAGTACTGACCCTTTGACAGTGCAGCCCTCCCTCAGTACTGACCATCTGACAGTGCAGCTCTCCCTCAGTACTGACCCTCTGACAATGCAGCACTCCCCCAGTACTGACCCTTTGACAGTGCAGCACTCCCTCAGTACTGACCCTCTGACAGTGCAGCATTCCCTCAGTACTGGCACTCCGACAGTCCAGCACTCCCTCAGCACTGACCCTCTGACAGTGCAGCTCTCCCTCAGAACTGACCCTCTGACAGTGCAGCACTCTCTCAGAACTGCCTCTCTGACAGTGCAGCACTCCCTCAGTACTGAACCTCTGACAGTGCAGCACTCCCTGAGTACTGACCATCTGACATTGCAGCTCTCCAAAAGTACTGACCATCTGACAGTGCAGCATTCCCTCAGTACTAACCCTCTCATAGAGCAGCACTCCCTCAGTACTGACCCTCTGACAGTGCAGCACTCCCCCAGTACTGACAATCTGACAGTGCAGCACTCCCTCAGTACTGACCCTCTGACAGTGCAGCACTCCCTCAGTACTGACCATCTGACATTGCAGCTCTCCGTCAGTACTGGCCCTCTGACAGTGCAACACTCCCTCAGTACTGATCCTCTGAAAGTGCAGCACTCCCTCAGGAATGACTGTCTGACAGTCATGCATTCCTCAGTACTGACCCTCTGACAGTGCAGCACTCCCTCAGTACTGACCCTCTGACATTGCAGCTCTCCCTCAGTACTGACCCTCTGACAGTGCAGCACTCCCTCAGTACTGACCCACTGACAGTGCAGCACTCCCTCAGTGCTGACCCTTTGACAGTGCAGCACTCCCTCAGTACTGACCTTCTGACAGTGCAGCACTCCCTCAGTACTGACCCTCTGACAGTGCAGCACTCCCTCAGTACTGACCCTCTGACAGTGCAGCACTTCCTCAGTACTGACCGTCTGACAGTGCAGCAGTCCCTCAGTACTGACCCTCTGACATTGCCGCTCTCCCTCAGTACTGTCCGTCTGACAGTACACCACTCCCTCAGTACTGACACTCTTACAGTGCACCACTCCCTCAGTACTGACCCTCTGACAGTGCAGCACTCCCTCAGTACTGACCCTCTGACAGTTCAGCTCTCCCTCAGTACTGACCCTCTGACCGTGCAGCACTCCCTCAATACTGACCCTCTGACATTGCAGCTCTCCCTCAGTACTGGCCCTCTGACAGTGCAGCATTCCCTCAGTACTAACCCGCTGACAGTGCAGCACTCCATCAGTACTGACCCTCTGACAGTGCAGCACTCCCTCAATACTGACCCTCTGACATTGCAGCTCTCCCTCAGTACTGGCCCTCTGACAGTGCAGCATTCCCTCAGTACTAACCCGCTGACAGGGCAGCACTCCCTCAATACTGACCCTCTGACAGTGCAGCACTCCATCAGTACTGACCCTCTGACAGTGCAGCATTCCCTCAGTACTAACCCGCTGACAGGGCAGCACTCCCTCAGTACTGACCCTCTGACAGTGCAGCATTCCCTCAGTACTCACCCTCTGACAGTGCTGCACACCCTCAGTACTGACCCTCTGACAGTGCAGCACTCCCCCAGTACTCACCCTTTGACAGTGCAGCACTCCCTCAGTACTGACCCTCTGACAGTGCAGCACTCCCTCAATACTGACCCGCTGACAGTCAGCACTCCCTCAGTACTGACCCTCTGACATTGCAGCTCTCCCTCAGTACTGGCCCTATGACAGTGCAGCACGCCCTCAGTACTCACCCTTTGACAGTGCAGCACTCCCTCAGTACTGACCCTCTGACAGTGCAGGATTCGCTCAGTACTAACCCTCTGACGGTGCAGCACACCCTCAGTACTGACCCTCTGACAGTGCAGCACTCCCCCAGTACTCACCCTTTGACAGTGTAGCACTCCCTCAGCACTGACCTTCTGACAGTGCAGCACTCCCTCAGTACTGACCCTCTGACAGTGCAGCACTCCCTCAGTACTGACCCTCTGACAGTGCAGCATTCCCTCAGTCCTGGCCCTCTGACAGTGCAGCTCTCCCTCAGTACTGGCCCTCTGACAGTGCAGCACTCCCTCAGTACTGACCCGCTGACAGTGCAGCACGCCCTCAGAACTGACCCTCTGACAGTGCAGCACTCCCCCAGTACTGACCCTTTGACAGTGCAGCATTCCCTCAGTACTGACCCTCTGACAGTGCAGCACTCCCTCAGTACTGACCCTCTGATAGAGCAGCACTCGCTCAGTACTGACCCTCTGACAGTGCAGCATTCCCTCAGTACTAACCCGCTGACAGTGCAGCACTCCCTCAGTACTGACCCTCTGACAGTGCAGCATTCCCTCAGTACTGACCCTCTGACAGTGCAGCACTCCCCCAGTACTGACCCTTTGACAGTGCAGCACTCCCTCAGTACTGACCCTCTGACAGTGCAGCACTCCCCCAGTACTGACCCTTTGACAGTGCAGCACTCCCTCAGTACTGACCCTCTGACAGTGCAGCATTCCCTCAGTAATGACTGTCTGACAGTGCAGCATTCCTCAGTACTGACCCTCTGACAGTGCAGCACTCCCTCAGGACTGACCCTCTGACAGTGCAGCATTCCCTCAGTACTCACCCTCTGACAGTGCAGCATTCCCTCAGTACTAACCCTCTGACAGTGCAGCACGCCCTCAGTACTGACCTTCTGACAGTGCAGCACTCCCCCTGTACTCACCATTTGACAGTGCAGCACTCCCTCAGTACTGACCCTTTGACAGTGCAGCACTGGCTCAGTACTGACCCTCTGACATTGCAGCTCTCCCTCAGTACTAACCCTCTGACAGTGCAGCACTCACACAGTACTGACCCTCTGACAGTGATGGATTCCCTCAGTAATGACTGTCTGACAGTGCAGCACTCCCTCAGTACTGGCCCTCTGACAGTGCAGCTCTCCCTCAGTACTGACCCTCTGACAGTGCAGCACTCCCTCAGTACTGACCCTCTGACAATGCAGCAATCCCTCAGTACTCACCATCTGACATTGCAGCTCTCCCTCAGTACTGGCCCTCTGACAGTGCAGCACTCCCTCAGTACTGACCCTCTGACAGTGCAGCACTCCCTCAGTAATGACTGTCTGACAGTGCAGCATTCCTCAGTACTGACCCTCTGACAGTGCAGCTCTCCCTCAGTACTGACCCTCTGACAGTGCGGCGCTCCCTCAGTACTGACCCTGTGACAGTGCAGCACTCCCTCAGTAATGACTGTCTGACAGTGCAGCATTCCTCAGTACTGACCCTCTGATAGAGCAGCACTCCCTAAGTACTGACCCTCTGACTTTGCAGCTCTCCCTCAGTAATGACCCTCTGATAGTGCAGCAGTCCCTCAGTACTGACCCTCTGACAGTGCAGCACTCCATCAGTACTGACCCTCTGACAGTGCAGCACTCACTCAGTACTGACCCTCTGACAGTGCAGTAGTCCCTCAGTACTGACCCTCTGACATTGCAGCACTCCCTCAGTACTGGCCCTCTGACAGTACACCACTCCCTCAGTACTGACATTCTGACAGTGCACCACTCCCTCAGTACTGACCCTCTGACAGTGCAGCACTCCCTCAGTACTGACCCTCTGACAGTGCAGCACTCCCTCAGTACTGACCCTCTGACAGTGCAGTACTCCCTCAGTACTGACCCTCTGACATTGCAGCACTCCCTCAGTACTGACCGTCTGACAGTGCAGCACTCCCTCAGTACTGACCCTCTGACAGTGCAGCACTCCCTCAGTACTGACCCTCTGACAGTGCAGTACTCCCTCAGTACTGACCCTCTGACATTGCAGCACTACCTCAGTACTGACCCTCTGACAGTGCAGCACTCCCTCAGTACTGGCCCTCTGACAGTACACCACTCCCTCAGTACTGACATTCTGACAGTGCACCACTCCCTCAGTACTGACCCTCTGACAATGCAGCACTCCCTCAGTACTGACCCTCTGACAGTGCAGCACTCCCTCAGTACTGACCCTCTGACATTGCAGCTCTCCCTTAGTACTGGCCCTCTGACAGTGCAGCATTCCCTCAGTACTAACCCTCTGATAGAGCAGCACTCGCTCAGTACTGACCCTCTGACAGTGCAGCACTCCCTCAGTACTGACCCTCTGACAGTGCAGCATTCCCTCAGTACTCACCCTCTGATAGAGCAGCACTCCCTCAGTACTGACCCTCTGACAGTGCAGCACTCCCCCAGTACTGACCCTTTGACAGTGCAGCCCTCCCTCAGTACTGACCATCTGACAGTGCAGCTCTCCCTCAGTACTGACCCTCTGACAATGCAGCACTCCCCCAGTACTGACCCTTTGACAGTGCAGCACTCCCTCAGTACTGACCCTCCGACAGTGCAGCATTCCCTCAGTACTGGCACTCCGACAGTCCAGCACTCCCTCAGCACTGACCCTCTGACAGTGCAGCTCTCCCTCAGAACTGACCCTCTGACAGTGCAGCACTCTCTCAGAACTGCCTCTCTGACAGTGCAGCACTCCCTCAGTACTGAACCTCTGACAGTGCAGCACTCCCTGAGTACTGACCATCTGACATTGCAGCTCTCCAAAAGTACTGACCATCTGACAGTGCAGCATTCCCTCAGTACTAACCCTCTCATAGAGCAGCACTCCCTCAGTACTGACCCTCTGACAGTGCAGCACTCCCCCAGTACTGACAATCTGACAGTGCAGCACTCCCTCAGTACTGACCCTCTGACAGTGCAGCACTCCCTCAGTACTGACCATCTGACATTGCAGCTCTCCGTCAGTACTGGCCCTCTGACAGTGCAACACTCCCTCAGTACTGATCCTCTGAAAGTGCAGCACTCCCTCAGGAATGACTGTCTGACAGTCATGCATTCCTCAGTACTGACCCTCTGACAGTGCAGCACTCCCTCAGTACTGACCCTCTGACATTGCAGCTCTCCCTCAGTACTGACCCTCTGACAGTGCAGCACTCCCTCAGTACTGACCCACTGACAGTGCAGCACTCCCTCAGTGCTGACCCTTTGACAGTGCAGCACTCCCTCAGTACTGACCTTCTGACAGTGCAGCACTCCCTCAGTACTGACCCTCTGACAGTGCAGCACTCCCTCAGTACTGACCCTCTGACAGTGCAGCACTTCCTCAGTACTGACCGTCTGACAGTGCAGCAGTCCCTCAGTACTGACCCTCTGACATTGCCGCTCTCCCTCAGTACTGTCCGTCTGACAGTACACCACTCCCTCAGTACTGACACTCTTACAGTGCACCACTCCCTCAGTACTGACCCTCTGACAGTGCAGCACTCCCTCAGTACTGACCCTCTGACAGTTCAGCTCTCCCTCAGTACTGACCCTCTGACCGTGCACCACTCCCTCAGTACTGATCCTCTGACAGTGCAGCACTCCCTCAGTACTGACCCTCTGACAGTGCAGCAGTTCCCCAGTACTGATCCTCCGACAGTGCAACACTCCCTCAGTACAGAACCTCTGACAGTGCAGCATTCCCTCAGTACTAACCCTCTGACAGTGCAGCACTCACTCAGTACTGACCATCTGACAGTGCAGCATGCCCTCAGTACTAACCCTCTGATAGAGCAGCACTCCCTCAGTACTGACCCTTTGACAGTGCAGCACTCCCTCAGTACTCACCCTCTGACAGTGCAGCATTCCCTCAGTAATGACTGTCTGACAGTGCAGCATTCCTCAGTACTGACCCTCTGACAGTGCAGCACACCCTCAGTACTGACCCTCTGACAGTGCGGCACTCCCTCAGTACTGATCCTCCGACAGTGCAGCACTCCCTGAGTAGTGACCCTTTGACAGTGCAGCACTCCCTCAGTACTGACCCTCTGACAGTGCAGCACTCCCTCAGTACTGACCCTCTGATATTGCAGCTCTCCCTCAGTACTGACCCTCTGACAGTGCAGCACTCACTCAGTACTGACCCTCTGACAGTGCAGGATTCCATCAGTAATGACTGTCTGACAGTGCAGCACTCCCTCAGTACTGACACTCCGACAGAGCAGCACTCCCTCAGTACTGACCCTCAGAAAATTCAGCTCTCCCTCAGTACTGACCCTCTTACAGTGCAGCACTCTCTCAGTACTGACTCTCTGACAGTGCAGCACTCTCTCAGTACTGAACCTCTGACAGTGCAGCACGCCCTCAGTACTGACACTCTGACAGTGCACCATTCCCTCAGTACTGACCCTCTGACAGTGCAGCTCTCCCTCAGTACTGACCCTCTGACAGTGCAGCCCTCCCTCAGTACTGACCCTCTGACAGTGCAGCACTCTCTCAGTACTGAGCCTCCGACAGTGCAGCACTCCGTCAGTACTGACCCTCTGACAGTGCAGCACTCCCTCAGCACTGACCCTCTGACAGTGCAGCACTCCCTCAGTACTGACCCTCTAACAGTGCAGCATTCCCTCAGTACTGACCATCTGACAGAGCAGCACTCCCTCTGTACTGACCCTCTGACAGTGCAGCACTCCCTCAGCACTGAACCTCTGACAGTGCGGCACTCACTCAGCACTGACCCTCGGACAGTGCAGCACTCCCTTAGTACTGACCCTCTGACAGTGCAGCTCTCCCTCAGTACTGACCCTCTGACAGTGCAGCACTCTCTCAGTACTGAGCCTCCGACAGTGCAGCACTCCGTCAGTACTGACCCTCTGACAGTGCAGCACTCCCTCAGCACTGACCCTCTGACAGTGCAGCACTCCCTCAGTACTGACTATCGGACAATGCAGCATTCCCTCAGTACTAACCCTCTGACAGTGCTGCACTCCCTCAGTACTGACCCTCTGACAGTGCATCACTCCCTCAGTACTGATTCTCCGACAATGCAGCACTCCGTCAGTACTGAACCTCTGTCAGTGCAGCATTCCCTCTGTACTAACCCTCTGACTGTGCAGCACTCCCTCAGTACTTACCCTCTGACAGTGCAGCATTCCCTCAGTACCAACCCTCTGATAGAGCAGCACTCCCTCAGTACTGACCCTCTGACAGTGCAGCACTCCCCCAGCACTGACCCTTTGACAGTGCAGCACTCCCTCAGTACTGACATCCTTACAGTGCAGCATTCCCTCTGCAATGACTGTCTGACAGTGCAGCATTCCTCAGTACTGACCCTCTGACAGTGCAGCACTCCCTCAGTACTGACCCTCTGACAGTGCAGCACTCCCTCACTACTAATCCTCTGACAGTGCAGCACTCCCTCAGTACTGACCGTCTGACAGTGCAGCTCTCCCTCAGTACTCACCCTCTGCCAGTGAAGCATTCCCTCAATACTAAACCTCTGACAGTGCTGCACTCCCTCAGTGCTGACCCTCTGACAGTGCAGCACTCCTTCAGTACTGACCCCTCTGACAGTGCAGCACTCCCTCAGTACTGACCCTCTGACAGTGCAGCACTCTCTCAGTACTGACCATATGACATTGCAGCTCTCCCTCAGTACTGACCCTCTGACAGTGCAGCACTCCCTCAGTAATGACTGTCTGACAGTGCAGCATTCCTCAGTACTGACCCTCTGACAGTGCAGCTCTCCCTCAGTACAGACCCTCTGACCGTGCACCTCTCCCTCAGTACTGACCCTCTGACAGTGCAGCACTCCCTCAGTACTGACCCTTTAATATTGCAGCTCTCCCTCAGTACTGACCCTCTGGCAATGCAGCACTCACTCAGTACTGACCCTCTGACAGTGCAGGATTCCCTCAGTAATGACTGTCTGACAGTGCAGCACTCCCTCAGCACTGAACCTCTGACAGTGCGACACTCACTCAGCACTGACCCTCGGACAGTGCAGCACTCCCTTAGTACTGACCCTCTGACAGTGCAGCTCTCCCTCAGTACTGACCCTCTGACAGTGCAGCACTCTCTCAGTACTGAGCCTCCGACAGTGCAGCACTCCGTCAGTACTGACCCTCTGACAGTGCAGCACTCTCTCAGCACTGACCCTCTGACAGTGCAGCACTCCGTCAGTACTGACTATCGGACAGTGCAGCATTCCCTCAGTACTAACCCTCTGACAGTGCTGCACTCCCTCAGTACTGACCCTCTGACAGTGCATCACTCCCTCAGTACTGATCCTCCGACAGTGCCGCACTCCGTCAGTACTGAACCTCTGACAGTGCAGCATTCCCTCTGTACTAACCCTCTGACTGTGCAGCACTCCCTCAGTACTTACCCTCTGACAGTGCAGCATTCCCTCAGTACCAACCCTCTGATAGAGCAGCACTCCCTCAGTACTGACCCTCTGACAGTGCAGCACTCCCCCAGCACTGACACTCTTACAGTGCAGCATTCCCTCTGCAATGACTGTCTGACAGTGCAGCATTCCTCAGTACTGACCCTCTGACAGTGCAGCACTCCCTCAGTACTGAACCTCTGACAGTGCAGCATTCGCTCAGTACTAACCCTCTGACAGTGCAGCACTCCCTCAGTACTGACCATCTGACAGTGCAGCATTCCCTCAGTACTAACCCTCTCATAGAGCAGCACTCCCTCAGTACTGACCCTCTGACAGTGCAGCACTCCCCCAGTACTGACAATCTGACAGTGCAGCACTCCCTCAGTACTGACCCTCTGACAGTGCAGCACTCCCTCAGTACTGACCATCTGACATTGCAGCTCTCCCTCAGTACTGGCCCTCTGAAAGTGCAGCACTCCCTCAGGAATGACTGTCTGACAGTCATGCATTCCTCAGTACTGACCCTCTGACAGTGCAGCACTCCCTCAGTACTGACCCTCTGACATTGCAGCTCTCCCTCAGTACTGACCCTCTGACAGTGCAGCACTCCCTCAGTACTGACCCTCTGACAGTGCAGCTCTCCCTCAGTGCTGACCCTTTGACAGTGCAGCACTCCCTCAGTACTGACCCTCTGACAGTGCAGCACTCCCTCAGTACTGACCCTCTGACAGTGCAGCACTCCCTCAGTACTGACCCTCTGACAGTGCAGCACTTCCTCAGTACTGACCGTCTGACAGTGCAGCAGTCCCTCAGTACTGACCCTTTGACATTGCCGCTCTCCCTCAGTACTGTCCGTCTGACAGTACACCACTCCCTCAGTACTGACACTCTTACAGTGCACCACTCCCTCAGTACTGACCCTCTGACAGTGCAGCACTCCCTCAGTACTGACCCTCTGACAGTGCAGCTCTCCCTCAGTACTGGCCCTCTGACCGTGCACCACTCCCTCAGTACTGATCCTCTGACAGTGCAGCACTCCCTCAGTACTGACCCTCTGACAGTGCAGCAGTTCCCCAGTACTGATCCTCCGACAGTGCAGCACTCCCTCAGTACAGAACCTCTGACAGTGCAGCATTCCCTCAGTACTAACCCTCTGACAGTGCAGCACTCACTCAGTACTGACCATCTGACAGTGCAGCATGCCCTCAGTACTAACCCTCTGATAGAGCAGCACTCCCTCAGTACTGACCCTTTGACAGTGCAGCACTCCCTCAGTACTCACCCTCTGACAGTGCAGCATTCCCTCAGTAATGACTGTCTGACAGTGCAGCATTCCTCAGTACTGACCCTCTGACAGTGCAGCACACCCTCCGTACTGACCCTCTGACAGAGCGGCACTCCCTCAGTACTGATCCTCCGACAGTGCAGCACTCCCTGAGTAGTGACCCTTTGACAGTGCAGCACTACCTCAGTACTGACCCTCGGACAGTGCAGCACTCCCTCAGTACTGACCCTCTGATATTGCAGCTCTCCCTCAGTACTGACCCTCTGACAGTGCAGCACTCACTCAGTACTGACCCTCTGACAGTGCAGGATTCCATCAGTAATGACTGTCTGACAGTGCAGCACTCCCTCAGTACTGGCCCTCTGACAGTGCAGCACTCCCTCAGTCCTGACCCTCTGACAGTGCAGCACTCCCTCAGTACTGACACTCCGACAGAGCAGCACTCCCTCAGTACTGACCCTCAGAAAATGCAGCTCTCCCTCAGTACTGACCCTCTTACAGTGCAGCACTCTCTCAGTACTGACTCTCTGACAGTGCAGCACTCTCTCAGTACTGAACCTCTGACAGTACAGCACGCCCTCAGTACTGACACTCTGACAGTGCACCATTCCCTCAGTACTGACCCTCTGACAGTGCAGCACTCCCTCAGTACTGACCCTCTGACAGTGCAGCACTCCCTCAGTAATGACTGTCTGACAGTGCAGCATTCCTCAGTACTGACCCTCTGACCGTGCACCTCTCCCTCAGTACTGACCCTCTGACAGTGCAGCACTCCCTCAGTACTGACCCTCTGATATTGCAGCTCTCCCTCAGTACTGACCCTCTGGCAGTGCAGCACTCACTCAGTACTGACCCTCTGACAGTGCAGCACTCCCTCAGCACTGAACCTCTGACAGTGCGGCACTCACTCAGCACTGACCCTCGGACAGTGCAGCACTCCCTGAGTACTGACCCTCTGACAGTGCAGCTCTCCCTCAGTACTGACCCTCTGACAGTGCAGCACTCTCTCAGTACTGAGCCTCCGACAGTGCAGCACTCCGTCAGTACTGACCCTCTGACAGTGCAGCACTCCCTCAGCACTGACCCTCTGACAGTGCAGCACTCCGTCAGTACTGACTATCGGACAGTGCAGCATTCCCTCAGTACTAACCCTCTGACAGTGCTGCACTCCCTCAGTACTGACCCTCTGACAGTGCATCACTCCCTCAGTACTGATCCTCCGACAGTGCCGCACTCCGTCAGTACTGAACCTCTGACAGTGCAGCATTCCCTCTGTACTAACCCTCTGACTGTGCAGCACTCCCTCAGTACTTACCCTCTGACAGTGCAGCATTCCCTCAGTACCAACCCTCTGATAGAGCAGCACTCCCTCAGTACTGACCCTCTGACAGTGCAGCACTCCCCCAGCACTGACCCTTTGACAGTGCAGCACTCCCTCAGTACTGACACTCTTACAGTGCAGCATTCCCTCTGCAATGACTGTCTGACAGTGCAGCATTCCTCAGTACTGACCCTCTGACAGTGCAGCACTCCCTCAGTACTTAACCTCTGACAGTGCAGCACTCCCTCAGGAATGACTGTCTGACAGTCATGCATTCCTCAGTACTGACCCTCTGACAGTGCAGCACTCCCTCAGTACTGACCCTCTGACATTGCAGCTCTCCCTCAGTACTGACCCTCTGACAGTGCAGCACTCCCTCAGTACTGACCCACTGACAGTGCAGCACTCCCTCAGTGCTGACCCTTTGACAGTGCAGCACTCCCTCAGTACTGACCCTCTGACAGTGCAGCACTCCCTCAGTACTGACCCTCTGACAGTGCAGCACTCCCTCAGTACTGACCCTCTGACAGTGCAGCACTTCCTCAGTACTGACCGTCTGACAGTGCAGCAGTCCCTCAGTACTGACCCTCTGACATTGCCGCTCTCCCTCAGTACTGTCCGTCTGACAGTACACCACTCCCTCAGTACTGACACTCTTACAGTGCACCACTCCCTCAGTACTGACCCTCTGACAGTGCAGCACTCCCTCAGTACTGACCCTCTGACAGTGCAGCTCTCCCTCAGTACTGGCCCTCTGACCGTGCACCACTCCCTCAGTACTGATCCTCTGACAGTGCCGCACTCCCTCAGTACTGACCCTCTGACAGTGCAGCAGTTCCCCAGTACTGATCCTCCGACAGTGCAGCACTCCCTCAGTACAGAACCTCTGACAGTGCAGCATTCCCTCAGTACTAACCCTCTGACAGTGCAGCACTCACTCAGTACTGACCATCTGACAGTGCAGCATGCCCTCAGTACTAACCCTCTGATAGAGCAGCACTCCCTCAGTACTGACCCTTTGACAGTGCAGCACTCCATCAGTACTCACCCTCTGACAGTGCAGCATTCCCTCAGTAATGACTGTCTGACAGTGCAGCATTCCTCAGTACTGACCCTCTGACAGTGCAGCACACCCTCCGTACTGACCATCTGACAGAGCGGCACTCCCTCAGTACTGATCCTCCGACAGTGCAGCACTCCCTGAGTAGTGACCCTTTGACAGTGCAGCACTCCCTCAGTACTGACCCTCGGACAGTGCAGCACTCCCTCAGTACTGACCCTCTGATATTGCAGCTCTCCCTCAGTACTGACCCTCTGACAGTGCAGCACTCACTCAGTACTGACCCTCTGACAGTGCAGGATTCCATCAGTAATGACTGTCTGACAGTGCAGCACTCCCTCAGTACTGACACTCTTACAGTGCAGCATTCCCTCTGCAATGACTGTCTGACAGTGCAGCATTCCTCAGTACTGACCCTCTGACAGTGCAGCACTCCCTCAGTACTGAACCTCTGACAGTGCAGCACTCCCTCAGGAATGACTGTCTGACAGTCATGCATTCCTCAGTACTGACCCTCTGACAGTGCAGCACTCCCTCAGTACTGACCCTCTGACATTGCAGCTCTCCCTCAGTACTGACCCTCTGACAGTGCAGCACTCCCTCAGTACTGACCCACTGACAGTGCAGCACTCCCTCAGTGCTGACCCTTTGACAGTGCAGCACTCCCTCAGTACTGACCCTCTGACAGTGCAGCACTCCCTCAGTACTGACCCTCTGACAGTGCAGCACTCCCTCAGTACTGACCCTCTGACAGTGCAGCACTTCCTCAGTACTGACCGTCTGACAGTGCAGCAGTCCCTCAGTACTGACCCTCTGACATTGCCGCTCTCCCTCAGTACTGTCCGTCTGACAGTACACCACTCCCTCAGTACTGACACTCTTACAGTGCACCACTCCCTCAGTACTGACCCTCTGACAGTGCAGCACTCCCTCAGTACTGACCCTCTGACAGTGCAGCTCTCCCTCAGTACTGGCCCTCTGACCGTGCACCACTCCCTCAGTACTGATCCTCTGACAGTGCAGCACTCCCTCAGTACTGACCCTCTGACAGTGCAGCAGTTCCCCAGTACTGATCCTCCGACAGTGCAGCACTCCCTCAGTACAGAACCTCTGACAGTGCAGCATTCCCTCAGTACTAACCCTCTGACAGTGCAGCACTCACTCAGTACTGACCATCTGACAGTGCAGCATGCCCTCAGTACTAACCCTCTGATAGAGCAGCACTCCCTCAGTACTGACCCTTTGACAGTGCAGCACTCCATCAGTACTCACCCTCTGACAGTGCAGCATTCCCTCAGTAATGACTGTCTGACAGTGCAGCATTCCTCAGTACTGACCCTCTGACAGTGCAGCACACCCTCCGTACTGACCATCTGACAGAGCGGCACTCCCTCAGTACTGATCCTCCGACAGTGCAGCACTCCCTGAGTAGTGACCCTTTGACAGTGCAGCACTCCCTCAGTACTGACCCTCGGACAGTGCAGCACTCCCTCAGTACTGACCCTCTGATATTGCAGCTCTCCCTCAGTACTGACCCTCTGACAGTGCAGCACTCACTCAGTACTGACCCTCTGACAGTGCAGGATTCCATCAGTAATGACTGTCTGACAGTGCAGCACTCCCTCAGTACTGGCCCTCTGACAGTGCAGCACTCCCTCAGTCCTGACCCTCTGACAGTGCAGCACTCCCTCAGTACTGACACTCCGACAGAGCAGCACTCCCTCAGTACTGACCCTCAGAAAATGCAGCTCTCCCTCAGTACTGACCCTCTTACAGTGCAGCACTCTCTCAGTACTGACTCTCTGACAGTGCAGCACTCTCTCAGTACTGAACCTCTGACAGTACAGCACGCCCTCAGTACTGACACTCTGACAGTGCACCATTCCCTCAGTACTGACCCTCTGACGGTGCAGCACTCCCTCAGTACTGACTATCGGACAATGCAGCATTCCCTCAGTACTAACCCTCTGACAGTGCTGCACTCCCTCAGTACTGACCCTCTGACAGTGCATCACTCCCTCAGTACTGATCCTCCGACAATGCAGCACTCCGTCAGTACTGAACCTCTGTCAGTGCAGCATTCCCTCTGTACTAACCCTCTGACTGTGCAGCACTCCCTCAGTACTTACCCTCTGACAGTGCAGCATTCCCTCAGTACCAACCCTCTGATAGAGCAGCACT
Organism: Scyliorhinus torazame; assembly: GCF_047496885.1. Classification (NCBI taxonomy): domain Eukaryota; kingdom Metazoa; phylum Chordata; class Chondrichthyes; order Carcharhiniformes; family Scyliorhinidae; genus Scyliorhinus; species Scyliorhinus torazame. The sequence continues at coordinate 39,734,156 of NC_092710.1, read as the reverse complement.
CCCTCAGTACTGACCCTCTGACAGTGCAGCACTCCCCCAGCACTGACCCTTTGACAGTGCAGCACTCCTTCAGTACTGACATCCTTGCAGTGCAGCATTCCCTCTGCAATGACTGTCTGACAGTGCAGCATACCTCAGTACTGACCCTCTGACAGTGCAGCACTCCCTCAGTACTGACCCTCTGACAGTGCAGCACTCCCTCACTACTAATCCTCTGACAGTGCAGCACTCCCTCAGTACTGACCGTCTGACAGTGCAGCTCTCCCTCAGTACTCACCCTCTGCCAGTGAAGCATTCCCTCAATACTAAACCTCTGACAGTGCTGCACTCCCTCAGTGCTGACCCTCTGACAGTGCAGCACTCCTTCAGTACTGACCCCTCTGACAGTGCAGCACTCCCTCAGTACTGACCCTCTGACAGTGCAGCACTCTCTCAGTACTGACCATATGACATTGCAGCTCTCCCTCAGTACTGACCCTCTGACAGTGCAGCACTCCCTCAGTAATGACTGTCTGACAGTGCAGCATTCCTCAGTACTGACCCTCTGACAGTGCAGCTCTCCCTCAGTACAGACCCTCTGACCGTGCACCTCTCCCTCAGTACTGACCCTCTGACAGTGCAGCACTCCCTCAGTACTGACCCTCTGATATTGCAGCTCTCCCTCAATACTGACCCTCTGGCAGTGCAGCACTCACTCAGTACTGACCCTCTGACAGTGCAGGATTCCCTCAGTAATGACTGTCTGACAGTGCAGCACTCCCTCAGCACTGAACCTCTGACAGTGCGGCACTCCCTTAGTACTGACCCTCTGACAGTGCAGCTCTCCCTCAGTACTGACCCTCTGACAGTGCAGCACTCTCTCAGTACTGAGCCTCCGACAGTGCAGCACTCCGTCAGTACTGACCCTCTGACAGTGCAGCACTCCCTCAGCACTGACCCTCTGACAGTGCAGCACTCCGTCAGTACTGACTATCGGACAGTGCAGCATTCCCTCAGTACTAACCCTCTGACAGTGCTGCACTCCCTCAGTACTGACCCTCTGACAGTGCATCACTCCCTCAGTACTGATCCTCCGACAGTGCCGCACTCCGTCAGTACTGAACCTCTGACAGTGCAGCATTCCCTCTGTACTAACCCTCTGACTGTGCAGCACTCCCTCAGTACTTACCCTCTGACAGTGCAGCATTCCCTCAGTACCAACCCTCTGATAGAGCAGCACTCCCTCAGTACTGACCCTCTGACAGTGCAGCACTCCCCCAGCACTGACCCTTTGACAGTGCAGCACTCCCTCAGTACTGACACTCTTACAGTGCAGCATTCCCTCTGCAATGACTGTCTGACAGTGCAGCATTCCTCAGTACTGACCCTCTGACAGTGCAGCACTCCCTCAGTACTGAACCTCTGACAGTGCAGCATTCGCTCAGTACTAACCCTCTGACAGTGCAGCACTCCCTCAGTACTGACCATCTGACAGTGCAGCATTCCCTCAGTACTAACCCTCTCATAGAGCAGCACTCCCTCAGTACTGACCCTCTGACAGTGCAGCACTCCCCCAATACTGACAATCTGACAGTGCAGCACTCCCTCAGTACTGACCCTCTGACAGTGCAGCACTCCCTCAGTACTGACCATCTGACATTGCAGCTCTCCCTCAGTACTGGCCCTCTGACAGTGCAACACTCCCTCAGTACTGACCCTCTGAAAGTGCAGCACTCCCTCAGGAATGACTGTCTGACAGTCATGCATTCCTCAGTACTGACCCTCTGACAGTGCAGCACTCCCTCAGTACTGACCCTCTGACAGTGCAGCACTCCCTCAGTACTGACCCACTGACAGTGCAGCACTCCCTCAGTGCTGACCCTTTGACAGTGCAGCACTCCCTCAGTACTGGCCCTCTGAAAGTGCAGCACTCCCTCAGGAATGACTGTCTGACAGTCATGCATTCCTCAGTACTGACCCTCTGACAGTGCAGCACTCCCTCAGTACTGACCCTCTGACAGTGCAGCACTCCCTCAGTACTGACCCACTGACAGTGCAGCACTCCCTCAGTGCTGACCCTTTGACAGTGCAGCACTCCCTCAGTACTGGCCCTCTGACAGTGCAGTACTCCCTCAGTACTGACCCTCTGACAGTGCAGCACTCCCTCAGTACTGACCCTCTGACAGTGCAGCACTTCCTCAGTACTGACCGTCTGACAGTGCAGCAGTCCCTCAGTACTGACCCTCTGACATTGCCGCTCTCCCTCAGTACTGTCCGTCTGACAGTACACCACTCCCTCAGTACTGACACTCTTACAGTGCACCACTCCCTCAGTACTGACCCTCTGACAGTGCAGCACTCCCTCAGTACTGACCCTCTGACAGTGCAGCTCTCCCTCAGTACTGGCCCTCTGACCGTGCACCACTCCCTCAGTACTGATCCTCTGACAGTGCAGCACTCCCTCAGTACTGACCATCTGACAGTGCAGCAGTTCCCCAGTACTGATCCTCCGACAGTGCAGCACTCCCTCAGTACAGAACCTCTGACAGTGCAGCATTCCCTCAGTACTAACCCTCTGACAGTGCAGCACTCACTCAGTACTGACCATCTGACAGTGCAGCATGCCCTCAGTACTAACCCTCTGATAGAGCAGCACTCCCTCAGTACTGACCCTTTGACAGTGCAGCACTCCCTCAGTACTCACCCTCTGACAGTGCAGCATTCCCTCAGTAATGACTGTCTGACAGTGCAGCATTCCTCAGTACTGACCCTCTGACAGTGCAGCACACCCTCCGTACTGACCCTCTGACAGTGCGGCACTCCGTCAGTACTGATCCTCCGACAGTGCAGCACTCCCTGAGTAGTGACCTTTGACAGTGCAGCACTCCCTCAGTACTGACCCTCGGACAGTGCAGCACTCCCTCAGTACTGACCCTCTGATATTGCAGCTCTCCCTCAGTACTGACCCTCTGACAGTGCAGCACTCACTCAGTACTGACCCTCTGACAGTGCAGGATTCCATCAGTAATGACTGTCTGACAGTGCAGCACTCCCTCAGTACTGGCCCTCTGACAGTGCAGCACTCCCTCAGTCCTGACCCTCTGACAGTGCAGCACTCCCTCAGTACTGACACTCCGACAGAGCAGCACTCCCTCAGTACTGACCCTCTGACAGTGCGGCACTCCCTCAGTACTGATCCTCCGACAGTGCAGCACTCCCTGAGTAGTGACCTTTGACAGTGCAGCACTCCCTCAGTACTGACCCTCGGACAGTGCAGCACTCACTCAGTACTGACCCTCTGACAGTGCAGGATTCCATCAGTAATGACTGTCTGACAGTGCAGCACTCTCTCAGTACTGGCCCTCTGACAGTGCAGCACTCCCTCAGTCCTGACCCTCTGACAGTGCAGCACTCCCTCAGTACTGACACTCCGACAGAGCAGCACTCCCTCAGTACTGACCCTCAGAAAATGCAGCTCTCCCTCAGTACTGACCCTCTTACAGTGCAGCACTCTCTCAGTACTGACTCTCTGACAGTGCAGCACTCTCTCAGTACTGAACCTCTGACAGTGCAGCACGCCCTCAGTACTGACACTCTGACAGTGCACCATTCCCTCAGTACTGACCCTCTGACAGTCAGCTCCCCGCTCAGTACTGACCCTCTGACAGTGCAGCCCTCCCTCAGTACTGACCCTCTGACAGTGCAGCACTCTCTCAGTACTGAGCCTCCGACAGTGCAGCACTCCGTCAGTACTGACCCTCTGACAGTGCAGCACTCCCTCAGCACTGACCCTCTGACAGTGCAGCACTCCCTCAGCACTGAACCTCTGACAGTGCGGCACTCACTCAGCACTGACCCTCGGACAGTGCAGCACTCCCTTAGTACTGACCCTCTGAGAGTGCAGCTCTCCCTCAGTACTGACCCTCTGACAGTGCAGCACTCTCTCAGTACTGAGCCTCCGACAGTGCAGCACTCCGTCAGTACTGACCCTCTGACAGTGCAGCACTCCCTCAGCACTGACCCTCTGACAGTGCAGCACTCCCTCAGTACTGACTATCGGACAATGCAGCATTCCCTCAGTACTAACCCTCTGACAGTGCTGCACTCCCTCAGTACTGACCCTCTGACAGTGCATCACTCCCTCAGTACTGATCCTCCGACAATGCAGCACTCCGTCAGTACTGAACCTCTGACAGTGCAGCATTCCCTCTGTACTAACCCTCTGACTGTGCAGCACTCCCTCAGTACTTACCCTCTGACAGTGCAGCATTCCCTCAGTACCAACCCTCTGATAGAGCAGCACTCCCTCAGTACTGACCCTCTGACAGTGAAGCACTCCCCCAGCACTGACCCTTTGACAGTGCAGCACTCCCTCAGTACTGACATTCTTACAGTGCAGCATTCCCTCTGCAATGACTGTCTGACAGTGGAGCATTCCTCAGTACTGACCCTCTGACAGTGCAGCACTCCCTCAGTACTGACCCTCTGACAGTGCAGCACTCCCTCACTACTAATCCTCTGACAGTGCAGCACTCCCTCAGTACTGACCCTCTGACAGTGCAGCTCTCCCTCAGTACTCACCCTCTGCCAGTGAAGCATTCCCTCAATACTAAACCTCTGACAGTGCTGCACTCCCTCAGTGCTGACCCTCTGACAGTGCAGCACTCCTTCAGTACTGACCCCTCTGACAGTGCAGCACTCCCTCAGTACTGACCCTCTGACAGTGCAGCACTCTCTCAGTACTGACCATATGACATTGCAGCTCTCCCTCAGTACTGACCCTCTGACAGTGCAGCACTCCCTCAGTAATGACTGTCTGACAGTGCAGCATTCCTCAGTACTGACCCTCTGACAGTGCAGTTCTCCCTCACTACAGACCCTCTGACCGTGCACCTCTCCCTCAGTACTGACCCTCTGACAGTGCAGCACTCCCTCAGTACTGACCCTCTGATATTGCAGCTCTCCCTCAGTACTGACCCTCTGGCAGTGCAGCACTCACTCAGTACTGACCCTCTGACAGTGCAGGATTCCCTCAGTAATGACTGTCTGACAGTGCAGCACTCCCTCAGCACTGAACCTCTGACAGTGCGGCACTCACTCAGCACTGACCCTCGGACAGTGCAGCACTCCCTTAGTACTGACCCTCTGACAGTGCAGCTCTCCCTCAGTACTGACCCTCTGACAGTGCAGCACTCTCTCAGTACTGAGCCTCCGACAGTGCAGCACTCCGTCAGTACTGACCCTCTGACAGTGCAGCACTCCCTCAGCACTGACCCTCTGACAGTGCATCACTCCCTCAGTACTGATCCTCCGACAGTGCCGCACTCCGTCAGTACTGACTATCGGACAGTGCAGCATTCCCTCAGTACTAACCCTCTGACAGTGCTGCACTCCCTCAGTACTGACCCTCTGACAGTGCAGCACTCCCTCAGTACTGACCCTCTGACAGTGCATCACTCCCTCAGTACTGATCCTCCGACAGTGCCGCACTCCGTCAGTACTGAACCTCTGACAGTGCAGCATTCCCTCTGTACTAACCCTCTGACTGTGCAGCACTCCCTCAGTACTTACCCTCTGACAGTGCAGCATTCCCTCAGTACCAACCCTCTGATAGAGCAGCACTCCCTCAGTACTGATCCTCTGACAGTGCAGCACTCCCCCAGCACTGACCCTTTGACAGTGCAGCACTCCCTCAGTACTGACACTCTTACAGTGCAGCATTCCCTCTGCAATGACTGTCTGACAGTGCAGCATTCCTCAGTACTGACCCTCTGACAGTGCTGCACTCCCTCAGTACTGACCCTCTGAAAGTGCAGCACTCCTTCAGTACTGACCACTCTGACAGTGCAGCACTCCCTCAGTACTGACCCTCTGACAGTGCAGCACTCCCTCTGTACTTACCCTCTGACAGTGCAGCACTCCCTCAGTACTAACCCTCTGACAGTGCTGCACTCCCTCAGTACTGACCCTCTGACAGTGCATCACTCCCTCAGTACTGATCCTCCGTCAGTGCAGCACTCCGTCAGTACTGAACCTCTGACAGTGCAGCATTCCCTCTGTACTAACCCTCTGACTGTGCAGCACTCCCTCACTACTTACCCTCTGACAGTGCAGCATTCCCTCAGTACCAACCCTCTGATAGAGCAGCACTCCCTCAGTACTGACCCTCTGACAGTGCAGCACTCCCCCAGCACTGACCCTTTGACAGTGCAGCACTACCTCAGTACTGACACTCTTACAGTGCAGCATTCCCTCTGCAATGACTGTCTGACAGTGCAGCACTCCCTCAGTACTGACCCTCTGACAGTGCAGCATTCCTCAGTACTGACCCTCTGACAGTGCAGCACTCCCTCAGTACTGACCCTCTGACAGTGCAGCACTCCCTCTGTACTGATCCTCTGACAGTGCAGCACTCCCTCAGTACTGACCGTCTGACAGTGCAGCTCTCCCTCAGTACTCACCCTCTGCCAGTGAAGCATTCCCTCAATACTAAACCTCTGACAGTGCTGCACTCCCTCAGTACTGACCCTCTGACAGTGCAGCACTCCTTCAGTACTGACCCCTCTGACAGTGCAGCACTCCCTCAGTACTGACCCTCTGACAGTGCAGCACTCCCTCAGTACTGACCATATGACATTGCAGCTCTCCATCAGTACTGACCCTCTGACAGTGCAGCACTCCCTCAGTAATGACTGGCTGACAGTGCAGCATTCCTCAGTACTGAACCTCTGACAGTGCAGCTCTCCCTCAGTACAGACCCTCTGACCGTGCACCTCTCCCTCAGTACTGACCCTCTGACAGTGCAGCACTCCCTCAGTACTGACCCTCTGATATTGCAGCTCTCCCTCAGTACTGACCCTCTGACAGTGCAGCACTCCCTCAGTACTGACTCTCTGACAGTGCAGCACTCCCTCAGTACTGACCCTCTGACAGTGCAGCTCTCCCTCAGTACTGACCCTCTGACAGTGCAGCACTCACTCAGTACTGACCCTCTGACAGTGCAGGATTCCCTCTGTAATGACTGTCTGACAGTGCATCACTCCCTCAGTACTGGCCCTCTGACAGTGCAGCACTCCCTCAGTCCTGACCCTCTAACAGTGCAGCACTCCCTCAGTACTGACCCTCTGACAGTGCAGCACTCCCTCAGTACTGACCCTCTGACAGTTCAGCACTCTCTCAGTACTGAGCCTCCGACAGTGCAGCACTCCGTCAGTACTGACCCTCTGACAGTGCAGCACTCACTCAGTACTGACCCTCTGACAGTGCAGCATTCCCTCAGTACTGACCATCTGACAGTGCAGCACTCCCTCTGTACTTACCCTCTGACAGTGCAGCACTCCCTCAGCACTGAACCTCTGACAGTGCGGCACTCAATCAGCACTGACCCTCGGACAGTGCAGCACTCCCTTAATACTGACCCTCTGACAGTGCAGCTCTCCCTCAGTACTGACCGTCTGACAGTGCAGCACTCCCTCAGCACTGACCCTCTGACAGTGCAGCACTCCCTCAGTACTGACTATCGGACAGTGCAGCATTCCCTCAGTACTAACCCTCTGACAGTGCTGCACTCCCTCAGTACTGACCCTCTGACAGTGCATCACTCCCTCAGTACTGATCCTCCGTCAGTGCAGCACTCCGTCAGTACTGAACCTCTGACAGTGCAGCATTCCCTCTGTACTAACCCTCTGACTGTGCAGCACTCTCTCAGTACTAACCCTCTGATAGAGCAGCACTCCCTCAGTACTGACCCTCTGACAGTGCTGCACTCCCTCAGTACTGACCATCTGACAGTGCAGCATTCCCTCAGTACTGACACTCCGACAGTGCAGCACTCCCTCAGTACTGAGCCTCCGACAGTGCAGCACTCCGTCAGTACTGACCCTCTGACAGTGCAGCACTCACTCAGTACTGACCCTCTGACAGTGATGCATTCCTCAGTACTGGCCCTCTGACAGTGCAGCACTCCCTCAGTCCTGACCCTCTGACAGTGCAGCACTCCCTCAGTACTGAAACTCTGACAGTGCAGCACGCCCTCAGTACTGACACTCTGACAGTGCACCATTCCCTCAGTACTGACCCTCTGACAGTGCAGCTCTCCCTCAGTACTGACCCTCTGACAGTGCAGCACTCCCTCAGTACTGACCCTCTGTCAGTGCAGCACTCTCTCAGTACTGAGCCTCCGACAGTGCAGCACTCCGTCAGTACTGACCCTCTGACAGTGCAGCACTCACTCAGTACTGACCCTCTGACAGTGCAGCATTCCCTCAGTACTGACCATCTGACAGTGCAGCACTCCCACAGTACTGACCCTCTGACAGCGCAGCACTCACTCAGGACTGACCCTCTGACAGTGCAGGATTCCCTCAGTAATGACTGTCTGACAGTGCAGCACTCCCTCAGTACTGGCCCTCTGTCAGTGCTGCACTCCCTCAGTACTGACCATCTGACAGTGCAGCACTCCCTCAGTACTGACACTCCGACAGTGCAGCACTCCCTCAGTACCGACCCTCTGACAGTGCAGCTCTCCCTCAGTACTGACCCTCTGACAGTGCAGCACTCCCTCAGTACTGATCCTCTGACAGTGCAGCGCTCCCTCAGTACTGAGCCTCCGACAGCGCAGCAGTCCTTCAGTACTGACTCTCTGACAGTGCAGCATTCCCTCAGTACTCACCATCTGCCAGTGAAGCATTCCCTCAGTGCTAAACCTCTGACAGTGCTGCACCCCCTCAATACTGACACTCTGACACTGCAGCACTCCCTCAGTACCGACCCTCTGACAGTGCAGCACTCCCCCAGTACTGACTCTCTGACAGTGCAGCATTCCTCAGTACTGACCTACTAACAGTGCAGCACTCCCTCAGTGCTGACCCTCTGACAGTGCAGCACTCCCTCAGTACTGATCCTCTGACAGTGCAGCACTCCCTCAGTACTGACCCTCACACAGTGCAGCGCTCACTCAGTACTGACTCTCTGACAGTGCAGCATTCCCTCAGTACTCACCCTCTGCCAGTGAAGCATTCCCTCAATACTAAACCTCTGACAGTGCTGCACTCCCTCAGTACTGACCGACTGACAGTGCAGCACTCCTTCAGTACTGACCCCTCTGACAGTGCAGCACTCCCTCAGTACTGACCCTCTGACAGTGCAGCACTCCCTCAGTACTTACCATATGACATTGCAGCTCTCCCTCAGTACTGACCCTCTGACAGTGCAGGATTCCCTCAGTAATGACTGTCTGACAGTGCAGCACTCCCTCAGCACTGAACCTCTGACAGTGCGGCACTCACTCAGCACTGACCCTCGGACAGTGCAGCACTCCCTTAGTACTGACCCTCTGACAGTGCAGCTCTCCCTCAGTACTGACCCTCTGACAGTGCAGCACTCTCTCAGTACTGAGCCTCCGACAGTGCAGCACTCCGTCAGTACTGACCCTCTGACAGTGCAGCACTCCCTCAGCACTGACCCTCTGACAGTGCAGCACTCCCTCAGTACTGACTATCGGACAGTGCAGCATTCCCTCAGTACTAACCCTCTGACAGTGCTGCACTCCCTCAGTACTGACCCTCTGACAGTGCATCACTCCCTCAGTACTGATCCTCCGACAGTGCCGCAATCCGTCAGTACTGAACCTCTGACAGTGCAGCATTCCCTCTGTACTAACCCTCTGACTGTGCAGCACTCCCTCAGTACTTACCCTCTGACAGTGCAGCATTCCCTCAGTACCAACCCTCTGATAGAGCAGCACTCCCTCAGTACTGACCCTCTGACAGTGCAGCACTCCCCCAGCACTGACCCTTTGACAGTGCAGCACTCCCTCAGTACTGACACTCTTACAGTGCAGCATTCCCCCTGCAATGACTGTCTGACAGTGCAGCATTCCTCAGTACTGACCCTCTGACAGTGCAGCACTCCCTCAGTACTGACCCTCTGACAGTGCAGCACTCCCTCAGTACTGATCCTCTGACAGTGCAGCACTCCCTCAGTACTGACCGTCTGACAGTGCAGCTCTCCCTCAGTACTCACCCTCTGCCAGTGAAGCATTCCCTCAATACTAAACCTCTGACAGTGCTGCACTCCCTCAGTACTGACCCTCTGACAGTGCAGCACTCCCTCAGTACTGAAACTCTTGACAGTGCAGCGCGCCCTCAGTACTGACACTGTGACAGTGCACCATTCCCTCAGTACTGACCCTCTGACAGTGCAGCTCTCCCTCAGTACTGACCCTCTGACAGTGCAGCACTCCCTCTGTACTGGCCCTCTGACAGTGCAGCACGCCCTCAGTACTGACCATCTGACAGTGCAGCACTCCCTCTGTACTTACCCTCTGACAGTGCAGCTCTCACTCAGCACTGAACCTCTGACAGTGCGGCACTCACTCAGCACTGACCCTCGGACAGTGCAGCACTCCCTTAGTACTGACCCTCTGACAGTGCAGCTCTCCCTCAGTACTGACCCTCTGACAGTGCAGCACTCTCTCAGTCCTGAGCCTCCGACAGTGCAGCACTCCGTCAGTACTGACCCTCTGACAGTGCAGCACTTACTCAGCACTGACCCTCTGACAGTGCAGCACTCCCTCAGTACTGACTATCGGACAGTGCAGCATTCCCTCAGTACTGACCCTCTGACAGTGCTGCACTCCCTCAGTACTGACCCTCTGACAGTGCATCACTCCCTCAGTACTGATCCTCCGACAGTGCCGCACTCCGTCAGTACTGAACCTCTGACAGTGCAGCATTCCCTCTGTACTAACCCTCTGACTGTGCAGCACTCCCTCAGTACTTACCCTCTGACAGTGCAGCATTCCCTCAGTACCAACCCTCTGATAGAGCAGCACTCCCTCAGTACTGACCCTCTGGCAGTGCAGCACTCCCCCAGCACTGACCCTTTGACAGTGCAGCACTGCCTCAGTGCTGACCCTCTGACAGTGCAGCATTCCTCAGCACTGACCCTCTGACAGTGCAGCACTCCCTCAGTACTGACCCTCTGACAGTGCAGCACTCCCTCAGTACTGACCGTCTGACAGTGCAGCTCTCCCTCAGTACTCACCCTCTGCCAGTGAAGCATTCCCTCAATACTAAACCTCTGACAGTGCTGCACTCCCTCAGTACTGACCCTCTGACAGTGCAGCACTCCTTCAGTACTGACCCCTCTGACAGTGCAGCACTCCCTCAGTACTGACCCTCTGACAGTGCAGAACTCCTTCAGTAATGACTGGCTGACAGTGCAGCATTCCTCAGTACTGACCCTCTGACAGTGCAGCTCTCCCTCAGTACAGACCCTCTGACCGTGCACCTCTCCCTCAGTACTGACCCTCTGACAGTGCAGCACTCCCTCAGTACTGACCCTCTGATATTGCAGCTCTCCCTCAGTACTGACCCTCTGACAGTGCATCACTCCCTCAGTACTGGCCCTCTGACAGTGCAGCACTCCCTCAGTCCTGACCCTCTGACAGTGCAGCACTCCCTCAATACTGACCCTCTGACAGTGCAGCTCTCCCTCAGTACTGACCCTCTGACAGTGCAGCTCTCCCTCAGTACTGAAACTCTGACAGTGCAGCACGCCCTCAGTACTGACACTCTGACAGTGCACCATTCCCTCAGTACTGACCCTCTGACAGTGTAGCTCTCCCTCAGTACTGACCCTCTGACAGTGCAGCACTCCCTCAGTACTGACCCTCTGACAGTGCAGCACTCTCTCAGTACTGAGCCTCCGACAGTGCAGCACTCCGTCAGTACTGACCCTCTGACAGTGCAGCACTCACTCAGTACTGACCCTCTGACAGTGCAGCATTCCCTCAGTACTGACCATCTGACAGTGCAGCACTCCCTCTGTACTTACCCTCTGACAGTGCAGCACTCACTCAGCACTGAACCTCTGACAGTGCGGCACTCACTCAGCACTGACCCTCGGACAGTGCAGCACTCCCTTAGTACTGACCCTCTGACAGTGCAGCTCTCCCTCAGTACTGACCCTCTGACAGTGCAGCACTCTCTCAGTCCTGAGCCTCCGACAGTGCAGCACTCCCTCAGTACTGACTATCGGACAGTGCAGCATTCCCTCAGTACTAACCCTCTGACAGTGCAGCACACCCTCAGCACTGACCCTCTGACAGTGCAGCACTCCCTCAGTACTGACTATCGGACAGTGCAGCATTCCCTCAGTACTAACCCTCTGACAGTGCTGCACTCCCTCAGTACTGACCCTCTGACAGTGCTGCACTCCCTCAGCACTGACCCTCTGACAGTGCAGCACTCCCTCAGTACTGACTATCGGACAGTGCAGCATTCCCTCAGTACTGACCCTCTGACAGTGCATCACTCCCTCAGTATGATCCTCCGTCAGTGCAGCACTCCGTCAGTACTGAACCTCTGACAGTGCAGCATTCCCTCTGTACTAACCCTCTGACTGTGCAGCACTCCCTCAGTACTTACCCTCTGACAGTGCAGCATTCCCTCAGTACTAACCATCTGATAGAGCAGCACTCCCTCAGTACTGACCCTCTGACAGTGCTGCACTCCCTCAGTACTGACCATCTGACAGTGCAGCACTCCCTCAGTACTGACACTCCGACAGTGCAGCACTCCCTCAGTACCGACCCTCTGACAGTGCAGCTCTCCCTCCGTACTGAACCTCTGACAGTGCAGCACTCCCTCAGTAGTGACCCTTTGACAGTGCAGCACTCCCTCAGTACTGACCCTCTGACAGTGCAGCACTCCCTCAGTACTGACCCTCTGACATTGCAGCTCTCCCTCAGTACTGACCCTCTGACAGTGCAGCGCTCACTCAGGACTGACCCTCTGACAGTGCAGGATTCCCTCAGTAATGACTGTCTGACAGTGCATCACTCCCTCAGTACTGAGCCTCCGACAGCGCAGCAGTCCTTCAGTACTGACCCTCTGACAGTGCAGCACTCCCTCAGTAATGACTGTCTGACAGTGCAGCATTCCTCAGTACTGACCCTCTGACAGTGCTGCTCTCCCTCAGTACAGACCCTCTGACCGTGCACCTCTCCCTCAGTACTGACCCTCTGACAGTGCAGCACTCCCTCAGTACTCACCCTCTGACAGTGCAGATCTCCCTAAGTACTGACCCTCTGACAGTGCCGCACTCCCTCAGTACTGAACCTCTGACAGTGCAGTATTCGCTCAGTACTAACCCTCTGACAGTGCAGCACTCCCTCGGTACTGACCATCTGACAGTGCAGCATTCCCTCAGTACTAACCCTCTCATAGAGCAGCACTCTCTCAGTACTGACCCTCTGACAGTGCAGCACTCCCCCAGTACTGACCATCTGACAGTGCAGCACTCCCTCAGTACTGAACATCTGACAGTGTAGCACTCCCTGAGTACTGACCATCTGACATTGCAGCTCTCCCTCAGTACTGGCCCTCTGACAGTGCAGCACTCCTCAGTACTGACCCTCTGAAAGTGCAGCACTCCCTCAGTAATGACTGTCTGACAGTGATGCATTCCTCAGTACTGACCCACTGACAGTGCAGCTCTCCCTCAGTACTGACCCTCTGACAGTGCAGCACTCCCTCAGTGCTGACCCTTTGACAGTGCAGCACTCCCTCAGTACTGACCCTCTGACAGTGCAGCACTCCCTCAGTACTGACCCTCTGACAGTGCAGCACTCCCTCAGTACTGACCCTCTGACAGTGCAGCACTTCCTCAGTACTGACCGTCTGACAGTGCAGCACTCCCTCAGTACTGACCCTCTGACATTGCAGCTCTCCCTCAGTACTGTCCGTCTGACAGTAGACCACACCCTCAGTACTGACACTCTTTCAGTGCACCACTCCCTCAGTACTGACCCTCTGACAGTGCAGCACTCCCTCAGTACTGACCCTCTGACAGTGCAGCTCTCCCTCAGTACAGAACCTCTGACAGTGCAGCAATCCCTCAGTACTAACCCTCTGACAGTGCAGCACTCCCTCAGTACTGACCATTTGACAGTGCAGCATGCCCTCAGTACTAACCCTCTGATAGAGCAGCACTCCCTCAGTACTGACCCTCTGACAGTGCAGCATGCCCTCAGTACTAACCCTCTGACAGTGCAGCACTCCCTCAGTACTGACCCTCTGACAGTGCAGCACTTCCAGTACTGACCCTTTGACAGTGCAGCACTCCCTCAGTACTCACCCTCTGACAGTGCAGCACTCCCTCAGTACTGACCCTCTGACAGTGCAGCATTCCCTCAGTACTGACCCTCTGACAGTGCAGCTCTCCCTCAGTACTGACCCTCTGACAGTGCAGCACTCCCTCAGTACTGATCCTCCGACAGTGCAGCACTCCCTCAGTAGTGACTCGTTGACAGTGCAGCACTCCCTCAGTACTGACCCTCTGACAGTGCAGCACTCCCTCAGTACTGACCCTCTGATAATGCAGCTCTCCCTCAGTACTGACCCTCTGACAGAGCAGCACTCACTCAGTACTGACCCTCTGACAGTGCAGGATTCCCTCAGTAATGACTGTCTGACAGTGCAGCACTCCCACAGTACTGGCCCTCTGACAGTGCAGCCCTCCCTCAGTCCTGACCCTCTGACAGTGCAGCACTCCCTCAGTACTGACACTCCAACAGTGCAGCACTCCCTCAGTACTGACCCTCTGACAGTGCAGCTCTCCCTCAGCACTGACCCTCTGACAGTGCAGCACTCTCTCAGCACTGAACATCTGACAGTGCAGCACTCCCTCAGTACTGACCATCTGACATTGCAGCTCTCCCTCAGTACTGGCCCTCTGACAGTGCAGCACGCCCTCAGTACTGACCCTCTGAAAGTGCAGCACTCCCTCAGTAATGACTGTCTGACAGTGATGCATTCCTCAGTACTGACCCACTAACAGTGCAGCTCTCCCTCAGTACTGACCCTCTGACAGTGCAGCACTCCCTCAGTACTGATCCTCCGACAGTGCAGCACTCCCTCAGTACAGAACCTCTGACAGTGCAGCATTCCCTCAGTACTAACCCTCTGACAGTGCAGCACTCTCTCAGTACTGACCATTTGACAGTGCAGCATGCCCTCAGTACTAACCCTCTGATAGAGCAGCACTCCCTCAGTACTGACCCTCTCACATTGCAGCACTTCCAGTACTGACCCTTTGACAGTGCAGCACTCCCTCAGTACTCACCCTCTGACAGTGCAGCATTCCCTCAGTAATGACTGTCTGACAGTGCAGCACTCCCTCAGTACTGACCCTTTGACAGTGCAGCTCTCCCTCAGTACTGACCCTCTGACAGTGCAGCACTCCCTCAGTACTGATCCTCCGACAGTGCAGCACTCCCTCAGTAGTGACCCTTTGACAGTGCAGCACTCCCTCAGTACTGACCCTCTGACAGTGCAGCACTCCCTCAGTACTGACCCTCTGATAATGCAGCTCTCCCTCAGTACTGACCCACTGACAGAGCAGCACTCACTCAGTACTGACCCTCTGACAGTGCAGGATTCCCTCAGTTATGACTGTCTGACAGTGCAGCACTCCCTCAGTACTGGCCCTCTGTCAGTGCAGCACTCCCTCAGTCCTGACCCTCTGACAGTGCAGCACTCCCTCAGTACTGACACTCCGACAGTGCAGCACTCCCTCAGTACTGACCCTCTGACAGTGCAGCTCTCCCTCAGTACTGACCCTCTGACAGTGCAGCACTCTCTCAGTACTGACTCTCTGACAGTGCAGCACTCTCTCAGTACTGAACCTCTGACAGTGCAGCACGCCCTCAGTACTGACACTCTGACAGTGCACCATTCCCTCAGTACTGACCCTCTGACAGTGCAGCTCTCCCTCAGTACTGACCCTCTGACAGTGCAGCACACCCTCAGTGCTGACACTCTGACAGTGCAGCACTCTCTCAGTACTGACCCTCTGACAGTGCAGCTCTCCCTCAGTACTGACCCTCTGACAGTGCAGCACTCCCTCAGCACTGAACATCTGACAGTGCAGCACTCCCTCAGTACTGACCATCTGACATTGCAGCTCTCCCTCAGTACTGGCCCTCTGACAGTGCAGCACGCCCTCAGTACTGACCCTGTGAAAGTGCAGCACTCCCTCAGTAATGACTGTCTGACAGTGATGCATTCCTCAGTACTGACCCACTGACAGTGCAGCTCTCCCTCAGTACTGACCCTCTGACAGTGCAGCACTCGCTCAGTACTGACCCTCTGACATTGCAGCTCTCCCTCAGTACTGACCCTCTGACAGTGCAGCACTCCCTCAGTACTGACCCTCTGACAGTGCAGCACTCCCTCAGTGCTGACCCTTTGACAGTGCAGCACTCCCTCAGTACTGACCCTCTGACAGTGCAGCACTCCCTCAGTACTGACCCTCTGACAGTGCAGCACTCCCTCAGTACTGACCCTCTGACAGTGCAGCACTTCCTCAGTACTGACCGTCTGACAGTGCAGCACTCCCTCAGTACTGACCCTCTGACATTGCAGCTCTCCCTCAGTACTGTCCGTCTGACAGTAGACCACACCCTCAGTACTGACACTCTTTCAGTGCACCACTCCCTCAGTACTGACGCTCTGACAGTGCAGCACTCCCTCAGTACTGAACCTCTGACAGTGCAGCTCTCCCTCAGTACTGACCCTCTGACAGTGCAGCACTCTCTCAGTACTGAGCCTCCGACAGTGCAGCACTCCGTCAGTACTGACCCTCTGACAGTGCAGCACTCCCTCAGTACTGAACCTCTGACAGTGCAGCTCTCCCTCAGTACTGACCCTCTGACAGTGCAGCACTCTCTCAGTACTGAGCCTCCGACAGTGCAGCACTCCCTCAGCACTGAACCTCTGACAGTGCAGCACTCCCTCAGTACTGACTATCGGACAGTGCAGCATTCCCTCAGTACTAACCCTCTGACAGTGCAGCACTCCCTCAGCACTGAACCTCTGACAGTGCAGCACTCCCTCAGTACTGACTATCGGACAGTGCAGCATTCCCTCAGTACTGACCCTCTGACAGTGCATCACTCCCTCAGTACTGTTCCTCCGACAGTGCAGCACTCCGTCAGTACTGAACCTCTGACAGTGCAGCATTCCCTCTGTACTTACCCTCTGACTGTGCAGTATTCCCTCAGTACTAACCCTCTGATAGAGCAGCACTCCCTCAGTACTGACCCTCTGACAGTGCAGCACTCCCCCAGCACTGACCCTTTGACAGTGCAGCACTCCCTCAGTACTGACCCTCTTACAGTGCAGCACTCCCTCAGTACTGACCCTCTGACAGTGCAGCACTCCCTCAGTACTGACCCTCTGACAGTGCAGCACTCCCTCAGTACTCACCCTCTGACAGTGCAGCACTCCCTCAGTACTGTCCCTCTGACAGTGCAGCACTCCCCCAGTACTTACCCTTTGACAGTGCAGCACTCCCTCAGTACTGACCCTCTGACAGTGCAGCACTCCCTCAGCACTGATCCTCTGACATTGCAGCTCTCCCTCTGTACTGACCCTCTGACAGTGCAGCACTCCCTCAGTACTGACTCTCTGACAGTGCAGGATTCCCTCAGTAATGACTGCCTGACAGTGCAGCACTCCCTCAATACTGGCCCTCTGACAGTGCAGCACTCCCTCAGTACTGACCCTCTGACACTGCAGCACTCCCTCAGTACTGACCTCTGACAGTGCGGCATTCCCTCAGTACTAACCCTTGATAGAGCAGCACTCCCTCAATACTGACCCTCTGACAGTGCAGCACTCCCCAAGCACTGACCCTTTGACAGTGCAGCACTCCCTCAGTACTGACCCTCTTACAGTGCAGCATTCCCTCTGCAATGACTGTCTGACAGTGCAGCATGACTCAGTACTGACCCTCTGACAGTGCAGCACTCCCTCTGTACTGACCCTCTGACAGTGCAGCATTCCCTCAGTACTCACCCTCTGACAGTGCAGCACTCCCCCAGTACTTACCCTTTGACAGTGCAGCACTCCCTCAGTACTGACCCTCTGACAGTGCAGCACTCCCTCAGCACTGATCCTCTGACATTGCAGCTCTCCATCTGTACTGACCCTCTGACAGTGCAGCACTCCCTCAGTACTGACTCTCTGACAATGCAGGATTCCCTCAGTAATGACTGTCTAACAGTGCAGCACTCCCTCAGTACTGGCCCTCTGACAGTGCAGCACTCCCTCAGTACTGACCCTCTGACAGTGCAGCTCTCCCTCAGGACTGATCCTCCGACAGTGCAGCACTCCCTCAGTAGTGACCCTTTGACAGTGCAGCACTCCCTCAGTACTGACCCTCTGACAGTGCAGCACTCCCTCAGTACTGACCCTCTGACATTGCAGCTCTCCCTCAGTACTGACCCTCTGACAGTGCAGCACTCACTCAGGACTGACCCCCTGACAGTGCAGGATTCCCTCAGTAATGACTGTCTGACAGTGCAGCTCTCCCTCAGTACTGGCCCTCTGACAGTGCTGCACTCCCTCAGTACTGACCATCTGACAGTGCAGCACTCCCTCAGTACTGACCCTCTGACAGTGCAGCTCTCCCTCAGTACTGAACCTCTGACAGTGCAGCACGCCCTCAGTACTGACACTCAGACAGTGCACCATTCCCTCAGTACTGACCCTCTGACAGTGCAGCTCTCCCTCAGTACTGACCCTCTGACAGTGCAGCACTCCCTCAGTACTGATCCTCTGACAGTGCAGCGCTCCCTCAGTACTGAGCCTCCGACAGCCAAGCACTCCTTCAGTACTGACTCTCTGACAGTGCAGCATTCCCTCAGTACTCACCATCTGCCAGTGAAGTATTCCCTCAGTACTAAACCTCTGACAGTGCTGCACCCCCTCAATACTGATACTCTGACACTGCAGCACTCCCTCAGTACTGATCCTCTGACAGTGCAGCACTCCTTCAGTAATGACCCTCTGACAGTGCAGCACACACTCAGTACTCACCCTCTGCCAGTGAAGCATTCCCTCAGTACTGACCCTCTGTCAGTGCAGCACTCCCTCAGTACTGACCCTCTCACAGTGCAGTACTCCCACAGTACTGACCCTCTGACATTGCAGCTCTCCCTCAGTACTGGCCCTCTGACAGTGCACCACTCCCTCAGTACTGACCCTCTGACAGTGCAGCACTGCCTCAGTACTGACCCTCTGACATTGCAACTCTCCCTCAGTACTGGCCCTCTGACAGTGCACCACTCCCTCAGTACTGACCCTCTGACAGTGCGGCACTCCTTTAGTACTGACCGTCTGACAGTGCAGAACTCCCTCAGTACTGACCCTCTGACAGTGCAGCATTCCTTCAGTAATGACTGTCTGACAGTGCAGCACTCCCTCAGTACTGACCCTCTGACATTGCAGCTGTCCCTCAGTACTGGGCCTCTGACTGTGCAACACTCCCTCAGTACTGACCCTCTGACAGTGCAGCACTCCCGCAGTACTGCCCCTCTGACAGTGCAGCAGTCCCTCAGTACTGATCCTCCGACAGTGCAGCACTCCCTCAGTACTGAACCTCTGACAGTGCAGCATTCCCTCAGTACTGACCATCTGACAGTGCAACATTCCCTCAGTACAAACCCTCTGATAGAGCAGCACTCCCTCAGTACTGACCCTCTGACAGTGCAGCACTCCCTCAGTACTGATCCTCTGACAGTGCAGCACTCCCTCTGTACTGACCCTCTGACAGTGCAGCACTCCCTCAGTACTGATCCTCTGACAGTGCAGCACTCCCTCAGTACTGATCCTCTGACAGTGCAGCGCTCCCTCAGTACTGAGCCTCCGACAGCCAAGCACTCCTTCAGTACTGACTCTCTGACAGTGCAGCATTCCCTCAGTACTCACCATCTGCCAGTGAAGTATTCCCTCAGTACTAAACCTCTGACAGTGCTGCACCCCCTCAATACTGACACTCTGACACTGCAGCACTCCCTCAGTACCGACCCTCTGACAGTGCAGCACTCCCCCAGTACTGACTCTCTGACAGTGCAGCCCTCCCTCAGTACTGACCCTCTGACAGTGCAGCGCTCCCTCAGTACTGATCCTCTGACAGTGCAGCACTCCTTCAGTAATGACCCTCTGACAGTGCAGCACACCCTCAGTACTCACCCTCTGCCAGTGAAGCATTCCCTCAGTACTGACCCTCTGTCAGTGCAGCACTCCCTCAGTACTGACCCTCTCACAGTGCAGTACTCCCACAGTACTGACCCTCTGACATTGCAGCTCTCCCTCAGTACTGGCCCTCTGACAGGGCACCACTCCCTCAGTACTGACCCTCTGACAGTGCAGCACTGCCTCAGTACTGACCCTCTGACATTGCAACTCTCCCTCAGTACTGGCCCTCTGACAGTGCACCACTCCCTCAGTACTGACCCTCTGACAGTGCGGCACTCCTTTAGTACTGACCGTCTGACAGTGCAGAACTCTTCAGTACTGAACCTCTGACAGTGCAGCTCTCCCTCAGTACAAGCTCTGACAGTGCAGCACTCCCTCAGTACAGACCCTCTGACAGTGCAGCATTCCTTCAGTAATGACTGTCTGACAGTGCAGCACTCCCTCAGTACTGACCCTCTGACATTGCAGCTGTCCCTCAGTACTGGGCCATTGACTGTGCACCACTCCCTCAGTACTGACCCTCTGACAGTGCAGCACTCCCGCAGTACTGCCCCTCTGACAGTGCAGCAGTCCCTCAGTACTGATCCTCCGACAGTGCAGCACTCCCTCAGTACTGAACCTCTGACAGTGCAGCATTCCCTCAGTACTAACCCTCTGACAGTTCAGCACTCCCTCAGTACTGACCATCTGACAGTGCAACATTCCCTCAGTACAAACCCTCTGATAGAGCAGCACTCCCTCAGTACTGACCCTCTGACAGTGCAGCACTCCCCCAGTACTGACCCTCTGACAGTGCAGCACTCCCTCGGTACTGACACTCCGACAGTGCAGCACTCCCTCAGTACTGACCCTCTGACAGTGCAGCTCTCCCTCAGTACTCACCCTCTGACAGTGCAGCACTCCCTCAGTACTGACCCTCTGACAGTGCAGCACTCCCTCAGTACTGAGCCTCCGACAGTGCAGCACTCCCTCAGCACTGACACTCCGACAATGCAGCACTCCCTCAGTACTGACCCTCTGACAGTGCAGCACTCACTCAGTACTGACACTCCGACAGTGCAGCACTCCCTCAGGACGGACCCTCTGACAGTGCAGCTCTCCCTCAGGACTGACCCTCTGACAGTGCAGCACTCTCTCAGTACTGACTCTCTGACAGTGCAGCACGCCCTCAGTACTGACCCCCTGACAGTGCAGCTCTCCCTCAGTACTGACTCTCTGACAGTGCAGCATTCCCTCAGTACTGACCCTCTGACAGTGCAGCACTCACCCAGTACCGACCATTTGACAGTGCAGCACTCCCTCAGTACTGATCCACTGACAGTGTAGCTTTCCCTCAGTAATGACTGTCTGACAGTGCAGCATTCCTCAGTACTGACCCTCTGACAGTGCAGCACACCCTCAGTACTGACCCTCTGACAGTGCAGCATTCCCTCTGCAATGACTGTCTGACAGTGCAGCATGACTCAGTACTGACCCTCTGACAGTGCAGCACTCCCTCAGTACTGACCCTCTGACAGTGCAGCACTCCCTCAGTACTGACCCTCTGACACTGCAGCATTCCCTCAGTACTCACCCTCTGACAGTGCAGCACTTCCCCAGTACTTACCCTTTGACAGTGCAGCACTCCCTCAGTACTGACCCTCTGACAGTGCAGCACTCCCTCAGCACTGATCCTCTGACATTGCAGCTCTCCCTCTGTACTGACCCTCTGACAGTGCAGCACTCCCTCAGTACTGACTCTCTGACAATGCAGGATTCCCTCAGTAATGACTGTCTAACAGTGCAGCACTCCCTCAGTACTGGCCCTCTGACAGTGCAGCACTCCCTCAGTACTGACCCTCTGACAGTGCAGCTCTCCCTCAGGACTGATCCTCCGACAGTGCAGCACTCCTTCAGTAATGACCCTCTGACAGTGCAGCACACCCTCAGTACTCACCCTCTGCCAGTGAAGCATTCCCTCAGTACTGACCCTCTGTCAGTGCAGCACTCCCTCAGTACTGACCCTCTCACAGTGCAGTACTCCCACAGTACTGACCCTCTGACATTGCAGCTCTCCCTCAGTACTGGCCCTCTGACAGTGCACCACTCCCTCAGTACTGACCCTCTGACAGTGCAGCACTGCCTCAGTACTGACCCTCTGACATTGCAACTCTCCCTCAGTACTGGCCCTCTGACAGTGCACCACTCCCTCAGTACTGACCCTCTGACAGTGCGGCACTCCCTTAGTACTGACCGTCTGACCGTGCAGAACTCCCTCAGTACTGACCCTCTGACAGTGCAGCTCTCCCTCAGTACAAGCTCTGACAGTGCAGATCTCCCTCAGTACAGACCCTCTGACAGTGCAGCATTCCTTCAGTAATGACTGTCTGACAGTGCAGCACTCCCTCAGTACTGACCCTCTGACATTGCAGCTGTCCCTCAGTACTGGGCCTCTGACTGTGCACCACTCCCTCAGTACTGACCCTCTGACAGTGCAGCACTCCCGCAGTACTGCCCCTCTGACAGTGCAGCAGTCCCTCAGTACTGATCCTCCGACAGTGCAGCACTCCCTCAGTACTGAACCTCTGACAGTGCAGCATTCCCTCAGTACTAACCCTCTGACAGTGCAGCACTCCCTCAGTACTGACCATCTGACAGTGCAACATTCCCTCAGTACAAACCCTCTGATAGAGCAGCACTCCCTCAGTACTGACCCTCTGACAGTGCAGCACTCCCCCAGTACTGACCCTCTGACAGTGCAGCACTCCCTCGGTACTGACACTCCGACAGTGCAGCACTCCCTCAGTACTGACCCTCTGACAGTGCAGCTCTCCCTCAGTACTCACCCTCTGACAGTGCAGCACTCCCTCAGTACTGAGCCTCCGACAGTGCAGCACTCCCTCAGTACTGACACTCCGACAGTGCAGCACTCCCTCAGGACGGACCCTCTGACAGTGCAGCTCTCCCTCAGGACTGACCCTCTGACAGTGCAGCACTCTCTCAGTACTGACTCTCTGACAGTGCAGCACGCCCTCAGTACTGACCCCCTGACAGTGCAGCATTCCCTCAGTACTGACCCTATGACAGTGCAGCACTCACCCAGTACTGACCATTTGACAGTGCAGCACTCCCTCAGTACTG
This sequence comes from Scyliorhinus torazame, assembly GCF_047496885.1. Taxonomy (NCBI): domain Eukaryota; kingdom Metazoa; phylum Chordata; class Chondrichthyes; order Carcharhiniformes; family Scyliorhinidae; genus Scyliorhinus; species Scyliorhinus torazame. The sequence goes on along the minus strand of NC_092710.1, from coordinate 39,711,009 downwards.
ATCCACTGACAGTGTAGCTTTCCCTCAGTAATGACTGTCTGACAGTGCAGCATTCCTCAGTACTGACCCTCTGACAGTGCAGCACACCCTCAGTACTGACCCTCTGACAGTGCAGCATTCCCTCTGCAATGACTGTCTGACAGTGCAGCATGACTCAGTACTGACCCTCTGACAGTGCAGCACTCCCTCAGTACTGATCCTCTGACAGTGCAGCACTCCCTCAGTACTGACCCTCTGACACAGCAGCATTCCCTCAGTACTCACCCTCTGACAGTGCAGCACTTCCCCAGTACTTACCCTTTGACAGTGCAGCACTCCCTCAGTACTGACCCTCTGACAGTGCAGCACTCCCTCAGCACTGATCCTCTGACATTGCAGCTCTCCCTCTGTACTGACCCTCTGACAATGCAGCACTCCCTCAGTACTGACTCTCTGACAATGCAGGATTCCCTCAGTAATGACTGTCTAACAGTGCAGCACTCCCTCAGTACTGGCCCTCTGACAGTGCAGCACTCCCTCAGTACTGACCCTCTGACAGTGCAGCTCTCCCTCAGGACTGATCCTCCGACAGTGCAGCACTCCCTCAGTAGTGACCCTTTGACAGTGCAGCACTCCCTCAGTACTGACCCTCTGACAATGCAGCACTCCCTCAGTACTGACCCTCTGACAGTGCAGCACTCACTCAGGACTGACCCTCTGACAGTGCAGGATTCCCTCAGTAATGACTGTCTGACAGTGCAGCACTCCCTCAGTACTGGCCCTCTGACAGTGCTGCACTCCCTCAGTACTGACCATCTGACAGTGCAGCACTCCCTCAGTACTGACACTCCGACAGTGCAGCTCTCCCTCAGTACTGAACCTCTGACAGTGCAGCACGCCCTCAGGACTGACACTGAGACAGTGCACCATTCCCTCAGTACTGACCCTCTGACAGTGCAGCTCTCCCTCAGTACTGACCCTCTGACAGTGCAGCACTCCCTCAGTACTGACCCTCTGACAGTGCAGCACTCCCTCAGTACTGAGCCTCCGACAGCGCAGCACTCCTTCAGTACTGACTCTCTGACAGTGCAGCATTCCCTCAGTACTCACCATCTGCAGTGAAGCATTCCCTCAGTACTAAACCTCTGACAGTGCTGCACCCCCTCAATACTGACACTCTGACACTGCAGCACTCCCTCAGTACCGACCCTCTGACAGTGCAGCACTCCCTCAGTACTGATCCTCTGACAGTGCAGCACTCCTTCAGTAATGACCCTCTGACAGTGCAGCACACCCTCAGTACTCACCCTCTGCCAGTGAAGCATTCCCTCAGTACTGACCCTCTGTCAGTGCAGCACTCCCTCAGTACTGACCCTCTCACAGTGCAGTACTCCCACAGTACTGACCCTCTGACATTGCAGCTCTCCCTCAGTACTGGCCCTCTGACAGTGCACCACTCCCTCAGTACTGACCCTCTGACAGTGCAGCACTGCCTCAGTACTGACCCTCTGTCAGTGCAGCACTCCCTCAGTACTGACCCTCTGACAGTGCAGTACTCCCTCAGTACTGACCCTCTGACATTGCAACTCTCCCTCAGTACTGGCCCTCTGACAGTGCACCACTCCCTCAGTACTGACCCTCTGACAGTGCAGCACTGCCTCAGTACTGACCCTCTGACAGTGCAGCACTGCCTCAGTAATGACCCTCTGACAGTGCAGCAGTCCCTCAGTACTGACCCTCTGACAGTGCAGCACTCCCTCAGTACTGACCCTCTGACATTGCAGCTCTCCCTCAGTACTGGCCCTCTGACAGTGCACCACTCCCTCAGTACTGACCCTCTGACAGTGCGGCACTCCCTCAGTACTGACCGTCTGACAGTGCAGAACTCCCTCAGTACTGACCCTCTGACAGTGCAGCTCTCCCTCAGTACAAGCTCTGACAGTGCAGCACTCCCTCAGTACAGACCCTCTGACAGTGCTGCATTCCTTCAGTAATGACCCTCTGACATTGCAGCTCTCCCTCAGTACTGGGCCTCTGACTGTGCACCACTCCCTCAGTACTGACCCTCTGACAGTGCAGCACTCCCGCAGTACTGCCCCTCTGACAGTGCAGCAGTCCCTCAGTACTGATCCTCCGACAGTGCAGCACTCCCTCAGTACTGACCCTCTGACAGTGCACCACTCCCTCAGTACTGACCCTCTGACAGTGCAGCACTGCCTCAGTACTGACCCTCTGACAGTGCAGCACTCCCTCAGTACTGACCCTCTGACAGTGCAGTACTCCCTCAGTACTGACCCTCTGACATTGCAACTCTCCCTCAGTACTGGCCCTCTGGCAGTGCACCACTCCCTCAGTACTGACCCTCTGACAGTGCGGCACTCCCTCAGTACTGACCGTCTGACAGTGCAGAACTCCCTCAGTACTGACCCTCTGACAGTGCAGCTCTCCCTCAGTACAAGCTCTGACTGTGCGGCACTCCCTCATTACTGACCCTCTGACAGTGCAGCACACCCTCAGTAGTGACCCTCTGACAGTGCAGCATTCCCTCTGCAATGACTGTCTGACAGTGCAGCATGAGTCAGTACTGACCCTCTGACAGTGCAGCACTCCCTCAGTACTGACCCTCTGACAGTGCAGCACTCCCTCAGTACTGATCCTCTGACAGTGCAGCACTCCCTCAGTACTGACCCTCTGACACTGCAGCATTCCCTCAGTACTCACCCTCTGACAGTGCAGCACTTGCCCAGTACTTACCCTTTGACAGTGCAGCACTCCCTCAGTACTGACCCTCTGACAGTGCAGCACTCCCTCAGCACTGATCCTCTGACATTGCAGCTCTCCCTCTGTACTGACCCTCTGACAGTGCAGCACTCCCTCAGTACTGACTCTCTGACAATGCAGGATTCCCTCAGTAATGACTGTCTAACAGTGCAGCACTCCCTCAGTACTGGCCCTCTGACAGTGCAGCACTCCCTCAGTACTGACCCTCTGACAGTGCAGCTCTCCCTCAGGACTGATCCTCCGACAGTGCAGCACTCCCTCAGTAGTGACCCTTTGACAGTGCAGCACTCCCTCAGTACTGACCCTCTGACAGTGCAGCACTCCCTCAGTACTGACCCTCTGACAGTGCAGCACTCACTCAGGACTGACCCTCTGACAGTGCAGGATTCCCTCAGTAATGACTGTCTGACAGTGCAGCACTCCCTCAGTACTGGCCCTCTGACAGTGCTGCACTCACTCAGTACTGACCATCTGACAGTGCAGCACTCCCTCAGTACTGACACTCCGACAGTGCAGCACTCCCTCAGTACCGACCCTCTGACAGTGCAGCTCTCCCTCAGTACTGAACCTCTGACAGTGCAGCATGCCCTCAGGACTGACACTGAGACAGTGCACCATTCCCTCAGTACTGACCCTCTGACAGTGCACCACTCCCTCAGTACTGACCCTCTGACAGTGCGGCACTCCCTCAGTACTGACCGTCTGACAGTGCAGAACTCCCTCAGTGCTGACCCTCTGAAAGTGCAGCTCTCCCTCAGTACAAGACCTGACAGTGCAGCACTCCCTCAGTACTGATCCTCTGACAGTGCGGCGCTCCCTCAGTACTGAGCCTCCGACAGCGCAGCACTCCTTCAGTACTGACTCTCTGACAGTGCAGCATTCCCTCAGTACTCACCATCTGCCAGTGAAGCATTCCCTCAGTACTAAACCTCTGACAGTGCTGCACCCCCTCAATACTGACACTCTGACACTGCAGCACTCCCTCAGTACCGACCCTCTGACAGTGAAGCATTCCCTCAGTACTGACCCTCTGTCAGTGCAGCACTCCCTCAGTACTGACCCTCTCACAGTGCAGTACTCCCACAGTACTGACCCTCTGACAGTGCAGCCCTCCCTCAGTACTGACCCTCTGACAGTGCAGCGCTCCCTCAGTACTGATCCTCTGACAGTGCAGCACTCCTTCAGTAATGACCCTCTGACAGTGCAGCACACCCTCAGTACTCACCCTCTGCCAGTGAAGCATTCCCTCAGTACTGACCCTCTGTCAGTGCAGCACTCCCTCAGTACTGACCCTCTCACAGTGCAGTACTCCCACAGTACTGACCCTCTGACATTGCAGCTCTCCCTCAGTACTGGCCCTCTGACAGTGCACCACTCCCTCAGTACTGACCCTCTGACAGTGCAGCACTGCCTCAGTACTGACCCTCTGTCAGTGCAGCACTCCCTCAGTACTGACCCTCTGACAGTCCAGCACTCCCTCAGTACTGACCCTCTGACAGTGCAGCACTCCCTCAGTACTGACCCTCTGACAGTGCAGTACTCCCTCAGTACTGACCCTCTGACATTGCAACTCTCCCTCAGTACTGACCCTCTGTCAGTGCAGCACTCCCTCAGTACTGACCCTCTCACAGTGCAGTACTCCCACAGTACTGACCCTCTGACATTGCAGCTCTCCCTCAGTACTGGCCCTCTGACAGTGCGGCACTCCCTCAGTACTGACCGTCTGACAGTGCAGAACTCCCTCAGTACTGACCCTCTGACAGTGCAGCTCTCCCTCAGTACAAGCTCTGACTGTGCAGCACTCCCTCAGTACAGACCCTCTGACAGTGCAGCATTCCTTCAGTAATGACTGTCTGACAGTGCAGCACTCCCTCAGTACTGACCCTCTGACATTGCAGCTCTCCCTCAGTACTGGGCCTCTGACTGTGCACCACTCCCTCAGTACTGACCCTCTGACAGTGCAGCACTCCCGCAGTACTGCCCCTCTGACAGTGCAGCAGTCCCTCAGTACTGATCCTCCGACAGTGCAGCACTCCCTCAGTACTGACCCTCTGACAGTGCACCACTCCCTCAGTACTGACCCTCTGACAGTGCAGCACTGCCTCAGTACTGACCCTCTGACAGTGCAGCACTCCCTCAGTACTGACCCTCTGACAGTGCAGTACTCCCTCAGTACTGACCCTCTGACATTGCAACTCTCCCTCAGTACTGGCCCTCTGACAGTGCACCACTCCCTCAGTACTGACCCTCTGACAGTGCGGCACTCCCTCAGTACTGACCGTCTGACAGTGCAGAACTCCCTCAGTACTGACCCTCTGACAGTGCAGCTCTCCCTCAGTACAAGCTCTGACTGTGCAGCACTCCCTCAGTACAGACCCTCTGACAGTGCAGCATTCCTTCAGTAATGACTGTCTGACAGTGCAGCACTCCCTCAGTACTGACCCTCTGACATTGCAGCTCTCCCTCAGTACTGGGCCTCTGACTGTGCACCACTCCCTCAGTACTGACCCTCTGACAGTGCAGCACTCCCGCAGTACTGCCCCTCTGACAGTGCAGCAGTCCCTCAGTACTGATCCTCCGACAGTGCAGCACTCCCTCAGTACTGACCCTCTGACAGTGCACCACTCCCTCAGTACTGACCCTCTGACAGTGCAGCACTGCCTCAGTACTGACCCTCTGACAGTGCAGCACTCCCTCAGTACTGACCCTCTGACAGTGCAGTACTCCCTCAGTACTGACCCTCTGACATTGCAACTCTCCCTCAGTACTGGCCCTCTGACAGGGCAGCACTCCCTCTGTACTGGCCCTCTGACAGTGCAGCTCTCCCTCAGTACTGGCCCTCTGACAGTGCACCACTCCCTCAGTACTGACCCTCTGACAGTGCGGCACTCCCTCAGTACTGACCGTCTGACAGTGCAGAACTCCCTCAGTACTGACCCTCTGACAGTGCAGCTCTCCCTCAGTACAAGCTCTGACTGTGCAGCACTCCCTCAGTACAGACCCTCTGACAGTGCAGCATTCCTTCAGTAATGACTGTCTGACAGTGCAGCACTCCCTCAGTACTGACCCTCTGACATTGCAGCTCTCCCTCAGTACTGGGCCTCTGACTGTGCACCACTCCCTCAGTACTGACCCTCTGACAGTGCAGCACTCCCGCAGTACTGCCCCTCTGACAGTGCAGCAGTCCCTCAGTACTGATCCTCCGACAGTGCAGCACTCCCTCAGTACTGACCCTCTGACAATGCAGCTCTCCCTCAGTACTCACCCTCTGACAGTGCAGCACTCCCTCAGTACTGAGCCTCCGACAGTGCAGCCCTCCCTCAGTACTGACACTCCGACAGTGCAGCACTCCCTCAGTACTGGCCCTCTGACAGTGCAGCACTCCCTCAGTACTGACCCTCTGACAGTGCAGCACTCCCTCAGTACTGACACTCCGACAGTGCAGCTCTCTCTCAGTACTGACTCTCTGACAGTGCAGCACGCCCTCAGTACTGACCCTCTGACAGTGCACCATTCCCTCAGTACTGACCCTCTGACAGTGCAGCACTCACCCAGTACTGACCATTTGACAGTGCAGCACTCCCTCAGTACTGATCCACTGACAGTGTAGCTTTCCCTCAGTAATGACTGTCTGACAGTGCAGCATTCCTCAGTACTGACCATCTGACAGTGCAGCACTCCCTCAGTACTGACCCTCTGACAGTGCAGCACTCCCTCAGTACTGACCCTCTGACAGTGCATCATTCCCTCAGTATTGATCCTCTGACAGTGCAGCACTCCCTCAGTACTGACCCTCTGACAGTGCAGCACTTCCTCAGTACTGACCGTCTGACAGTGCAGCACTCCCTCAGTACTGACCCTCTGACATTGCAGCTCTCCCTCAGTACTGTCCGTCTGACAGTACACCGCACCCTCAGGACTGACACTCTTTCAGTGCACCACTCCCTCAGTACTGATCCTCGGACAGTGCAGCACTCCCTCAGTACTGACCCTCTGACAGTGCAGCTCTCCCTCAGTACTGGCCCTCTGACCTTGCAGCACTCCCTCAGTACTGATCCTCTGACAGTGCAGCACTCCCTCAGTACTGACCCTCTGACAGTGCAGCAGTTCCTCAGTACTGATCCTCCGACAGTGCAGCACTCCCTCAGTACAGAACCTCTGACAGTGCAGCATTCCCTCAGTACTAACCCTCTGACAGTGCAGCACTCCCTCAGTACTGACCATTTGACAGTGCAGCATGCCCTCAGTACTAACCCTCTGATAGAGCAGCACTCCCTCAGTACTGACCCTCTGACAGTGCAGCACTTCCAGTACTGACCCTTTGACAGTGCAGCACTCCCTCAGTACTCACCCTCTGACAGTGCAGCATTCCCTCAGTACCGACCCTCTGACAGTGCAGCACTCCCCCAGTACTGACTCTCTGACAGTGCAGCCCTCCCTCAGTACTGACCCTCTGACAGTGCAGCGCTCCCTCAGTACTGATCCTCTGACAGTGCAGCACTCCTTCAGTAATGACCCTCTGACAGTGCAGCACTCTCTCAGGACTGACTCTCTGACAGTGCAGCACTCCCTCAGTACTGACCCTCTGACAGTGCAGCACGCCCTCAGTACTGACCCTCTGACAGTGCACCATTCCCTCAGTACTGACCATTTGACAGTGCAGCATGCCCTCAGTACTAACCCTCTGATAGAGCAGCACTCCCTCAGTACTGACCCTCTGACAGTGCAGCACTCCCCCAGTACTGATCCTTTGACAGTGCAGCACTCCCTCAGTATTGACCCTCTGACAGTGCAGCACTCGCTCAGTAATGACTGTCTGACAGTGCAGCATTCCTCAGTACTGACCCTCTGACAATTCAGCTCTCCCTCAGTACTGACCCTATGACAGTGCAGCACTCCCTCAGTACTGACCCTCTGACATTGCAGCTCTCCCTCAGTACTGACCCTCAGAGAGTGCAGCACTCCCTCAGTACTGACCCTCTGATACTGCAGCCGTCCCTCAGTACTGACCCTCTGACAGTGCAGCGCTCCCTCAGTACTGATCCTCTGACAGTGCAGCACTCCTTCAGTAATGACCCTCTGACAGTGCAGCACTCTCTCAGTACTGACTCTCTGACAGTGCAGCACTCCCTCAGTACTGACCCTCTGACAGTGCAGCACGCCCTCAGTACTGACCCTCTGACAGTGCACCATTCATAGAACATAGAACATAGAACAATACAGCGCAGTACAGGCCCTTCGGCCCACGATGTTGCACCGAAACAAAAGCCATCTAACCTACACTATACCATTATCATCCATATGTTTATCCAATAAACTTTTAAATGCCCTTAATGTTGGCGAGTTCACTACTGTAGCAGGTAGGGCATTCCACGGCCTCACTACTCTTTGCGTAAAGAACCTACCCCTGACCTCTGTCCTATATCTATTACCCCTCAGTTTAAGGCTATGTCCCCTCGTGCTAGCCATTTCCATCCGCGGGAGAAGGCTCTCACTGTCCACCCTATCTAACCCTCTGATCATTTTTTATGCCTCTATTAAGTCTCCTCTTAACCTTCTTCTCTCTAACGAAAACAACCTCAAGTCCATCAGCCTTTCCTCATAAGATTTTCCATCCATACCAGGCAACATCCTGGTAAATCTCCTCTGCACCCGTTCCAAAGCCTCCACGTCCTTCCTATAATGCGGTGACCAGAACTGTACGCAATACTCCAAATGCGGCCGTACCAGAGTTCTGTACAGCTGCAACATGACCTCCTGACTCCGGAACTCAATCCCTCTACCAATAAAGGCCAACACTCCATAGGCCTTCTTCACCACCCTATCAACCTGGGTGGCAACTTTCAGGGATCTATGTACATGGACACCTAGATCCCTCTGCTCATCCACACTTTCAAGAACTTTTCCATTAGCCACATATTCCACATTCCTGTTTTTCCTTCCAAAGTGAATCACCTCACACTTCTCTACATTAAACTCCATTTGCCACCTCTCAGCCCAGCACTGCAGCTTATCTATATCCCTCTGTAACCTGCTACTTCCTTCCTCACTATCGACAACACCACCGACTTTAGTATCGTCTGCAAATTTACTCACCCACCCTTCTGCGCCTTCCTCTAGGTCATTGATAAAAATGACAAACAGCAACGGCCCCAGAACAGATCCTTGTGGTACTCCACTTGTGACAAAACTCCATTCTGAACATTTCCCATCAACCACCACCCTCTGTCTTCTTTCAGCTAGCCAATTTCTGATCCACATCTCTAAATCACCCTCAATCCCCAGCCTCCGTAATTTCTGCAATAGCCTACCGTGGGGAACCTTATCAAACGCTTTGCTGAAATCCATATACACCACATCAACTGCTCTACCCTCGTCTACCTGTTCAGTCACCTTCTCAAAGAACTCGATAAGGTTTGTGAGGCATGACCTACCCTTCACAAAGCCATGCTGACTATCCCTGATCATATTATTCCTATCTAGATGATTATAAATCTTGTCTCTTATAATGCCCTCCAAGACTTTACCCACTACAGACGTGAGGCTCACCGGTCTATAGTTGCCGGGGTTGTCTCTGCTCCCCTTTTTGAACAAAGGGACCACATTTTCTATCCTCCAGTCCTCTGGCACTATTCCTGTATCCAATGATGACATAAAAATCAAAGCCAATGGTCCAGCAATCTCTTCCCTGGCCTCCCAGAGAATCCTAGGATAAATCCCATCAGGCCCCGGGGACTTATCTATTTTCAGCCTGTCCAGAATTGCCAACACCTCTTCCCTACTTACCTCAATGCCATCTAATCTATTTACCTGGAGCTCAGCATTCTCCTCCACAACATTATCTTTTTCCTGAGTGAATACTGACGAAAAATATTCATTTAGTATCTCGCCTATCTCTTCAGACTCTACACACAACTTCCCATCCCTGTCCTTGACTGGTCCTACTCTGTCCCTAGTCATTCGCTTATTCCTGACATACCTATAGAAAGCTTTTGGGTTTTCCTTGATCCTTCCTGCCAAATACTTCTCATGTCCCCTCCTTGCTCGTCTTAGCTCTCTCTTTAGATCCTTCCTCGCTACCTTGTAACTATCCATCGCCCCAACTGAAACTTCACACCTCATCTTCACATAGGCCTCCTTCTTCCTCTTAACAAGAGATTCCACTTCTTTGGTAAACCACGGTTCCCTCGCTCGGCACCTTCCTCCCTGCCTGACCGGTACATACTTATCAAGAACACGCAATAGCTGATCCTTGAACAAGCTCCACTTATCCAGTGTGTCCAAAACTTGCAGCCTACTTCTCCACCTTATCCCCCCCAAGTCACGTCTAATGGCATCATAATTTCCCTTCCCCCAGCTATAACTCTTGCCCTGCGGTGTATACTTATCCCTTTCCATCCTTAACGTAAACGTCACCGAATTGTGGTCACTGTCCCCAAAGTGCTCACCTACCTCCAAATCCAACACCTGGCCTGGTTCATTACCCAAAACCAAATCCAATGTGGCCTCACCTCTTGTTGGCCTGTCAACAAACTGTGTCAGGAAACCCTCCTGCACACACTGAACAAAAAACGACCCATCTAATGTACTCGAACTATATCTTTTCCAGTCAATATTTGGAAAGTTAAAGTCTCCCATAATAACTACCCTGTTACTTTCGCTCATATCCAGGATCATCTTCGCCATCCTTTCCTCTACATCCCTAGAACTATTTGGAGGCCTATAGAAAACTCCCAACAGGGTGACCTCTCCTTTCCTGTTTCTAACCTCAGCCCATACTACCTCGGAAGATGAGTCCCCATCCAGCATCCTCTCCGCCACCGTAATACTGCTCTTGACTAGCAGCGCCACACCTCCCCCTCTTTTGCCTCCTTCCCTGAGCTTACTAAAACACCTAAACCCCGGAACCTGCAACATCCATTCCTGTCCCTGCTCTATCCACGTCTCCGAAATGGCCACAACATCGAAGTCCCAGGTACCAACCCATGCTGCCAGTTCCCCTATCTTATTTTGTATACTCCTGGCATTGAAGTAGACACACTTCAAACCACCTACCTGAACACTGGCCCCCTCCTCCGACGTCAAATCTGAGCTCCTGACCTCTATACTCTCATTCTCCCTTACCCTAAAACTACAATCCAGGTTCCCATGCCCCTGCTGCATTAGTTTAAACCCTCTGACAGTGCAGCACTCACCCAGTACTGACCCTTTGACAGTGCAGCACTCCCTCAGTACTGATCCACTGACAGTGTAGCTTTCCCTCAGTAATGACTGTCTGACAGTGCAGCATTCCTCAGTACTGACCCTCTGACAGTGCAGCACTCCCTCAGTACTGACCCTCTGACAGTGCAGCACTCCCTCAGTACTGACCCTCTGACAGTGCATCACTCCCACAGTATTGATCCTCCGACAGTGCAGCACTCCATCAGTACTGGGCCTCTGACAGTGCAGCACTCCCTCAGTACTGACACTCTGACAGTGCAGCATTCCCTCTGTACTAAACCTCTGACTGTGCAGCACTCCCTCAGTACTGACCCTCTGACAGTGCAGCATTCCCTCAGTACTAACCCACTGATAGAGCAGCACTCCCTCAGTACTGACCCTCTGACAGTGCAGCACTCCCCCAGTATTGATCCTTTGACAGTGCAGCACTCCCTCAGTACTGACCCTCAGACAATGCAGCTCTCCCTCAGTACTGACCGTCAGAGAGTGCAGCACTCCCTCAGTACTGACCCTCTGATACTGCAGCACTCCCTCAGTACTGACCCTCTGACAGTGCAGCACTCCCTGAGTACTGACCCTCTGACAGTGCAGCACTCCCTCAGTACTGACCCTCTGACAGTGCAGCACTCCCTCAGTACTAACCCTCTGACATTGCAGCACTCCCTCAGTACTGGGCCTCTGACCGTGCTCCACTCCCTCAGTACTGACCCTCTGACAGTGCAGCACTCCCTCAGTACTGACCCTCAGACAGTGCAGCACTCCCTCAGTACTGTGCCTCCAACAGTGCAGCACTCCCTCAGTACTGACCCTCTGACAGTGCAGCACTCTCTCAGTACTGACCCTCTGACAGTGCAGCACTCCCTCAGTACTGACCCTCTGACAGTGCAGCACTCCCCCAGTATTGATCCTTTGACAGTGCAGCACTCCCTCAGTACTGACCCTCAGACAATGCAGCTCTCCCTCAGTACTGACCCTCAGAGAGTGCAGCACTCCCTCAGTACTGACCCTCTGATACTGCAGCACTCCCTCAGTACTGACCCTCTGACAGTGCAGCACTCCCTGAGTACTGACCCTCTGACAGTGCAGCACTCCCTCAGTACTGACCCTCTGACAGTGCAGCACTCCCTCAGTACTAACCCTCTGACATTGCAGCACTCCCTCAGTACTGGGCCTCTGACCGTGCTCCACTCCCTCAGTACTGACCCTCTGACAGTGCAGCACTCCCTCAGTACTGACCCTCAGACAGTGCAGCACTCCCTCAGTACTGTGCCTCCAACAGTGCAGCACTCCCTCAGTACTGACCCTCTGACAGTGCAGCACTCTCTCAGTACTGACCCTCTGACAGTGCAGCACTCCTTCAGTACTGGCCCTCTGACAGTGCGGCACTCCCTCAGTACTGACCCTCTGACAGTGCAGCACTCCTTCAGTAATGACCCTCTGACAGTGCAGCACTCCCTCAATACTCACCCTCTGCCAGTGAAGCATTCCCTCAGTACTGACCCTCTGTCAGTGCAGCACTCCCTCAGCACTGACCCTCTGACAGTGCAGTCCTCCCTCAGTACTGATCCTCTGACAGTGCAGCACTCGCTCAGTAATGACTGTCTGACAGTGCAGCATTCCTCAGTACTGACCCTCTGACAATTCAGCTCTCCCTCAGTACTGAGCCTATGACAGTGCAGCACTCCCTCAGTACTGACCCTCTGACATTGCAGCTCTCCCTCAGTACTGACCCTCAGAGAGTGCAGCACTCCCTCAGTACTGACCCTCTGATACTGCAGCCGTCCCTCAGTACTGACCCTCTGACAGTGCAGCGCTCCCTCAGTACTGATCCTCTGACAGTGCAGCACTCCTTCAGTAATGACCCTCTGACAGTGCAGCACTCTCTCAGGACTGACTCTCTGACAGTGCAGCACTCCCTCAGTACTGACCCTCTGACAGTGCAGCACGCCCTCAGTACTGACCCTCTGACAGTGCACCATTCCCTCAGTACTGACCCTCTGACAGTGCAGCACTCACCCAGTACTGACCCTTTGACAGTGCAGCACTCCCTCAGTACTGATCCACTGACAGTGTAGCTTTCCCTCAGTAATGACTGTCTGACAGTGCAGCATTCCTCAGTACTGACCCTCTGACAGTGCAGCACTCCCTCAGTACTGACCCTCTGACAGTGCAGCACTCCCTCAGTACTGACCCTCTGACAGTGCATCACTCCCACAGTATTGATCCTCCGACAGTGCAGCACTCCATCAGTACTGGACCTCTGACAGTGCAGCATTCCCTCTGTACTAAACCTCTGACTGTGCAGCACTCCCTCAGTACTGACCCTCTGACAGTGCAGCATTCCCTCAGTACTAACCCACTGATAGAGCAGCACTCCCTCAGTACTGACCCTCTGACAGTGCAGCACTCCCCCAGTACTGATCCTTTGACAGTGCAGCACTCCCTCAGTACTGACCCTCAGACAATGCAGCTCTCCCTCAGTACTGACCCTCAGAGAGTGCAGCACTCCCTCAGTACTGACCCTCTGATACTGCAGCACTCCCTCAGTACTGACCCTCTGACAGTGCAGCACTCCCTGAGTACTGACCCTCTGACAGTGCAGCACTCCCTCAGTACTGACCCTCTGACAGTGCAGCACTCCCTCAGTACTAACCCTCTGACATTGCAGCACTCCCTCAGTACTGGGCCTCTGACCGTGCTCCACTCCCTCAGTACTGACCCTCTGACAGTGCAGCACTCCCTCAGTACTGACCCTCAGACAGTGCAGCACTCCCTCAGTACTGTGCCTCCAACAGTGCAGCACTCCCTCAGTACTGACCCTCTGACAGTGCAGCACTCTCTCAGTACTGACCCTCTGACAGTGCAGCACTCCTTCAGTACTGGCCCTCTGACAGTGCGGCACTCCCTCAGTACTGACCCTCTGACAGTGCAGCACTCCTTCAGTAATGACCCTCTGACAGTGCAGCACTCCCTCAATACTCACCCTCTGCCAGTGAAGCATTCCCTCAGTACTGACCCTCTGTCAGTGCAGCACTCCCTCAGCACTGACCCTCTGACAGTGCAGTCCTCCCTCAGTACTGATCCTCCGACAGTGCAGCACTCTCTCAGTATGACTCTCTGACAGTGCAGCACTCCCTCAGTACTGACCCGCTGACAGTGCATCACGCCCTCAGTACTGACCCTCTGACAGTGCACCATTCCCTCAGTACTGACCCTCTGACAGTGCAGCTCTCCCTCAGTACTGGCCCTCTGACAGTGCACCACTCCCACAGTCCTGACCCTCTGACAGTGCAGTACTCCCTCAGTACTGACCCTCTGACATTGCAGCTCTCACTCAGTTCTGGCCCTCTGACAGTGCACCACTCCCTCAGTACTTACCCTCTGACAGTGCAGCACTGCCTCAGTACTGACCCTCTGACAGTGCAGCACTCCCTCAGTACTGACCCTCTGACAGTGCAGTACTCCCTCAGTACTGACCCTCTGACATTGCAGCTCTCCCTCAGTACTGGCCCTCTGACAGTGCACCACTCCCTCAGTACTGACCCTCTGACAGTGCGGCACTCCCTCAGTACTGACCGTCTGACAGTGCAGCACTCCCTCAGTTCTGACCCTCTGACAGTGCAGCTCTCCCTCAGTACACCCTCTGACAGTGCAGCACTCCCTCAGTACAGACCCTCTGACAGTGCAGCATTCCTCAGTACTGACCCTCTGACATTGCAGCTCTCCCTCAGTACTGGGCCTCTGACTGTGCACCACTCCCTCAGTAATGATCCTCCGACAGTGCAGCATTCCCTCAGTACTAACCCTCTGACAGTGCAGCACTCCCTCAGTAATGATCCTCCGACAGTGCAGCATTCCCTCAGTACTAACCCTCTGACAGTGCAGCACTCCCCCAGTACTGACCCTTTGACAGTGCAGCACTCCCTCGGTACTGACACTCCGACAGTGCAGCACTCCCTCAGTACTGACCCTCTGACAGTGCAGCACTCCCTCAGTACTGAGCCTCCGACAGTGCAGCACTCCCACAGTACTGACACTCAGACAGTGCAGCACTCCCTCAGTACTGGCCCTCTGACAGTGCAGCACTCCCTCAGTACTGACCCTCTGACAGTGCAGCACTCACTCAGTACTGACCCTCTGACAGTGCAGCACTCCCTCAGTATGGACTCTCTGACAGTGCAGCCCTCCCTCAGTACTGACCCTCTGACTGTGCACACTCTCTCTGTACTGACTTTCTGACAGTGCAGCACTCCCTCAGTACTGCCCCTCTGACAGTGCAGCACGCCCTCAGTACTGACCCTCTGACAGTGCACCATTCCCTCAGGACTGACCCTCTGACAGTGCAGCACTCCCCCAGTACTGACCCTTTGACAGTGCAGCACTCCCTCAGTACTGATCCAATGACAGTGTAGCTTTCCCTCTGTACTCACCCTCTGACAGTGCAGCACTCCCTCAGTACTGACCCTCTGACAGTGCAGCACTCCCTCAGTGCTGACCCTCTGACAGTGCAGCACTCCATCAGTACTGATCCTCCGACAGTGCAGCACTCCCTCAGTACTGACCCTCTGACAGTGCAGCATTCCCTCAGTACTCACCCTCTGCCATTGAAGCATTCCCTCAGTACTAAACCTCTGACAGTGCTGGACTCCCTCAGTACTGACCCTCTGACAGTGCAGCATTCCCTCAGTACTCACCCTCTGACAGTGCAGCATTCCCTCAGTACTGACCCTCTGACAGTGCAGCACTCCCTCAGTACTGACCCTCTAACAGTGCAGCACTCCCCCAGTAATGATCCTTTGACAGTGCAGCACTCCCTCAGTACTGACACTCCGACAGTGCAGCACTCCCTCAGTACAGACACACTGACAGTGCAGCGCTCCCTCAGTACTGACCCTCTGACAGTGCAGCACTCCCTCAGTACTGACCATCTGACAGTGCAGCACTCCCTCTGTACTGACCCTCTGACAGTGCAGCACTCCCTCAGTACTGAACATCGGACAGTGCAGCATTCCCTCAGTACTAACCCTCGGACAGTGCAGCACTCCCTCAGTACTGACCCTCTGACAGTGCATCACTCCCTCAGAAATGACTGTCTGACAGTGCAGCACTCCGTCAGTACTGACCCTCTGACAATGCAGCTCTCCCTCAGTACTGACCCTATGACAGTGCAGCACTCCCTCAGTACAGACCCTCTGACATTGCAGCTCTCCCTCAATACTGACCCTCAGAGAGTGCAGCACTCCCTCAGTACTGACCCACTGATACTGCAGCACTCCCTCAGTACTGACCCTCTGACAGTGCAGCACTTCCTGAGTACTGACCCTCTGACAGTACAGCACTCCCTCAGTACTGACCCTCTGACAGTGCAGCACTCCCTCAGTACTGTGCCTCCAACAGTGCAGCACTCCCTCAGTACTGACCCTCTATCAGTGCAGCACTCCCTCAGTACTGACCCTCTGACAGTGCAGCACTCCCTCATTACTGACCCTCTGACAGTGCGGCACTCCTTCAGTAATGACTGTCTGACAGTGCAGCATTCCTCAGAACTAACACTCAGACAATGCAGCACTCCCTCAGTACTGACCCTCTGACAGAGCAGTACTCCCTCAGTACTGACCCTCTGACATTGCAGCTCTCCCTCAGTACTGGCCCTCTGACAGTGCACCACTCCCTCAGTACTGACCCTCTGACAGTGCAGCACTGCCTCAGTACTGACCCTCTGACAGGGCAGCACTCCCTCAGTACTGACCCTCTGACAGTGCAGTACTCACTCAGTACTGACCCTCTGACATTGCAGCTCTCCCTCAGTACTGGCCCTCTGACAGTGCACCACTCCCTCAGTACTGACCCTCTGACAGTGCGGCACTCCCTCAGTACTGACCGTCTGACAGTGCAGCACTCCCTCAGTACTGACCCTCTGACAGTGCAGCTCTCCCTCAGTACACCCTCTGACAGTGCAGTACTCCCTCAGTTCAGACACTCTGACAGTGCAGCATTCCTTCAGTAATGACTGTCTGACAGTGCAGCATTCCTCAGTACTGATCCTCCGACAGTGCAGCTCTCCCTCAGTACTGGGCCACTGTTCGTGCACCACTCCCTCAGTACTGACCCTCTGACAGTGCAGCACTCCCTCAGTACTGCCCCTCTGACAGTGCAGCAGTCCCTCAGTACTGATCCTCCGACAGTGCAGCACTCACTCAGTACTGAACCTCTGACAGTGCAGCATTCCATCAGTACTAACCCTCTGACAGTGCAGCACTCCCTCAGTACTGACCATCTGACAGTGCAGCATTCCCTCAGTACTAACCCTCTGATAGAGCAGCACTCCCTCAGTACTGACCCTCTGACAGTGCAGCACTCCCCCAGTACTGACCCTTTGACAGTGCAGCACTCCATCGGTACTGACACTCCGACAGTGCAGCATTCCCTCTGTACTGACCCTCTGACAGTGCAGCTCTCCCTCAGTACTCACCCTCTGACAGTGCAGCACTCACTCAGTACTGACACTCCGACAGTGCAGCACTCCCTCAGTACGGACCTTCTGACAGTGCAGCTCTCCCTCAGTACTGACCCTCTGAAGTGCAGCTCTCCCTCAGTACTGACCGTCTGACACTGCAGCACGCCCCCAGTACTGACCCTTTGACAGTGCAGCACTCCCTCAGTACTGAACCACTGACAGTGTAGCTTTCCCTCAGTAATGAATGTCTAACAGTGCAGCATTCCCCAGTACTGACCCTCTGACAGTGCAGCACGCCCTCAGTACTGACCCTCTGACAGTGCACCATTCCCTCAGTACTGACCCTCTGACAGTGCAGCACTCCCTCAGTACTGACCCTCTGACAGTGCAGCACTCCCTCAGTACTGAGCCTCCGACAGTGCAGCACTCCCTCAGTACTGACCCTTTGACAGTGCAGCACTCCCTCAGTACTCACCCTTTGCCAGTGAAGCATTCCCTCAGTACTGACCCTCTGACAGTGCCGCACACCCTCAATACTGACACTCTGACATTGCAGCACTCCCTCAGTACCGACCCTCTGACAGTGCAGCACTCCCCCAGTACTGACTCTCTGACAGTGCAGCGCTCCCTCAGTACTGATCCTCTGACAGTGCAGCACTCTTTCAGTAATGACCCTCTGACAGTGCAGCACTCCCTCAGCACTGACCCTCTGACAGTGCAGTCCTCCCTCAGTACTGATCCTCTGACAGTGCAGCACTCTCTCATTATGACTCTCTGACAGTGCCGCACACCCTCAATACTGACACTCTGACATTGCAGCACTCCCTCAGTACCGACCCTCTGACAGTGCAGCACTCCCCCAGTACTGACTCTCTGACAGTGCAGCGCTCCCTCAGTACTGATCCTCTGACAGTGCAGCACTCTTTCAGTAATGACCCTCTGACAGTGCAGCACTCCCTCAGCACTGACCCTCTGACAGTGCAGTCCTCCCTCAGTACTGATCCTCTGACAGTGCAGCACTCTCTCATTATGACTCTCTGACAGTGCAGCACTCCATCAGTACTGACCCGCTGACAGTGCACCACGCCCTCAGTACTGACCCTCTGACAGTGCAACATTGCCTCAGTACTGACCCTCTGACAGTGCAGCTCTCCCTCAGTACTGGCCCTCTGACAGTGCACCACTCCCTCAGTACTGACCCTCTGACAGTGCAGCACTCCCTCAGTCCTGACCCTCTGACAGTGCAGCACTCCCTCAGTACTGGTCCTCTGACAGTGTACCACTCCCTCAGTACTGACCCTCTGACAGTGCAGCACTCCCTCAGTACTGACCCTCTGGCAGTGCAGCATTCCCTCAGTACTGACCCTCTGACAGTGCAGCACTCCCTCAGTACTGACCCTCTGGCAGTGCAGCACTCCCTCAGTACTGACCCTCTGATAGTTCAGCAATCCCTCAGTACTGACCCTCTGACAGTGCAGCACTCCCTCAGTACTGAACCTCTGACAGTGCAGCATTCCCTCAGTGCTAACCCTCTGACAGTGCAGCACTCCCTCAGTACTGACCATCTGACAGTGCAGCATTACCTCAGTACTAACACTCTGATAGAGCAGCACTCCCTCAGTACTGACCCTCACACACTGCAGCACTCCCTCAGTACTGACCCTCTGACAGTGCAGCACACCCTCAGTACTGATCCTCTGACAGTGCAGCACTCCCTCAGTACTGATCCTCTGACAGTGCAGCACACCCTCAGTACTGACCTTCTGACAGTGCAGTACTCCCTCAGTACTGACCCTCTGACAATGCAGCACTCCCTCAGTACTGACCCTCTGACAGTGCAGCACTCCCTCAGTACTGACCCTCTCACAGTGCAGCACTCCCTCAGTACTGACCCTCTGACAGTGCAGCACTCCCTCAGACACTGACCCTCTGACAGTGCAGCACTCCCTCAGTACTGACCCTCTGACAGTGCAGCTCTCCCTCAGTACTGACCCTCTGATAGTGCTGCACTCTCTCAGTACTGACTCTCTGACAGTGCAGCACTTCCTCAGTACTGACCCTCTGACAGTGCAGCACGCCCTCAGTACTGACCCTCTGACAGTGCACCATTCCCTCAGTACTGACCCTCTGACAGTGCAGCACTCCCTCAGTACTGACCCTCTGACAGTGCAGCACTCCCTCAGTACTGAGCCTCCGACAGTGCAGCACTCCCTCAGTACTGACCCTTTGACAGTGCAGTACTCCCTCAGTACCGACCCTCTGACAGTGCAGCACTCCCCCAGTACTGACTCTCTGACAGTGCAGCGCTCCCTCAGTACTGATCTTCTGACAGTGCAGCACTCTTTCAGTAATGACCCTCTGACAGTGCAGCACTCCCTCAGCACTGACCCTCTGACAGTGCAGTCCTCCCTCAGTACTGATCCTCTGACAGTGCAGCACTCCCTCAGTCCTGACCCGCTGACAGCGCATCACGCCCTCAGTACTGACCCTCTGACAGTGCAACATTGCCTCAGTACTGACCCTCTGACAGTGCAGCTCTCCCTCAGTACTGGCCCTCTGACAGTGCACCACTCCCTCAGTACTGACCCTCTGACAGTGCAGCATTCCTCAGTACTGACCCTTTGACAATGCAGCACTCCCTCAGTACTGACCCTCTGACAGTGCAGCACTCCCTCAGTACTGACCCTCTGACATTGCAGCTCTCCCTCCGTACTGGCCCTCTGACAGTGCACCACTCCCTCAGTACTGACCCTCTGACATTGCAGCTCTCCCTCAGTACTGGCCCTCTGACAGTGCACCACTCCCTCAGTACTGACCATATGACAGTGCAGCACTCCCTCCGTACTGACCCTCTGACAATGCACCACTCCCTCAGTACTGACCCTCTGACAGTGCAGCACTCCCTCAGTACTGACCCTCTCACAGTGCAGCACTCCCCCAGTACTGACACTCTTGACAGTGCAGCACTCCCTCAGTACTGACCCTCTGACAGTGCAGCACTCCCTCAGTACTGACCCTCTGACAGTGCAGTACTCCCTCAGTCCTGACCCTCTGACAGTGCAGCACTCCCTCATCACTGACCCTCTGACAGTGCAGCACTCCCTCAGTAATACTGAATTATTTTATTTTTATTGTTTCTGTTTCCAGCTGAAGCCTGAGGTTGAAGAGAAGATAGGAAGATCACTGGCCGTTTATCATGCAATATCATATCGCTCACAAGTGGTGGCTGGAACAAACTACTTTGTGAAGGTATGATTACAGATATAACATGCATTCCTATTGCATCCTAAAGAAATTGGCCTGTAACTCAGGCTGAAATGTGAAAATGACCGTCAGAAATATAGGAGATATTTGCAATGGCTTGTACAAAGACAGAGCGTTCAATAACAATCTTAAGTGAGGACAAAGAAAGTTGGAGGGGTTTCTGGAACGATTTCAGGAGTTGAGTGGGATGTACCACATCAACCTCACTTGACAGAGGGGGATTTAGCTGAGTCGCTCATCAAAGAACAAGTGCAGCACTCCCTCAGTACTGACCCTCTGACAGTGCAGCACTCGGTCAGTTCTGACGCTCTGACAGTGCAGCTCTCGCTCAGTACTGACTCTCTGATAGTGCAGCACTCCCTCAGTACTGACCCTCTGACAGTGCAGCACTCCCTCAGTACTGACCCTCTGACAGTGCAGCACTCGCTTAGTACTGACCCTCTGACAGTGCAGCACTCGCTCAGTACTGACCCTCTGACAGTGCAGCACTGCCTCAGTACTGACCCTCTGACAGTGCAGCTCTCCATCAGTACTGACCCTCTGACAGTGCAGCTCTCCCTCAGTACTGACCCTCTGACAGTGCAGCACTCCCTCAGTACTGACCCTCTGACAGTGCAGCACTCCCTCAGTACTGACCCTCTGACAGTGCAGCACTCCCTCAGTACTGACCCTCTGACAGTGCAGCACTCCCTCAGTACTGACCCTCTGACAGTGCAGCACTCGCTCAGTACTGACGCTCTGACAGTGCAGCACTCCCTCAGTACTGACCCTCTGACAGTGCAGCACTCCCTCAGTACTGACCCTCTGACAGTGCAGCACTCCCTCAGTACTGACCCTCTGACACTGCAGCACTCCCTCAGTACTGACCCTCTGACAGTGCAGCACTCCCTCAGTACTGACCCTCTGACAGTGCAGCACTCCCTCAGTACTGACCATGTGACAGTGCAGCACTCCCTCAGTACTGACCCTCTGACAGTGCAGCACTCCCTCAGTACTGACCCTCTGACAGTGCAGCACTCCCTCAGTACTGACCCTCTGACAGTGCAACACTCCCTCAGTACTGACCCTCTGACAGGGCAGCACTCCCTCAGTATTGACCCTCTGACAGTGCAGCACTCCCTCAGTACTGACCCTCTGACAGTGCAGCACTCCCTCAGTACTGACCCTCTGACAGTGCAGCACTCCCTCAGTACTGACCCTCTGAAAGGGCAGCACTCCCTCAGTACTGACCCTCTGACAGTGCAGCACTCCCTCAGTACTGACCCTCTGACAGTGCAGCACTCCCTCAGTACTGACCCTCTGTAAGAGCAGCACTCCCTCAGTACTGACCCTCTGACAGTGCAGCATTCCCTCAGTACTGACCCTCTGATAGTGTAGCACTCCCTCAGTACTGACCCTCTGACAGTGCAGTACTCCCTCAGTACTGACCGTCTGACAGTGCAGCACTCCCTCAGTACTGATGCTCTGACAGTGCAGCACTCCCTCAGTACTGACCCTCTGACAGTGCAGCACTCCCTCAGTACTGACCCTCTGACAGTACAGCTCTCCCTCAGTACTGACCCTCCGACAGTGCAGCACTCCCTCAGTACTGACCCTCTGACAGTGCAGCACTCCCTCAGTACTGACCCTCTGACAGTGCACCACTCCCTCAGTACTGACCCGCTGACAGTGCAGCACTCCCTCAGTACTGGCCCTCTGACAGTGCACCACTCCCTCAGTACTGACCCTCTGACAGTGCAGCACTCCCTCAGGACTGACCCTCTGGCAGTGCAGCACTCCCTCAGTACTGACCCTCCGACAGTGCAGCATTCCCTCAGTACTGACCCTCTGACAGTGCAGTACTCCCTCAGTACTGACCCTCTGACAGTGCAGCACTCCCTCAGCACTGACCCTCTGATAGTTCAGCACTCCCTCAGTACTGACCCTCTGACAGTGCAGCACTCCCTCAGTACTGACCGTCTGACAGTGCAGCCCTCCCTCAGTACTGACCCTCTGACAGTGCAGCACTCCCTCAGTACTGACCCTCTGACAGTGCAGCACTCCCTCAATACAGACCCACTGACAGTGCAGCCCTCCATCAGTACTGACCCTCTGACAGTGCAGCACTCCCTCAGTACTGACCCTCTGACAATGCTGCACTCCCTCAGTACAGACCCACTGACAGTGCAGCACTCCCTCATTACTGACCCTCTGACAGTGCAGCACTCCCTCAGTACAGGCCCTCTTGACAGTGCAGCACTCCCTCGGTACTGACCTTCTGACAGAGCAGTACTCCCTCAGTACTGACCCTCTGACAGTGCAGCACTCCATCAGTACTGACCCGCTGACAGTGCAGCACTCCCTCAGTGCTGGCCCTCTGACAGTGCAGCATTCCCTTAGTACTGACCCTCTGACAGTGCAGCACACCCTCAGTACTGACCCTCTGACAGTGCAGCACTCCCTCAGTACTGACTCTCTGACAGTGCAGCACTCCCTCAGTACTGGCCCTCTTGACAGTGCAGCACTCCCTCGGTACTGACCTTCTGACAGAGCAGTACTCCCTCAGTACTGACCCTCTGACAGTGCAGCACTCCATCAGTACTGACCCGCTGACAGTGCAGCACTCCCTCAGTGCTGACCCTCTGACAGTGCAGCATTCCCTCAGTACTGACCCTCTGACAGTGCAGCACTCCCTCAGTACTGACTCTCTGACAGTGCAGCACTCCCTCAGTACTGACCCTCTGATAGAGCAGCACTCCCTCAGTACTGACCCTCTGACAGTGCAGCACTCCCTCAATACAGACCCACTGACAGTGCAGCACTCCCTCAGTACTGACCCTCTGACAGTGCAGCCCTCCCTCAGTACTGACCCTCTGACAGTGCAGCACTCCCTTAGTACTGACCCTCTGACAGTTCAGCACTCCCTCAGTACTGACCCTCTGACAGTGCAGCACTCCCTCAGTACTGACCCTCTGACAGTGCAGCACTCTCTCAGTACTGACCCTCGGACAGTGCAGCACACCCTCAGTACTGACCCTCAAACTGTGCAGCACTCCCTCAGTATTGACCCTCTGACGGTGCAGCACTCCCTCAGTACTGACCCTCAGACAGTGCAGTACTCCCCCAATACTGACCCTCTAACAGTGCAGCACTCGCTCAGTACTGACCTTCTGACAGTGCAGCGCTCCCTCAGTTCTGACCCTCTGACAGTGCAGCACTCCCTCAGTACTGACCCTCTGACAGTGCAGCACACCCTCAGTACTGACCCTCTGACAGTGCAGCACTCCCTCAGTACTGACTCTCTGACAGTGCAGCACTCCCTCAGTACTGACCCTCTGACAGTGCAGCACTCCCTCAGTACTGACTCTCTGACAGTGCAGGACTCCCTCAGTACTGACCCTCTGATAGAGTAGCACTCCCTCAGTACAGACCCACTGACAGTGCAGCACTCCCTCAGTACTGTCCCTCTGACAGTGCAGCCCTCCATCCGTACTGGCCCTCTGACAGTGCAGCACTCCCTCAGTACTGACCCTCTGACAGTGCAGCACTCCCTCAGTGCTGACCCTCTGACAGTGCAGCACTCCCTCAATACTGACCCTCTGACAGGGCAGCACTCCCTCAGTACTGAACCTCTGCAAGTGCAGCCCTCCTCAGTACTGACCATCTGACAGTGCAGCACTCCCTTAGTACTGACCCTCTGACAGTGCAGCACTCCTTCAGTACTGACCCTCTGACAGTGCAGCACTCCGTCAGTACTGACCCTCTGACAGTGCAGCACTCCCTCAGTACTGACTCTCTGACAGTGCAGCATTCCCTCAGTACTGACCCTCTGATGGTGCAGCACTCCCTCAGTACTGACCCTCTGACAGTGCAGCCCTCCCTCAGCACTGACGCTCTGACAGTGCAGCACTCCCTCACTACTGACCCTCTGACAGTGCAGCACTCGCTCAGTACTGACCTTCTGACAGTGCAGCGCTCCCTCAGTTCTGACCCTCTGACAGTGCAGCACTCCCTCAGTACTGACCCTCTGACAGTGCAGCACACCCTCAGTACTGACCCTCTGACAGTGCAGCACTCCCTCAGTACTGACTCTCTGACAGTGCAGCACTCCCTCAGTACTGACCCTCTGACAGTGCAGCACTCCCTCAGTACTGACTCTCTGACAGTGCAGGACTCCCTCAGTACTGACCCTCTGATAGAGTAGCACTCCCTCAGTACAGACCCACTGACAGTGCAGCACTCCCTCAGTACTGTCCCTCTGACAGTGCAGCCCTCCATCCGTACTGGCCCTCTGACAGTGCAGCACTCCCTCAGTACTGACCCTCTGACAGTGCAGCACTCCCTCAGTGCTGACCCTCTGACAGTGCAGCACTCCCTCAATACTGACCCTCTGACAGGGCAGCACTCCCTCAGTACTGAACCTCTGCAAGTGCAGCCCTCCTCAGTACTGACCATCTGACAGTGCAGCACTCCCTTAGTACTGACCCTCTGACAGTGCAGCACTCCTTCAGTACTGACCCTCTGACAGTGCAGCACTCCGTCAGTACTGACCCTCTGACAGTGCAGCACTCCCTCAGTACTGACTCTCTGACAGTGCAGCATTCCCTCAGTACTGACCCTCTGATGGTGCAGCACTCCCTCAGTACTGACCCTCTGACAGTGCAGCCCTCCCTCAGCACTGACGCTCTGACAGTGCAGCAATCCCTCACTACTGACCCTCTGACAGTGCAGCACTCCCTCAGTACTGACCCTCTGACGGTGCAGCACTCCCTCAGTACTGACTCTCAGACAGTGCAGGACTCCCTCATTACTGACCCTCTGATAGAGTAGCACTCCCCCAGTACTGACTCTCTGACAGTGCAGGACTCCCTCAGTACTGATCCTCTAATAGAGTAGCACTCCCTCAGTACTGACCCCCTGACAGTGCAGCACTCCCTCAGTACTGTCCCTCTGACAGAGCAGCACTCCTTCTGTACAGACCCATTGACAGTGCAGCACTCCCTCAGTACAGACCCACTAACAGTGCAGCTCACCCTCAGTACTAACCCTCTGACAGTGTAGCACTCCCTCAGTACTGACCCTCAGACAGTGCAGTACTCCCCCAGTACTGACCCTCTAACAGTGCAGCACTCGCTCAGTACTGTCCTTCTGACAGTGCAGCACTCCCTCAGTACTGACCCTCTGACAGTGCAGCACTCCCTCAGTACTGACCCTCTGACAGTGCAGCACTCCCTCAGTACTGACCCTCTGAAAGTGCAGCACTCCCTCAGTACTGACCCTCTGACAGTGCAGCACTCCCTCAGTACTGACCCTCTGACAGTGCAGCACACCCTCAGGACTGACCCTCTGACTGTGCAGCACTCCCTCAGTATTGACCCTCTGACGGTGCAGCACTCCCTCAGTACTGACCCTCAGACAGTGCAGTACTCCCCCAATACAGACCCTCTAACAGTGCAGCACTCGCTCAGTACTGACCGTCTGACAGTGCAGCACTCCCTCAGTACTGACCCTCTGACAGTGCAGCACTCCCTCAGTACTGACCCTCTGACAGTGCAGCACTCCCTCAGTACTGACCGTCTGACAGTGCAGCACTCCCTCAGTACTGACTCTCTGACAGTGCAGGACTCCCTCAGTACTGACCCTCTGATAGAGTAGCACTCCCTCAGTACTGACCCTCTGACAGTGCAGCACTCCCTCAGTACTGACCCTCTGACAGTGCAGCACTCGCTTAGTACTGACCCTCTGACAGTGCAGCACTCGCTCAGTACTGACCCTCTGACAGTGCAGCACTCCCTCAGTACTGACCCTCTGACAGTGCAGCTCTCCCTCAGTACTGACCCTCTGACAGTGCAGCTCTCTCTCAGTACTGACCCTCTGACAGTGCAGCACTCCCTCAGTACTGACCCTCTGACAGTGCAGCACTCCCTCAGTACTGACCCTCTGACAGGGCAGCACTCCCTCAGTACTGACCCTCTGACAGTGCAGCACTCGCTCAGTACTGACCCTCTGACAGTGCAGCACTCGCTCAGTACTGACCCTCTGACAGTGCAGCACTCCCTCAGTACTGACCCTCTGACAGTGCAGCACTCCCTCAGTACTGACCCTCTGACACTGCAGCACTCCCTCAGTACTGACCCTCTGACAGTGCAGCACTCCCTCAGTACTGACCCTCTGACAGTGCAGCACTCCCTCAGTACTGACCATGTGACAGTGCAGCACTCCCTCAGTACTGACCCTCTGTAAGAGCAGCACTCCCTCAGTACTGACCCTCTGACAGTGCAGCATTCCCTCAGTACTGACCCTCTGACAGTGCAGTACTCCCTCAGTACTGACCGTCTGACAGTGCAGCACTCCCTCAGTACTGATGCTCAGACAGTGCAGCACTCCCTCAGTACTGACCCTCTGACAGTGCAGCACTCCCTCAGTACTGACCCTCTGACAGTACAGCTCTCCCTCAGTACTGACCCTCCGACAGTGCAGCACTCCCTCAGTACTGACCCTCTGACAGTGCAGCACTCCCTCAGTACTGACCCTCTGACAGTGCACCACTCCCTCAATACTGACCCGCTGACAGTGCAGCACTCCCTCAGTACTGGCCCTCTGACAGTGCACCACTCCCTCAGTACTGACCCTCTGACAGTGCAGCACTCCCTCAGTACTGACCCTCTGGCAGTGCAGCACTCCCTCAGTACTGACCCTCCGACAGTGCAGCATTCCCTCAGTACTGACCCTCTGACAGTGCAGTACTCCCTCAGTACTGACCCTCTGACAGTGCAGCACTCCCTCAGTACTGACCGTCTGACAGTGCAGCCCTCCCTCAGCACTGACCCTCTGACAGTGCAGCACTCCCTCACTACTGACCCTCTGACAGTGCAGTAATCCCTCAGTACTGTCCCTCTGACAGTGCAGCACTCCCTCTGTAAAGACCCATTGACAGTGCAGCACTCCCTCAGTACAGACCCACTAACAGTGCAGCACACCCTCAGTAGTGACCCTCTGACAGTGCAGCTCACCCTCAGTACTAACCATCTGACAGTGTAGCAATCCCTCAGTACTGACCCTCAGACAGTGCAGTACTCCCCCAGTACTGACCCTCTAACAGTGCAGCACTCCCTCAGTACTGACTCTCTGACAGTGCAGGACTCCCTCAGTACTGACCCTCTGATAGTGTAGCACTCCCTCAGTACTGACCCTCTGACAGTGCAGCACTCCCTCAGTACTGACCCTCTGACAGTGCAGCACTCCCTCAATACAGACCCACTGACAGTGCAGCCCTCCATCAGTACTGACCCTCTGACAGTGCAGCACTCCCTCAGTACTGACCCTCTGACAATGCAGCACTCCCTCAGTACAGACCCACTGACAGTGCAGCACTCCCTCATTACTGACCCTCTGACAGTGCAGCACTCCCTCAGTACAGGCCCTCTTGACAGTGCAGCACTCCCTCGGTACTGACCTTCTGACAGAGCAGTACTCCCTCAGTACTGACCCTCTGACAGTGTAGCACTCCATCAGTACTGACCCGCTGACAGTGCAGCACTCCCTCAGTGCTGACCCTCTGACAGTGCAGCATTCCCTCAGTACTGACCCTCTGACAGTGCAGCACACCCTCAGTACTGACCCTCTGACAGTGCAGCACTCCCTCAGTACTGACTCTCTGACAGTGCAGCACTCCCTCAGTACTGGCCCTCTTGACAGTGCAGCACTCCCTCGGTACTGACCTTCTGACAGAGCAGTACTCCCTCAGTACTGACCCTCTGACAGTGCAGCACTCCATCAGTACTGACCCGCTGACAGTGCAGCACTCCCTCAGTGCTGACCCTCTGACAGTGCAGCATTCCCTCAGTACTGACCCTCTGACAGTGCAGCACTCCCTCAGTACTGACTCTCTGACAGTGCAGCACTCCCTCAGTACTGACCCTCTGATAGAGCAGCACTCCCTCAGTACTGACCCTCTGACAGTGCAGCACTCCCTCAATACAGACCCACTGACAGTGCAGCACTCCCTCAGTACTGACCCTCTGACAGTGCAGCCCTCCCTCAGTACTGACCCTCTGACAGTGCAGCACTCCCTTAGTACTGACCCTCTGACAGTTCAGCACTCCCTCAGTACTGACCCTCTGACAGTGCAGCACTCCCTCAGTACTGACCCTCTGACAGTGCAGCACTCTCTCAGTACTGACCCTCGGACAGTGCAGCACACCCTCAGTACTGACCCTCAAACTGTGCAGCACTCCCTCAGTATTGACCCTCTGACGGTGCAGCACTCCCTCAGTACTGACCCTCAGACAGTGCAGTACTCCCCCAATACTGACCCTCTAATAGTGCAGCACTCGCTCAGTACTGACCTTCTGACAGTGCAGCGCTCCCTCAGTTCTGACCCTCTGACAGTGCAGCACTCCCTCAGTACTGACCCTCTGACAGTGCAGCACACCCTCAGTACTGACCCTCTGACAGTGCAGCACTCCCTCAGTACTGACTCTCTGACAGTGCAGCACTCCCTCAGTACTGACCCTCTGACAGTGCAGCACTCCCTCAGTACTGACTCTCTGACAGTGCAGGACTCCCTCAGTACTGACCCTCTGATAGAGTAGCACTCCCTCAGTACAGACCCACTGACAGTGCAGCACTCCGTCAGTACTGTCCCTCTGACAGTGCAGCCCTCCATCCATACTGGCCCTCTGACAGTGCAGCACTCCCTCAGTACTGACCCTCTGACAGTGCAGCACTCCCTCAGTGCTGACCCTCTGACAGTGCAGCACTCCCTCAATACTGACCCTCTGACAGCGCAGCACTCCCTCAGTACTGAACCTCTGCAAGTGCAGCCCTCCTCAGTACTGACCATCTGACAGTGCAGCACTCCCTTAGTACTGACCCTCTGACAGTGCAGCACTCCCTCAGTACTGACCCTCTGACAGTGCAGCACTCCGTCAGTACTGACCCTCTGACAGTGCAGCACTCCCTTAGTACTGACTCTCTGACAGTGCAGCATTCCCTCAGTACTGACCCTCTGATGGTGCAGCACTCCCTCAGTACTGACCCTCTGACAGTGCAGCCCTCCCTCAGCACTGACGCTCTGACAGTGCAGCACTCCCTCACTACTGACCCTCTGACAGTGCAGCACTCCCTCAGTACTGACCCTCTGACGGTGCAGCACTCCCTCAGTACTGACTCTCTGACAGTGCAGGACTCCCTCATTACTGACCCTCTGATAGAGTAGCACTCCCCCAGTACTGACTCTCTGACAGTGCAGGACTCCCTCAGTACTGATCCTCTAATAGAGTAGCACTCCCTCAGTACTGACCCCCTGACAGTGCAGCACTCCCTCAGTACTGTCCCTCTGACAGAGCAGCACTCCTTCTGTACAGACCCATTGACAGCGCAGCACTCCCTCAGTACAGACCCACTAACAGTGCAGCTCACCCTCAGTACTAACCCTCTGACAGTGTAGCACTCCCTCAGTACTGACCCTCAGACAGTGCAGTACTCCCCCAGTACTGACCCTCTAACAGTGCAGCACTCGCTCAGTACTGTCCTTCTGACAGTGCAGCACTCCCTCAGTACTGACCCTCTGACAGTGCAGCACTCCCTCAGTACTGACCCTCTGACAGTGCAGCACTCCCTCAGTACTGACCCTCTGAAAGTGCAGCACTCCCTCAGTACTGACCCTCTGACAGTGCAGCACTCCCTCAGTACTGACCCTCTGACAGTGCAGCACTCCCTCAGTACTGACCGTCTGACAGTGCAGCACTCCCTCAGTACTGACTCTCTGACAGTGCAGGACTCCCTCAGTACTGACCCTCTGATAGAGTAGCACTCCCTCAGTACTGACCCTCTGACAGTGCAGCACTCCCTCAGTACTGACCCTCTGACAGTGCAGCACTCGCTTAGTACTGACCCTCTGACAGTGCAGCACTCGCTCAGTACTGACCCTCTGACAGTGCAGCACTCCCTCAGTACTGACCCTCTGACAGTGCAGCTCTCCCTCAGTACTGACCCTCTGACAGTGCAGCTCTCTCTCAGTACTGACCCTCTGACAGTGCAGCACTCCCTCAGTACTGACCCTCTGACAGTGCAGCACTCCCTCAGTACTGACCCTCTGACAGGGCAGCACTCCCTCAGTACTGACCCTCTGACAGTGCAGCACTCGCTCAGTACTGACCCTCTGACAGTGCAGCACTCCCTCAGTACTGACCCTCTGACAGTGCAGCACTCCCTCAGTACTGACCCTCTGACACTGCAGCACTCCCTCAGTACTGACCCTCTGACAGTGCAGCACTCCGTCAGTACTGACCCTCTGACAGCGCAGCACTCCCTCAGTACTGACCCTGTGACAGTGCAGCACTCCCTCAGTACTGACCCTCTGACAGTGCAGCACTCCCTCAGTACTGACCCTCTGACAGTGCGGCACTCCCTCAGTACTGACCCTCTGACAGTGCAACACTCCCTCAGTACTGACCCTCTGACAGGGCAGCACTCCCTCAGTATTGACCCTCTGACAGTGCAGCACTCCCTCAGTACTGACCCTCTGACAGTGCAGCACTCCCTCAGTACTGACCCTCTGACAGGGCAGCACTCCCTCAGTACTGACCCTCTGACAGGGCAGCACTCCCTCAGTACTGACCCTCTGACAGAGCAGCACTCCCTCAGTACTGACCCTCTGACAGTGCAGCACTCCCTCAGTACTGACCCTCTGTAAGTGCAGCACTCCCACAGTACAGACCCTCTGACAGTGCAGCATTCCCTCAGTACTGACCCTCTGACAGTGTAGCACTCCCTCAGTACTGACCCTCTGACAGTGCAGTACTCCCTCAGTACTGACCGTCTGACAGTGCAGCACTCCCTCAGTACTGATGCTCTGACAGTGCAGCACTCCCTCAGTACTGACCCTCTGACAGTGCAGCACTCCCTCAGTACTGACCCTCTGACAGTACAGCTCTCCCTCAGTACTGACCCTCTGACAGTGCAGCACTCCCTCAGTACTGACCCTCTGACAGTGCAGCACTCCCTCAGTACTGACCCTCTGACAGTGCACCACTCCCTCAGTACTGACCCGCTGACAGTGCAGCACTCCCTCAGTACTGGCCCTCTGACAGTGCACCACTCCCTCAGTACTGACCCTCTGACACTGCAGCACTCCCTCAGTACTGACCCTCTGACAGTGCAGCACTCCCTCAGTACTGACCCTCTGACAGTGCAGCACTCCCTCAGTACTGACCCTGTGACAGTGCAGCACTCCCTCAGTACTGACCCTCTGACAGTGCAGCACTCCCTCAGTACTGACCCTCTGACAGTGCAGCACTCCCTCAGTCCTGGCCCTCTGACAGTGCACCACTCCCTCAGTACTGACCCTCTGACAGTGCAGCACTCCCTCAGTACTGACCCTCTGGCAGTGCAGCACTCCCTCAGTACTGACCCTCCGACAGTGCAGCATTCCCTCAGTACTGACCCTCTGACAGTGCAGTACTCCCTCAGTACTGACCCTCTGACAGTGCAGCACTCCCTCAGCACTGACCCTCTGATAGTTCAGCACTCCCTCAGTACTGACCCTCTGACAGTGCAGCACTCCCTCAGTACTGACCGTCTGACAGTGCAGCCCTCCCTCAGCACTGACCCTCTGACAGTGCAGCACTCCCTCACTACTGACCCTCTGACAGTGCAGTAATCCCTCAGTACTGTCCCTCTGACAGTGCAGCACTCCCTCTGTAAAGACCCATTGACAGTGCAGCACTCCCTCAGTACAGACCCACTAACAGTGCAGCACACCCTCAGTAGTGACCCTCTGACAGTGCAGCTCACCCTCAGTACTAACCATCTGACAGTGTAGCAATCCCTCAGTACTGACCCTCAGACAGTGCAGTACTCCCCCAGTACTGACCCTCTAACAGTGCAGCACTCCCTCAGTACTGACTCTCTGACAGTGCAGGACTCCCTCAGTACTGACCCTCTGATAGTGTAGCACTCCCTCAGTACTGACCCTCTGACAGTGCAGCACTCCCTCAGTACTGACCCTCTGACAGTGCAGCACTCCCTCAATACAGACCCACTGACAGTGCAGCCCTCCATCAGTACTGACCCTCTGACAGTGCAGCACTCCCTCAGTACTGACCCTCTGACAATGCAGCACTCCCTCAGTACAGACCCACTGACAGTGCAGCACTCCCTCATTACTGACCCTCTGACAGTGCAGCACTCCCTCAGTACAGGCCCTCTTGACAGTGCAGCACTCCCTCGGTACTGACCTTCTGACAGAGCAGTACTCCCTCAGTACTGACCCTCTGACAGTGTAGCACTCCATCAGTACTGACCCGCTGACAGTGCAGCACTCCCTCAGTGCTGACCCTCTGACAGTGCAGCATTCCCTCAGTACTGACCCTCTGACAGTGCAGCACACCCTCAGTACTGACCCTCTGACAGTGCAGCACTCCCTCAGTACTGACTCTCTGACAGTGCAGCACTCCCTCAGTACTGGCCCTCTTGACAGTGCAGCACTCCCTCGGTACTGACCTTCTGACAGAGCAGTACTCCCTCAGTACTGACCCTCTGACAGTGCAGCACTCCATCAGTACTGACCCGCTGACAGTGCAGCACTCCCTCAGTGCTGACCCTCTGACAGTGCAGCATTCCCTCAGTACTGACCCTCTGACAGTGCAGCACTCCCTCAGTACTGACTCTCTGACAGTGCAGCACTCCCTCAGTACTGACCCTCTGATAGAGCAGCACTCCCTCAGTACTGACCCTCTGACAGTGCAGCACTCCCTCAATACAGACCCACTGACAGTGCAGCACTCCCTCAGTACTGACCCTCTGACAGTGCAGCCCTCCCTCAGTACTGACCCTCTGACAGTGCAGCACTCCCTTAGTACTGACCCTCTGACAGTTCAGCACTCCCTCAGTACTGACCCTCTGACAGTGCAGCACTCCCTCAGTACTGACCCTCTGACAGTGCAGCACTCTCTCAGTACTGACCCTCGGACAGTGCAGCACACCCTCAGTACTGACCCTCAAACTGTGCAGCACTCCCTCAGTATTGACCCTCTGACGGTGCAGCACTCCCTCAGTACTGACCCTCAGACAGTGCAGTACTCCCCCAATACTGACCCTCTAATAGTGCAGCACTCGCTCAGTACTGACCTTCTGACAGTGCAGCGCTCCCTCAGTTCTGACCCTCTGACAGTGCAGCACTCCCTCAGTACTGACCCTCTGACAGTGCAGCACACCCTCAGTACTGACCCTCTGACAGTGCAGCACTCCCTCAGTACTGACTCTCTGACTGTGCAGCACTCCCTCAGTACTGACCCTCTGACAGTGCAGCACTCCCTCAGTACTGACTCTCTGACAGTGCAGGAATCCCTCAGTACTGACCCTCTGATAGAGTAGCACTCCCTCAGTACAGACCCACTGACAGTGCAGCACTCCCTCAGTACTGTCCCTCTGACAGTGCAGCCCTCCATCCATACTGGCCCTCTGACAGTGCAGCACTCCCTAAGTACTGACCCTCTGACAGTGCAGCACTCCCTCAGTGCTGACCCTCTGACAGTGCAGCACTCCCTCAATACTGACCCTCTGACAGGGCAGCACTCCCTCAGTACTGAACCTCTGCAAGTGCAGCCCTCCTCAGTACTGACCATCTGACAGTGCAGCACTCCCTTAGTACTGACCCTCTGACAGTGCAGCACTCCCTCAGTACTGACCCTCTGACAGTGCAGCACTCCGTCAGTACTGACCCTCTGACAGTGCAGCACTCCCTTAGTACTGACTCTCTGACAGTGCAGCATTCCCTCAGTACTGACCCTCTGATGGTGCAGCACTCCCTCAGTACTGACCCTCTGACAGTGCAGCCCTCCCTCAGCACTGACGCTCTGACAGTGCAGCACTCCCTCACTACTGACCCTCTGACAGTGCAGCACTCCCTCAGTACTGACCCTCTGACGGTGCAGCACTCCCTCAGTACTGACTCTCTGACAGTGCAGGACTCCCTCATTACTGACCCTCTGATAGAGTAGCACTCCCCCAGTACTGACTCTCTGACAGTGCAGGACTCCCTCAGTACTGATCCTCTAATAGAGTAGCACTCCCTCAGTACTGACCCCCTGACAGTGCAGCACTCCCTCAGTACTGTCCCTCTGACAGAGCAGCACTCCTTCTGTACAGACCCATTGACAGCGCAGCACTCCCTCAGTACAGACCCACTAACAGTGCAGCTCACCCTCAGTACTAACCCTCTGACAGTGTAGCACTCCCTCAGTACTGACCCTCTGACAGTGCAGCACACCCTCAGGACTGACCCTCTG
This sequence comes from Scyliorhinus torazame, assembly GCF_047496885.1. Lineage (NCBI taxonomy): Eukaryota > Metazoa > Chordata > Chondrichthyes > Carcharhiniformes > Scyliorhinidae > Scyliorhinus > Scyliorhinus torazame. The sequence goes on along the minus strand of NC_092710.1, from coordinate 39,676,032 downwards.
ACTGTGCAGCACTCCCTCAGTATTGACCCTCTGACGGTGCAGCACTCGCTCAGTACTGTCCTTCTGACAGTGCAGCACTCCCTCAGTACTGACCCTCTGAAAGTGCAGCACTCCCTCAGTACTGACCCTCTGACAGTGCAGCACTCCCTCAGTACTGACCCTCTGACAGTGCAGCACACCCTCAGGACTGACCCTCTGACTGTGCAGCACTCCCTCAGTATTGACCCTCTGACGGTGCAGCACTCCCTCAGTACTGACCCTCAGACAGTGCAGTACTCCCCCAATACAGACCCTCTAACAGTGCAGCACTCGCTCAGTACTGACCGTCTGACAGTGCAGCACTCCCTCAGTACTGACCCTCTGACAGTGCAGCACTCCCTCAGTACTGACCCTCTGACAGTGCAGCACTCCCTCAGTACTGACCGTCTGACAGTGCAGCACTCCCTCAGTACTGACTCTCTGACAGTGCAGGACTCCCTCAGTACTGACCCTCTGATAGAGTAGCACTCCCTCAGTACTGACCCTCTGACAGTGCAGCACTCCCTCAGTACTGACCCTCTGACAGTGCAGCACTCGCTTAGTACTGACCCTCTGACAGTGCAGCACTCGCTCAGTACTGACCCTCTGACAGTGCAGCACTCCCTCAGTACTGACCCTCTGACAGTGCAGCTCTCCCTCAGTACTGACCCTCTGACAGTGCAGCTCTCTCTCAGTACTGACCCTCTGACAGTGCAGCACTCCCTCAGTACTGACCCTCTGACAGTGCAGCACTCCCTCAGTACTGACCCTCTGACAGGGCAGCACTCCCTCAGTACTGACCCTCTGACAGTGCAGCACTCGCTCAGTACTGACCCTCTGACAGTGCAGCACTCCCTCAGTACTGACCCTCTGACAGTGCAGCACTCCCTCAGTACTGACCCTCTGACACTGCAGCACTCCCTCAGTACTGACCCTCTGACAGTGCAGCACTCCCTCAGTACTGACCCTCTGACAGCGCAGCACTCCCTCAGTACTGACCCTGTGACAGTGCAGCACTCCCTCAGTACTGACCCTCTGACAGTGCAGCACTCCCTCAGTACTGACCCTCTGACAGTGCGGCACTCCCTCAGTACTGACCCTCTGACAGTGCAACACTCCCTCAGTACTGACCCTCTGACAGGGCAGCACTCCCTCAGTATTGACCCTCTGACAGTGCAGCACTCCCTCAGTACTGACCCTCTGACAGTGCAGCACTCCCTCAGTACTGACCCTCTGACAGGGCAGCACTCCCTCAGTACTGACCCTCTGACAGGGCAGCACTCCCTCAGTCCTGACCCTCTGACAGAGCAGCACTCCCTCAGTACTGACCCTCTGACAGTGCAGCACTCCCTCAGTACTGACCCTCTGTAAGTGCAGCACTCCCTCAGTACAGACCCTCTGACAGTGCAGCATTCCCTCAGTACTGACCCTCTGACAGTGTAGCACTCCCTCAGTACTGACCCTCTGACAGTGCAGTACTCCCTCAGTACTGACCGTCTGACAGTGCAGCACTCCCTCAGTACTGATGCTCTGACAGTGCAGCACTCCCTCAGTACTGACCCTCTGACAGTGCAGCACTCCCTCAGTACTGACCCTCTGACAGTACAGCTCTCCCTCAGTACTGACCCTCTGACAGTGCAGCACTCCCTCAGTACTGACCCTCTGACAGTGCAGCACTCCCTCAGTACTGACCCTCTGACAGTGCACCACTCCCTCAGTACTGACCCGCTGACAGTGCAGCACTCCCTCAGTACTGGCCCTCTGACAGTGCACCACTCCCTCAGTACTGACCCTCTGACACTGCAGCACTCCCTCAGTACTGACCCTCTGACAGTGCAGCACTCCCTCAGTACTGACCCTCTGACAGTGCAGCACTCCCTCAGTACTGACCCTGTGACAGTGCAGCACTCCCTCAGTACTGACCCTCTGACAGTGCAGCACTCCCTCAGTACTGACCCTCTGACAGTGCAGCACTCCCTCAGTACTGACCCTCTGACAGTGCAACACTCCCTCAGTACTGACCCTCTGACAGGGCAGCACTCCCTCAGTATTGACCCTCTGACAGTGCAGCACTCCCTCAGTACTGACCCTCTGACAGTGCAGCACTCCCTCAGTACTGACCCTCTGACTGTGCAGCACTCCCTCAGTACTGACCCTCTGACAGGGCAGCACTCCCTCAGTACTGACCCTCTGACAGTGCAGCACTCCCTCAGTACTGACCCTCTGACAGTGCAGCACTCCCTCAGTACTGACCCTCTGTAAGTGCAGCACTCCCTCAGTACAGACCCTCTGACAGTGCAGCATTCCCTCAGTACTGACCCTCTGACAGTGTAGCACTCCCTCAGTACTGACCCTCTGACAGTGCAGTACTCCCTCAGTACTGACCGTCTGACAGTGCAGCACTCCCTCAGTACTGATGCTCTGACAGTGCAGCACTCCCTCAGTACTGACCCTCTGACAGTGCAGCACTCCCTCAGTACTGACCCTCTGACAGTGCAGCACTCCCTCAGTACTGGCCCTCTGACAGTGCACCACTCCCTCAGTACTGACCCTCTGACAGTGCAGCACTCCCTCAGTACTGACCCTCTGGCAGTGCAGCACTCCCTCAGTACTGACCCTCCGACAGTGCAGCATTCCCTCAGTACTGACCCTCTGACAGTGCAGTACTCCCTCAGTACTGACCCTCTGACAGTGCAGCACTCCCTCAGCACTGACCCTCTGATAGTTCAGCACTCCCTCAGTACTGACCCTCTGACAGTGCAGCACTCCCTCAGTACTGACCGTCTGACAGTGCAGCCCTCCCTCAGCACTGACCCTCTGACAGTGCAGCACTCCCTCACTACTGACCCTCTGACAGTGCAGTAATCCCTCAGTACTGTCCCTCTGACAGTGCAGCACTCCCTCTGTAAAGACCCATTGACAGTGCAGCACTCCCTCAGTACAGACCCACTAACAGTGCAGCACACCCTCAGTAGTGACCCTCTGACAGTGCAGCTCACCCTCAGTACTAACCATCTGACAGTGTAGCAATCCCTCAGTACTGACCCTCAGACAGTGCAGTACTCCCCCAGTACTGACCCTCTAACAGTGCAGCACTCCCTCAGTACTGACTCTCTGACAGTGCAGGACTCCCTCAGTACTGACCCTCTGATAGTGTAGCACTCCCTCAGTACTGACCCTCTGACAGTGCAGCACTCCCTCAGTACTGACCCTCTGACAGTGCAGCACTCCCTCAATACAGACCCACTGACAGTGCAGCCCTCCATCAGTACTGACCCTCTGACAGTGCAGCACTCCCTCAGTACTGACCCTCTGACAATGCAGCACTCCCTCAGTACAGACCCACTGACAGTGCAGCACTCCCTCATTACTGACCCTCTGACAGTGCAGCACTCCCTCAGTACAGGCCCTCTTGACAGTGCAGCACTCCCTCGGTACTGACCTTCTGACAGAGCAGTACTCCCTCAGTACTGACCCTCTGACAGTGTAGCACTCCATCAGTACTGACCCGCTGACAGTGCAGCACTCCCTCAGTGCTGACCCTCTGACAGTGCAGCATTCCCTCAGTACTGACCCTCTGACAGTGCAGCACACCCTCAGTACTGACCCTCTGACAGTGCAGCACTCCCTCAGTACTGACTCTCTGACAGTGCAGCACTCCCTCAGTACTGGCCCTCTTGACAGTGCAGCACTCCCTCGGTACTGACCTTCTGACAGAGCAGTACTCCCTCAGTACTGACCCTCTGACAGTGCAGCACTCCATCAGTACTGACCCGCTGACAGTGCAGCACTCCCTCAGTGCTGACCCTCTGACAGTGCAGCATTCCCTCAGTACTGACCCTCTGACAGTGCAGCACTCCCTCAGTACTGACTCTCTGACAGTGCAGCACTCCCTCAGTACTGACCCTCTGATAGAGCAGCACTCCCTCAGTACTGACCCTCTGACAGTGCAGCACTCCCTCAATACAGACCCACTGACAGTGCAGCACTCCCTCAGTACTGACCCTCTGACAGTGCAGCCCTCCCTCAGTACTGACCCTCTGACAGTGCAGCACTCCCTTAGTACTGACCCTCTGACAGTTCAGCACTCCCTCAGTACTGACCCTCTGACAGTGCAGCACTCCCTCAGTACTGACCCTCTGACAGTGCAGCACTCTCTCAGTACTGACCCTCGGACAGTGCAGCACACCCTCAGTACTGACCCTCAAACTGTGCAGCACTCCCTCAGTATTGACCCTCTGACGGTGCAGCACTCCCTCAGTACTGACCCTCAGACAGTGCAGTACTCCCCCAATACTGACCCTCTAATAGTGCAGCACTCGCTCAGTACTGACCTTCTGACAGTGCAGCGCTCCCTCAGTTCTGACCCTCTGACAGTGCAGCACTCCCTCAGTACTGACCCTCTGACAGTGCAGCACACCCTCAGTACTGACCCTCTGACAGTGCAGCACTCCCTCAGTACTGACTCTCTGACTGTGCAGCACTCCCTCAGTACTGACCCTCTGACAGTGCAGCACTCCCTCAGTACTGACTCTCTGACAGTGCAGGACTCCCTCAGTACTGACCCTCTGATAGAGTAGCACTCCCTCAGTACAGACCCACTGACAGTGCAGCACTCCCTCAGTACTGTCCCTCTGACAGTGCAGCCCTCCATCCATACTGGCCCTCTGACAGTGCAGCACTCCCTAAGTACTGACCCTCTGACAGTGCAGCACTCCCTCAGTGCTGACCCTCTGACAGTGCAGCACTCCCTCAATACTGACCCTCTGACAGGGCAGCACTCCCTCAGTACTGAACCTCTGCAAGTGCAGCCCTCCTCAGTACTGACCATCTGACAGTGCAGCACTCCCTTAGTACTGACCCTCTGACAGTGCAGCACTCCCTCAGTACTGACCCTCTGACAGTGCAGCACTCCGTCAGTACTGACCCTCTGACAGTGCAGCACTCCCTTAGTACTGACTCTCTGACAGTGCAGCATTCCCTCAGTACTGACCCTCTGATGGTGCAGCACTCCCTCAGTACTGACCCTCTGACAGTGCAGCCCTCCCTCAGCACTGACGCTCTGACAGTGCAGCACTCCCTCACTACTGACCCTCTGACAGTGCAGCACTCCCTCAGTACTGACCCTCTGACGGTGCAGCACTCCCTCAGTACTGACTCTCTGACAGTGCAGGACTCCCTCATTACTGACCCTCTGATAGAGTAGCACTCCCCCAGTACTGACTCTCTGACAGTGCAGGACTCCCTCAGTACTGATCCTCTAATAGAGTAGCACTCCCTCAGTACTGACCCCCTGACAGTGCAGCACTCCCTCAGTACTGTCCCTCTGACAGAGCAGCACTCCTTCTGTACAGACCCATTGACAGCGCAGCACTCCCTCAGTACAGACCCACTAACAGTGCAGCTCACCCTCAGTACTAACCCTCTGACAGTGTAGCACTCCCTCAGTACTGACCCTCAGACAGTGCAGTACTCCCCCAGTACTGACCCTCTAACAGTGCAGCACTCGCTCAGTACTGTCCTTCTGACAGTGCAGCACTCCCTCAGTACTGACCCTCTGAAAGTGCAGCACTCCCTCAGTACTGACCCTCTGACAGTGCAGCACTCCCTCAGTACTGACCCTCTGACAGTGCAGCACACCCTCAGGACTGACCCTCTGACTGTGCAGCACTCCCTCAGTATTGACCCTCTGACGGTGCAGCACTCCCTCAGTACTGACCCTCAGACAGTGCAGTACTCCCCCTATACAGACCCTCTAACAGTGCAGCACTCGCTCAGTACTGACCGTCTGACAGTGCAGCACTCCCTCAGTACTGACCCTCTGACAGTGCAGCACTCCCTCAGTACTGACCCTCTGACAGTGCAGCACTCCCTCAGTACTGACCGTCTGACAGTGCAGCACTCCCTCAGTACTGACTCTCTGACAGTGCAGGACTCCCTCAGTACTGACCCTCTGATAGAGTAGCACTCCCTCAGTACTGACCCTCTGACAGTGCAGCACTCCCTCAGTACTGACCCTCTGACAGTGCAGCACTCGCTTAGTACTGACCCTCTGACAGTGCAGCACTCGCTCAGTACTGACCCTCTGACAGTGCAGCACTCCCTCAGTACTGACCCTCTGACAGTGCAGCTCTCCCTCAGTACTGACCCTCTGACAGTGCAGCTCTCTCTCAGTACTGACCCTCTGACAGTGCAGCACTCCCTCAGTACTGACCCTCTGACAGTGCAGCACTCCCTCAGTACTGACCCTCTGACAGGGCAGCACTCCCTCAGTACTGACCCTCTGACAGTGCAGCACTCGCTCAGTACTGACCCTCTGACAGTGCAGCACTCCCTCAGTACTGACCCTCTGACAGTGCAGCACTCCCTCAGTACTGACCCTCTGACACTGCAGCACTCCCTCAGTACTGACCCTCTGACAGTGCAGCACTCCCTCAGTACTGACCCTCTGACAGCGCAGCACTCCCTCAGTACTGACCCTGTGACAGTGCAGCACTCCCTCAGTACTGACCCTCTGACAGTGCAGCACTCCCTCAGTACTGACCCTCTGACAGTGCGGCACTCCCTCAGTACTGACCCTCTGACAGTGCAACACTCCCTCAGTACTGACCCTCTGACAGGGCAGCACTCCCTCAGTATTGACCCTCTGACAGTGCAGCACTCCCTCAGTACTGACCCTCTGACAGTGCAGCACTCCCTCAGTACTGACCCTCTGACAGGGCAGCACTCCCTCAGTACTGACCCTCTGACAGGGCAGCACTCCCTCAGTCCTGACCCTCTGACAGAGCAGCACTCCCTCAGTACTGACCCTCTGACAGTGCAGCACTCCCTCAGTACTGACCCTCTGTAAGTGCAGCACTCCCTCAGTACAGACCCTCTGACAGTGCAGCATTCCCTCAGTACTGACCCTCTGACAGTGTAGCACTCCCTCAGTACTGACCCTCTGACAGTGCAGTACTCCCTCAGAACTGACCGTCTGACAGTGCAGCACTCCCTCAGTACTGATGCTCTGACAGTGCAGCACTCCCTCAGTACTGACCCTCTGACAGTGCAGCACTCCCTCAGTACTGACCCTCTGACAGTACAGCTCTCCCTCAGTACTGACCCTCTGACAGTGCAGCACTCCCTCAGTACTGACCCTCTGACAGTGCAGCACTCCCTCAGTACTGACCCTCTGACAGTGCACCACTCCCTCAGTACTGACCCGCTGACAGTGCAGCACTCCCTCAGTACTGGCCCTCTGACAGTGCACCACTCCCTCAGTACTGACCCTCTGACACTGCAGCACTCCCTCAGTACTGACCCTCTGACAGTGCAGCACTCCCTCAGTACTGACCCTCTGACAGTGCAGCACTCCCTCAGTACTGACCCTGTGACAGTGCAGCACTCCCTCAGTACTGACCCTCTGACAGTGCAGCACTCCCTCAGTACTGACCCTCTGACAGTGCAGCACTCCCTCAGTACTGACCCTCTGACAGTGCAACACTCCCTCAGTACTGACCCTCTGACAGGGCAGCACTCCCTCAGTATTGACCCTCTGACAGTGCAGCACTCCCTCAGTACTGACCCTCTGACAGTGCAGCACTCCCTCAGTACTGACCCTCTGACTGTGCAGCACTCCCTCAGTACTGACCCTCTGACAGGGCAGCACTCCCTCAGTACTGACCCTCTGACAGTGCAGCACTCCCTCAGTACTGACCCTCTGACAGTGCAGCACTCCCTCAGTACTGACCCTCTGTAAGTGCAGCACTCCCTCAGTACAGACCCTCTGACAGTGCAGCATTCCCTCAGTACTGACCCTCTGACAGTGTAGCACTCCCTCAGTACTGACCCTCTGACAGTGCAGTACTCCCTCAGTACTGACCGTCTGACAGTGCAGCACTCCCTCAGTACTGATGCTCTGACAGTGCAGCACTCCCTCAGTACTGACCCTCTGACAGTGCAGCACTCCCTCAGTACTGACCCTCTGACAGTACAGCTCTCCCTCAGTACTGACCCTCTGACAGTGCAGCACTCCCTCAGTACTGACCCTCTGACAGTGCAGCACTCCCTCAGTACTGACCCTCTGACAATGCACCACTCCCTCAGTACTGACCCGCTGACAGTGCAGCACTCCCTCAGTACTGGCCCTCTGGCAGTGCACCACTCCCTCAGTACTGACCCTTTGACAGTGCAGCACTCCCTCAGTACTGACCCTCTGGCAGTGCAGCACTCCCTCAGTACTGACCCTCCGACAGTGCAGCATTCCCTCAGTACTGACCCTCTGACAGTGCAGTACTCCCTCAGTACTGACCCTCTGACAGTGCAGCACTCCCTCAGCACTGACCCTCTGATAGTTCAGCATTCCCTCAGTACAGACCCTCTGACAGTGCAGCACTCCCTCAGTACTGACCGTCTGACAGTGCAGCCCTCCCTCAGCACTGACCCTCTGACAGTGCAGCACTCCCTCACTACTGACCCTCTCACAGTGCAGTAATCCCTCAGTACTGTCCCTCTGACAGTGCAGCACTCCCTCTGTAAAGACCCATTGACAGTGCAGCACTCCCTCAGTACTGACCCACTAACAGTGCAGCACACCCTCAGTAGTGACCCTCTGACTGTGCAGCTCACCCTCAGTACTAACCATCTGACAGTGTAGCAATCCCTCGGTACTGACCCTCAGACAGTGCAGTACTCCCCCAGTACTGACCCTCTAACAGTGCAGCACTCCCTCAGTACTGACTCTCTGACAGTGCAGGACTCCTTCAGTATTGACCCTCTGACAGTGCAGCACTCCCTCAGTACTGACCCTCTGACAGTGCAGCACTCCCTCAGTACTGACCCTCTGACTGTGCAGCACTCCCTCAGTACTGACCCTCTGACAGGGCAGCACTCCCTCAGTACTGACCCTCTGACAGTGCAGCACTCCCTCAGTACTGACCCTCTGACAGTGCAGCACTCCCTCAGTACTGACCCTCTGTAAGTGCAGCACTCCCTCAGTACAGACCCTCTGACAGTGCAGCATTCCCTCAGTACTGACCCTCTGACAGTGTAGCACTCCCTCAGTACTGACCCTCTGACAGTGCAGTACTCCCTCAGTACTGACCGTCTGACAGTGCAGCACTCCCTCAGTACTGATGCTCTGACAGTGCAGCACTCCCTCTGTACTGACCCTCTGACAGTGCAGCACTCCCTCAGTACTGACCCTCTGACAGTACAGCTCTCCCTCAGTACTGACCCTCTGACAGTGCAGCACTCCCTCAGTACTGACCCTCTGACAGTGCAGCACTCCCTCAGTACTGACCCTCTGACAATGCACCACTCCCTCAGTACTGACCCGCTGACAGTGCAGCACTCCCTCAGTACTGGCCCTCTGGCAGTGCACCACTCCCTCAGTACTGACCCTTTGACAGTGCAGCACTCCCTCAGTACTGACCCTCTGGCAGTGCAGCACTCCCTCAGTACTGACCCTCCGACAGTGCAGCATTCCCTCAGTACTGACCCTCTGACAGTGCAGTACTCCCTCAGTACTGACCCTCTGACAGTGCAGCACTCCCTCAGCACTGACCCTCTGATAGTTCAGCATTCCCTCAGTACAGACCCTCTGACAGTGCAGCACTCCCTCAGTACTGACCGTCTGACAGTGCAGCCCTCCCTCAGCACTGACCCTCTGACAGTGCAGCACTCCCTCACTACTGACCGTCTGACAGTGCAGTAATCCCTCAGTACTGTCCCTCTGACAGTGCAGCACTCCCTCTGTAAAGACCCATTGACAGTGCAGCACTCCCTCAGTACTGACCCACTAACAGTGCAGCACACCCTCAGTAGTGACCCTCTGACTGTGCAGCTCACCCTCAGTACTAACCATCTGACAGTGTAGCAATCCCTCGGTACTGACCCTCAGACAGTGCAGTACTCCCCCAGTACTGACCCTCTAACAGTGCAGCACTCCCTCAGTACTGACTCTCTGACAGTGCAGGACTCCCTCAGTACTGACCCTCTGATAGTGTAGCACTCCCTCAGTACTGACCCTCTGACAGTGCAGCACTCCCTCAGTACTGACCCTCTGACAGTGCAGCACTCCCTCAGTACAGACCCACTGACAGTGCAGCCCTCCATCAGTACTGGCCCTCTGACAGTGCAGCACTCCCTCAGTACTGACCCTCTGACAATGCAGCACTTCCTCAGTACAGATCAACTGACAGTGCAGCACTCCCTCATGACTGACACTCTGACAGTGCAGCACTCCCTCAGTACTGGCCCTCTTGACAGTGCAGCACTCCCTCTGTACTGACCTTCTGACAGAGCAGTACTCCCTCAGTACTGACCCTCTGACAGTGCAGCACTCCATCAGTACTGACCCGCTGACAGTGCAGCACTCCCTCAGTGCTGACCCTCTGACAGTGCAGCATTCCCTCAGTACTGACCCTCTGACAGTGCAGCACTCCCTCAGTACTGACTCTCTGACAGTGAAGCACTCCCTCAGTACTTACTCTCTGATAGAGCAGCACTCCCTCAGTACTGACCCTCTGACAGTGCAGCACTCCCTCAATACAGACCCACTGACAGTGCAGCACTCCCTCAGTACTGACCCTCTGACAGTGCAGCCCTCCCTCAGTACTGACCCTCTGACAGTGCAGCACTCCCTTAGTACTGACCCTCTGACAGTGCAGCACTCTCTCAGTACTGACCCTCGGACAGTGCAGCACACCCTCAGTACTGACCCTCAAACTGTGCGGCACTCCCTCAGTATTGACCCTCTGACGGTGCAGCACTCACTCAGTACTGACCCTCAGACAGTGCAGTACTCCCCCAATATTGACCCTCTAACAGTGCAGCACTCGCTCAGTACTGACCTTCTGACAGTGCAGCGCTCCCTCAGTTCTGACCCTCTGACAGTGCAGCACTCCCTCAGTACTGACCCTCTGACAGTGCAGCACACCCTCAGTACTGACCCTCTGACAGTGCAGCACTCCCTCATTACTGACTCTCTGACAGTGCAGGACTCCCTCAGTACTGACCCTCTGATAGAGTAGCACTCCCTCAGTACTGACCGACTGACACTGCAGCACTTCCTCAGTACTGACCCACTGACAGTGCAGCACTCCCTCAGTACTGACTCTCTGACAGTGCAGGACTCCCTCAGTACTGACCCTCTGATAGAGTAGCACTCCCTCAGTACAGACCCACTGACAGTGCAGCACTCCCTCAGTACTGAACCTCTGACAGTGCAGCCCTCCATCCGTACAGGCCCTCTGACAGTGCAGCACTCCCTCAGTACTGACCCTCTGACAGTGCAGCACCCCCTCAGTGCTGACCCTCTGACAGTGCAGCACTCCCTCAATACTGACCCTCTGACAGGGCAGCACTCCCTCAGTACTGAACCTCTGCAAGTGCAGCCCTCCCTCAGTACTGACCATCTGACAGTGCAGCACTCCCTTAGTACTGACCCTCTGACAGTGCAGCACTCCCTCAGTACTGACCCTCTGACAGTGCAGCACTCCGTCAGTACTGACCCTCTGACAGTGCAGCACTCCCTCAGTACTGACTCTCTGACAGTGCAGCATTCCCTCAGTACTGACCCTCTGACAGTGCAGTACTCCCTCAGTACTGACCCTCTAACAGTGCAGCACTCGCTCAGTACTGTCCTTCTGACAGTGCAGCACTCCCTCAGTACTGACCCTCTGACAGTGCAGCACTCCCTCAGTACTGACCCTCTGACAGTGCAGCACTCCCTCAGTACTGACCCTCTGACAGTGCAGCACTCCCTCAGTACTGACCCTCTGACAGTGCAGCACTCCCTCAGTACTGACCCTCTGACAGTGCAGCACACCCTCAGGACTGACCCTCTGACTGTGCAGCACTCCCTCAGTATTGACCCTCTGACGGTGCAGCACTCCCTCAGTACTGACCCTCAGACAGTGCAGTACTCCCCCAATACAGACCCTCTAACAGTGCAGCACTCGCTCAGTACTGACCGTCTGACAGTGCAGCACTCCCTCAGTACTGACCCACTGACAGTGCAGCACTCCCTCAGCACTGACCCTCTGACAGTGCAGCACTCCCTCAGTACAGACCCACTGACAGTGCAGCACTCCCTCAGTACTGACCATCTGACAGTGCAGCCCTCCATCCGTACTGACCCTCTGACAGTGCAGCACCCACTCAGTACCTACCCTCTGACAATGCAGCACTCCCTCAAGTACAGACCCACTGACAGTGCAGCACTCCCTCAGTGCTGACCCCCTGACAGTGCAGCACTCCCTCAGTACTGACCCTCTGACAGGGCAGCACTCCCTCAGTACTGACCCTCTGATAGTGTAGCACTCCCTCAGTACTGACCCTCTGACAGTGCAGCACTCCCTCAGTGCTGACCCTCTGACAGTGCTGCACTCCCTCAGTACTGACCCTCTGACAGGGCAGCACTCTCTCAGTACTGACCCTCTGATTGTGTAGCACTGCCTCAGTACTGACCCTCTGACAGGGCAGCACTCCCTCAGTACTGACCCTCTGATAGTGTAGCACTCCCTCAGTACTGTCCCTCTGACAGTGCAGCACTCCCTCTGTTCAGACCCATTGACAGTGCAGCACTCCCTCAGTACAGACCCACTAACAGTGCAGCACACCATCAGTAGTGACCCTCTGACAGTGCAGCTCACCCTCAGTACTAACCCTCTGACAGTGTAGCACTCCCTCAGTACTGACCCTCAGACAGTGCAGTACTCCCCCAGTACTGACCCTCTAACAGTGCAGCACTCCCTCAGTACTGACTCTCTGACAGTGCAGGACTCCCTCAGTACTGACTCTCTGACAGTGCAGGACTCCCTCAGTACTGACCCTTTGATAGAGTAGCACTCCCTCAGTACTGACCGACTGACACTGCAGCACTCCCTCAGTACTGACCCTCTGACAGTGCAGCACTCCCTCAGTACTGACTCTCTGACAGTGCAGGACTCCCTCATTACTGACCCTCTGATAGAGTAGCACTCCCTCAGTACAGACCCACTGACAGTGCAGCACTCCCTCAGTACTGAACCTCTGACAGTGCAGCCCTCCATCCGTACTGGCCCTCTGACAGTGCAGCACTCCCTCAGTACTGACCCTCTGACAGTGCAGCACTCCCTCAGTGCTGACCCTCTGACAGTGCAGCACTCCCTCAATACTGACCCTCTGACAGTGCAGCACTCCCTCAGTACTGAACCTCTGCAAGTGCAGCCCTCCCTCAGTACTGACCATCTGACAGTGCAGCACTCCCTTAGTACTGACCCTCTGACAGTGCAGCACTCCCTCAGTACTGACCCTCTGACAGTGCAGCACTCCGTCAGTACTAACCCTCTGACAGTGCAGCACTCCCTCAGTACTGACTCTCTGACAGTGCAGCATTCCCTCAGTACTGACCCTCTGATGTTGCAGCACTCCCTCAGTACTGACCCTCTGACTGTGCAGCCCTCCCTCAGCACTGACGCTCTGACAGTGCAGCACTCCCTCACTACTGACCCTCTGACAGTGCAGCACTCCCTCAGTACTGACCCTCTGACGGTGCAGCACTCCCTCAGTACTGACTCTCTGACAGTGCAGGACTCCCTCATTACTGACCCTCTGATAGAGTAGCACTCCCCCAGTACTGACTCTCTGACAGTGCAGGACTCCCTCAGTACTGATCCTCTAATAGAGTAGCACTCCCTCAGTACTGGCCCCCTGACAGTGCAGCACTCCCTCAGTACTGTCCCTCTGACAGAGCAGCACTCCTTCTGTACAGACCCATTGACAGTGCAGCACTCCCTCAGTACAGACCCACTAACAGTGCAGCTCACCCTCAGTACTAACCCTCTGACAGTGTAGCACTCCCTCAGTACTGACCCTCAGACAGTGCAGTACTCCCCCAGTACTGACCCTCTAACAGTGCAGCACTCGCTCAGTACTGTCCTTCTGACAGTGCAGCACTCCCTCAGTATTGACCCTCTGACAGTGCAGCACTCCCTCAGTACTGACCCTCTGACAGTGCAGCACTCCATCAGTACTGACCCTCTGACAGGGCAGCACTCCCTCAGTACTGACCCTCTGACAGTGCAGCACTCCCTCAGTACTGACCCTCTGACAGTGCAGCACTCCCTCAGTACTGACTCTCTGACAGTGCAGGACTCCCTCAGTACTGACCCTCTGATAGAGTAGCACTCCCTCAGTACTGACCCACTGACAGTGCAGCACTCCCTCAGAACTGACCCTCTGACAGTGCAGCACTCCCTCAGTACAGACCCACTGACAGTGCAGCACTCCCTCAGTACTGACCATCTGACAGTGCAGCCCTCCATCCGTACTGACCCTCTGACAGTGTAGCACTCCCTCAGTACCTACCCTCTGACAATGCAGCACTCCCTCAAGTACAGACCCACTGACAGTGCAGCACTCCCTCAGTGCTGACCCCCTGACAGTGCAGCACTCCCTCAGTACTGACCCTCTGACAGGGCAGCACTCCCTCAGTACTGACCCTCTGATAGTGTAGCACTCCCTCAGTACTGACCCTCTGACAGTGCAGCACTCCCTCAGTGCTGACCCTCTGACAGTGCAGCACTCCCTCAGTACTGACCCTCTGACAGGGCAGCACTCCCTCAGTACTGACCCTCTGATTGTGTAGCACTGCCTCAGTACTGACCCGCTGTCAGGGCAGCCCTCCATCCGTACTGACGCTCTGACAGTGCAGCACTCCCTCAGTACTGTCCCTCTGACAGTGCAGCACTCCCTCTGTACAGACCCATTGACAGTGCAGCACTCCCTCAGTACAGACCCACTAACAGTGCAGCACACCATCAGTAGTGACCCTCTGACAGTGCAGCTCACCCTCAGTACTAACCCTCTGACAGTGTAGCACTCCCTCAGTACTGACCCTCAGACTGTGCAGTACTCCCCCAGTACTGACCCTCTAACAGTGCAGCACTCCCTCAGTACTGACTCTCTGACAGTGCAGGACTCCCTCAGTACTGACCCTCTGATAGTGTAGCTCTCCCTCAGTACTGACCCTCTGACAGTGCAGCACTCCCTCAGTACTGACCCTCAGACAGTGCAGCACTCCCTCAGAACTGACCCTCTGACAATGCAGCACTCCCTCAGTACTGACCGTCTGACAGTGCAGCACTCCCTCAGTACTGACTCTCTGACAGTGCAGGACTCCCTCAGTACTGACCCTCTGATAGAGTAGCACTCCCTCAGTACAGACCCACTGACAGTGCAGCACTCCCTCAGTACTGAACCTCTGACAGTGCAGCCCTCCATCCGTACTGGCCCTCTGACAGTGCAGCACTCCCTCAGTACTGACCCTCTGACAGTGCAGCACCCCCTCAGTGCTGACCCTCTGACAGTGCAGCACTCCCTCAATACTGACCCTCTGACAGGGCAGCACTCCCTCAGTACTGAACCTCTGCAAGTGCAGCCCTCCCTCAGTACTGACCATCTGACAGTGCAGCACTCCCTTAGTACTGACCCTCTGACAGTGCAGCACTCCCTCAGTACTGACCCTCTGACAGTGCAGCACTTCGTCAGTACTGACCCTCTGACAGTGCAGCACTCCCTCAGTACTGACTCTCTGACAGTGCAGCATTCCCTCAGTACTGACCCTCTGACAGTGCAGTACTCCCCCAGTACTGACCCTCTGACAGTGCAGCACTCCCTCAGTACTGACCCTCTGACAGTGCAGCACTCCCTCAGTACTGACCCTCTGACAGTGCAGCACTCCCTCAGTACTGACCCTCTGACAGTGCAGCACTCCCTCAGTACTGACCCTCTGACAGTGCAGCACTCCCTCAGTACTGACCCTCTGACAGTGCAGCACACCCTCAGGACTGACCCTCTGACTGTGCAGCACTCCCTCAGTATTGACCCTCTGACGGTGCAGCACTCCCTCAGTACTGACCCTCAGACAGTGCAGTACTCCCCCAATACAGACCCTCTAACAGTGCAGCACTCGCTCAGTACTGACCGTCTGACAGTGCAGCACTCCCTCAGTACTGACCCTCTGACAGTGCAGCACTCCCTCAGTACTGACCCTCTGACAGTGCAGCACTCCCTCAGTACTGACTCTCTGACAGTGCAGGACTCCCTCAGTACTGACCCTCTGATAGAGTAGCACTCCCTCAGTACTGACCCACTGACAGTGCAGCACTCCCTCAGCACTGACCCTCTGACAGTGCAGCACTCCCTCAGCACTGACCCTCTGACAGTGCAGCACTCCCTCAGTACTGACCATCTGACAGTGCAGCCCTCCATCCGTACTGACCCTCTGACAGTGCAGCACTCCCTCAGTACCTACCCTCTGACAATGAGCACTCCCTCAAGTACAGACCCACTGACAGTGCAGCACTCCCTCAGTGCTGACCCCCTGACAGTGCAGCACTCCCTCAGTACTGACCCTCTGACAGGGCAGCACTCCCTCAGTACTGACCCTCTGATAGTGTAGCACTCCCTCAGTACTGACCCTCTGACAGTGCAGCACTCCCTCAGTGCTGACCCTCTGACAGTGCAGCACTCCCTCAGTACTGACCCTCTGACAGGGCAGCACTCCCTCAGTACTGACCCTCTGATTGTGTAGCACTGCCTCAGTACTGACCCTCTGACAGGGCAGCACACCCTCAGTACTGACCCTCTGATTGTGTAGCACTCCCTCAGTACTGTCCCTCTGACAGTGCAGCACTCCCTCTGTTCAGACCCATTGACAGTGCAGCACTCCCTCAGTACAGACCCACTAACAGTGCAGCACACCATCAGTAGTGACCCTCTGACAGTGCAGCTCACCCTCAGTACTAACCCTCTGACAGTGTAGCACTCCCTCAGTACTGACCCTCAGACAGTGCAGTACTCCCCCAGTACTGACCCTCTAACAGTGCAGCACTCCCTCAGTACTGACTCTCTGACAGTGCAGGACTCCCTCAGTACTGACTCTCTGACAGTGCAGGACTCCCTCAGTACTGACCCTCTGATAGAGTAGCACTCCCTCAGTACTGACCGACTGACACTGCAGCACTCCCTCAGTACTGACCCTCTGACAGTGCAGCACTCCCTCAGTACTGACTCTCTGACAGTGCAGGACTCCCTCAGTACTGACCCTCTGATAGAGAAGCACTCCCTCAGTACTGACCCACTGACAGTGCAGCACTCCCTCAGCACTGACCCTCTGACAGTGCAGCACTCCCTCAGTACAGACCCACTGACAGTGCAGCACTCCCTCAGTACTGACCATCTGACAGTGCAGCCCTCCATCCGTACTGACCCTCTGACAGTGCAGCACTCCCTCAGTACCTACCCTCTGACAATGAGCACTCCCTCAAGTACAGACCCACTGACAGTGCAGCACTCCCTCAGTGCTGACCCCCTGACAGTGCAGCACTCCCTCAGTACTGACCCTCTGACAGGGCAGCACTCCCTCAGTACTGACCCTCTGATAGTGTAGCACTCCCTCAGTACTGACCCTCTGACAGTGCAGCACTCCCTCAGTGCTGACCCTCTGACAGTGCAGCACTCCCTCAGTACTGACCCTCTGACAGGGCAGCACTCCCTCAGTACTGACCCTCTGATTGTGTAGCACTGCCTCAGTACTGACCCTCTGACAGGGCAGCACACCCTCAGTACTGACCCTCTGATTGTGTAGCACTCCCTCAGTACTGTCCCTCTGACAGTGCAGCACTCCCTCTGTTCAGACCCATTGACAGTGCAGCACTCCCTCAGTACAGACCCACTAACAGTGCAGCACACCATCAGTAGTGACCCTCTGACAGTGCAGCTCACCCTCAGTACTAACCCTCTGACAGTGTAGCACTCCCTCAGTACTGACCCTCAGACAGTGCAGTACTCCCCCAGTACTGACCCTCTAACAGTGCAGCACTCCCTCAGTACTGACTCTCTGACAGTGCAGGACTCCCTCAGTACTGACTCTCTGACAGTGCAGGACTCCCTCAGTACTGACCCTCTGATAGAGTAGCACTCCCTCAGTACTGACCGACTGACACTGCAGCACTCCCTCAGTACTGACCCTCTGACAGTGCAGCACTCCCTCAGTACTGACTCTCTGACAGTGCAGGACTCCCTCATTACTGACCCTCTGATAGAGTAGCACTCCCTCAGTACAGACCCACTGACAGTGCAGCACTCCCTCAGTACTGACCCTCTGACAGTGCAGCACTCCGTCAGTACTAACCCTCTGACAGTGCAGCACTCCCTCAGTACTGACTCTCTGACAGTGCAGCATTCCCTCAGTACTGACCCTCTGATGTTGCAGCACTCCCTCAGTACTGACCCTCTGACTGTGCAGCCCTCCCTCAGCACTGACGCTCTGACAGTGCAGCACTCCCTCACTACTGACCCTCTGACAGTGCAGCACTCCCTCAGTACTGACCCTCTGACGGTGCAGCACTCCCTCAGTACTGACTCTCTGACAGTGCAGGACTCCCTCATTACTGACCCTCTGATAGAGTAGCACTCCCCCAGTACTGACTCTCTGACAGTGCAGGACTCCCTCAGTACTGATCCTCTAATAGAGTAGCACTCCCTCAGTACTGACCCCCTGACAGTGCAGCACTCCCTCAGTACTGTCCCTCTGACAGAGCAGCACTCCTTCTGTACAGACCCATTGACAGTGCAGCACTCCCTCAGTACAGACCCACTAACAGTGCAGCTCACCCTCAGTACTAACCCTCTGACAGTGTAGCACTCCCTCAGTACTGACCCTCAGACAGTGCAGTACTCCCCCAGTACTGACCCTCTAACAGTGCAGCACTCGCTCAGTACTGTCCTTCTGACAGTGCAGCACTCCCTCAGTACTGACCCTCTGACAGTGCAGCACTCCCTCAGTACTGACCCTCTGACAGTGCAGCACTCCCTCAGTACTGACCCTCTGACAGGGCAGCACTCCCTCAGTACTGACCCTCTGACAGTGCAGCACTCCCTCAGTACTGACCCTCTGACAGTGCAGCACTCCCTCAGTACTGACTCTCTGACAGTGCAGGACTCCCACAGTACTGACCCTCTGATAGAGTAGCACTCCCTCAGCACTGACCCACTGACAGTGCAGCACTCCCTCAGCACTGACCCTCTGACAGTGCAGCACTCCCTCAGTACAGACCCACTGACAGTGCAGCACTCCCTCAGTACTGACCATCTGACAGTGCAGCCCTCCATCCGTACTGACCCTCTGACAGTGTAGTACTCCCTCAGTACCTACCCTCTGACAATGCAGCACTCCCTCAAGTACAGACCCACTGACAGTGCAGCACTCCCTCAGTGCTGACCCCCTGACAGTGCAGCACTCCCTCAGTACTAACCCTCTGACAGGGCAGCACTCCCTCAGTACTGACCCTCTGATAGTGTAGCACTCCCTCAGTACTGACCCTCTGACAGTGCAGCACTCCCTCAGTGCTGTCCCTCTGACAGTGCAGCACTCCCTCAGTACAGACCCACTAACAGTGCAGCACACCATCAGTAGTGACCCTCTGACAGTGCAGCTCACCCTCAGTACTAACCCTCTGACAGTGTGGCACTCCCTCAGTACTGACCCTCAGACTGTGCAGTACTCCCCCAGTACTGACCCTCTAACAGTGCAGCACTCCCTCAGTACTGACTCTCTGACAGTGCAGGACTCCCTCAGTACTGACCCTCTGATAGTGTAGCTCTCCCTCAGTACTGACCCTCTGACAGTGCAGCACTCCCTCAGTACTGACCCTCAGACAGTGCAGCACTCCCTCAGAACTGACCCTCTGACAATGCAGCACTCCCTCAGTACTGACCGTCTGACAGTGCAGCACTCCCTCAGTACTGACTCTCTGACAGTGCAGGACTCCCTCAGTACTGACCCTCAGACAGTGCAGCACTCCATCAGTACTGACCCACTGAAAGTGCAGCACTCCCTCAGCACTGACCCTCTGACAGTGCAGCACTCCCTCAGTACAGACCCACTGACAGTGCAGCACTCCCTCAGTACTGACCATCTAACAGTGCAGCCCTCCATCCGTACTGACCCTCTGACAGTGCAGCACTCCCTCAGTACCGACCCTCTGACAATGCAGCACTCCCTCAGTACAGACCCACTGACAGTGTAGCACTCCCCCAGTGCTGACCCCCTGACAGTGCAGCACTCCCTCAGTACTGACCCTCTGACAGGGCAGCACTCTCTCAGTACTGACCCTGTGACAGTGCAGCACTCCCTCAGTACTGACCCTCTGACAGTGCAGCACTCCCTCAGTACTGACCCTCTGACAGTGCAGCACTCCCTCAGTACTGACCCTCTGACAGTGCAACACTCCCTCAGTACTGACCCTCTGACAGGGCAGCACTCCCTCAGTGCTGACCCTCTGACAGTGCAGCACTCCCTCAGTACTGACCCTCTGACAGTGCAGCACTCCCTCAGTACTGACCCTCTGACAGTGCAGCACTCCCTCAGTACTGACCCTCTGACAGGGCAGCACTCCCTCAGTACTGACCCTCTGACAGTGCAGCACTCCCTCAGTACTGACCCTCTGACAGTGCAGCACTCCCTCAGTACTGACCCTCTGTAAGTGCAGCACTCCCTCAGTACTGACCCTCTGACAGTGCAGCATTCCCTCAGTACTGACCCTCTGACAGTGTAGCACTCCCTCAGTACTGACCCTCTGACAGTGCAGTACTCCCTCAGTACTGACCGTCTGACAGTGCAGCACTCCCTCAGTACTGATGCTCTGACAGTGCAGCACTCCCTCAGTACTGACCCTCTGACAGTGCAGCACTCCCTCAGTACTGACCCTCTGACAGTACAGCTCTCCCTCAGTACTGACCCTCTGACGGTGCAGCACTCCCTCAGTACTGACCCTCTGACAGTGCAGCACTAACTCAGTACTGACCCTCTGACAGTGCACCACTCCCTCAGTACTGACCCGCTGACAGTGCAGCACTCCCTCAGTACTGGCCCTCTGACAGTGCACCACTCCCTCAGTACTGACCCTCTGACAGTGCAGCACTCCCTCACTACTGACCCTCTGACAGTGCAGAACTCCCTCAGTACTGGCCCTCTGACAGTGCAGCACTCCCTCGGTACTGACCATCTGACAGAGCAGTACTCCCTCAGTGCTGACCCCCTAACAGTGCAGCACTCCCTCAGTACTGACCCTCTGACAGGGCAGCACTCCCTCAGTACTGCCCTCTAATAGTGCAGCACTCCCTCAGTGCTGACCCTCTGACAGTGCAGCACTCCCTCAGTACTGACCCTCTGACAGGGCAGCACTCCCTCAGTACTGACTCTCTGATTGTGTAGCACTCCCTCAGGACTGACCCTCTGACGGGGCAGCCCTCCATCCGTACTGACCCTCTGACAGTGCAGCACTCACTCTGTACAGACCCATTGACAGTGCAGCACTCCCTCAGTACAGACCCACTAACAGTGCAGCACACCATCAGTAGTGACCCTCTGACAGTGCAGCTCACCCTCAGTACTGACCCTCTGATAGTGTAGCTCTCCCTCAGTACTGAACCTCTGACAGTACAGCCCTCCCTCAGTACTGACCCACTGACAGTGCAGCACTCCCTCAGCACTGACCCTCTGACAGTGCAGCACTCCCTCAGTACAGACCCACTGACAGTGCAGCACTCCCTCAGTACTGACCATCTGACAGTGCAGCCCTCCATCCGTACTGACCCTCTGACAGTGTAGCACTCCCTCAGTACCTACCCTCTGACAATGCAGCACTCCCTCAAGTACAGACCCACTGACAGTGCAGCACTCCCTCAGTGCTGACCCCCTGACAGTGCAGCACTCCCTCAGTACTGACCCTCTGACAGGGCAGCACTCCCTCAGTACTGACCCTCTGATAGTGTAGCACTCCCTCAGTACTGACCCTCTGACAGTGCAGCACTCCCTCAGTGCTGACCCTCTGACAGTGCAGCACTCCCTCAGTACTGACCCTCTGACAGGGCAGCACTCCCTCAGTACTGACCCTCTGATTGTGTAGCACTGCCTCAGTACTGACCCGCTGTCAGGGCAGCCCTCCATCCGTACTGACGCTCTGACAGTGCAGCACTCCCTCAGTACTGTCCCTCTGACAGTGCAGCACTCCCTCTGTACAGACCCATTGACAGTGCAGCACTCCCTCAGTACAGACCCACTAACAGTGCAGCACACCATCAGTAGTGACCCTCTGACAGTGCAGCTCACCCTCAGTACTAACCCTCTGACAGTGTAGCACTCCCTCAGTACTGACCCTCAGACTGTGCAGTACTCCCCCAGTACTGACCCTCTAACAGTGCAGCACTCCCTCAGTACTGACTCTCTGACAGTGCAGGACTCCCTCAGTACTGACCCTCTGATAGTGTAGCTCTCCCTCAGTACTGACCCTCTGACAGTGCAGCACTCCCTCAGTACTGACCCTCAGACAGTGCAGCACTCCCTCAGAACTGACCCTCTGACAATGCAGCACTCCCTCAGTACTGACCGTCTGACAGTGCAGCACTCCCTCAGTACTGACTCTCTGACAGTGCAGGACTCCCTCAGTACTGACCCTCTGATAGAGTAGCACTCCATCAGTACTGACCCACTGAAAGTGCAGCACTCCCTCAGCACTGACCCTCTGATAGAGTAGCACTCCCTCAGTACAGACCCACTGACAGTGCAGCACTCCCTCAGTACTGAACCTCTGACAGTGCAGCCCTCCATCCGTACTGGCCCTCTGACAGTGCAGCACTCCCTCAGTACTGACCCTCTGACAGTGCAGCACCCCCTCAGTGCTGACCCTCTGACAGTGCAGCACTCCCTCAATACTGACCCTCTGACAGGGCAGCACTCCCTCAGTACTGAACCTCTGCAAGTGCAGCCCTCCCTCAGTACTGACCATCTGACAGTGCAGCACTCCCTTAGTACTGACCCTCTGACAGTGCAGCACTCCCTCAGTACTGACCCTCTGACAGTGCAGCACTTCGTCAGTACTGACCCTCTGACAGTGCAGCACTCCCTCAGTACTGACTCTCTGACAGTGCAGCATTCCCTCAGTACTGACCCTCTGACAGTGCAGTACTCCCCCAGTACTGACCCTCTGACAGTGCAGCACTCCCTCAGTACTGACCCTCTGACAGTGCAGCACTCCCTCAGTACTGACCCTCTGACAGTGCAGCACTCCCTCAGTACTGACCCTCTGACAGTGCAGCACTCCCTCAGTACTGACCCTCTGACAGTGCAGCACTCCCTCAGTACTGACCCTCTGACAGTGCAGCACACCCTCAGGACTGACCCTCTGACTGTGCAGCACTCCCTCAGTATTGACCCTCTGACGGTGCAGCACTCCCTCAGTACTGACCCTCAGACAGTGCAGTACTCCCCCAATACAGACCCTCTAACAGTGCAGCACTCGCTCAGTACTGACCGTCTGACAGTGCAGCACTCCCTCAGTACTGACCCTCTGACAGTGCAGCACTCCCTCAGTACTGACCCTCTGACAGTGCAGCACTCCCTCAGTACTGACTCTCTGACAGTGCAGGACTCCCTCAGTACTGACCCTCTGATAGAGTAGCACTCCCTCAGTACTGACCCACTGACAGTGCAGCACTCCCTCAGCACTGACCCTCTGACAGTGCAGCACTCCCTCAGTACAGACCCACTGACAGTGCAGCACTCCCTCAGTACTGACCATCTGACAGTGCAGCCCTCCATCCGTACTGACCCTCTGACAGTGCAGCACTCCCTCAGTACCTACCCTCTGACAATGAGCACTCCCTCAAGTACAGACCCACTGACAGTGCAGCACTCCCTCAGTGCTGACCCCCTGACAGTGCAGCACTCCCTCAGTACTGACCCTCTGACAGGGCAGCACTCCCTCAGTACTGACCCTCTGATAGTGTAGCACTCCCTCAGTACTGACCCTCTGACAGTGCAGCACTCCCTCAGTGCTGACCCTCTGACAGTGCAGCACTCCCTCAGTACTGACCCTCTGACAGGGCAGCACTCCCTCAGTACTGACCCTCTGATTGTGTAGCACTGCCTCAGTACTGACCCTCTGACAGGGCAGCACACCCTCAGTACTGACCCTCTGATTGTGTAGCACTCCCTCAGTACTGTCCCTCTGACAGTGCAGCACTCCCTCTGTTCAGACCCATTGACAGTGCAGCACTCCCTCAGTACAGACCCACTAACAGTGCAGCACACCATCAGTAGTGACCCTCTGACAGTGCAGCTCACCCTCAGTACTAACCCTCTGACAGTGTAGCACTCCCTCAGTACTGACCCTCAGACAGTGCAGTACTCCCCCAGTACTGACCCTCTAACAGTGCAGCACTCCCTCAGTACTGACTCTCTGACAGTGCAGGACTCCCTCAGTACTGACTCTCTGACAGTGCAGGACTCCCTCAGTACTGACCCTCTGATAGAGTAGCACTCCCTCAGTACTGACCGACTGACACTGCAGCACTCCCTCAGTACTGACCCTCTGACAGTGCAGCACTCCCTCAGTACTGACTCTCTGACAGTGCAGGACTCCCTCAGTACTGACCCTCTGATAGAGTAGCACTCCCTCAGTACTGACCCACTGACAGTGCAGCACTCCCTCAGCACTGACCCTCTGACAGTGCAGCACTCCCTCAGTACAGACCCACTGACAGTGCAGCACTCCCTCAGTACTGACCATCTGACAGTGCAGCCCTCCATCCGTACTGACCCTCTGACAGTGCAGCACTCCCTCAGTACCTACCCTCTGACAATGAGCACTCCCTCAAGTACAGACCCACTGACAGTGCAGCACTCCCTCAGTGCTGACCCCCTGACAGTGCAGCACTCCCTCAGTACTGACCCTCTGACAGGGCAGCACTCCCTCAGTACTGACCCTCTGATAGTGTAGCACTCCCTCAGTACTGACCCTCTGACAGTGCAGCACTCCCTCAGTGCTGACCCTCTGACAGTGCAGCACTCCCTCAGTACTGACCCTCTGACAGGGCAGCACTCCCTCAGTACTGACCCTCTGATTGTGTAGCACTGCCTCAGTACTGACCCTCTGACAGGGCAGCACACCCTCAGTACTGACCCTCTGATTGTGTAGCACTCCCTCAGTACTGTCCCTCTGACAGTGCAGCACTCCCTCTGTTCAGACCCATTGACAGTGCAGCACTCCCTCAGTACAGACCCACTAACAGTGCAGCACACCATCAGTAGTGACCCTCTGACAGTGCAGCTCACCCTCAGTACTAACCCTCTGACAGTGTAGCACTCCCTCAGTACTGACCCTCAGACAGTGCAGCACTCCCTCAGTACTGACTCTCTGACAGTGCAGGACTCCCTCAGTACTGACTCTCTGACAGTGCAGGACTCCCTCAGTACTGACCCTCTGATAGAGTAGCACTCCCTCAGTACTGACCGACTGACACTGCAGCACTCCCTCAGTACTGACCCTCTGACAGTGCAGCACTCCCTCAGTACTGACTCTCTGACAGTGCAGGACTCCCTCATTACTGACCCTCTGATAGAGTAGCACTCCCTCAGTACAGACCCACTGACAGTGCAGCACTCCCTCAGTACTGACCCTCTGACAGTGCAGCACTCCGTCAGTACTAACCCTCTGACAGTGCAGCACTCCCTCAGTACTGACTCTCTGACAGTGCAGCATTCCCTCAGTACTGACCCTCTGATGTTGCAGCACTCCCTCAGTACTGACCCTCTGACTGTGCAGCCCTCCCTCAGCACTGACGCTCTGACAGTGCAGCACTCCCTCACTACTGACCCTCTGACAGTGCAGCACTCCCTCAGTACTGACCCTCTGACGGTGCAGCACTCCCTCAGTACTGACTCTCTGACAGTGCAGGACTCCCTCATTACTGACCCTCTGATAGAGTAGCACTCCCCCAGTACTGACTCTCTGACAGTGCAGGACTCCCTCAGTACTGATCCTCTAATAGAGTAGCACTCCCTCAGTACTGACCCCCTGACAGTGCAGCACTCCCTCAGTACTGTCCCTCTGACAGAGCAGCACTCCTTCTGTACAGACCCATTGACAGTGCAGCACTCCCTCAGTACAGACCCACTAACAGTGCAGCTCACCCTCAGTACTAACCCTCTGACAGTGTAGCACTCCCTCAGTACTGACCCTCAGACAGTGCAGTACTCCCCCAGTACTGACCCTCTAACAGTGCAGCACTCGCTCAGTACTGTCCTTCTGACAGTGCAGCACTCCCTCAGTACTGACCCTCTGACAGTGCAGCACTCCCTCAGTACTGACCCTCTGACAGTGCAGCACTCCCTCAGTACTGACCCTCTGACAGGGCAGCACTCCCTCAGTACTGACCCTCTGACAGTGCAGCACTCCCTCAGTACTGACCCTCTGACAGTGCAGCACTCCCTCAGTACTGACTCTCTGACAGTGCAGGACTCCCACAGTACTGACCCTCTGATAGAGTAGCACTCCCTCAGTACTGACCCACTGACAGTGCAGCACTCCCTCAGCACTGACCCTCTGACAGTGCAGCACTCCCTCAGTACAGACCCACTGACAGTGCAGCACTCCCTCAGTACTGACCATCTGACAGTGCAGCCCTCCATCCGTACTGACCCTCTGACAGTGTAGTACTCCCTCAGTACCTACCATCTGACAATGCAGCACTCCCTCAAGTACAGACCCACTGACAGTGCAGCACTCCCTCAGTGCTGACCCCCTGACAGTGCAGCACTCCCTCAGTACTAACCCTCTGACAGGGCAGCACTCCCTCAGTACTGACCCTCTGATAGTGTAGCACTCCCTCAGTACTGACCCTCTGACAGTGCAGCACTCCCTCAGTGCTGTCCCTCTGACAGTGCAGCACTCCCTCAGTACAGACCCACTAACAGTGCAGCACACCATCAGTAGTGACCCTCTGACAGTGCAGCTCACCCTCAGTACTAACCCTCTGACAGTGTGGCACTCCCTCAGTACTGACCCTCAGACTGTGCAGTACTCCCCCAGTACTGACCCTCTAACAGTGCAGCACTCCCTCAGTACTGACTCTCTGACAGTGCAGGACTCCCTCAGTACTGACCCTCTGATAGTGTAGCTCTCCCTCAGTACTGACCCTCTGACAGTGCAGCACTCCCTCAGTACTGACCCTCAGACAGTGCAGCACTCCCTCAGAACTGACCCTCTGACAATGCAGCACTCCCTCAGTACTGACCGTCTGACAGTGCAGCACTCCCTCAGTACTGACTCTCTGACAGTGCAGGACTCCCTCAGTACTGACCCTCTGATAGAGTAGCACTCCATCAGTACTGACCCACTGAAAGTGCAGGACTCCCTCAGCACTGACCCTCTGACAGTGCAGCACTCCCTCAGTACAGACCCACTGACAGTGCAGCACTCCCTCAGTACTGACCATCTGACAGTGCAGCCCTCCATCCGTACTGACCCTCTGACAGTGCAGCACTCCCTCAGTACCGACCCTCTGACAATGCAGCACTCCCTCAGTACAGACCCACTGACAGTGTAGCACTCCCCCAGTGCTGACCCCCTGACAGTGCAGCACTCCCTCAGTACTGACCCTCTGACAGGGCAGCACTCCCTCAGTACTGACCCTCTGACAGTGCAGCACTCTCTCAGTACTGACCCTGTGACAGTGCAGCACTCCCTCAGTACTGACCCTCTGACAGTGCAGCACTCCCTCAGTACTGACCCTCTGACAGTGCAGCACTCCCTCAGTACTGACCCTCTGACAGTGCAGCACTCCCTCAGTACTGACCCTCTGACAGTGCAACACTCCCTCAGTACTGACCCTCTGACAGGGCAGCACTCCCTCAGTATTGACCCTCTGACAGTGCAGCACTCCCTCAGTACTGACCCTCTGACAGTGCAGCACTCCCTCAGTACTGACCCTCTGACAGTGCAGCACTCCCTCAGTACTGACCCTCTGACAGGGCAGCACTCCCTCAGTACTGACCCTCTGACAGTGCAGCACTCCCTCAGTACTGACCCTCTGACAGTGCAGCACTCCCTCAGTACTGACCCTCTGTAAGTGCAGCACTCCCTCAGTACTGACCCTCTGACAGTGCAGCATTCCCTCAGTACTGACCCTCTGACAGTGTAGCACTCCCTCAGTACTGACCCTCTGACAGTGCAGTACTCCCTCAGTACTGACCGTCTGACAGTGCAGCACTCCCTCAGTACTGATGCTCTGACAGTGCAGCACTCCCTCAGTACTGACCCTCTGACAGTGCAGCACTCCCTCAGTACTGACCCTCTGACAGTACAGCTCTCCCTCAGTACTGACCCTCTGACGGTGCAGCACTCCCTCAGTACTGACCCTCTGACAGTGCAGCACTAACTCAGTACTGACCCTCTGACAGTGCACCACTCCCTCAGTACTGACCCGCTGAAAGTGCAGCACTCCCTCAGTACTGGCCCTCTGACAGTGCACCACTCCCTCAGTACTGACCCTCTGACAGTGCAGCACTCCCTCACTACTGACCCTCTGACAGTGCAGAACTCCCTCAGTACTGGCCCTCTGACAGTGCAGCACTCCCTCGGTACTGACCATCTGACAGAGCAGTACTCCCTCAGTGCTGACCCCCTGACAGTGCAGCACTCCCTCAGTACTGACCCTCTGACAGGGCAGCACTCCCTCAGTACTGCCCTCTAATAGTGTAGCACTCCCTCAGTACTGACCCTCTGACAGTGCAGCACTCCCTCAGTGCTAACCCTCTGACAGTGCAGCACTCCCTCAGTACTGACCCTCTGACAGGGCAGCACTCCCTCAGTACTGACTCTCTGATTGTGTAGCACTCCCTCAGGACTGACCCTCTGACGGGGCAGCCCTCCATCCGTACTGACCCTCTGACAGTGCAGCACTCACTCTGTACAGACCCATTGACAGTGCAGCACTCCCTCAGTACAGACCCACTAACAGTGCAGCACACCATCAGTAGTGACCCTCTGACAGTGCAGCTCACCCTCAGTACTGACCCTCTGATAGTGTAGCTCTCCCTCAGTACTGAACCTCTGACAGTGCAGCACTCCCTCAGTGCTGACCCTCTGACAGTGCAGCACTCCCTCAGTACTGACCCTCTGACAATGCAGCACTCCCTCAGTACAGACCCACTGACAGTGCAGCACTCCCTCACTACTGACCCTCTGACAGTGCAGCACTCCCTCAGTACTGGCCCTCTGACAGTGCAGCACTCCCTCAGTACTGACCCTCAGACAGTGCAGTACTCCCCCAGTACTGACCCTCTAACAGTGCAGCACTCCCTCAGTACTGACTCTCTGACAGTGCAGGACTCCCTCAGTACTGACTCTCTGACAGTGCAGGACTCCCTCAGTACTGACCCTCTGATAGAGTAGCACTCCCTCAGTACTGACCGACTGACACTGCAGCACTCCCTCAGTACTGACCCTCTGACAGTGCAGCACTCCCTCAGTACTGACTCTCTGACAGTGCAGGACTCCCTCAGTACTGACCCTCTGATAGAGTAGCACTCCCTCAGTACTGACCCACTGACAGTGCAGCACTCCCTCAGCACTGACCCTCTGACAGTGCAGCACTCCCTCAGTACAGACCCACTGACAGTGCAGCACTCCCTCAGTACTGACCATCTGACAGTGCAGCCCTCCATCCGTACTGACCCTCTGACAGTGCAGCACTCCCTCAGTACCTACCCTCTGACAATGAGCACTCCCTCAAGTACAGACCCACTGACAGTGCAGCACTCCCTCAGTGCTGACCCCCTGACAGTGCAGCACTCCCTCAGTACTGACCCTCTGACAGGGCAGCACTCCCTCAGTACTGACCCTCTGATAGTGTAGCACTCCCTCAGTACTGACCCTCTGACAGTGCAGCACTCCCTCAGTGCTGACCCTCTGACAGTGCAGCACTCCCTCAGTACTGACCCTCTGACAGGGCAGCACTCCCTCAGTACTGACCCTCTG
This sequence comes from Scyliorhinus torazame, assembly GCF_047496885.1. NCBI lineage: Eukaryota > Metazoa > Chordata > Chondrichthyes > Carcharhiniformes > Scyliorhinidae > Scyliorhinus > Scyliorhinus torazame. The sequence goes on along the minus strand of NC_092710.1, from coordinate 39,646,162 downwards.
ATTGTGTAGCACTGCCTCAGTACTGACCCTCTGACAGGGCAGCACACCCTCAGTACTGACCCTCTGATTGTGTAGCACTCCCTCAGTACTGTCCCTCTGACAGTGCAGCACTCCCTCTGTTCAGACCCATTGACAGTGCAGCACTCCCTCAGTACAGACCCACTAACAGTGCAGCACACCATCAGTAGTGACCCTCTGACAGTGCAGCTCACCCTCAGTACTAACCCTCTGACAGTGTAGCACTCCCTCAGTACTGACCCTCAGACAGTGCAGCACTCCCTCAGTACTGACTCTCTGACAGTGCAGGACTCCCTCAGTACTGACTCTCTGACAGTGCAGGACTCCCTCAGTACTGACCCTCTGATAGAGTAGCACTCCCTCAGTACTGACCGACTGACACTGCAGCACTCCCTCAGTACTGACCCTCTGACAGTGCAGCACTCCCTCAGTACTGACTCTCTGACAGTGCAGGACTCCCTCATTACTGACCCTCTGATAGAGTAGCACTCCCTCAGTACAGACCCACTGACAGTGCAGCACTCCCTCAGTACTGACCCTCTGACAGTGCAGCACTCCGTCAGTACTAACCCTCTGACAGTGCAGCACTCCCTCAGTACTGACTCTCTGACAGTGCAGCATTCCCTCAGTACTGACCCTCTGATGTTGCAGCACTCCCTCAGTACTGACCCTCTGACTGTGCAGCCCTCCCTCAGCACTGACGCTCTGACAGTGCAGCACTCCCTCACTACTGACCCTCTGACAGTGCAGCACTCCCTCAGTACTGACCCTCTGACGGTGCAGCACCCCCTCAGTACTGACTCTCTGACAGTGCAGGACTCCCTCATTACTGACCCTCTGATAGAGTAGCACTCCCCCAGTACTGACTCTCTGACAGTGCAGGACTCCCTCAGTACTGATCCTCTAATAGAGTAGCACTCCCTCAGTACTGACCCCCTGACAGTGCAGCACTCCCTCAGTACTGTCCCTCTGACAGAGCAGCACTCCTTCTGTACAGACCCATTGACAGTGCAGCACTCCCTCAGTACAGACCCACTAACAGTGCAGCTCACCCTCAGTACTAACCCTCTGACAGTGTAGCACTCCCTCAGTACTGACCCTCAGACAGTGCAGTACTCCCCCAGTACTGACCCTCTAACAGTGCAGCACTCGCTCAGTACTGTCCTTCTGACAGTGCAGCACTCCCTCAGTACTGACCCTCTGACAGTGCAGCACTCCCTCAGTACTGACCCTCTGACAGTGCAGCACTCCCTCAGTACTGACCCTCTGACAGGGCAGCACTCCCTCAGTACTGACCCTCTGACAGTGCAGCACTCCCTCAGTACTGACCCTCTGACAGTGCAGCACTCCCTCAGTACTGACTCTCTGACAGTGCAGGACTCCCACAGTACTGACCCTCTGATAGAGTAGCACTCCCTCAGTACTGACCCACTGACAGTGCAGCACTCCCTCAGCACTGACCCTCTGACAGTGCAGCACTCCCTCAGTACAGACCCACTGACAGTGCAGCACTCCCTCAGTACTGACCATCTGACAGTGCAGCCCTCCATCCGTACTGACCCTCTGACAGTGTAGTACTCCCTCAGTACCTACCCTCTGACAATGCAGCACTCCCTCAAGTACAGACCCACTGACAGTGCAGCACTCCCTCAGTGCTGACCCCCTGACAGTGCAGCACTCCCTCAGTACTAACCCTCTGACAGGGCAGCACTCCCTCAGTACTGACCCTCTGATAGTGTAGCACTCCCTCAGTACTGACCCTCTGACAGTGCAGCACTCCCTCAGTGCTGTCCCTCTGACAGTGCAGCACTCCCTCAGTACAGACCCACTAACAGTGCAGCACACCATCAGTAGTGACCCTCTGACAGTGCAGCTCACCCTCAGTACTAACCCTCTGACAGTGTGGCACTCCCTCAGTACTGACCCTCAGACTGTGCAGTACTCCCCCAGTACTGACCCTCTAACAGTGCAGCACTCCCTCAGGACTGACTCTCTGACAGTGCAGGACTCCCTCAGTACTGACCCTCTGATAGTGTAGCTCTCCCTCAGTACTGACCCTCTGACAGTGCAGCACTCCCTCAGTACTGACCCTCAGACAGTGCAGCACTCCCTCAGAACTGACCCTCTGACAATGCAGCACTCCCTCAGTACTGACCGTCTGACAGTGCAGCACTCCCTCAGTACTGACTCTCTGACAGTGCAGGACTCCCTCAGTACTGACCCTCTGATAGAGTAGCACTCCATCAGTACTGACCCACTGAAAGTGCAGCACTCCCTCAGCACTGACCCTCTGACAGTGCAGCACTCCCTCAGTACAGACCCACTGACAGTGCAGCACTCCCTCAGTACTGACCATCTGACAGTGCAGCCCTCCATCCGTACTGACCCTCTGACAGTGCAGCACTCCCTCAGTACCGACCCTCTGACAATGCAGCACTCCCTCAGTACAGACCCACTGACAGTGTAGCACTCCCCCAGTGCTGACCCCCTGACAGTGCAGCACTCCCTCAGTACTGACCCTCTGACAGGGCAGCACTCCCTCAGTACTGACCCTCTGACAGTGCAGCACTCTCTCAGTACTGACCCTGTGACAGTGCAGCACTCCCTCAGTACTGACCCTCTGACAGTGCAGCACTCCCTCAGTACTGACCCTCTGACAGTGCAGCACTCCCTCAGTACTGACCCTCTGACAGTGCAACACTCCCTCAGTACTGACCCTCTGACAGGGCAGCACTCCCTCAGTATTGACCCTCTGACAGTGCAGCACTCCCTCAGTACTGACCCTCTGACAGTGCAGCACTCCCTCAGTACTGACCCTCTGACAGTGCAGCACTCCCTCAGTACTGACCCTCTGACAGGGCAGCACTCCCTCAGTACTGACCCTCTGACAGTGCAGCACTCCCTCAGTACTGACCCTCTGACAGTGCAGCACTCCCTCAGTACTGACCCTCTGACAGTGCAGTACTCCCTCAGTACTGACCGTCTGACAGTGCAGCACTCCCTCAGTACTGATGCTCTGACAGTGCAGCACTCCCTCAGTACTGACCCTCTGACAGTGCAGCGCTCCCTCAGTACTGACCCTCTGACAGTACAGCTCTCCCTCAGTACTGACCCTCTGACGGTGCAGCACTCCCTCAGTACTGACCCTCTGACAGTGCAGCACTAACTCAGTACTGACCCTCTGACAGTGCACCACTCCCTCAGTACTGACCCGCTGAAAGTGCAGCACTCCCTCAGTACTGGCCCTCTGACAGTGCACCACTCCCTCAGTACTGACCCTCTGACAGTGCAGCACTCCCTCACTACTGACCCTCTGACAGTGCAGAACTCCCTCAGTACTGGCCCTCTGACAGTGCAGCACTCCCTCGGTACTGACCATCTGACAGAGCAGTACTCCCTCAGTGCTGACCCCCTGACAGTGCAGCACTCCCTCAGTACTGACCCTCTGACAGGGCAGCACTCCCTCAGTACTGCCCTCTAATAGTGTAGCACTCCCTCAGTACTGACCCTCTGACAGTGCAGCACTCCCTCAGTGCTAACCCTCTGACAGTGCAGCACTCCCTCAGTACTGACCCTCTGACAGGGCAGCACTCCCTCAGTACTGACTCTCTGATTGTGTAGCACTCCCTCAGGACTGACCCTCTGACGGGGCAGCCCTCCATCCGTACTGACCCTCTGACAGTGCAGCACTCACTCTGTACAGACCCATTGACAGTGCAGCACTCCCTCAGTACAGACCCACTAACAGTGCAGCACACCATCAGTAGTGACCCTCTGACAGTGCAGCTCACCCTCAGTACTGACCCTCTGATAGTGTAGCTCTCCCTCAGTACTGAACCTCTGACAGTGCAGCACTCCCTCAGTGCTGACCCTCTGACAGTGCAGCACTCCCTCAGTACTGACCCTCTGACAATGCAGCACTCCCTCAGTACAGACCCACTGACAGTGCAGCACTCCCTCACTACTGACCCTCTGACAGTGCAGCACTCCCTCAGTACTGGCCCTCTGACAGTGCAGCACTCCCTCGGTACTGACCTTCTGACAGAGCAGTACTCCCTCAGTGCTGACCCCCTGACAGTGCAGCACTCCCTCAGTACTGACCCTCTGACAGGGCAGCACTCCCTCAGTACTGACCCTCTGATAGTGTAGCACTCCCTCAGTACTGACCCTCTGACAGTGCAGCACTCCCTCAGTGCTGACCCTCTGACAGTGCAGCACTCCCTCAGTACTGACCCTCTGACAGGGCAGCACTCCCTCAGTACTGACCCTCTGATTGTGTAGCACTCCCTCAGTACTGACCCTCTGACAGGGCAGCCCTCCATCTGTACTGACCCTCTGACAGTGCAGCACTCCCTCAGTACTGTCCCTCTGACAGTGCAGCACTCCCTCTGTACAGACCAATTGACAGTGCAGCACTCCCTCTGTACAGACCCACTAACAGTGCAGCACACCATCAGTAGTGACCCTCTGACAGTGCAGCTCACCCTCAGTACTAACCCTCTGACAGTGTAGCACTCCCTCAGTACTGACCCTCAGACAGTGCAGTACTCCCCCAGTACTGACCCTCTAACAGTGCAGCACTCCCTCAGTACTGACCCTCTGACAGTGCAGGACTCCCTCAGTACTGACCCTCTGATAGTGTAGCTCTCCCTCAGTACTGACCCTTTGACAGTGCAGCACTCCCTCAGTACTGACGCTCTGACAGTGCAGCACTCCCTCAGAACTGACCCTCTGACAATGCAGCACTCCCCCAGTACTGACCCACTGACAGTGCAGCACTCCCTCAGTTCTGACTCTCTGACAGTGCAGGACTCCCTCAGTACTGACTCTCTGACAGTGCAGGACTCCCTCAGTACTGACCCTCTGATAGTGTAGCTCTCCCTCAGTACTGACCCTCTGACAGTGCAGCACTCCCTCAGTACTGACCCTCTGACAGTGCAGCACTCCCTCAGAACTGACCCTCTGACAATGCAGCACTCCCTCAGTACTGACCCTCTGACAGTGCAGCACTCCCTCAGAACTGACCCTCTGACAATGCAGCACTCCCTCAGTACTGACCGTCTGACAGTGCAGCACTCCCTCAGTACTGACCCACTGAATGTGCAGCACTCCCTCAGCACTGACCCTCTGACAGTGCAGCACTCCCTCAGTACAGACCCACTGACAGTGCAGCACTCCCTCAGTACTGACCATCTGACAGTGCAGCCCTCCATCCGTACTGACCCTCTGACAGTGCAGCACTCCCTCAGTACCGACCCTCTGACAATGCAGCACTCCCTCAGTACAGACCCACTGACAGTGCAGCACTCCCTCAGTGCTGACCCCCTGACAGTGCAGCACTCCATCAGTACTGACCCTCTGACAGGGCAGCACTCCCTCAGTACTGACCCTCTGATAGTGTAGCACTCCCTCAGTACTGACCCTCTGACAGTGCAGCACTCCCTCAGTGCTGACCCTCTGATTGTGTAGCACTCCCTCAGGACTGACCCTCTGACAGGGCAGCCCTCCATCCGTACTGACCCTCTGACAGTGCAGCACTCCCTCAGTACTCTCCCTCTGACAGTGCAGCACTCCCTCTGTACAGACCCATTGACAGTGCAGCACTCCCTCAGTACAGACCCACTAACAGTGCAGCACACCATCAGTCGTGACCCTCTGACAGTGCAGCTCACCCTCAGTACTGACCCTCTGATAGTGTAGCTCTCCCTCAGTACTGACCCTCTGACAGTGCAGCACTCCATCAGTACTGACCCGCTGACAGTGCAGCACTCCCTCAGTACTGACCCTCTGATAGAGCAGCACTCCCTCAGTACTGACCCTCTGACAGTGCAGCACTCCCTCAATACAGACCCATTGACAGTGCAGCACTCCCTCAGTACTGACCCTCTGACAGTGCAGCCCTCCCTCAGTACTGACCCTCTGACAGTGCAGCACTCCCTCAGTACTGACCCTCGGACAGTGCAGCACACCCTCAGTACTGACCCTCAAACTGTGCAGCACTCCCTCAGTATTGACCCTCTGACGGTGCAGCACTCCCTCAGTACTGACCCTCAGACAGTGCAGTACTCCCCCAATACTGACCGTCTAACAGTGCAGCACTGCACTCGCACAGTACTGACCTTCTGACAGTGCAGCGCTCCCTCAGTTCTGACCCTCTGACAGTGCAGCACTCCCTCAGTACTGACACTCTGACAGTGCAGCACTCCCTCAGTACTGACCCTCTGACAGTGCAGCACTCCCTCAGTACTGACCCTCTGACAGTGCAGCACTCCCTCAGTGCTGACCCTCTGACAGTGCAGCACTCCCTCAGGACTGACCCTCTGACAGTGCAGCACTCCCTCAGTACAGACCAACTGACAGTGCAGCCCTCCCTCAGCACTGACCCTCTGACAGTACAGCCCTCCCTCAGTACTGACCCTCTGACAGTGCAGCACTCCCTTAGTAGTGACCCTCTGACAGTGCAGCACTCCCTCAGTACTGACCCTCTGACAGTGCAGCACTCCCTCTGTACTGACTCTCTGACAGTGCAGGACTCCCTCAGTGCTGACCCTCTGACAGTGCAGCACTCCCTCAGTACTGACCCTCTGACAGGGCAGCACTCCCTCAGAACTGACCCTCTGATTGTGTAGCACTCCCTCAGGACTGACCCTCTGACAGGGCAGCCCTCCATCCGTACTGACCCTCTGACAGTGCAGCACTCCCTCAGTACTGTCCCTCTGACAGTGCAGCACTCACTCTGTACAGACCCATTGACAGTGCAGCACTCCCTCAGTACAGACCCACTAACAGTGCAGCACACCATCAGTAGTGACCCTCTGACAGTGCAGCTCACCCTCAGTACTGACCCTCTGATAGTGTAGCTCTCCCTCAGTACTGACCCTCTGACAGTGCAGCACTCCCTCAGTACTGACCCTCTGACAGTGCAGCACTCCCTCAGTACTGACCCTCTGACAATGCAGCACTCCCTCAGTACAGACCCACTGACAGTGCAGCACTCCCTCACTACTGACCCTCTGACAGTGCAGCACTCCCTCAGTACTGGCCCTCTGACAGTGCAGCACTCCCTCGGTACTGACCTTCTGACAGAGCAGTACTCCCTCAGTGCTGACCCCCTGACAGTGCAGCACTCCCTCAGTACTGACCCTCTGACAGGGCAGCACTCCCTCAGTACTGACCCTCTGATAGTGTAGCACTCCCTCAGTACTGACCCTCTGACAGTGCAGCACTCCCTCAGTGCTGACCCTCTGACAGTGCAGCACTCCCTCAGTACTGACCCTCTGACAGGGCAGCACTCCCTCAGTACTGACCCTCTGATTGTGTAGCACTCCCTCAGTACTGACCCTCTGACAGGGCAGCCCTCCATCCGTACTGACCCTCTGACAGTGCAGCACTCCCTCAGTACTGTCCCTCTGACAGTGCAGCACTCCCTCTGTACAGACCCATTGACAGTGCAGCACTCCCTCTGTACAGACCCACTAACAGTGCAGCACTCCCTCAGTACTAACCCTCTGACAGTGTAGTACTCCCTCAGTACTGACCCACTGACAGTGCAGCACTCCCTCAGTACTGACCATCTGACAGTGCAGCCCTCCATCCGTACTGACCCTCTGACAGTGCAGCACTCCCTCAGTACCGACCCTCTGACAATGCAGCACTCCCTCAGTACAGACCCACTGACAGTGCAGCACTCCCTCAGTGCTGACCCCCTGACAGTGCAGCACTCCCTCAGTACTGACCCTCTGACAGGGCAGCACTCCCTCAGTACTGACCCTCTGATAGTGTAGCACTCCCTCAGTACTGACCCTCTGACAGTGCAGCACTCCCTCAGTGCTGACCCTCTGACAGTGCAGCACTCCCTCAGTACTGACCCTCTGACAGGGCAGCACTCCCTCAGTACTGACCCTCTGATTGTGTAGCACTCCCTCAGGACTGACCCTCTGACAGGGCAGCCCTCCATCCGTACTGACCCTCTGACAGTGCAGCACTCCCTCAGTACTCTCCCTCTGACAGTGCAGCACTCCCTCTGTACAGACCCATTGACAGTGCAGCACTCCCTCAGTACAGACCCACTAACAGTGCAGCACTCCCTCAGTACTGACCCTCTGATAGTGTAGCTCTCCCTCAGTACTGACCCTCTGATAGTGTAGCTCTCCCTCTGTACTGACCCTCTGACAGTGCAGCACTCCATCAGTACTGACCCGCTGACAGTGCAGCACTCCCTCAGTACTGACCCTCTGATAGAGAAGCACTCCCTCAGTACTGACCCTCTGACAGTGCAGCACTCCCTCAATACAGACCCATTGACAGTGCAGCACTCCCTCAGTACTGACCCTCTGACAGTGCAGCCCTCCCTCAGTACTGACCCTCTGAAAGTGCAGCACTCCCTCAGTACTGACCCTCGGACAGTGCAGCACACCCTCAGTACTGACCCTCAAACTGTGCAGCACTCCCTCAGTATTGACCCTCTGACGGTGCAGCACTCCCTCAGTACTGACCCTCAGACAGTGCAGTACTCCCCCAATACTGACCGTCTAACAGTGCAGCACTGCACTCGCACAGTACTGACCTTCTGACAGTGCAGCGCTCCCTCAGTTCTGACCCTCTGACAGTGCAGCACTCCCTCAGTACTGACTCTCTGACAGTGCAGCACTCCCTCAGTACTGACCCTCTGACAGTGCAGTACTCCCTCAGTGCTGACCCTCTGACAGTGCAGCACTCCCTCAGGACTGACCCTCTGACAGTGCAGCACTCCCTCAGTACAGACCAACTGACAGTGCAGCGCTCCCTCAGGACTGACCCTCTGACAGTTCAGCACTCCCTCAATACAGACCCACTGACAGTGCAGCATTCCCTCAGTACTGACCCTCTGACAGTGCAGCCCTCCGTCAGTACTGACCCTCTGACAGTGCAGCACTCCCTCAGTACTGACCCTCTGACAGTGCAGCACTCCCTCAGTACTGACCCTCTGACAGTGCAGCACTCCCTCAGTACTGACCCTAAGACAGTGCAGCGTTCCCTCGGTACTGACCTTCTGATGGTGCAGCACTCTCTCAGTACTGACCCTCTGACAGTGCAGCCCTCCCTCAGCACTGACCCTCTGACAGTACAGCCCTCCCTCAGTACTGACCCTCTGACAGTGCAGCACTCCCTCAGTACTGACACTCTGACAGTGCAGCACTCCCTCAGTACTGACCCACTGACAGTGCAGCACTCCCTCAGTACTGACCCTCTGACAGTGCAGAATTCCCTCAGTACTGACCCTCTGATGGTGCAGCACTCCCTCAGTACTGACCCTCTGACAGTGCAGCACTCCCTCAGTACTGACACTCTGAAGGTGCAGCACTCCCTCTGTACTGACTCTCTGACAGTGCAGGACTCCCTCAGTGCTGACCCTCTGACAGTGCAGCACTCCCTCAGTACTGACCCTCTGACAGGGCAGCACTCCCTCAGAACTGACCCTCTGATTGTGTAGCACTCCCTCAGGACTGACCCTCTGACAGGGCAGCCCTCCACCCGTACTGACCCTCTGACAGTGCAGCACTCCCTCAGTACTGTCCCTCTGACAGTGCAGCACTCACTCTGTACAGACCCATTGACAGTGCAGCACTCCCTCAGTACAGACCCACTAACAGTGCAGCACACCATCAGTAGTGACCCTCTGACAGTGCAGCTCACCCTCAGTACTGAGCCTCTGATAGTGTAGCTCTCCCTCAGTACTGACCCTCTGACAGTGCAGCACTCCCTCAGTACTGACCCTCTGACAGTGCAGCACTCCCTCAGTACTGACCCTCTGACAATGCAGCACTCCCTCAGTACAGACCCACTGACAGTGCAGCACTCCCTCACTACTGACCCTCTGACAGTGCAGCACTCCCTCAGTACTGGCCCTCTGACAGTGCAGCACTCCCTCGGTACTGACCTTCTGACAGAGCAGTACTCCCTCAGTGCTGACCCCCTGACAGTGCAGCACTCCCTCAGTACTGACCCTCTGACAGGGCAGCACTCCCTCAGTACTGACCCTCTGATAGTGTAGCACTCCCTCAGTACTGACCCTCTGACAGTGCAGCACTCCCTCAGTGCTGACCCTCTGACAGTGCAGCACTCCCTCAGTACTGACCCTCTGACAGGGCAGCACTCCCTCAGTACTGACCCTGTGATTGTGTAGCACTCCCTCAGTACTGACCCTCTGACAGGGCAGCCCTCCATCCGTACTGACCCTCTGACAGTGCAGCACTCCCTCAGTACTGTCCCTCTGACAGTGCAGCACTCCCTCTGTACAGACCCATTGACAGTGCAGCACTCCCTCTGTACAGACCCACTAACAGTGCAGCACACCATCAGTAGTGACCCTCTGACAGTGCAGCTCACCCTCAGTACTAACCCTCTGACAGTGTAGTACTCCCTCAGTACTGACCCTCAGACAGTGCAGTACTCCCCCAGTACTGACCCTCTGATAGTGTAGCTCTCCCTCAGTACTGACCCTCTGACAGTGCAGCACTCCCTCAGTACTGACCCTCTGACAGTGCAGCACTCCCTCAGAACTGACCCTCTGACAATGCAGCACTCCCTCAGTACTGACCGTCTGACAGTGCAGCACTCCCTCAGTACTGACTCTCTGACAGTGCAGGACTCCCTCAGTACTGACCCTCTGATAGAGTAGCACTCCCTCAGTACTGACCCACTGAAAGTGCAGCACTCCCTCAGCACTGACCCTCTGACAGTGCAGCACTCCCTCAGTACAGACCCACTGACAGTGCAGCACTCCCTCAGTACTGACCATCTGACAGTGCAGCCCTCCATCCGTACTGACCCTCTGACAGTGCAGCACTCCCTCAGTACCGACCCTCTGACAATGCAGCACTCCCTCAGTACAGACCCACTGACAGTGCAGCACTCCCTCAGTGCTGACCCCCTGACAGTGCAGCACTCCCTCAGTACTGACCCTCTGACAGGGCAGCACTCCCTCAGTACTGACCCTCTGATAGTGTAGCACTCCCTCAGTACTGACCCTCTGACAGTGCAGCACTCCCTCAGTGCTGACCCTCTGACAGTGCAGCACTCCCTCAGTACTGACCCTCTGACAGGGCAGCACTCCCTCAGTACTGACCCTCTGATTGTGTAGCACTCCCTCAGGACTGACCCTCTGACAGGGCAGCCCTCCATCCGTACTGACCCTCTGACAGTGCAGCACTCCCTCAGTACTCTCCCTCTGACAGTGCAGCACTCCCTCTGTACAGACCCATTGACAGTGCAGCACTCCCTCAGTACAGACCCACTAACAGTGCAGCACTCCCTCAGTACTGACCCTCTGATAGTGTAGCTCTCCCTCAGTACTGACCCTCTGATAGTGTAGCTCTCCCTCTGTACTGACCCTCTGACAGTGCAGCACTCCATCAGTACTGACCCGCTGACAGTGCAGCACTCCCTCAGTACTGACCCTCTGATAGAGCAGCACTCCCTCAGTACTGACCCTCTGACAGTGCAGCACTCCCTCAATACAGACCCATTGACAGTGCAGCACTCCCTCAGTACTGACCCTCTGACAGTGCAGCCCTCCCTCAGTACTGACCCTCTGAAAGTGCAGCACTCCCTCAGTACTGACCCTCGGACAGTGCAGCACACCCTCAGTACTGACCCTCAAACTGTGCAGCACTCCCTCAGTATTGACCCTCTGACGGTGCAGCACTCCCTCAGTACTGACCCTCAGACAGTGCAGTACTCCCCCAATCCTGACCGTCTAACAGTGCAGCACTGCACTCGCACAGTACTGACCTTCTGACAGTGCAGCGCTCCCTCAGTTCTGACCCTCTGACAGTGCAGCACTCCCTCAGTACTGACACTCTGACAGTGCAGCACTCCCTCAGTACTGACCCTCTGACAGTGCAGCACTCCCTCAGTACTGACCCTCTGACAGTGCAGCACTCCCTCAGTGCTGACCCTCTGACAGTGCAGCACTCCCTCAGGACTGACCCTCTGACAGTGCAGCACTCCCTCAGTACAGACCAACTGACAGTGCAGCGCTCCCTCAGTACTGACCCTCTGACAGTTCAGCACTCCCTCAATACAGACCCACTGACAGTGCAGCACTCCCTCAGTACTGACACTCTGACAGTGCAGCACTCCCTCAGTACTGACCCACTGACAGTGCAGCACTCCCTCAGTACTGACCCTCTGACAGTGCAGAATTCCCTCAGTACTGACCCTCTGATGGTGCAGCACTCCCTCAGTACTGACCCTCTGACAGTGCAGCACTCCCTCAGTACTGACACTCTGAAGGTGCAGCACTCCCTCTGTACTGACTCTCTGACAGTGCAGGACTCCCTCAGTGCTGACCCTCTGACAGTGCAGCACTCCCTCAGTACTGACCCTCTGACAGGGCAGCACTCCCTCAGAACTGACCCTCTGATTGTGTAGCACTCCCTCAGGACTGACCCTCTGACAGGGCAGCCCTCCATCCGTACTGACCCTCTGACAGTGCAGCACTCCCTCAGTACTGTCCCTCTGACAGTGCAGCACTCACTCTGTACAGACCCATTGACAGTGCAGCACTCCCTCAGTACAGACCCACTAACAGTGCAGCACACCATCAGTAGTGACCCTCTGACAGTGCAGCTCACCCTCAGTACTGACCCTCTGATAGTGTAGCTCTCCCTCAGTACTGACCCTCTGACAGTGCAGCACTCCCTCAGTACTGACCCTCTGACAGTGCAGCACTCCCTCAGTACTGACCCTCTGACAATGCAGCACTCCCTCAGTACAGACCCACTGACAGTGCAGCACTCCCTCACTACTGACCCTCTGACAGTGCAGCACTCCCTCAGTACTGGCCCTCTGACAGTGCAGCACTCCCTCGGTACTGACCTTCTGACAGAGCAGTACTCCCTCAGTGCTGACCCCCTGACAGTGCAGCACTCCCTCAGTACTGACCCTCTGACAGGGCAGCACTCCCTCAGTACTGACCCTCTGATAGTGTAGCACTCCCTCAGTACTGACCCTCTGACAGTGCAGCACTCCCTCAGTGCTGACCCTCTGACAGTGCAGCACTCCCTCAGTACTGACCCTCTGACAGGGCAGCACTCCCTCAGTACTGACCCTCTGATTGTGTAGCACTCCCTCAGTACTGACCCTCTGACAGGGCAGCCCTCCATCCGTACTGACCCTCTGACAGTGCAGCACTCCCTCAGTACTGTCCCTCTGACAGTGCAGCACTCCCTCTGTACAGACCCATTGACAGTGCAGCACTCCCTCTGTACAGACCCACTAACAGTGCAGCACACCATCAGTAGTGACCCTCTGACAGTGCAGCTCACCCTCAGTACTAACCCTCTGACAGTGCAGCACTCCCTCAGCACTGACCCTCTGACAGTGCAGCACTCCCTCAGTACAGACCCACTGACAGTGCAGCACTCCCTCAGTACTGACCATCTGACAGTGCAGCCCTCCATCCGTACTGACCCTCTGACAGTGCAGCACTCCCTCAGTACCGACCCTCTGACAATGCAGCACTCCCTCAGTACAGACCCACTGACAGTGCAGCACTCCCTCAGTGCTGACCCCCTGACAGTGCAGCACTCCCTCAGTACTGACCCTCTGACAGGGCAGCACTCCCTCAGTACTGACCCTCTGATAGTGTAGCACTCCCTCAGTACTGACCCTCTGACAGTGCAGCACTCCCTCAGTGCTGACCCTCTGACAGTGCAGCACTCCCTCAGTACTGACCCTCTGACAGGGCAGCACTCCCTCAGTACTGACCCTCTGATTGTGTAGCACTCCCTCAGGACTGACCCTCTGACAGGGCAGCCCTCCATCCGTACTGACCCTCTGACAGTGCAGCACTCCCTCAGTACTCTCCCTCTGACAGTGCAGCACTCCCTCTGTACAGACCCATTGACAGTGCAGCACTCCCTCAGTACAGACCCACTAAGAGTGCAGCACTCCCTCAGTACTGACCCTCTGATAGTGTAGCTCTCCCTCAGTACTGACCCTCTGATAGTGTAGCTCTCCCTCTGTACTGACCCTCTGACAGTGCAGCACTCCATCAGTACTGACCCGCTGACAGTGCAGCACTCCCTCAGTACTGACCCTCTGATAGAGCAGCACTCCCTCAGTACTGACCCTCTGACAGTGCAGCACTCCCTCAATACAGACCCATTGACAGTGCAGCACTCCCTCAGTACTGACCCTCTGACAGTGCAGCCCTCCCTCAGTACTGACCCTCTGACAGTGCAGCACTCCCTCAGTACTGACCCTCGGACAGTGCAGCACACCCTCAGTACTGACCCTCAAACTGTGCAGCACTCCCTCAGTATTGACCCTCTGACGGTGCAGCACTCCCTCAGTACTGACCCTCAGACAGTGCAGTACTCCCCCAATACTGACCGTCTAACAGTGCAGCCCTCCCTCAGTACTGACCCTCTGAAAGTGCAGCACTCCCTCAGTACTGACCCTCGGACAGTGCAGCACACCCTCAGTACTGACCCTCAAACTGTGCAGCACTCCCTCAGTATTGACCCTCTGACGGTGCAGCACTCCCTCAGTACTGACCCTCAGACAGTGCAGTACTCCCCCAATCCTGACCGTCTAACAGTGCAGCACTGCACTCGCACAGTACTGACCTTCTGACAGTGCAGCGCTCCCTCAGTTCTGACCCTCTGACAGTGCAGCACTCCCTCAGTACTGACACTCTGACAGTGCAGCACTCCCTCAGTACTGACCCTCTGACAGTGCAGCACTCCCTCAGTACTGACCCTCTGACAGTGCAGCACTCCCTCAGTGCTGACCCTCTGACAGTGCAGCACTCCCTCAGGACTGACCCTCTGACAGTGCAGCACTCCCTCAGTACAGACCAACTGACAGTGCAGCGCTCCCTCAGTACTGACCCTCTGACAGTTCAGCACTCCCTCAATACAGACCCACTGACAGTGCAGCACTCCCTCAGTACTGACACTCTGACAGTGCAGCACTCCCTCAGTACTGACCCACTGACAGTGCAGCACTCCCTCAGTACTGACCCTCTGACAGTGCAGAATTCCCTCAGTACTGACCCTCTGATGGTGCAGCACTCCCTCAGTACTGACCCTCTGACAGTGCAGCACTCCCTCAGTACTGACACTCTGAAGGTGCAGCACTCCCTCTGTACTGACTCTCTGACAGTGCAGGACTCCCTCAGTGCTGACCCTCTGACAGTGCAGCACTCCCTCAGTACTGACCCTCTGACAGGGCAGCACTCCCTCAGAACTGACCCTCTGATTGTGTAGCACTCCCTCAGGACTGACCCTCTGACAGGGCAGCCCTCCATCCGTACTGACCCTCTGACAGTGCAGCACTCCCTCAGTACTGTCCCTCTGACAGTGCAGCACTCACTCTGTACAGACCCATTGACAGTGCAGCACTCCCTCAGTACAGACCCACTAACAGTGCAGCACACCATCAGTAGTGACCCTCTGACAGTGCAGCTCACCCTCAGTACTGACCCTCTGATAGTGTAGCTCTCCCTCAGTACTGACCCTCTGACAGTGCAGCACTCCCTCAGTACTGACCCTCTGACAGTGCAGCACTCCCTCAGTACTGACCCTCTGACAATGCAGCACTCCCTCAGTACAGACCCACTGACAGTGCAGCACTCCCTCACTACTGACCCTCTGACAGTGCAGCACTCCCTCAGTACTGGCCCTCTGACAGTGCAGCACTCCCTCGGTACTGACCTTCTGACAGAGCAGTACTCCCTCAGTGCTGACCCCCTGACAGTGCAGCACTCCCTCAGTACTGACCCTCTGACAGGGCAGCACTCCCTCAGTACTGACCCTCTGATAGTGTAGCACTCCCTCAGTACTGACCCTCTGACAGTGCAGCACTCCCTCAGTGCTGACCCTCTGACAGTGCAGCACTCCCTCAGTACTGACCCTCTGACAGGGCAGCACTCCCTCAGTACTGACCCTCTGATTGTGTAGCACTCCCTCAGTACTGACCCTCTGACAGGGCAGCCCTCCATCCGTACTGACCCTCTGACAGTGCAGCACTCCCTCAGTACTGTCCCTCTGACAGTGCAGCACTCCCTCTGTACAGACCCATTGACAGTGCAGCACTCCCTCTGTACAGACCCACTAACAGTGCAGCACACCATCAGTAGTGACCCTCTGACAGTGCAGCTCACCCTCAGTACTAACCCTCTGACAGTGCAGCACTCCCTCAGCACTGACCCTCTGACAGTGCAGCACTCCCTCAGTACAGACCCACTGACAGTGCAGCACTCCCTCAGTACTGACCATCTGACAGTGCAGCCCTCCATCCGTACTGACCCTCTGACAGTGCAGCACTCCCTCAGTACCGACCCTCTGACAATGCAGCACTCCCTCAGTACAGACCCACTGACAGTGCAGCACTCCCTCAGTGCTGACCCCCTGACAGTGCAGCACTCCCTCAGTACTGACCCTCTGACAGGGCAGCACTCCCTCAGTACTGACCCTCTGATAGTGTAGCACTCCCTCAGTACTGACCCTCTGACAGTGCAGCACTCCCTCAGTGCTGACCCTCTGACAGTGCAGCACTCCCTCAGTACTGACCCTCTGACAGGGCAGCACTCCCTCAGTACTGACCCTCTGATTGTGTAGCACTCCCTCAGGACTGACCCTCTGACAGGGCAGCCCTCCATCCGTACTGACCCTCTGACAGTGCAGCACTCCCTCAGTACTCTCCCTCTGACAGTGCAGCACTCCCTCTGTACAGACCCATTGACAGTGCAGCACTCCCTCAGTACAGACCCACTAAGAGTGCAGCACTCCCTCAGTACTGACCCTCTGATAGTGTAGCTCTCCCTCAGTACTGACCCTCTGATAGTGTAGCTCTCCCTCTGTACTGACCCTCTGACAGTGCAGCACTCCATCAGTACTGACCCGCTGACAGTGCAGCACTCCCTCAATACTGACCCTCTGATAGAGCAGCACTCCCTCAGTACTGACCCTCTGACAGTGCAGCACTCCCTCAATACAGACCCATTGACAGTGCAGCACTCCCTCAGTACTGACCCTCTGACAGTGCAGCCCTCCCTCAGTACTGACCCTCTGACAGTGCAGCACTCCCTCAGTACTGACCCTCGGACAGTGCAGCACACCCTCAGTACTGACCCTCAAACTGTGCAGCACTCCCTCAGTATTGACCCTCTGACGGTGCAGCACTCCCTCAGTACTGACCCTCAGACAGTGCAGTACTCCCCCAATACTGACCGTCTAACAGTGCAGCAATCGCTCAGTACTGACCTTCTGACAGTGCAGCGCCCCCTCAGTTCTGACCCTCTGACAGTGCAGCACTCCCTCAGTACTGACCCTCTGACAGTGCAGCACTCCCTCAGTACTGGCCCTCTGACAGTGCAGCACTCCCTCAGTACTGACCCTCTGACAGTGCAGCACTCCCTCAGTGCTGACCCTCTGACAGTGCAGCACTCCCTCAGTACTGACCCTCTGACAGTGCAGCACTCCCTCAGTACAGACCAACTGACAGTGCAGCGCTCCCTAATTACTGACCCTCTGACAGTTCAGCACTCCCTCAATACAGACCCACTGACAGTGCAGCATTCCCTCAGTACTGACCCTCTGACAGTGCAGCCCTCCCTCAGTACTGACCCTCTGACAGTGCAGCACTCCCTCAGTACTGACCCTCTGACAGTGCAGCACTCCCTCAGTACTGACCCTCTGACAGTGCAGCACTCCCTCAGTACTGACCCTAAGACAGTGCAGCATTCCCTCGGTACTGACCTTCTGATGGTGCAGCACTCCCTCAGTACTGACCCTCTGACAGTGCAGCCCTCCCTCAGCACTGATCCTCTGACAGTGCAGCCCTCCCTCAGTACTGACCCTCTGACAGTGCAGCACTCCCTTAGTAGTGACCCTCTGACAGTGCAGCACTCCCTCAGTACTGACCCTCTGACAGTGCAGCACTCCCTCAGTATTGACCCACTGACAGTGCAGCACTCCCTCAGTACTGACCCTCTGACAGTGCAGCATTCCCTCAATACTGACCCTCTGATGGTGCAGCACTCCCTCAGTACTGACCCTCTGACAGTGCAGCACTCCCTCAGTACTGACACTCTGAAGGTGCAGCACTCCCTCTGTACTGACTCTCTGACAGTGCAGGACTCCCTCAGTACTGACCCTCTGATAGAGTAGCACTCCCTCAGTACTGACTCTCTGACAGTGCAGGACTCCCTCAGTACTGACCCTCTGATAGAGTAGCACTCCCTCAGTACTGACCCTCTGACAGTGCAGCACTCCCTCAGTACTGTCCCTCTGACAGTGCAGCACTCCCTCTGTACAGACCCATTGACAGTGCAGCACTCCCTCAGTACAGACCCACTAACAGTGCAGCACACCCTCAGTAGTGACCCTCTGACAGTGCAGCACTCCCTCAGTACTGACCCTCTGACAGGGCAGCACTCCCTCAGTACTGACCCTCTGATAGTGTAGCACTCCCTCAGTACTGACCCTCTGACAGTGCAGCACTCCCTCAGTGCTGACCCTCTGACAGTGCAGCACTCCCTCAGTGCTGACCCTCTGACAGGGCAGCACTCCCTCAGTACTGACCCTCTGATTGTGTAGCACTCCCTCAGGACTGACCCTCTGACAGGGCAGCCCTCCATCCGTACTGACCCTCTGACAGTGCAGCACTCCCTCAGTACTCTCCCTCTGACAGTGCAGCACTCCCTCTGTACAGACCCATTGACAGTGCAGCACTCCCTCAGTACAGACCCACTAACAGTGCAGCACTCCCTCAGTATTGACCCTCTGATAGTGTAGCTCTCACTCAGTACTGACCCTCTGATAGTGTAGCTCTCCCTCAGTACTGACCCTCTGACAGTGCAGCACTCCATCAGTACTGACACGCTGACAGTGCAGCACTCCCTCAGTACTGACCCTCTGATAGAGCAGCACTCCCTCAGTACTGACCCTCTGACAGTGCAGCACTCCCTCAATACAGACCCATTGACAGTGCAGCACTCCCTCAGTACTGACCCTCTGACAGTGCAGCCCTCCCTCAGTACTGACCCTCTGACAGTGCAGCACTCCCTCAGTACTGACCCTCGGACAGTGCAGCACACCCTCAGTACTGACCCTCAAACTGTGCAGCACTCCCTCAGTATTGACCCTCTGACGGTGCAGCACTCCCTCAGTACTGACCCTCAGACAGTGCAGTACTCCCCCAATACTGACCGTCTAACAGTGCAGCAATCGCTCAGTACTGACCTTCTGACAGTGCAGCGCTCACTCAGTTCTGACCCTCTGACAGTGCAGCACTCCCTCAGTACTGACCCTCTGACAGTGCAGCACTCCCTCAGTACTGGCCCTCTGACAGTGCAGCACTCCCTCAGTACTGACCCTCTGACAGTGCAGCACTCCCTCAGTGCTGACCCTCTGACAGTGCAGCACTCCCTCAGTACTGACCCTCTGACAGTGCAGCACTCCCTCAGTACAGACCAACTGACAGTGCAGCGCTCCCTCATTACTGACCCTCTGACAGTTCAGCACTCCCTCAATACAGACCCTCTGACAGTGCAGCACTCCCTCAGTACTGACCCTCTGACAGTGCAGCACTCCCTCAGTACTGACCCTCTGACAGTGCAGCACTCCCTCAGTACTGACCCTAAGACAGTGCAGCATTCCCTCGGTACTGACCTTCTGATGGTGCAGCACTCCCTCAGTACTGACCCTCTGACAGTGCAGCCCTCCCTCAGCACTGACCCTCTGACAGTGCAGCCCTCCCTCAGTACTGACCCTCTGACAGTGCAGCACTCCCTTAGTAGTGACCCTCTGACAGTGCAGCACTCCCTCAGTACTGACCCTCTGACAGTGCAGCACTCCCTCAGTATTGACCCTCTGACAGTGCAGCATTCCCTCAGTACTGACCCTCTGATGGTGCAGCACTCCCTCAGTACTGACCCTCTGACAGTGCAGCACTCCCTCAGTACTGACACTCTGAAGGTGCAGCACTCCCTCTGTACTGACTCTCTGACAGTGCAGGACTCCCTCAGTACTGACCCTCTGATAGAGTAGCACTCCCTCAGTACTGACTCTCTGACAGTGCAGGACTCCCTCAGTACTGACCCTCTGACAGTGCAGCACTCCCTCTGTACAGACCCATTGACAGTGCAGCACTCCCTCAGTACAGACCCACTAACAGTGCAGCACTCCCTCAGTACTGACCCTCTGACAGTGCAGCACTCCCTCAGTACAGACCCACTAACAGTGCAGCACACCCTCAGTAGTGACCCTCTGACAGTGCAGCACTCCCTCAGTACTGTCTCCCTGACAGTGCAGCACTACCTGTGTACAGACCCATTGACAGTGCAGCACTCCCTCAGTACTGAACCACTGACAGTGCAGCACTCCCTCAGTACTGACCCTCTGATAGAGCAGCACTCCCTCAGTACTGACCCTCTGACAGTGCAGCACTCCCTCAATACAGACCTATTGACAGTGCAGCACTCCCTCAGTACTGACCCTCTGACAGTGCAGCCCTCCCTCAGTACTGACCCTCTGCAAGTGCAGCACTCCCTCAGTACTGACCCTCGGACAGTGCAGCACACCCTCAGTACTGACCCTCAAACTGTGCAGCACTCCCTCAGTATTGACCCTCTGACGGTGCAGCACTCCCTCAGTACTGACCCTCAGACAGTGCAGTACTCCCCCAATACTGACCGTCTAACAGTGCAGCACTCGCTCAGTACTGACCTTCTGACAGTGCAGCGCTCCCTCAGTTCTGACCCTCTGACAGTGCAGCACTCCCTCAGTACTGACCCTCTGACAGTGTAGCACTCCCTCAGTACTGACCCTCTGACAGTGCAGCACTCCCTCAGTACTGACCCTCTGACAGTGCAGCACTCCCTCAGTACTGACCCTCTGACAGTTCAGCACTCCCTCAATACAGACCCACTGACAGTGCAGCATTCCCTCAGTACTGACCCTCTGACAGTGCAGCCCTCCCTCAGTACCGACCCTCTGACAGTGCAGCACTCCCTCAGTACTGACCCTCTGACAGTGCAGCACTCCCTCAGTACTGACCCTCTGACAGTGCAGCACTCCCTCAGTACTGACCCTAAGACAGTGCAGCATTCCCTCGGTACTGACCTTCTGATGGTGCAGCACTCCCTCAGTACTGAACCTCTGACAGTGCAGCCCTCCCTCAGCACTGACCCTCTGACAGTGCAGCCCTCCCTCAGTACTGACCCTCTGACAGTGCAGCACTCCCTTAGTAGTGACCCTCTGACAGTGCAGCACTCCCTCAGTACTGACCCACTGACAGTGCAGCACTCCCTCAGTACTGACCCTCTGACAGTGCAGCATTCCCTCAGTACTGGCCCTCTGATGGTGCAGCACTCCCTCTGTACTGACACTCTGAAGGTGCAGCACTCCCTCTGTACTGACTCTCTGACAGTGCAGGACTCCCTCAGTACTGACCCTCTGACAGTGCAGCACTCCCTCAGTACTGACACTCTGAAGGTGCAGCACCCCCTCTGTACTGACTCTCTGACAGTGCAGGACTCCCTCAGTACTGACCCTCTGATAGAGTAGCACTACCTCAGTACTGACTCTCTGACAGTGCAGGACTCCCTCAGTACTGACTCACTGATAGAGTAGCACTCCCTCAGTACTGACCCTCTGACAGTGCAGCACTCCCTCAGTACTGTCCCTCTGACAGTGCAGCACTCCCTCTGTCCAGACCCATTGACAGTGCAGCACTCCCTCAGTACAGACCCACGAACAGTGCAGCACACCCTCAGTAGTGACCCTCTGACAGTGCAGCACTCCCTCAGTACTCTCTCTCTGACAGTGCAGCACTCCCTCTGTACAGACCCATTGACAGTGCAGCACTCCCTCAGTACTGACCCGCTGACAGTGCAGCACTCCCTCAGTACTGACCCTCTGATAGAGCAGCACTCCCTCAGTACTGACCCTCTGACAGTGCAGCACTCCCTCAATACAGACCCATTGACAGTGCAGCACTCCCTCAGTACTGACCCTCTGACAGTGCAGCCCTCCCTCAGTACTGACCCTCTGACAGTGCAGTACTCCCTCAGTACTGACCCTCGGACAGTGCAGCAAACCCTCAGTACTGACCCTCAAACTGTGCAGCACTCCCTCAGTATTGACCCTCTGACGGTGCAGCACTCCCTCAGTACTGACCCTCAGACAGTGCAGTACTCCCCCAATACTGACCGTCTAACACTGCAGCACTCGCTCAGTACTGACCTTCTGACAGTGCAGCGCTCCCTCAGTTCTGACCCTCTGACAGTGCAGCACTCCCTCAGTACTGACCCTCTGATAGAGTAGCACTCCCTCAGTACTGTCCCTCTGACAGTGCAGCACTCCCTCAGTACAGACCCACTAACAGTGCAGCACACCCTCAGTAGTGACCCACTGACAGTGCAGCACTCCCTCAGTACTGTCTCTCTGACAGTGCAGCACTCCCTCTGTACAGACCCATTGACAGTGGAGCACTCCCTCAGTACTGACCCGCTGACAGTGCAGCACTCCCTCAGTACTGACCCTCTGATAGAGCAGCACTCCCTCAGTACTGACCCTCTGACAGTGCAGCACTCCCTCAATACAGACCCATTGACAGTGCAGCACTCCCTCAGTACTGATCCTCTGACAGTACAGCCCTCCCTCAGTACTGACCCTCCGACAGTGCAGTACTCCCTCAGTACTGACCCTCGGACAGTGCAGCACACCCTCAGTACTGACCCTCAAACTGTGCAGCACTCCCTCAGTATTGACCCTCTGACGGTGCAGCACTCCCTCAGTACTGACCCTCTGACAGTGCAGCACTCCCTCAGTACTGACCTTCTGACAGGACAGTGCAGCGCTCCCTCAGTTCTGACCCTCTGACAGTGCAGCACTCGCTCAGTACTGTCCTTCTGACAGTGCAGCACTCCCTCAGTACTGGCCCTCTGACAGTGCAGCACTCCCTCAGTACTGACCCTCTGACAGTGCAGCACTCCCTCAGTACTGACTCTCTGACAGTGCAGCACTCCCCCAGTACTGACCCTCTGACAGTGCAGCACTCCCTCAGTACTGACCCTAAGACAGTGCAGCATTCCCTCGGTACTGACCTTCTGATGGTGCAGCACTCCCTCAGTACTGACCCTCTGACAGTGCAGCCCTCCCTCAGCACTGACCCTCTGACAGTGCAGCCCTCCCTCAGTACTGACCCTCTGACAGTGCAGCACTCCCTTAGTAGTGACCCTCTGACAGTGCAGCACTCCCTCAGTACTGACCCTCTGACAGTGCAGCACTCCCTCAGTTCTGACCCTCTGAGAGTGCAGCACTCCCTCAGTACTGACCCTCTGACAGTGCAGCATTCCCTCAGTACTGACCCTCTGATGGTGCAGCACTCCCTCAGTACTGACCCTCTGACAGTGCAGCACTCACTCAGTACTGACACTCTGAAGGTGCAGCACTCCCTCTGTACTGACTCTCTGACAGTGCAGGACTCCCTCAGTACTGACCCTCTGATAGAGTAACACTCCCTCAGTACTGACTCTCTGACAGTGCAGGACTCCCTCAGTACTGACCCTCTGATAGAGTAGCACTCCCTCAGTACTGACCCTCTGACAGTGCAGCACTCCCTCAGTACTGTCCCTCTGACAGTGCAGCACTCCCTCTGTACAGACCCATTGACAGTGCAGCACTCCCTCAGTACTGACCCTAAGACAGTGCAGCATTCCCTCAGGACTGACCTTCTGATGGTGCAGCACTCCCTCAGTACTGACCCTCTGACAGTGCAGCCCTCCCTCAGCACTGACCCTCTGACAGTGCAGCACTCCCTCACTACTGACCCTCTGACAGTGCAGCACTCCCTCAGTACTGACCCTCTGACGGTGCAGCACTCCCTCAGTACTGACGCTCTGACAGTGCAGGACTCCCTCAGTACTGACCCTCTGATAGAGTATCACTCCCTCAGTACTGACTCTCTGACAGTGCAGGGCTCCCTCAGTACTGACCCTCTAATAGAGTAGCACTCCCTCAGTACTGACCCTCAGACAGTGCAGTACTCCCCCAATACTGACCCTCTAACAGTGCAGCACTCGCTCAGTACTGACGTTCTGACAGTGCAGCACTCCCTCAGTACAGACCCTCTAACAGTGCAGCACACCCTCAGTAGTGACCCTCTGACAGTGCAGCTCTCCCTCAGTATTAACCCTCTGACAGTGTAGCAGTCCCTCAGTACTGACCCTCAGACAGTGCAGTACTCCCCCAGTACTGACCCTCTAACAGTGCAGCACTCGCTCAGTCCTGTCCTTCTGACAGTGCAGCACTCCCTCAGTACTGACCCTCTGACAGTGCAGCACTCCCTCATTACTGACCCTCTGACAGTGCAGCAACCCCTCAGTACTGACCCTCTGACAGTGCAGCACACCCTCAGTACTAACCCTCTGACTGTGCAGCACTCCCTCAGTATTGACCCTCTGACGGTGCAGCGCTCCCTCAGTACTGACCCTCAGACAGTGCAGTACTTCCCCAATACTGACCCTCTAATAGTGCAGCACTCGCTCAGTACTGACCTTCTGACAGTGCAGCACTCCCTCAGTACTGACCCTCTGACAGTGCAGCACTCCCTAAGTACTGACCCTCTGACAGTGCAGCACTCCCTCAGTACTGACCCTCTGACAGTTCAGCACTCCCTCAGTACTGACTCTCTGACAGTGCATGACTCCCTCAGTACTGACCCTCTGATAGAGTAGCACTCCCTCAGTACTGACCCACTGACAGTGCAGCACTCCCCCAGTACAGACCGACTGACAGTGCAGCACTATCTCGGTACTGACCTTCTGACAGAGCAGTCCTCCCTCAGTACTGAACCACTGACAGTGCAGCACTCCCTCAGTACTGACCCTCTGACAGTGCAGCACTCCCTCAGTGCTGACCCTCTGACAGTGCAGCACTCCCTCACTACTGACCCTCTGACAGGGCAGCACTCCCTCAGTACTGACCCTCTGATAGAGCAGCACTCCCTCAGTACTGACCCTCTGACAGTGCAGCACTCCCTTAGTAGTGACCCTCTGACAGTGCAGCACTCCCTCAGTACTGACCCTCTGACAGTGTAGCACTCCCTCAGTACTGACCCTCTGACAGTGCAGTACTCCCCCAATACTGATCCTCTAACAGTGCAGCACTCGCTCAGTACTGTCCTTCTGACAGAGGGGCACTGTCGTAAGATTAACACTGAGGGAGCGGCACTGTCGTAAGGTTAACACTGAGGGAGGGGCACTGTCGTTAGCTTAACACTGAGGGAGCTGCACTGTCGTTAGCTTAACACTGAGGGAGCGGCACTGTCGTAAGGTTAACACTGAGGGAGCTGCACTGTCGTAAGGTTAACACTGAGGGAGCTGCACTGTCGTTAGGTTAACACTGAGGGAGCGGCACTGTCGTAAGGTTAACACTGAGGGCGCGGCACTGTCGTTAGGTTAACTCTGAGGGAGCTGCACTGTCGTTAGGTTAACACAGAGGGAGCTGCACTGTCGTAAGGTTAACACTGAGGGAGCTGCACTGTCGTAAGGTTAACACTGAGGGAGCAGCACTGTCGTAAGGTTAACACTGAGGGAGCTGCACTGTCGTAAGGTTAACACTGAGGGAGCTGCACTGTCGTAAGGTTAACACTGAGGGAGGGGCACTGTCGTAAGGTTAACACTGAGGGAGCGGCACTGTCGTAAGGTTAACACTGAGGGAGCTGCACTGTCGTAAGGTTAACACTGAGGGAGATGCACTGTCGTTAGGTTAACACTGAGGGAGCGGCATTGTCGTTAGGTTAACACTGAGGGAGCTGCACTGTCGTAAGGTTAACACCGAGGGAGCGGCACTGTCGTAAGGTTAACACTGAGGGAGCTGCACTGTCGTAAAGTTAACACTGAGGTAGGGGCTCTGTCGTAAGGTTAACACTGAGGGAGCGGCACTGTCGTAAGGTTAACACTGAGGGAGGGGCACTGTCGTGAGGTTAACACTGAGGGAGCGGCACTTTCGTAAGGTTAACACTGCGGGAGCTGCACTGTCGTTAGGTTAACACTGAGGGAGCGGCACTGTCGTAAGGTTAACACTGAGGGAGCGGCACTGTCGTTAGGTTAACACTGAGGGAGCGGCACTGTCGTAAGGTTAAAACTGAGGGAGCAGCACTGTCGTTAGGTTAACACTGAGGGAGCAGCACTGTCGTAAGGTTAACACTGAGGGAGCTGCACTGTCGTCAGGTTAACATTGAGGGAGCGGCACTGTCGTAAGGTTAACACTGAGGGAGCGGCACTGTCGTAAGGTTAAAACTGAGGGAGCAGCACTGTCGTAAGGTTAACACTGAGGGAGCTGCACTGTCGTTAGGTTAACACTGAGGGAGCAGCACTGTCGTAAGGTTAAAACTGAGGGAGCAGCACTGTCGTTAGGTTAACACTGAGGGAGCGGCACTGTCGTAAGGTTAACACTGAGGGAGCAGCACTGTCGTTAGGTTAACACTGAGGGAGCGGCACTGTCGTAAGGTTAAAACTGAGGGAGCAGCACTGTCGTTAGGTTAACACTGAGGGAGCAGCACTGTCGTAAGGTTAAAACTGAGGGAGCGGCACTGTCGTAAGGTTAACACTGAGGGAGCGGCACTGTCGTAAGGTTAAAACTGAGGGAGCAGCACTGTCGTTAGGTTAACACTGAGGGAGCAGCACTGTCGTAAGGTTAAAACTGAGGGAGCAGCACTGTCGTAAGGTTAACACTGAGGGAGCTGCACTGTCGTAAGGTTAACACTGAGGGAGCTGCACTGTCGTTAGGTTAACACTGAGGGAGCGGCACTGTCGTAAGGTTAAAACTGAGGGAGCAGCACTGTCGTTAGGTTAACACTGAGGGAGCGGCACTGTCGTAAGGTTAACACTGAGGGAGCTGCACTGTCGTTAGGTTAACATTGAGGGAGCTGCACTGTCGTTAGGTTAACACTGAGGGAGCAGCACTGTCGTTAGGTTAACACTGAGGGAGGGGCACTGTCGTAAGGTTAACAATGAGGGAGCTGCACTGTCGTTAGGTTAACACTGAGGGAGCAGCACTGTCGTTAGGTTAACGCTGAGGGAGCGGCACTGTCGTTAGGTTAACTCTGAGGGAGCTGCACTGTCGTAAGGTTACCACTGAGGGAGGGGCACTGTCTTTAGGTTAACATTGAGGGAGCTGCACTGTCGTTAGGTTAACACTGAGGGAGCTGCACTGTCGTTAGGTTAACGCTGAGGGAGCGGCACTGTCGTTAGGTTAACTCTGAGGGAGCTGCACTGTCGTAAGGTTAACACTGAGGGAGCGGCACTGTCGTAAGGTTAACATTGAGGGAGCTGCACTGTCGTTAGGTTAACGCTGAGGGAGCGGCACTGTCGTTAGGTTAACACTGAGGGAGCGGCACTGTCGTTAGGTTAACACTGAGGGAGCGGCACTGTCGTTAGGTTAACACTGAGGGAGCTGCACTGTCGTAAGGATAACACTGAGGGAGGGGCACTGTCGTAAGGTTAACACTGAGGGAGCGGCACTATCGTTAGGTTAACACTGAGGGAGCGGCATTGTCGTTAGGTTAACACTGAGGGAGCGGCACTGTCGTAAGGTTAACACTGAGGCAGCAGCACTGTCGTTTGGTTAACACTGAGGGAGCGGCACTGTCGTAAGGTTAACACTGAGGGAGCTGCACTGTCGTTAGGTTAACACTGAGGGAGCGGCACTGTCGTAAGGTTAACACTGAGGGAGCTGCACTGTCGTAAGGTTAACACTGAGGGAGCGGCACTGTCGTAAGGTTAACACTGAGGGAGCTGCACTGTCGTAATGTTAACACTGAGGGAGCAGCACTGTCGTAAGGTTAACACTGAGGGAGCAGCACTGTTGTTAGGTTAACACTGAGGGAGCTGCACTGTCGTTTGGTTAACACTGAGGGAGCGGCACTGTCGTAAGGTTAACACTGAGGGAGCGGCACTGTCGTAAGGTTAACACTGAGGGAGCTGCACTGTCGTTTGGTTAACACTGAGGGAGCTGCACTGTCGTTAGGTTAACACTGAGGGAGCTGCACTGTCGTTTGGTTAACACTGAGGGAGCGGCACTGTCGTAAGGTTAACACTGAGGGAGGGGCACTGTCGTAAGGTTAACACTGAGGGAGCTGCACTGTCGTTAGGTTAACACTGAGGGAGCGGCACTGTCGTCAGGTTAACACTGAGGGAGCTGCACTGTCGTTAGGTTAACACTGAGGGAGCGGCACTGTGGTAAGGTTAACACTGAGGGAGCTGCACTGTCGTTAGGTTAACACTGAGGGAGCGGCACTGTCGTAATGTTAACACTGAGGGAGCAGCACTGTCGTGAGGTTAACACTGAGGGAGCGACACTGTCGTAAGGTTAACACTGAGGGAGGGGCACTGTCGTAAGGTTAACACTGAGGGACCGGCACTGTCGTTAGGTTAACACTGAGGGAGCGGCATTGTCGTTAGGTTAACACTGAGGGAGTGGAACTGTCGAAAGGTTAACACTGAGGGAGCAGCACTGTCGTAAGGTTAACACTGAGGGAGCTGCACTGTCGTAAGGTTAACACTTCGGGAGCGGCACTGTCGTTAGGTTAACACTGAGGGACAGGCAGTGTCGTAAGGTTAACACTGAGGGAGGGGCACTGTCGTTAGGTTAACACTGAGGGACAGGCAGTGTCGTAAGGTTAACACTGAGGGAGCGGCACTGTCGTAAGGTTAACACTGAGGGAGATGCACTGTCGTAAGGTTAACACTGAGGGAGCGGCACTGTCGTAAGGTTAACACTGAGGGAGATGCACTGTCGTAAGGTTAACACCGAGGGAGCGGCACTGTGGTAAGGTTAACACTGAGATGGGGCACTGTCGGAAGGTTAACACTGAGGGAGGGGCACTGTCGTTAGGTTAACACTGAGGGAGCAGCACTGTCGTTAGGTTAACACTGAGGGAGCAGCAGTGTCGTTAGGTTAACACTGAGGGAGCAGCACTGTCGTTAGGTTAACACTGAGGGAGCGGCACTGTCGTTAGGTTAACACTGAGGGAGCAGCACTGTCGTAAGGTTAACACTGAGGGAGCGGCACTGTCGTTAGGTTAACACTGAGGGAGCGGCACTGTCGTTAGGTTAACACTGAGGGAGCTGCACTGTCGTAAGGTTAACACTGAGGGAGCGGCACTGTCGTTAGGTTAACACTGAGGGAGCAGCACTGTCGTTAGGTTAACACTGAGGGAGCGGCACTGTCGTTAGGTTAACACTGAGGGAGCGGCACTGTCGTAAGGTTAACACTGAGGTAGGGGCTCTGTCGTAAGGTTAACACTGAGGGAGCGGCACTGTCGTAAGGTTAACACTGAGGGAGGGGCACTGTCGTGAGGTTAACACTGAGGGAGCGGCACTTTCGTAAGGTTAACACTGCGGGAGCTGCACTGTCGTTAGGTTAACACTGAGGGAGCGGCACTGTCGTAAGGTTAACACTGAGGGAGCGGCACTGTCGTTAGGTTAACACTGAGGGAGCGGCACTGTCGTAAGGTTAAAACTGAGGGAGCAGCACTGTCGTTAGGTTAACACTGAGGGAGCAGCACTGTCGTAAGGTTAACACTGAGGGAGCTGCACTGTCGTCAGGTTAACATTGAGGGAGCGGCACTGTCGTAAGGTTAACACTGAGGGAGCGGCACTGTCGTAAGGTTAACACTGAGGGAGCAGCACTGTCGTAAGGTTAACACTGAGGGAGCTGCACTGTCGTTAGGTTAACACTGAGGGAGCAGCACTGTCGTAAGGTTAAAACTGAGGGAGCAGCACTGTCGTTAGGTTAACACTGAGGGAGCGGCACTGTCGTAAGGTTAACACTGAGGGAGCAGCACTGTCGTTAGGTTAACACTGAGGGAGCAGCACTGTCGTTAGGTTAACACTGAGGGAGCAGCACTGTCGTAAGGTTAAAACTGAGGGAGCGGCACTGTCGTAAGGTTAACACTGAGGGAGCGGCACTGTCGTAAGGTTAAAACTGAGGGAGCAGCACTGTCGTTAGGTTAACACTGAGGGAGCAGCACTGTCGTAAGGTTAAAACTGAGGGAGCAGCACTGTCGTAAGGTTAACACTGAGGGAGCTGCACTGTCGTAAGGTTAACACTGAGGGAGCTGCACTGTCGTTAGGTTAACACTGAGGGAGCGGCACTGTCGTAAGGTTAAAACTGAGGGAGCAGCACTGTCGTTAGGTTAACACTGAGGGAGCGGCACTGTCGTAAGGTTAACACTGAGGGAGCTGCACTGTCGTTAGGTTAACATTGAGGGAGCTGCACTGTCGTTAGGTTAACACTGAGGGAGCAGCACTGTCGTTAGGTTAACACTGAGGGAGGGGCACTGTCGTAAGGTTAACAATGAGGGAGCTGCACTGTCGTTAGGTTAACACTGAGGGAGCAGCACTGTCGTTAGGTTAACGCTGAGGGAGCGGCACTGTCGTTAGGTTAACTCTGAGGGAGCTGCACTGTCGTAAGGTTACCACTGAGGGAGGGGCACTGTCTTTAGGTTAACATTGAGGGAGCTGCACTGTCGTTAGGTTAACACTGAGGGAGCTGCACTGTCGTTAGGTTAACGCTGAGGGAGCGGCACTGTCGTTAGGTTAACTCTGAGGGAGCTGCACTGTCGTAAGGTTAACACTGAGGGAGCGGCACTGTCGTAAGGTTAACATTGAGGGAGCTGCACTGTCGTTAGGTTAACGCTGAGGGAGCGGCACTGTCGTTAGGTTAACACTGAGGGAGCGGCACTGTCGTTAGGTTAACACTGAGGGAGCGGCACTGTCGTTAGGTTAACACTGAGGGAGCTGCACTGTCGTAAGGTTAACACTGAGGGAGGGGCACTGTCGTAAGGTTAACACTGAGGGAGCTGCACTGTCGTAAGGTTAACACTGAGGGAGGGGCACTGTCGTTAGGTTAACACTGAGGGAGCTGCACTGTCGTAAGGTTAACACTGAGGGAGCGGCACTGTCGTAAGGTTAACACTGAGGGAGGGGCACTGTCGTAAGGTTAACACTGAGGGAGCTGCACTGTCGTAAGGTTAACACTGAGGGAGCGGCACTGTCGTAAGGATAACACTGAGGGAGGGGCACTGTCGTAAGGTTAACACTGAGGGAGGGGCACTGTCGTAAGGTTAACACTGAGGGAGCGGCACTGTCGTAAGGATAACACTGAGGGAGGGGCACTGTCGTAAGGTTAACACTGAGGGAGCGGCACTATCGTTAGGTTAACACTGAGGGAGCGGCATTGTCGTTAGGTTAACACTGAGGGAGCGGCACTGTCGTAAGGTTAACACTGAGGCAGCAGCACTGTCGTTTGGTTAACACTGAGGGAGCGGCACTGTCGTAAGGTTAACACTGAGGGAGCTGCACTGTCGTTAGGTTAACACTGAGGGAGCGGCACTGTCGTAAGGTTAACACTGAGGGAGCTGCACTGTCGTAAGGTTAACACTGAGGGAGCGGCACTGTCGTAAGGTTAACACTGAGGGAGCTGCACTGTCGTAATGTTAACACTGAGGGAGCAGCACTGTCGTAAGGTTAACACTGAGGGAGCAGCACTGTTGTTAGGTTAACACTGAGGGAGCTGCACTGTCGTTTGGTTAACACTGAGGGAGCGGCACTGTCGTAAGGTTAACACTGAGGGAGCGGCACTGTCGTAAGGTTAACACTGAGGGAGCTGCACTGTCGTTTGGTTAACACTGAGGGAGCTGCACTGTCGTTAGGTTAACACTGAGGGAGCTGCACTGTCGTTTGGTTAACACTGAGGGAGCGGCACTGTCGTAAGGTTAACACTGAGGGAGGGGCACTGTCGTAAGGTTAACACTGAGGGAGCTGCACTGTCGTTAGGTTAACACTGAGGGAGCGGCACTGTCGTCAGGTTAACACTGAGGGAGCTGCACTGTCGTTAGGTTAACACTGAGGGAGCGGCACTGTGGTAAGGTTAACACTGAGGGAGCTGCACTGTCGTTAGGTTAACACTGAGGGAGCGGCACTGTCGTAATGTTAACACTGAGGGAGCAGCACTGTCGTGAGGTTAACACTGAGGGAGCGACACTGTCGTAAGGTTAACACTGAGGGAGGGGCACTGTCGTAAGGTTAACACTGAGGGACCGGCACTGTCGTTAGGTTAACACTGAGGGAGCGGCATTGTCGTTAGGTTAACACTGAGGGAGTGGAACTGTCGAAAGGTTAACACTGAGGGAGCAGCACTGTCGTAAGGTTAACACTGAGGGAGCTGCACTGTCGTAAGGTTAACACTTCGGGAGCGGCACTGTCGTTAGGTTAACACTGAGGGACAGGCAGTGTCGTAAGGTTAACACTGAGGGAGGGGCACTGTCGTTAGGTTAACACTGAGGGACAGGCAGTGTCGTAAGGTTAACACTGAGGGAGCGGCACTGTCGTAAGGTTAACACTGAGGGAGATGCACTGTCGTAAGGTTAACACTGAGGGAGCGGCACTGTCGTAAGGTTAACACTGAGGGAGATGCACTGTCGTAAGGTTAACACCGAGGGAGCGGCACTGTGGTAAGGTTAACACTGAGATGGGGCACTGTCGGAAGGTTAACACTGAGGGAGGGGCACTGTCGTTAGGTTAACACTGAGGGAGCAGCACTGTCGTTAGGTTAACACTGAGGGAGCAGCAGTGTCGTTAGGTTAACACTGAGGGAGCAGCACTGTCGTTAGGTTAACACTGAGGGAGCGGCACTGTCGTTAGGTTAACACTGAGGGAGCAGCACTGTCGTAAGGTTAACACTGAGGGAGCGGCACTGTCGTTAGGTTAACACTGAGGGAGCGGCACTGTCGTTAGGTTAACACTGAGGGAGCTGCACTGTCGTAAGGTTAACACTGAGGGAGCGGCACTGTCGTTAGGTTAACACTGAGGGAGCAGCACTGTCGTTAGGTTAACACTGAGGGAGCGGCACTGTCGTTAGGTTAACACTGAGGGAGCGGCACTGTCGTAAGGTTAACACTGAGGTAGGGGCTCTGTCGTAAGGTTAACACTGAGGGAGCGGCACTGTCGTAAGGTTAACACTGAGGGAGGGGCACTGTCGTGAGGTTAACACTGAGGGAGCGGCACTTTCGTAAGGTTAACACTGCGGGAGCTGCACTGTCGTTAGGTTAACACTGAGGGAGCGGCACTGTCGTAAGGTTAACACTGAGGGAGCGGCACTGTCGTTAGGTTAACACTGAGGGAGCGGCACTGTCGTAAGGTTAAAACTGAGGGAGCAGCACTGTCGTTAGGTTAACACTGAGGGAGCAGCACTGTCGTAAGGTTAACACTGAGGGAGCTGCACTGTCGTCAGGTTAACATTGAGGGAGCGGCACTGTCGTAAGGTTAACACTGAGGGAGCGGCACTGTCGTAAGGTTAACACTGAGGGAGCAGCACTGTCGTAAGGTTAACACTGAGGGAGCTGCACTGTCGTTAGGTTAACACTGAGGGAGCAGCACTGTCGTAAGGTTAAAACTGAGGGAGCAGCACTGTCGTTAGGTTAACACTGAGGGAGCGGCACTGTCGTAAGGTTAACACTGAGGGAGCAGCACTGTCGTTAGGTTAACACTGAGGGAGCGGCACTGTCGTAAGGTTAAAACTGAGGGAGCAGCACTGTCGTTAGGTTAACACTGAGGGAGCAGCACTGTCGTAAGGTTAAAACTGAGGGAGCGGCACTGTCGTAAGGTTAACACTGAGGGAGCGGCACTGTCGTAAGGTTAAAACTGAGGGAGCAGCACTGTCGTTAGGTTAACACTGAGGGAGCAGCACTGTCGTAAGGTTAAAACTGAGGGAGCAGCACTGTCGTAAGGTTAACACTGAGGGAGCTGCACTGTCGTAAGGTTAACACTGAGGGAGCTGCACTGTCGTTAGGTTAACACTGAGGGAGCGGCACTGTCGTAAGGTTAAAACTGAGGGAGCAGCACTGTCGTTAGGTTAACACTGAGGGAGCGGCACTGTCGTAAGGTTAACACTGAGGGAGCTGCACTGTCGTTAGGTTAACATTGAGGGAGCTGCACTGTCGTTAGGTTAACACTGAGGGAGCAGCACTGTCGTTAGGTTAACACTGAGGGAGGGGCACTGTCGTAAGGTTAACAATGAGGGAGCTGCACTGTCGTTAGGTTAACACTGAGGGAGCAGCACTGTCGTTAGGTTAACGCTGAGGGAGCGGCACTGTCGTTAGGTTAACTCTGAGGGAGCTGCACTGTCGTAAGGTTACCACTGAGGGAGGGGCACTGTCTTTAGGTTAACATTGAGGGAGCTGGACTGTCGTAGGTTAACACTGAGGGAGCGGCACTGTCGTTAGGTTAACTCTGAGGGAGCTGCACTGTCGTAAGGTTAACACTGAGGGAGCGGCACTGTCGTAAGGTTAACATTGAGGGAGCTGCACTGTCGTTAGGTTAACGCTGAGGGAGCGGCACTGTCGTTAGGTTAACACTGAGGGAGCGGCACTGTCGTTAGGTTAACACTGAGGGAGCGGCACTGTCGTTAGGTTAACACTGAGGGAGCTGCACTGTCGTAAGGTTAACACTGAGGGAGGGGCACTGTCGTAAGGTTAACACTGAGGGAGCTGCACTGTCGTAAGGTTAACACTGAGGGAGGGGCACTGTCGTTAGGTTAACACTGAGGGAGCTGCACTGTCGTAAGGTTAACACTGAGGGAGCGGCACTGTCGTAAGGTTAACACTGAGGGAGGGGCACTGTCGTAAGGTTAACACTGAGGGAGCTGCACTGTCGTAAGGTTAACACTGAGGGAGCGGCACTGTCGTAAGGATAACACTGAGGGAGGGGCACTGTCGTAAGGTTAACACTGAGGGAGGGGCACTGTCGTAAGGTTAACACTGAGGGAGCGGCACTGTCGTAAGGATAACACTGAGGGAGGGGCACTGTCGTAAGGTTAACACTGAGGGAGCGGCACTATCGTTAGGTTAACACTGAGGGAGCGGCATTGTCGTTAGGTTAACACTGAGGGAGCGGCACTGTCGTAAGGTTAACACTGAGGCAGCAGCACTGTCGTTTGGTTAACACTGAGGGATCGGCACTGTCGTAAGGTTAACACTGAGGGAGCTGCACTGTCGTTAGGTTAACACTGAGGGAGCGGCACTGTCGTAAGGTTAACACTGAGGGAGCTGCACTGTCGTAAGGTTAACACTGAGGGAGCGGCACTGTCGTAAGGTTAACACTGAGGGAGCTGCACTGTCGTAATGTTAACACTGAGGGAGCAGCACTGTTGTAAGGTTAACACTGAGGGAGCAGCACTGTTGTTAGGTTAACACTGAGGGAGCTGCACTGTCGTTTGGTTAACACTGAGGGAGCGGCACTGTCGTAAGGTTAACACTGAGGGAGCGGCACTGTCGTAAGGTTAACACTGAGGGAGCTGCACTGTCGTTTGGTTAACACTGAGGGAGCTGCACTGTCGTTAGGTTAACACTGAGGGAGCTGCACTGTCGTTTGGTTAACACTGAGGGAGCGGCACTGTCGTAAGGTTAACACTGAGGGAGGGGCACTGTCGTAAGGTTAACACTGAGGGAGCTGCACTGTCGTTAGGTTAACACTGAGGGAGCGGCACTGTCGTCAGGTTAACACTGAGGGAGCTGCACTGTCGTTAGGTTAACACTGAGGGAGCGGCACTGTCGTAAGGTTAACACTGAGGGACCGGCACTGTCGTTAGGTTAACACTGAGGGAGCGGCATTGTCGTTAGGTTAACACTGAGGGAGCAGCACTGTGGTAAGGTTAACACTGAGGGAGCTGCACTGTCGTTAGGTTAACACTGAGGGAGCGGCACTGTCGTAATGTTAACACTGAGGGAGCAGCACTGTCGTAAGGTTAACACTGAGGGAGCGACACTGTCGTAAGGTTAACACTGAGGGAGGGGCACTGTCGTAAGGTTAACACTGAGGGACCGGCACTGTCGTTAGGTTAACACTGAGGGAGCGGCATTGTCGTTAGGTTAACACTGAGGGAGTGGAACTGTCGAAAGGTTAACACTGAGGGAGCAGCACTGTCGTAAGGTTAACACTGAGGGAGCTGCACTGTCGTAAGGTTAACACTTCGGGAGCGGCACTGTCGTTAGGTTAACACTGAGGGACAGGCAGTGTCGTAAGGTTAACACTGAGGGAGGGGCACTGTCGTTAGGTTAACACTGAGGGACAGGCAGTGTCGTAAGGTTAACACTGAGGGAGCGGCACTGTCGTAAGGTTAACACTGAGGGAGATGCACTGTCGTAAGGTTAACACTGAGGGAGCGGCACTGTCGTAAGGTTAACACTGAGGGAGATGCACTGTCGTAAGGTTAACACCGAGGGAGCGGCACTGTGGTAAGGTTAACACTGAGATGGGGCACTGTCGGAAGGTTAACACTGAGGGAGGGGCACTGTCGTTAGGTTAACACTGAGGGAGCAGCACTGTCGTTAGGTTAACACTGAGGGAGCAGCAGTGTCGTTAGGTTAACACTGAGGGAGCAGCACTGTCGTTAGGTTAACACTGAGGGAGCGGCACTGTCGTTAGGTTAACACTGAGGGAGCAGCACTGTCGTAAGGTTAACACTGAGGGAGCGGCACTGTCGTTAGGTTAACACTGAGGGAGCGGCACTGTCGTTAGGTTAACACTGAGGGAGCTGCACTGTCGTAAGGTTAACACTGAGGGAGCGGCACTGTCGTTAGGTTAACACTGAGGGAGCAGCACTGTCGTTAGGTTAACACTGAGGGAGCGGCACTGTCGTTAGGTTAACACTGAGGGAGCGGCACTGTCGTAAGGTTAACACTGAGGTAGGGGCTCTGTCGTAAGGTTAACACTGAGGGAGCGGCACTGTCGTAAGGTTAACACTGAGGGAGGGGCACTGTCGTGAGGTTAACACTGAGGGAGCGGCACTTTCGTAAGGTTAACACTGCGGGAGCTGCACTGTCGTTAGGTTAACACTGAGGGAGCGGCACTGTCGTAAGGTTAACACTGAGGGAGCGGCACTGTCGTTAGGTTAACACTGAGGGAGCGGCACTGTCGTAAGGTTAAAACTGAGGGAGCAGCACTGTCGTTAGGTTAACACTGAGGGAGCAGCACTGTCGTAAGGTTAACACTGAGGGAGCTGCACTGTCGTCAGGTTAACATTGAGGGAGCGGCACTGTCGTAAGGTTAACACTGAGGGAGCGGCACTGTCGTAAGGTTAACACTGAGGGAGCAGCACTGTCGTAAGGTTAACACTGAGGGAGCTGCACTGTCGTTAGGTTAACACTGAGGGAGCAGCACTGTCGTAAGGTTAAAACTGAGGGAGCAGCACTGTCGTTAGGTTAACACTGAGGGAGCGGCACTGTCGTAAGGTTAACACTGAGGGAGCAGCACTGTCGTTAGGTTAACACTGAGGGAGCGGCACTGTCGTAAGGTTAAAACTGAGGGAGCAGCACTGTCGTTAGGTTAACACTGAGGGAGCAGCACTGTCGTAAGGTTAAAACTGAGGGAGCGGCACTGTCGTAAGGTTAACACTGAGGGAGCGGCACTGTCGTAAGGTTAAAACTGAGGGAGCAGCACTGTCGTTAGGTTAACACTGAGGGAGCAGCACTGTCGTAAGGTTAAAACTGAGGGAGCAGCACTGTCGTAAGGTTAACACTGAGGGAGCTGCACTGTCGTAAGGTTAACACTGAGGGAGCTGCACTGTCGTTAGGTTAACACTGAGGGAGCGGCACTGTCGTAAGGTTAAAACTGAGGGAGCAGCACTGTCGTTAGGTTAACACTGAGGGAGCGGCACTGTCGTAAGGTTAACACTGAGGGAGCTGCACTGTCGTTAGGTTAACATTGAGGGAGCTGCACTGTCGTTAGGTTAACACTGAGGGAGCAGCACTGTCGTTAGGTTAACACTGAGGGAGGGGCACTGTCGTAAGGTTAACAATGAGGGAGCTGCACTGTCGTTAGGTTAACACTGAGGGAGCAGCACTGTCGTTAGGTTAACGCTGAGGGAGCGGCACTGTCGTTAGGTTAACTCTGAGGGAGCTGCACTGTCGTAAGGTTACCACTGAGGGAGGGGCACTGTCTTTAGGTTAACATTGAGGGAGCTGGACTGTCGTAGGTTAACACTGAGGGAGCGGCACTGTCGTTAGGTTAACTCTGAGGGAGCTGCACTGTCGTAAGGTTAACACTGAGGGAGCGGCACTGTCGTAAGGTTAACATTGAGGGAGCTGCACTGTCGTTAGGTTAACGCTGAGGGAGCGGCACTGTCGTTAGGTTAACACTGAGGGAGCGGCACTGTCGTTAGGTTAACACTGAGGGAGCGGCACTGTCGTTAGGTTAACACTGAGGGAGCTGCACTGTCGTAAGGTTAACACTGAGGGAGGGGCACTGTCGTAAGGTTAACACTGAGGGAGCTGCACTGTCGTAAGGTTAACACTGAGGGAGGGGCACTGTCGTTAGGTTAACACTGAGGGAGCTGCACTGTCGTAAGGTTAACACTGAGGGAGCGGCACTGTCGTAAGGTTAACACTGAGGGAGGGGCACTGTCGTAAGGTTAACACTGAGGGAGCTGCACTGTCGTAAGGTTAACACTGAGGGAGCGGCACTGTCGTAAGGATAACACTGAGGGAGGGGCACTGTCGTAAGGTTAACACTGAGGGAGGGGCACTGTCGTAAGGTTAACACTGAGGGAGCGGCACTGTCGTAAGGATAACACTGAGGGAGGGGCACTGTCGTAAGGTTAACACTGAGGGAGCGGCACTATCGTTAGGTTAACACTGAGGGAGCGGCATTGTCGTTAGGTTAACACTGAGGGAGCGGCACTGTCGTAAGGTTAACACTGAGGCAGCAGCACTGTCGTTTGGTTAACACTGAGGGATCGGCACTGTCGTAAGGTTAACACTGAGGGAGCTGCACTGTCGTTAGGTTAACACTGAGGGAGCGGCACTGTCGTAAGGTTAACACTGAGGGAGCTGCACTGTCGTAAGGTTAACACTGAGGGAGCGGCACTGTCGTAAGGTTAACACTGAGGGAGCTGCACTGTCGTAATGTTAACACTGAGGGAGCAGCACTGTTGTAAGGTTAACACTGAGGGAGCAGCACTGTTGTTAGGTTAACACTGAGGGAGCAGCACTGTGGTAAGGTTAACACTGAGGGAGCTGCACTGTCGTTAGGTTAACACTGAGGGAGCGGCACTGTCGTAATGTTAACACTGAGGGAGCAGCACTGTCGTAAGGTTAACACTGAGGGAGCGACACTGTCGTAAGGTTAACACTGAGGGAGGGGCACTGTCGTAAGGTTAACACTGAGGGACCGGCACTGTCGTTAGGTTAACACTGAGGGAGCGGCATTGTCGTTAGGTTAACACTGAGGGAGTGGAACTGTCGAAAGGTTAACACTGAGGGAGCAGCACTGTCGTAAGGTTAACACTGAGGGAGCTGCACTGTCGTAAGGTTAACACTTCGGGAGCGGCACTGTCGTTAGGTTAACACTGAGGGACAGGCAGTGTCGTAAGGTTAACACTGAGGGAGGGGCACTGTCGTTAGGTTAACACTGAGGGACAGGCAGTGTCGTAAGGTTAACACTGAGGGAGCGGCACTGTCGTAAGGTTAACACTGAGGGAGATGCACTGTCGTAAGGTTAACACTGAGGGAGCGGCACTGTCGTAAGGTTAACACTGAGGGAGATGCACTGTCGTAAGGTTAACACCGAGGGAGCGGCACTGTGGTAAGGTTAACACTGAGATGGGGCACTGTCGGAAGGTTAACACTGAGGGAGGGGCACTGTCGTTAGGTTAACACTGAGGGAGCAGCACTGTCGTTAGGTTAACACTGAGGGAGCAGCAGTGTCGTTAGGTTAACACTGAGGGAGCAGCACTGTCGTTAGGTTAACACTGAGGGAGCGGCACTGTCGTTAGGTTAACACTGAGGGAGCAGCACTGTCGTAAGGTTAACACTGAGGGAGCGGCACTGTCGTTAGGTTAACACTGAGGGAGCGGCACTGTCGTTAGGTTAACACTGAGGGAGCTGCACTGTCGTAAGGTTAACACTGAGGGAGCGGCACTGTCGTTAGGTTAACACTGAGGGAGCAGCACTGTCGTTAGGTTAACACTGAGGGAGCGGCACTGTCGTTAGGTTAACACTGAGGGAGCGGCACTGTCGTAAGGTTAACACTGAGGGAGCAGCACTGTCGTAAGGTTAACACTGAGGGAGCTGCACTGTCGTAAGGTTAACACTGAGGGAGCTGCACTGTCGTAAGGGAGCGGCACTGTCGTTAGGTTAACACTGAGGGAGCGGCACTGTCGTTAGGTTAACATTGAGGGAGCTGCACTGTCGTTAGGTTAACACTGAGGGAGCGGCACTGTCGTAAGGTTAACACTGAGGGAGCAGCACTGTCGTAAGGTTAACACTGAGGGAGCTGCACTGTCGTTAGGTTAACACTGAGGGAGCGGAACTGTCGTAAGGTTAACACTGAGGGA
Source organism: Scyliorhinus torazame (assembly GCF_047496885.1). NCBI lineage: Eukaryota > Metazoa > Chordata > Chondrichthyes > Carcharhiniformes > Scyliorhinidae > Scyliorhinus > Scyliorhinus torazame. The sequence continues at coordinate 39,605,750 of NC_092710.1, read as the reverse complement.
GCAGCACTGTCGTAAGGCTAACACTGAGGGGATAGCACTGTCGTAAGGTTAACACTGAGGGAGCTGCACTGTCGTAAGTTTAACACTGAGGGAGCGGCACTGTCGTTAGGTTAACATTGAGGGAGCGGCACTGTCGTAAGGTTAACACTGAGGGAGCGGCACTGTCGTAAGGTTAACACTGAGGGAGCTGCACTGTCGTAAGGTTAACACTGAGGGAGAGGCACTGTCGTAAGGTTAACACTGAGGGAGCTGCACTGTCGTTAGGTTAACACTGAGGGAGCGGCACTGTCGTAAGGTTAACACTGAGGGAGCGGCACTGTCGTAAGGTTAACACTGAGGGAGCTGCACTGTCGTTCGGTTAACACTGAGGGAGCGGCACTGTCGTTAGGTTAACACTGAGCGAGCGGCACTGTCGTAAGGTTAACACTGAGGGAGCGGCACTGTCGTTAGGTTAACACTGAGGGAGCGGCACTGTCGTTAGATTAACACTGAGGGAGCGGCACTGTCGTAAGGTTAACTCTGAGGGAGCGGCACTGTCGTAAGGTTAACACTGAGGGAGCAGCACTGTCGTAAGGTTAACACTGAGGGGTTAGCACTGTCATAAGGTTAACACTGAGGGGATAGCACTGTCGTAAGGTTAACACTGAGGGAGCTGCACTGTCGTAAGTTTAACACTGAGGGAGCGGCACAGTCGTAAGGTTAACACTGAGGGAGCGGCACTGTCGTAAGGTTAACACTGAGGGAGGGGCACTGTCGTAAGGTTAACACTGAGGGAGCGGCACTGTCGTAAGGTTAACACTGAGGGAGCGGCACTGTGGTAAGGTTAACACTGAGGGAGCTGCACTGTCGTAAGGTTAACACTGAGGGAGCGGCACTGTCGTAAGGTTAACACTGAGGGAGCGGCACTGTCGTAAGGTTAACACTGAGGGAGGGGCACTGTCGTAAGGTTAACACTGAGGGAGCGGCACTGTCGTTAGGTTAACACTGAGAGAGCGGAACTGTCGAAAGGTTAACACTGAGGGAGCTGCACTGTCGTAAGGTTAACACTGAGGGAGATGCACTGTCGTAAGGTTAACACTGAGGGAGGGGCACTGTCGTAAGGTTAACACTGAGGGAGCTGCACTGTCGTAAGGTTAACACTGAGGGAGATGCACTGTCGTCAGGTTAACACTGAGGGAGCGGAACTGTCGAAAGGTTAACACTGAGGGAGCTGCACTGTCGTAAGGTTAACACTGAGGGAGATGCACTGTCGTCAGGTTAACACTGAGGGAGCGGCACTGTCGTTAGGTTAACACTGAGGGAGCGGCATTGTCGTTAGGTTAACACTGAGGGAGCGGCACTGTCGTTAGGTTAACACTGAGGGAGCGGCACTGTCGTAAGGTTAACACTGAGGGAGATGCACTGTCGTTAGGTTAACACTGAGGGAGCTGCACTGTCGTAAGGTTAACACTGAGGGAGCAGCACTGTCGTAAGTTTAACACTGAGGGAGATGCACTGTCGTTAGGTTAACACTGAGGGAGCGGCACTGTCGTAAGGTTAACACTGAGGGAGCTGCACTGTCGTAAGGTTAACACTGAGGGAGCAGCACTGTCGTTAGGTTAACACTGAGGGAGCAGCACTGTCGTAAGGTTAACACTGAGGGAGCGACACTGTCGTAAGGTTAACACTGAGTGAGCGGCACTGTCGTAAGGTTAACACTGAGGGAGCGGCACAGTCGAAAGGTTAACACTGAGGGAGCGGCACTGTCGTAAGGTTAACACTGAGGGAGCAGCACTGTCGTAAGGTTAACACTGAGGGAGCAGCACTGTCGTAAGGTTAACACTGAGGGAGCTGCACTGTCGTAAGGTTAACACTGAGGGAACGGCACTGTCGTAAGGTTAACACTGAGGGAGGGGCACTGTCGTAAGGTTAACACTGAGGGAGCGGCACTGTCGTTAGGTTAACACTGAGGGAGCGGCACTGTCGTTAGGTTAACACCGAGGGAGGGGCACTGTCGTTAGGTTAACACCGATGGAGCTGCACTGTCGAAAGGTTAACACTGAGGGAGCGGCACTGTCGTAAGGTTAACACTGAGGGAGATGTACTGTCGTAAGGTTAACACTGAGGGAGCGGCACTGTCGTAAGGTTAACACTGAGGGAGGGGCACTGTCGTTAGGTTAACACTGAGGGAGCGGCACTGTCGTAAGGTTAACACTGAGGGAGCAGCACTGTCGTAAGGTTAACACCGAGGGAGCGGCACTGTGGTAAGGTTAACACTGAGGGAGGGGCACTGTCGGAAGGTTAACACTGAGGGAGGGGCACTGTCGGAATGTTAACACTGAGGGAGGGGCACTGTCGTAAGGTTAACACTGAGGGAGCTGCACTGTCGTAAGGTTAACACTGAGGGAGCAGCACTGTCGTTAGGTTAACACTGAGGGAGCTGCACTGTCGTAAGGTTAACACTGAGGGAGCGGCACTGTCGTTAGGTTAACACTGAGGGAGCTGCACTTTCGTTAGGTTATCACTGAGGGAGCGGCACTGTCGTAAGGTTATCACTGAGGGAGCGGCACTGTCGTAAGGTTAACACTGAGGGAGCAGCACTGTCGTAAGGATAACACTGAGGGAACGGCACTGTCGTAAGGTTACCACTGAGGGAGCTGCGCTGTCGTTAGGTTAACACTGAGGGAGTGGCACTGTCGTAAGGTTAACACTGAGGGAGCGGCACTGTCGCAAGGTTAACACTGAGGGAGCGGCACTGTCGTAAGGTTAACACTGAGGGAGCAGCACTTTCGTAAGGTTAACACTGAGGGAGCTGCACTGTCGTTTGGTTAACACTGAGGGAGCTGCACTGTCGTAAGGTTAACACTGAGGGAGCGGCACTGTCGTTAGGTTAACACTGAGGGAGCGGCACTGTCGTAAGGTTAACACCGAGGGAGCTGCACTGTCGTTAGGTTAACCCTGAGAGAGCGGAACTGTCGTAAGGTTAACACTGAGGGTGCGGCACTGTCGTTAGGTTAACACTGAGGGAGCGGCACTGTCGTAAGGTTAACACTGAGGGAGCGGCACTGTCGTAAGGTTAACACTGAGGGAGCGGCACTGTCGTAAGGTTAACACTGAGGGAGGGGCACTGTCGTAAGGTTAACACTGAGGGAGCGGCACTGTCGTAAGGTTAACACTGAGGGAGCTGCACTGTCGTAAGGTTAACACTGAGGGAGCGGCACTGTCGTAAGGTTAACACAGAGAGGGGCACTGTCGTAAGGTTAACACTGAGAGAGGGGCACTGTCGTAAGGTTAACACTGAGGGAGCAGCGCTGTCGTTAGGTTAACACTGAGGGAGGGGCACTGTCGTTAGGTTAACACTGAGGGAGCGGCACTGTCGTTAGGTTAACACTGAGGGAGCGGCACTGTCGTAAGGTTAACACTGAGGGAGCGGCACTGTCGTAAGGTTAACACTGAGGGATCTGCACTGTCGTAAGGTTAACACTGAGGGAGCTGCACTGTCGTTCGGTTAACACTGAGGGAGCTGCACTGTCGTTAGTTTAACAATGAGGGAGCGGCACTGTCGTAAGGTTAACACTGAGGGAGCTGCACTGTCGTAAGTTTAACACTGAGGGAGCTGCACTGTCGTTAGGTTAACACTGAGGGAGCGGCACTGTCTTAAGGTTAACACTGAGGGAGGGGCACTGTCGTAAGGTTAACACTGAGGGAGGGGCACTGTCGTAAGGTTAACTCTGAGGGAGCTGCACTGTCGTTAGGTTAACACTGAGGGCTCTGCACTGTACTTAGGTTAACATTGAGGGAGCGGCACTGTCGTAAGGTTAACACTGAGGGAGCTGCACTGTCGTTAGGTTAACACTGAGGGAGCTGCACTGTCGTTAGGTTCACACTGAGGGAGCGGCACTGTCGTAAGGTTAATACTGAGGGAGCGACACTGTCGTAAGGTTAACACTGAGGGAGCGGCACTGTCGTAAGGTTAACACTGAGGGAGCGGCACTGTCGTAAGGTTAACACTGAGGGAGCGGCACTGTCGTAAGGTTAACACTGAGGGAGCTGCATTGTCGTTCGGTTAACACTGAGGGAGCGGCACTGTCGTAAGGTTAACACTGAGGGAGCGGCACTGTCGTAAGGTTAACACTGAGGGAGCAGCACTGTCGTAAGGTTAACACTGAGGGAGCTGCACTGTCGTAAGTTTAACACTGAGGGAGCGGTACTGTCGTAAGGTTAACACTGAGGGATCGGCACTGTCGTAAGGTTAACACTGAGGGAGGGGCACTGTCGTTAGGTTAACACTGAGGGAGCGGCACTGTCGTAAGGTTAACACTGAGGGAGCGGCACTGTCGATAGGTTAACACTGAGGGAGCGGCACTGTCGTAAGGTTAACACTGAGGGAGCTGCTCTGTCGTTCGGTTAACACTGAGGGAGCTGCACTGTCGTAAGGTTAACACTGAGGGAGCGGCACTGTGGTAAGGTTAACACTGAGGGAGCTGCACTGTCGTAAGTTTAACACTGAGGGAGGGGAACTGTCGTAAGGTTAACACTGAGGGAGGGGCACTGTCGTAAGGTTAACACTGAGGGAGGGGCACTGTCGTAAGGTTAACACTGAGGGAGCGGCACTGTCGTAAGGTTAACACTGAGGGAGCGGCACTGTCGTAAGGTTAACACTGAGGGAGCGGCACTGTGGTAAGGTTAACACTGAGGGAGCTGCACTGTCGTAAGGTTAACACTGAGGGAGCTGCACTGTCGTTAGGTTAACACTGAGGGAGCTGCACTTTCGTTAGGTTAACGCTGAGGGAGCTGCACTGTCGTAAGGTTAACACTGAGGGAGCGGCACTGTCGTTACCTTAACACTGAGGGAGTGGCACTGTCGTAAGGTTAACACTGAGGGAGCTGCACTGTCGTAAGGTTAACACTGAGGGAGCGGCACTGTCGTTAGGTTAACACTGAGGGAGCGGCACTGTCGGAAGTTTAACACTGAGGGAGCAGCACTGTCGTAAGGTTAACACCGAGGGAGCGGCACTGTGGTAAGGTTAACACTGAGGGAGGGGCACTGTCGTAAAGTTAACACTGAGGGAGCTGCACTGTCGTTCGGTTAACTCTGAGGGAGCGGCACTGTCGTAAGGTTAACACTGAGGGAGCGGCATTGTCGTTAGGTTAACACTGAGGGAGCGGCACTGTCGTAAGGTTAACACTGAGGGAGCTGCACTGTCGTAAGGCTAACACTGAGGGAGCTGCACTGTCGTAAGGTTAACACTGAGGGAGCGGCATTGTGGTAAGGTTAACACTGAGGGAGGGGCACTGTCGTAAGGTTAACACTGAGGGAGCTGCACTGTCGTAAGGTTAACACTGAGGGAGCGGCATTGTCGTTAGGTTAACACTGAGGGAGCGGCACTGTCGTAAGGTTAACACTGAGGGAGCTGCACTGTCGTAAGGCTAACACTGAGGGAGCTGCACTGTCGTAAGGTTAACACTGAGGGAGCGGCATTGTCGTTAGGTTAACACTGAGGGAGCTGCACTGTCGTAAGGTTAACACCGAGGGAGCGGCACTGTGGTAAGGTTAACACTGAGGGAGGGGCACTGTCGTAAGGTTAACACTGAGGGAGCTGCACTGTCGTTCGGTTAACTCTGAGGGAGCTGCACTGTCGTAAGGTTAACACTGAGGGAGCGGCATTGTCGTTAGGTTAACACTGAGGGAGCTGCACTGTCGTTCGGTTAACTCTGAGGGAGCTGCACTGTCGTAAGGTTAACACTGAGGGAGCGGCATTGTCGTTAGGTTAACACTGAGGGAGCGGCACTGTCGTAAAGTTAACACTGAGGGAGCTGCACTGTCGTAAGGTTAACACTGAGGGAGGGGCACTGTCGTTAGCTTAACACTGAGGGAGCGGCACTGTCGTAAGGTTAACACTGAGGGAGGGGAACTGTCGAAAGGTTAACACTGAGGGAGGGGCACTGTCGGAAGGTTAACACTGAGGGAGCGGAACTGTCGAAAGGTTAACACTGAGGGAGCAGCACTGTCGTTTGGTTAACACTGAGGGAGCGGCAGTGTCGTAAGGCTAACACTGAGGGAGCGGCACTGTCGTAAGGTTAACACTGAGGGAGGGGCACTGTCGGAAGGTTAACACTGAGGGAGCGGCACTGTCGTAAGGTTAACACTGAGGGAGCGGCACTGTCGTTAGGTTAACACTGAGGGAGGGGCACTGTCGTAAGGTTAACACTGAGGGAGCGGCACTGTCGTTAGGTTAACACTGAGGGAGCTGCGCTGTCGTTAGGTTGACACTGAGGGAGCGGCACTGTCGTAAGGTTAACACTGAGGGAGCGGCACTGTCGTAAGGTTAACACTGAGGGAGCGGCACTGTCGTAAGGTTAACACTGAGGGAGCGGCACTGTCGTAAGGTTAACACTGAGGGAGGGGCACTGTCGTAAGGTTAACACTGAGGGAGCAGCGCTGTCGTTAGGTTAACACTGAGGGAGGGGCACTGTCGTTAGGTTAACACTGAGGGAGCGGCACTGTCGTAAGGTTAACACTGAGGGAGTAGCACTGTCGTTAGGTTAACACTGAGGGAGCTGCACAGTCGTAAGGTTAACACTGAGGGAGGGGCACTGTCGTTAGCTTAACACTGAGGGAGTAGCACTGTCGTTAGGTTAACACTGAGGGAGCGGCACTGTCGTAAGGTTAACACTGAGGGAGGGGCACTGTCGTTAGCTTAACACTGAGGGAGCGGCACTGTCGTCAGGTTAACACTGAGGGAGCGGAACTGTCGAAAGGTTAACACTGAGGGAGCGGAACTGTCGAAAGGTTAACACTGAGGGAGCGGCACTGTCGTTAGGTTAACACTGAGGGAGGGGCACTGTCGTTAGGTTAACACTGAGGGAGCGGAACTGTCGAAAGGTTAACACTGAGGGAGGGGCACTGTCGTAAGGTTAACACTGAGGGAGGGGCACTGTCGTTAGGTTAACACTGAGGGAGCGGCACTGTCGTAAGGTTAACACTGAGGGAGCTGCGCTGTCGTTAGGTTAACACTGAGGGAGGGGCATTGTCGTTAGGTTAACACTGAGGGAGCGGCACTGTCGAAAGGTTAACACTGAGGGAGCTGCGCTGTCGTTAGCTTAACACTGAGGGAGCGGCATTGTCGTTAGGTTAACACTGAGGGAGCGGCACTGTCGTAAGGTTCACACTGAGGGAGGGGCACTGTCGAAAGGTTAACACCGAGGGAGCGGCACTGTCGTTAGGTTAACACTGAGGGAGCGGCATTGTCGTTAGGTTAACACTGAGGGAGCTGCACTGTCGTAAGGTTAACACTGAGGGAGCGACACTGTCGTAAGGTTAACACTGAGGGAGCTGCACTGTCGTTAGGTTAGCACTGAGGGAGCGACACTGTCGTAAGGTTAACACTGAGGGAGCAGCACTGTCGTAAGGTTAACACTGAGGGAGCTGCACTGTCGAAAGGTTAACACTGAGGGAGCTGCACTGTCGTAAGGTTAACACTGAGGGAGCGGCACTGTCGTAAGGTTAACACTGAGGGAGCGACACTGTCGTAAGGTTAACACTGAGGGAGCAGCACTGTCGTAAGGTTAACACTGAGGGAGCAGCACTGTCGTAAGGTTAACACTGAGGGAGCTGCACTGTCGTTAGGTTAACACTGAGGGAGCGGCACTGTCGAAAGGTTAACACTGAGGGAGCTGCACTGTCGTAAGGTTAACACTGAGGGAGCGACACTGTCGTAAGGTTAACACTGAGGGAGCTGCACTGTCGTTAGGTTAGCACTGAGGGAGCGACACTGTCGTAAGGTTAACACTGAGGGAGCTGCACTGTCGTAAGGTTAACACTGAGGGAGCTGCACTGTCGTAAGGTTAACACTGAGGGAGCAGCACTGTCGTTAGGTTAACACTGAGGGAGCGACACTGTCGTAAGGTTAACACTGAGGGAGCGACACTGTCGTAAGGTTAACACTGAGGGAGCGGCACTGTCGTAAGGCTAACACTGAGGGAGCGACACTGTCGTAAGGTTAACACTGAGGGAGCGGCACTGTCGTAAGGTTAACACTGAGGGAGCGACACTGTCGTAAGGTTAACACTGAGGGAGCAGCACTGTCGTAAGGTTAACACTGAGGGAGCAGCACTGTCGTAAGGTTAACACTGAGGGAGCTGCACTGTCGTTAGGTTAACACTGAGGGAGCGGCACTGTCGAAAGGTTAACACTGAGGGAGCTGCACTGTCGTAAGGTTAACACTGAGGGAGCGACACTGTCGTAAGGTTAACACTGAGGGAGCTGCACTGTCGTTAGGTTAGCACTGAGGGAGCGACACTGTCGTAAGGTTAACACTGAGGGAGCGGCACTGTCGTAAGGTTAACACTGAGGGAGCAGCACTGTCGTAAGGTTAACACTGAGGGAGCAGCACTGTCGTTAGCTGAACACTGAGGGAGCGGCACTGTCGTAAGGTTAACACTGAGGGAGCGGCACTGTCGTAAGGTTAACACTGAGGGAGGGGCACTGTCGTTAGCTGAACACTGAGGGAGCGGCACTGTCGTAAGGTTAAAACTGAGGGAGCGGCACTGTCGTTAGGTTAACACTGAGGGAGCTGCACTGTCGTTAGGTTAACACTGAGGGAGCTGCACTGTCGTAAGGATAACACTGAGGGAGCGGCACTGTCGTTAGGTTAACACTGAGGGAGCTGCACTGTCGTTAGGTTAACACTGAGGGAGCTGCACTGTCGTAAGGATAACACTGAGGGAGCTGCACTGTCGTTAGGTTAACACTGAGGGAGCTGCACTGTCGTAAGGATAACACTGAGGGAGCAGCACTGTCGTAAGGTTAACGCTGAAGGAGGGGCACTGTCGTTAGCTTAACACTGAGGGAGTGGCACTGTCGTAAGGTTAACACTGAGGGAGCGGCACTGTCGTAGGGTTAACACTGAGGGAGCTGCACTGTCGTTAGGTTAACACTGAGGGAGCTGCACTGTCGTAAGGATAACACTGAGGGAGCAGCACTGTCGTAAGGTTAACGCTGAAGGAGGGGCACTGTCGTTAGCTTAACACTGAGGGAGTGGCACTGTCGTAAGGTTAACACTGAGGGAGCGGCACTGTCGTAGGGTTAACACTGAGGGAGGGGTACTGTCGTTAGGTTAACACTGAGGGAGCGGCACTGTCGTTAGGTTAACACTGAGGGAGCGGCACTGTCGTAAGGTTAACACTGAGGGAGCAGCACTGTCGTAAGGTTAACACCGAGGGAGCGGCACTGTGGTAAGGTTAATACTGAGGGAGCGACACTGTCGTAAGGTTAACATTGAGGGAGCGACACTGTCGTAAGGTTAACATTGAGGGAGCGGCACTGTCGTAAGGTTAACACTGAGGGAGCTGCACTGTCGTAAGGTTAATACTGAGGGAGCGACACTGTCGTAAGGTTAACATTGAGGGAGCGACACTGTCGTAAGGTTAACATTGAGGGAGCGACACTGTCGTAAGGTTAACATTGAGGGAGCGGCACTGTCGTAAGGTTAACACTGAGGGAGCTGCACTGTCGTTAGGTTAACACTGAGGGAGCGGCACTGTCGTAAGGTTAATACTGAGGGAGCGACACTGTCGTAAGGTTAACACTGAGGGAGCGGCACTGTCGTAAGGTTAACACTGAGGGAGCGGCACTGTCGTAAGGTTAACACTGAGGGAGCGGCACGGTCGTAAGGTTAACACTAAGTAGCAGCACTGTCGTAAGGTTAACACTGAGGGAGCTGCACTGTCGTAAGGTTAACACTGAGGGAGCTGCACTGTCGTAAGGTTAACACTGAGGGAGCTGCACTGTCGTAAGGTTAACACTGAGGGAGCTGCACTGTCGTAAGGTTAACATTGAGGGAGCTGCACTGTCGTAAGATTAACACTGAGGGAGGGGCACTGTCGTAAGGTCAACACTGAGGGAGCTGCACTGTCGTAAGATTAACACTGAGGGAGGGGCACTGTCGTAAGGTTAACATTGAGGGAGCTGCACTGTCGTAAGATTAACACTGAGGGAGGGGCACTGTCGTAAGGTTAACACTGAGGGAGCGGCACTGTCGTAAGGTTAACACTGAGGGAGGGGCACTGTCGTAAGATTAACACTGAGGGGGCGGCACTGTCGTAAGGTTAACACTGAGGGAGGGGCACTGTCGTAAGGTTAACACTGAGGGGGCGGCACTGTCGTAAGGTTAACACTGAGGGAGCGGCACTGTGGTAAGGTTAACACTGAGGGAGGGGCACTGTCGTAAGGTTAACACTGAGGGAGCGTCACTGTCGTTAGGTTAACACTGAGGGAGCGGCACTGTCGTAAGGTTAACACTGAGGGAGCGGCACTGTCGTAAGGTTAACACTGAGGGAGCGGCACTGTCGTAAGGTTAACACTGAGGGAGCGGCACTGTCGTAAGGTTAACATTGAGGGAGCGGCACTGTCGTTAGGTTAACATTGAGGGAGGGGCACTGTCGTAAGGTTCACACTGAGGGAGGGGCACTGTCGTTAGGTTAACACTGAGGGAGCTGCACTGTCGTGAGGTTAACACTGAGGGAGCGGCACTGTCGTAGGGTTAACACTGAGGGAGGGGTACTGTCGTTAGGTTAACACTGAGGGAGCGGCACTGTCGTTAGGTTAACACTGAGGGAGCGGCACTGTCGTAAGGTTAACACTGAGGGAGCAGCACTGTCGTAAGGTTAACACCGAGGGAGCGGCACTGTGGTAAGGTTAACACTGAGGGAGGGGCACTGTCGTAAGGTTAACACTGAGGGAGCGGCACTGTCGTAAGGTTAACACTGAGGGAGCAGCACTGTCGTAAGGTTAACACCGAGGGAGCGGCACTGTGGTAAGGTTAACACTGAGGGAGGGGCACTGTCGTAAGGTTAACACTGAGGGAGGGGCACTGTCGTAAGGTTAACACTGAGGGAGCTGCACTGTCGTTAGGTTAACTCTGAGGGAGCTGCACTGTCGTAAGGCTAACACTGAGGGAGCTGCACTGTCGTAAGGTTAACACTGAGGGAGCGGCATTGTCGTTAGGTTAACACTGAGGGAGCGGCACTGTCGTTAGCTGAACACTGAGGGAGCGGCACTGTCATAAGGTTAACACTGAGGGAGCAGCACTGTCGTTAGGTTAACACTGAGGGAGGGGCACTGTCGTAAGGTTAACACTGAGGGAGCGGCACTGTCGTTAGGTTAACACTGAGGGAGCTGCGCTGTCGTTAGGTTGACACTGAGGGAGCGGCACTGTCGTAAGGTTAACACTGAGGGAGCGGCACTGTCGTAAGGTTAACACTGAGGGAGCGGCACTGTCGTAAGGTTAACACTGAGGGAGCGGCACTGTCGTAAGGTTAACACTGAGGGAGGGGCACAGTCGTAAGGTTAACACTGAGGGAGGGGCACTGTCGTTAGCTTAACACTGAGGGAGTAGCACTGTCGTTAGGTTAACACTGAGGGAGCGGCACTGTCGTAAGGTTAACACTGAGGGAGGGGCACTGTCGTTAGCTTAACACTGAGGGAGCGGCACTGTCGTCAGGTTAACACTGAGGGAGCGGAACTGTCGAAAGGTTAACACTGAGGGAGCGGAACTGTCGAAAGGTTAACACTGAGGGAGCGGCACTGTCGTAAGGTTAACACTGAGGGAGGGGCACTGTCGTTAGGTTAACACTGAGGGAGCGGCACTGTCGTAAGGTAACACTGAGGGAGCTGCACTGTCGTAAGGATAACACTGAGGGAACGGCACTGTCGTAAGGTTAACACTGAGGGAGCTGCGCTGTCGTTAGGTTAACACTGAGGGAGGGGCACTGTCGTTAGCTTAACACTGAGGGAGCGGCATTGTCGTTAGGTTAACACTGAGGGAGCGGAACTGTCGAAAGGTTAACACTGAGGGAGCAGCACTGTCGTTTGGTTAACACTGAGGGAGCGGCAGTGTCGTAAGGCTAACACTGAGGGAGCGGCACTGTCGTAAGGTTAACACTGAGGGAGGGGCACTGTCGGAAGGTTAACACTGAGGGAGCGGCACTGTCGTAAGGTTAACACTGAGGGAGCTGCACTGTCGTAAGGTTAACACTGAGGGAGGGGCACTGTCGTTAGCTGAACACTGAGGGAGCGGCACTGTCATAAGGTTAACACTGAGGGAGCAGCACTGTCGTTAGGTTAACACTGAGGGAGGGGCACTGTCGTAAGGTTAACACTGAGGGAGCTGCACTGTCGTTAGGTTAACACTGAGGGAGCTGCACTGTCGTAAGGTTAACACTGAGGGAGCGGCACTGTCGTTAGCTTAACACTGAGGGAGCTGCACTGTCGTAAGGTTAATACTGAGGGAGCGACACTGTCGTAAGGTTAACATTGAGGGAGCGGCACTGTCGTAAGGTTAACACTGAGGGAGCTGCACTGTCGTTAGGTTAACACTGAGGGAGCGGCACTGTCGTAAGGTTAATACTGAGGGAGCGACACTGTCGTAAGGTTAACACTGAGGGAGCGGCACTGTCGTAAGGTTAACACTGAGGGAGCGGCACTGTCGTAAGGTTAACACTGAGGGAGCGGCACGGTCGTAAGGTTAACACTAAGTAGCAGCACTGTCGTAAGGTTAACACTGAGGGAGCTGCACTGTCGTAAGGTTAACACTGAGGGAGCTGCACTGTCGTAAGGTTAACACTGAGGGAGCTGCACTGTCGTAAGATTAACACTGAGGGAGGGGCACTGTCGTAAGGTCAACACTGAGGGAGCTGCACTGTCGTTAGGTTAACACTGAGGGAGCGGCACTGTCGTAAGGTTAACACTGAGGGAGGGGCACTGTCGTAAGATTAACACTGAGGGGGCGGCACTGTCGTAAGGTTAACACTGAGGGAGGGGCACTGTCGTAAGGTTAACACTGAGGGGGCGGCACTGTCGTAAGGTTAACACTGAGGGAGCGGCACTGTGGTAAGGTTAACACTGAGGGAGGGGCACTGTCGTAAGGTTAACACTGAGGGAGCGTCACTGTCGTTAGGTTAACACTGAGGGAGCGGCACTGTCGTAAGGTTAACACTGAGGGAGCGGCACTGTCGTAAGGTTAACACTGAGGGAGCGGCACTGTCGTAAGGTTAACACTGAGGGAGCGGCACTGTCGTAAGGTTAACATTGAGGGAGCGGCACTGTCGTTAGGTTAACATTGAGGGAGGGGCACTGTCGTAAGGTTCACACTGAGGGAGGGGCACTGTCGTTAGGTTAACACTGAGGGAGCTGCACTGTCGTGAGGTTAACACTGAGGGAGCGGCACTGTCGTAAGGTCAACACTGAGGGAGCGGCACTGTCGTAAGGTCAACACTGAGGGAACGGCACTGTCGTAAGGTTAACACTGAGGGAGCTGCACTGTCGTAAGGTTAACGCTGAAGGAGGGGCACTGTCGTTAGCTTAACACTGAGGGAGTGGCACTGTCGTAAGGTTAACACTGAGGGAGCGGCACTGTCGTAGGGTTAACACTGAGGGAGGGGTACTGTCGTTAGGTTAACACTGAGGGAGCGGCACTGTCGTTAGGTTAACACTGAGGGAGCGGCACTGTCGTAAGGTTAACACTGAGGGAGCAGCACTGTCGTAAGGTTAACACCGAGGGAGCGGCACTGTGGTAAGGTTAACACTGAGGGAGGGGCACTGTCGTAAGGTTAACACTGAGGGAGCGGCACTGTCGTAAGGTTAACACTGAGGGAGCAGCACTGTCGTAAGGTTAACACCGAGGGAGCGGCACTGTGGTAAGGTTAACACTGAGGGAGCTGCACTGTCGTTAGGTTAACTCTGAGGGAGCTGCACTGTCGTAAGGCTAACACTGAGGGAGCTGCACTGTCGTAAGGTTAACACTGAGGGAGCGGCACTGTCGTAAGTTTAACACTGAGGGAGCGGCACTGTCGTAAGGTTAACACTGAGTGAGCTGCACTGTCGTAAGTTTAACACTGAGGGAGCTGCACTGTCGTAAGGTTAACACTGAGGGAGCTGCACTGTCGTAAGTTTAACACTGAGGGAGCTGCACTGTCGTTAGGTTAACACTGAGGGAGTGGCACTGTCGTAAGGTTAACACTGAGGGAGCAGCACTGTCTTAAGGTTAACACTGAGGGAGGGGCACTGTCATAAGGTTAACACTGAGGGAGGGGCACTGTCGTAAGGTTAACACTGAGGGAGCTGCACTGTCGTTAGGTTAACTCTGAGGGAGCTGCACTGTCGTAAGGTTAACACTGAGGGAGCGGCACTGTCGTTAGGTTAACACTGAGGGAGCTGCACTGTCGTAAGGTTAACACTGAGGGAGCGGCACTGTCGTAAGGTTAACACTGAGGGAGCTGCACTGTCGTTAGGTTAACACTGAGGGAGCTGCACTGTCGTTAGGTTAACTCTGAGGGAGCTGCACTGTCGTAAGGTTAACACTGAGGGAGGGGCACTGTCGTTAGGTTAACTCTGAGGGAGCTGCACTGTCGTAAGGTTAACACTGAGGGAGCTGCACTGTCGTTAGGTTAACTCTGAGGGAGCGACACTGTGGTAAGGTTAACACTGAGGGAGCTGCACTGTCGTTAGGTTAACACTGAGGGAGCTGCACTGTCGTTAGGTTAACATTGAGGGAGCTGCACTGTCGTAAGGTTAACACTGAGGGAGCGGCACTGTCGTTAGGTTAACATTGAGGGAGCGGCACTGTCGTAAGGTTAACACTGAGGGAGCGGCACTGTCGTAAGGTTAACACTGAGGGAGCTGCACTGTCGTAAGGTTAACACTGAGGGAGCGGCACTGTCGTAAGGTTAACACTGAGGGAGCGGCACTGTCGTAAGGTTAACACTGAGGGAGGGGCACTGTCGTTAGGTTAACACTGAGGGAGCGGCACTGTCGTTAGGTTAACACTGAGGGAGGGGCACTGTCGTAAGGTTAACACTGAGGGAGGGGCACTGTCGTTAGGTTAACACTGAGGGAGCTGCACTGTCGTAAGGTTAACACTGAGGGAGCGGCACTGTCGTAAGGTTAACACTGAGGGAGGGGCACTGTCGTAAGGTTAACACTGAGGGAGGGGCACTGTCGTTAGGTTAACACTGAGGGAGCGGCACTGTCGTTAGGTTAACACTGAGGGAGGGGCACTGTCGTAAGGTTAACACTGAGGGAGCGGCACTGTCGTAAGGTTAACACTGAGGGAGCGGCACTGTCGTAAGGTTAACACTGAGGGAGCTGCACTGTCGTAAGGTTAACTCTGAGGGAGCGGCACTGTCGTTCGGTTAACACTGAGGGAGGGGCACTGTCGTAAGGTTAACACTGAGGGAGCGGCACTGTCGTAAGGTTAACAATGAGGGAGCGGCACTGTCGTAAGGTTAACACTGAGGGAGCTGCACTGTCGTTCGGTTAACACTGAGGGAGCGGCACTGTCGTAAGTTTAACACTGAGGGAGCGACACTGTCGTAAGTTTAACACTGAGGGAGCGACACTGTCGTAAGGTTCACACTGAGGGAGCTGCACTGTCGTTAGGTTAACACTGAGGGAGCTGCACTGTCGTTCGGTTAACACTGAGGGAGCGGCACTGTCGTAAGTTTAACACTGAGGGAGCGACACTGTCGTAAGGTTCACACTGAGGGAGCTGCACTGTCGTAAGGTTAACACTGAGGGAGCGGCACTGTCGTAAGTTTAACACTGAGGGAGCGACACTGTCGTAAGGTAAACACTGAGGGAGCTGCACTGTCGTAAGGTTAACACTGAGGGAGCGGCACTGTCGTAAGGTTAACACTGAGGGAGCTGCACTGTCGTTCGGTTAACACTGAGGGAGGGGCACTGTCGTAAGGTTAACACTGAGGGAGCTGCACTGTCGTTCGGTTAACACTGAGGGAGCGGCACTGTCGTAAGGTTAACACTGAGGGAGCTGCACTGTCGTAAGGTTAACACTGAGGGAGCTGCACTGTCGTAAGGTTAACACTGAGGGAGCTGCACTGTCGTAAGGTTAACACTGAGGGAGCTGCACTGTCGTAAGGTTAACACTGAGGGAGCGGCACTGTCGTTCGGTTAACACTGAGGGAGCGGCACTGTCGTAAGGTTAACACTGAGGGAGCTGCACTGTCGTAAGGCTAACACTGAGGGAGCTGCACTGTCGTTCGGTTAACACTGAGGGAGCGGCACTGTCGTAAGGTTAACACTGAGGGAGCTGCACTGTCGTTAGGTTAACACTGAGGGAGCGGCACTGTCGTAAGGTTAACACTGAGGGAGCAGCACTGTCGTAAGTTTAACACTGAGGGAGCGGTACTGTCGTAAGGTTAACACTGAGGGATCGGCACTGTCGTAAGGTTAACACTGAGGGAGCTGCACTGTCGTAAGGTTAACACTGAGGGAGGGGCACTGTCGTAAGGTTAACACTGAGGGAGCTGCACTGTCGTAAGGTTAACACTGAGGGAGCGGCACTGTCGTTAGCTTAACACTGAGGGAGCTGCACTGTCGTAAGGTTAACACTGAGGGAGCTGCACTGTCGTTAGGTTAACACTGAGGGAGCTGCACTGTCGTAAGGTTAACACTGAGGGAGCTGCACTGTCGTTAGGTTAACACTGAGGGAGCTGCACTTTCGTTAGGTTAACGCTGAGGGAGCTGCACTGTCGTAAGGTTAACACTGAGGGAGCGGCACTGTCGTTAGCTTAACACTGAGGGAGGGGCACTGTCGTAAGGTTAATACTGAGGGAGCGGCACTGTCGGAAGTTTAACACTGAGGGAGCAGCACTGTCGTAAGGTTAACACCGAGGGAGCGGCACTGTGGTAAGGTTAAGACTGAGGGAGGGGCACTGTCGTAAAGTTAACTCTGAGGGAGCTGCACTGTCGTTCGGTTAACTCTGAGGGAGCGGCACTGTCGTAAGGTTAACACTGAGGGAGCAGCACTGTCGTAAGGTTAACACTGAGGGAGCGGCATTGTCGTTAGGTTAACCCTGAGGGAGCAGCACTGTCGTAAGGTTAACACTGAGGGAGCGGCACTGTCGTTCGGTTAACTCTGAGGGAGCGGCACTGTCGTAAGGTTAACACTGAGGGAGCGGCATTGTCGTTAGGTTAACACTGAGGGAGCGGCACTGTCGTAAGGTTAACACTGAGGGAGCTGCACTGTCGTAAGGCTAACACTGAGGGAGCTGCACTGTCGTAAGGTTAACACTGAGGGAGCGGCATTGTGGTAAGGTTAACACTGAGGGAGGGGCACTGTCGTAAGGTTAACACTGAGGGAGCGGCACTGTCGTAAGGTTAACACTGAGGGAGCGGCACTGTCGTTAGGTTAACACTGAGGGAGCTGCACTGTCGTAAGGTTAACACTGAGGGAGCGGCATTGTGGTAAGGTTAACACTGAGGGAGGGGCACTGTCGTAAGGTTAACACTGAGGGAGCGGCACTGTCGTAAGGTTAACACTGAGGGAGCGGCACTGTCGTAAGGTTAACACTGAGGGAGCGGCACTGTCGTTAGGTTAACACTGAGGGAGCGGCACTGTCGTAAGGTTAACACTGAGGGAGCGGCACTGTCGTAAGGTTAACACTGAGGGAGCGGCACTGTCGTAAGGTTAACACTGAGGGAGCGGCACTGTCGTAAGGTTAACACTGAGGGAGGGGCACTGTCGTTAGGTTAACACTGAGGGAGCTGCACTGTCGTAAGGTTAACACTGAGGGAGCGGCACTGTCGTAAGGTTAACACTGAGGGAGGGGCACTGTCGTAAGGTTAACACTGAGGGAGGGGCACTGTCGTTAGGTTAACACTGAGGGAGCGGCACTGTCGTAAGGTTAACACTGAGGGAGCTGCACTGTCGTAAGGTTAACGCTGAAGGAGGGGCACTGTCGTTAGCTTAACACTGAGGGAGTGGCACTGTCGTAAGGTTAACACTGAGGGAGCTGCACTGTCGTTCGGTTAACACTGAGGGAGGGGCACTGTCGTAAGGTTAACACTGAGGGAGCTGCACTGTCGTAAGGTTAACACTGAGGGAGGGGCACTGTCGTTCGGTTAACACTGAGGGAGCTGCACTGTCGTAAGTTTAACACTGAGGGAGGGGCACTGTCGTAAGGTTAACACTGAGGGAGCTGCACTGTCGTAAGGTTAACACTGAGGGAGCGGCACTGTCGTAAGGTTAACACTGAGGGAGCGGCACTGTCGTAAGTTTAACACTGAGGGAGCGGTACTGTCGTAAGGTTAACACTGAGGGATCGGCACTGTCGTAAGGTTAACACTGAGGGAGCTGCACTGTCGTAAGGTTAACACTGAGGGAGGGGCACTGTCGTAAGGTTAACACTGAGGGAGCTGCACTGTCGTAAGGTTAACACTGAGGGAGCGGCACTGTCGTTAGCTTAACACTGAGGGAGCTGCACTGTCGTAAGGTTAACACTGAGGGAGCTGCACTGTCGTTAGGTTAACACTGAGGGAGCTGCACTGTCGTAAGGTTAACACTGAGGGAGCTGCACTGTCGTTAGGTTAACACTGAGGGAGCTGCACTTTCGTTAGGTTAACGCTGAGGGAGCTGCACTGTCGTAAGGTTAACACTGAGGGAGCGGCACTGTCGTTAGCTTAACACTGAGGGAGGGGCACTGTCGTAAGGTTAATACTGAGGGAGCGGCACTGTCGGAAGTTTAACACTGAGGGAGCAGCACTGTCGTAAGGTTAACACCGAGGGAGCGGCACTGTGGTAAGGTTAAGACTGAGGGAGGGGCACTGTCGTAAAGTTAACTCTGAGGGAGCTGCACTGTCGTTCGGTTAACTCTGAGGGAGCGGCACTGTCGTAAGGTTAACACTGAGGGAGCAGCACTGTCGTAAGGTTAACACTGAGGGAGCAGCACTGTCGTAAGGTTAACACTGAGGGAGCGGCATTGTCGTTAGGTTAACCCTGAGGGAGCAGCACTGTCGTTCGGTTAACTCTGAGGGAGCGGCACTGTCGTAAGGTTAACACTGAGGGAGCGGCATTGTCGTTAGGTTAACACTGAGGGAGCGGCACTGTCGTAAGGTTAACACTGAGGGAGCTGCACTGTCGTAAGGCTAACACTGAGGGAGCTGCACTGTCGTAAGGTTAACACTGAGGGAGCGGCATTGTGGTAAGGTTAACACTGAGGGAGGGGCACTGTCGTAAGGTTAACACTGAGGGAGCGGCACTGTCGTAAGGTTAACACTGAGGGAGCGGCACTGTCGTTAGGTTAACACTGAGGGAGCTGCACTGTCGTAAGGTTAACACTGAGGGAGCGGCATTGTGGTAAGGTTAACACTGAGGGAGGGGCACTGTCGTAAGGTTAACACTGAGGGAGGGGCACTGTCGTAAGGTTAACACTGAGGGAGCGGCACTGTCGTAAGGTTAACACTGAGGGAGCGGCACTGTCGTAAGGTTAACACTGAGGGAGCGGCACTGTCGTTAGGTTAACACTTGAGGGAGCGGCACTGTCGTAAGGTTAACACTGAGGGAGCGGCACTGTCGTAAGGTTAACACTGAGGGAGCGGCACTGTCGTAAGGTTAACACTGAGGGAGCGGCACTGTCGTAAGGTTAACACTGAGGGAGGGGCACTGTCGTTAGGTTAACACTGAGGGAGCTGCACTGTCGTAAGGTTAACACTGAGGGAGCGGCACTGTCGTAAGGTTAACACTGAGGGAGGGGCACTGTCGTGAGGTTAACACTGAGGGAGGGGCACTGTCGTTAGGTTAACACTGAGGGAGATGCACTGTCGTAAGGTTAACACTGAGGGAGCGGCACTGTCGTAAGGTCAACACTGAGGGAACGGCACTGTCGTAAGGTTAACACTGAGGGAGCTGCACTGTCGTAAGGTTAACGCTGAAGGAGGGGCACTGTCGTTAGCTTAACACTGAGGGAGTGGCACTGTCGTAAGGTTAACACTGAGGGAGCGGCACTGTCGTAGGGTTAACACTGAGGGAGCGGCACTGTCGTAGGGTTAACACTGAGGGAGGGGTACTGTCGTTAGGTTAACACTGAGGGAGCGGCACTGTCGTTAGGTTAACACTGAGGGAGCGGCACTGTCGTAATGTTAACACTGAGGGAGCAGCACTGTCGTAAGGTTAACACCGAGGGAGCGGCACTGTGGTAAGGTTAACACTGAGGGAGGGGCACTGTCGTAAGGTTAACACTGAGGGAGCGGCACTGTCGTAAGGTTAACACCGAGGGAGCGGCACTGTGGTAAGGTTAACACTGAGGGAGGGGCACTGTCGTAAGGTTAACACCGAGGGAGCGGCACTGTGGTAAGGTTAACACTGAGGGAGGGGCACTGTCGTAAGGTTAACACTGAGGGAGCTGCACTGTCGTAAGGTTAACACCGAGGGAGCGGCACTGTGGTAAGGTTAACACTGAGGGAGGGGCACTGTCGTAAGGTTAACACTGAGGGAGCTGCACTGTCGTTAGGTTAACTCTGAGGGAGCTGCACTGTCGTAAGGCTAACACTGAGGGAGCTGCACTGTCGTAAGGTTAACACTGAGGGAGCGGCACTGTCGTAAGGTTAACACTGAGGGAGCGGCACTGTCGTTAGGTTAACACAGAGGGAGCGGCACTGTCGTAAGGTTAACACTGAGGGAGCGGCACTGTCGTAAGGTTAACACTGAGGGAGCTGCACTGTCGTAAGGTTAACACTGAGGGAGCGGCACTGTCGTAAGTTTAACACTGAGGGAGCTGCACTGTCGTAAGGTTAACACTGAGGGAGCGGCACTGTCGTAAGTTTAACACTGAGGGAGCTGCACTGTCGTTAGGTTAACACTGAGGGAGTGGCACTGTCGTAAGGTTAACACTGAGGGAGCGGCACTGTCGTAAGGTTAACACTGAGGGAGCGGCACTGTCGTAAGTTTAACACTGAGGGAGCTGCACTGTCGTTAGGTTAACACTGAGGGAGCGGCACTGTCGTAAGGTTAACACTGAGGGAGCGGCACTGTCGTAAGTTTAACACTGAGGGAGCTGCACTGTCGTTAGGTTAACACTGAGGGAGCGGCACTGTCGTAAGTTTAACACTGAGGGAGCTGCACTGTCGTTAGGTTAACACTGAGGGAGGGGCACTGTCGTAAGGTTAACACTGAGGGAGCGGCACTGTCGTAAGGTTAACACTGAGGGAGCGGCACTGTCTTAAGGTTAACACTGAGGGAGGGGCACTGTCTTAAGGTTAACACTGAGGGAGGGGCACTGTCGTAAGTTTAACACTGAGGGAGCTGCACTGTCGTTAGGTTAACACTGAGGGAGCGGCACTGTCGCAAGTTTAACACTGAGGGAGCTGCACTGTCGTTAGGTTAACACTGAGGGAGTGGCACTGTCGTAAGGTTAACACTGAGGGAGCGGCACTGTCTTAAGGTTAACACTGAGGGAGGGGCACTGTCTTAAGGTTAACACTGAGGGAGGGGCACTGTCGTAAGTTT
Organism: Scyliorhinus torazame; assembly: GCF_047496885.1. Taxonomy (NCBI): domain Eukaryota; kingdom Metazoa; phylum Chordata; class Chondrichthyes; order Carcharhiniformes; family Scyliorhinidae; genus Scyliorhinus; species Scyliorhinus torazame. Next base: position 39,584,469 of record NC_092710.1, on the reverse strand, counting down.
AACACTGAGGGAGCTGCACTGTCGTTAGGTTAACACTGAGGGAGCGGCACTGTCGTAAGTTTAACACTGAGGGAGCTGCACTGTCGTTAGGTTAACACTGAGGGAGTGGCACTGTCGTAAGGTTAACACTGAGGGAGCGGCACTGTCTTAAGGTTAACACTGAGGGAGGGGCACTGTCGTAAGGTTAACACTGAGGGAGGGGCACTGTCGTAAGGTTAACACTGAGGGAGCTGCACTGTCGTTAGGTTAACTCTGAGGGAGCTGCACTGTCGTAAGGTTAACACTGAGGGAGCGGCACTGTCGTAAGGTTAACACTGAGGGAGGGGCACTGTCGTAAGGTTAACACTGAGGGAGCTGCACTGTCGTTAGGTTAACTCTGAGGGAGCTGCACTGTCGTAAGGTTAACACTGAGGGAGCGGCACTGTCGTTAGGTTAACTCTGAGGGAGCTGCACTGTCGTAAGGTTAACACTGAGGGCTCTGCACTGTACTTAGGTTAACATTGAGGGAGCGGCACTGTCGTAAGGTTAACACTGAGGGAGCGGCACTGTCGTTAGGTTAACACTGAGGGAGGGGCACTGTCGTAAGGTTAACACTGAGGGAGCGGCACTGTCTTAAGGTTAACACTGAGGGAGGGGCACTGTCGTAAGGTTAACACTGAGGGCTCTGCACTGTACTTAGGTTAACATTGAGGGAGCTGCACTGTCGTAAGGTTAACACTGAGGGAGCGGCATTGTCGTTAGGTTAACACTGAGGGAGGGGCACTGTCGTAAGGTTAACACTGAGGGAGCGGCACTGTCGTAAGGTTAACACTGAGGGAGCGGCACTGTCGTAAGGTTAACACTGAGGGAGCGGCACTGTCGTTAGGTTAACACTGAGGGAGCGGCACTGTCGTAAGGTTAACACTGAGGGAGCGGCACTGTCGTAAGGTTAACACTGAGGGAGCGGCACTGTCGTAAGGTTAACACTGAGGGAGCGGCACTGTCGTAAGGTTAACACTGAGGGAGGGGCACTGTCGTTAGGTTAACACTGAGGGAGCTGCACTGTCGTAAGGTTAACACTGAGGGAGCGGCACTGTCGTAAGGTTAACACTGAGGGAGGGGCACTGTCGTGAGGTTAACACTGAGGGAGGGGCACTGTCGTTAGGTTAACACTGAGGGAGATGCACTGTCGTAAGGTTAACACTGAGGGAGCGGCACTGTCGTAAGGTCAACACTGAGGGAACGGCACTGTCGTAAGGTTAACACTGAGGGAGCTGCACTGTCGTAAGGTTAACGCTGAAGGAGGGGCACTGTCGTTAGCTTAACACTGAGGGAGTGGCACTGTCGTAAGGTTAACACTGAGGGAGCGGCACTGTCGTAGGGTTAACACTGAGGGAGCGGCACTGTCGTAGGGTTAACACTGAGGGAGGGGTACTGTCGTTAGGTTAACACTGAGGGAGCGGCACTGTCGTTAGGTTAACACTGAGGGAGCGGCACTGTCGTAATGTTAACACTGAGGGAGCAGCACTGTCGTAAGGTTAACACCGAGGGAGCGGCACTGTGGTAAGGTTAACACTGAGGGAGGGGCACTGTCGTAAGGTTAACACTGAGGGAGCGGCACTGTCGTAAGGTTAACACCGAGGGAGCGGCACTGTGGTAAGGTTAACACTGAGGGAGGGGCACTGTCGTAAGGTTAACACCGAGGGAGCGGCACTGTGGTAAGGTTAACACTGAGGGAGGGGCACTGTCGTAAGGTTAACACTGAGGGAGCTGCACTGTCGTAAGGTTAACACCGAGGGAGCGGCACTGTGGTAAGGTTAACACTGAGGGAGGGGCACTGTCGTAAGGTTAACACTGAGGGAGCTGCACTGTCGTTAGGTTAACTCTGAGGGAGCTGCACTGTCGTAAGGCTAACACTGAGGGAGCTGCACTGTCGTAAGGTTAACACTGAGGGAGCGGCACTGTCGTAAGGTTAACACTGAGGGAGCGGCACTGTCGTTAGGTTAACACAGAGGGAGCGGCACTGTCGTAAGGTTAACACTGAGGGAGCGGCACTGTCGTAAGGTTAACACTGAGGGAGCTGCACTGTCGTAAGGTTAACACTGAGGGAGCGGCACTGTCGTAAGTTTAACACTGAGGGAGCTGCACTGTCGTAAGGTTAACACTGAGGGAGCGGCACTGTCGTAAGTTTAACACTGAGGGAGCTGCACTGTCGTTAGGTTAACACTGAGGGAGTGGCACTGTCGTAAGGTTAACACTGAGGGAGCGGCACTGTCGTAAGGTTAACACTGAGGGAGCGGCACTGTCGTAAGTTTAACACTGAGGGAGCTGCACTGTCGTTAGGTTAACACTGAGGGAGCGGCACTGTCGTAAGGTTAACACTCAGGGAGCGGCACTGTCGTAAGTTTAACACTGAGGGAGCTGCACTGTCGTTAGGTTAACACTGAGGGAGCGGCACTGTCGTAAGTTTAACACTGAGGGAGCTGCACTGTCGTTAGGTTAACACTGAGGGAGGGGCACTGTCGTAAGGTTAACACTGAGGGAGCGGCACTGTCGTAAGGTTAACACTGAGGGAGCGGCACTGTCTTAAGGTTAACACTGAGGGAGGGGCACTGTCTTAAGGTTAACACTGAGGGAGGGGCACTGTCGTAAGTTTAACACTGAGGGAGCTGCACTGTCGTTAGGTTAACACTGAGGGAGCGGCACTGTCGTAAGTTTAACACTGAGGGAGCTGCACTGTCGTTAGGTTAACACTGAGGGAGTGGCACTGTCGTAAGGTTAACACTGAGGGAGCGGCACTGTCTTAAGGTTAACACTGAGGGAGGGGCACTGTCTTAAGGTTAACACTGAGGGAGGGGCACTGTCGTAAGTTTAACACTGAGGGAGCTGCACTGTCGTTAGGTTAACACTGAGGGAGCGGCACTGTCGTAAGTTTAACACTGAGGGAGCTGCACTGTCGTTAGGTTAACACTGAGGGAGTGGCACTGTCGTAAGGTTAACACTGAGGGAGCGGCACTGTCTTAAGGTTAACACTGAGGGAGGGGCACTGTCGTAAGGTTAACACTGAGGGAGGGGCACTGTCGTAAGGTTAACACTGAGGGAGCTGCACTGTCGTTAGGTTAACTCTGAGGGAGCGGCACTGTCGTTAGGTTAACTCTGAGGGAGCTGCACTGTCGTAAGGTTAACACTGAGGGCTCTGCACTGTACTTAGGTTAACATTGAGGGAGCGGCACTGTCGTAAGGTTAACACTGAGGGAGCGGCACTGTCGTTAGGTTAACACTGAGGGAGGGGCACTGTCGTAAGGTTAACACTGAGGGAGCGGCACTGTCTTAAGGTTAACACTGAGGGAGGGGCACTGTCGTAAGGTTAACACTGAGGGAGGGGCACTGTCGTAAGGTTAACACTGAGGGAGCTGCACTGTCGTTAGGTTAACTCTGAGGGAGCTGCACTGTCGTAAGGTTAACACTGAGGGAGCGGCACTGTCGTTAGGTTAACTCTGAGGGAGCTGCACTGTCGTAAGGTTAACACTGAGGGCTCTGCAATGTACTTAGGTTAACATTGAGGGAGCTGCACTGTCGTTAGGTTAACACTGAGGGAGCTGCACTGTCGTTAGGTTCACACTGAGGGAGCGGCACTGTCGTAAGGTTAACACTGAGGGAGCGGCACTGTCGTAAGGTTAACACTGAGGGAGCGGCACTGTCGTAAGGTTAACACTGAGGGAGCGGCACTGTCGTAAGCTTAACACTGAGGGAGCAGCACTGTCGTAAGGTTAACACTGAGGGAGCTGCACTGTCGTAAGGTTAACACTGAGGGAGCAGCACTGTCGTAAGGTTAACACTGAGGGAGCGGCACTGTCGTAAGCTTAACACTGAGGGAGCAGCACTGTCGTAAGGTTAACACTGAGGGAGCAGCACTGTCGTAAGGTTAACACTGAGGGAGCTGCACTGTCGTTAGGTTAACACTGAGGGAGCTGCACTGTCGTTAGGTTAACACTGAGGGAGCGGCACTGTCGTTAGGTTAACACTGAGGGAGCGGCACTGTCGTAAGGTTAATACTGAGGGAGCGACACTGTCGTAAGGTTAACACTGAGGGAGCGGCACTGTCGTTAGGTTAACACTGAGGGAGCGGCACTGTCGTAAGGTTAACACTGAGGGAGCGGCACTGTGGTAAGGTTAACACTGAGGGAGCTGCACTGTCGTTAGGTTAACACTGAGGGAGCTGCACTGTCGTTAGGTTCACACTGAGGGAGCGGCACTGTCGTAAGGTTAATACTGAGGGAGCGACACTGTCGTAAGGTTAACACTGAGGGAGCGGCACTGTCGTTAGGTTAACACTGAGGGAGCGGCACTGTCGTAAGGTTAACACTGAGGGAGCGGCACTGTGGTAAGGTTAACACTGAGGGAGCTGCACTGTCGTAAGGTTAACACTGAGGGAGCTGCACTGTCGTTAGGTTAACACTGAGGGAGCTGCACTTTCGTTAGGTTAACGCTGAGGGAGCTGCACTGTCGTAAGGTTAACACTGAGGGAGCGGCACTGTCGTTAGGTTAACACTGAGGGAGCGGCACTGTCGGAAGTTTAACACTGAGGGAGCAGCACTGTCGTAAGGTTAACACTGAGGGAGCGGCACTGTCGTTAGGTTAACACTGAGGGAGCAGCACTGTCGTAAGGTTAACACCGAGGGAGCGGCACTGTGGTAAGGTTAACACTGAGGGAGGGGCACTGTCGTAAGGTTAACACTGAGGGAGCGGCACTGTCGTAAGGTGACCACTGAAGGAGCGGCACTGTCGTTAGGTTAACACTGAGCGAGCTGCACTGTCGTAAGGTTAACACTGAGGGAGCGGCACTGTCGTTAGGTTAACACTGAGGGAGCTGCACTGTCGTTAGGTTAACACTGAGGGAGCGGCACTGTCGTAATGTTAACATTGAGGGCGCGGCACTGTCGTTAGGTTAACTCTGAGGGAGCTGCACTGTCGTAAGGTTAACACTGAGGGAGCGGCACTGTCGTAAGGTTAACACTGAGGGAGCGGCACTGTCGTAAGGCTAACAATGAGGGAGCGGCACTGTCGTAAGGTTAACACTGAGGGAGATGCACTGTCGTAAGGTTAACACTGAGGGAGCTGCACTGTCGTTAGGTTAACACTGAGGGAGCGGCACTGTCGTAAGGTTAACACTGAGGGAGCAGCACTGTCGTTAGGTTAACCCTGAGGGAGCAGCACTGTCGTAAGGTTAACACTGAGGGCGCGGCACTGTCGTAAGGTTAACACTGAGGGAGCGGCACTTTCGTTAGGTTAACACTGAGGGAGCGGCACTGTCGTAAGGTTAACACTGAGGGAGCGGCACTGTCGTAAGGCTAACACTGAGGGAGCGGCACTGTCGTTAGGTTAACACCGAGGGAGCTGCACTGTCGTTAGGTTAACACTGAGGGAGCGGCACTGTCGTAAGGTTAACACTGAGGGAGCGGCACTGTCGTAAAGTTAACACTGAGGGAGCAGCACTGTCGTAAGGTTTAACACTGAGGGAGCTGCACTGTCGTTAGGTTAACACTGAGGGAGCGGCACTGTCGTTAGGTTAACACTGAGGAAGCGGCACTGTCGTAAGGTTAATACTGAGGGAGCGACACTGTCGTAAGGTTAACACTGAGTGAGCGGCACTGTCGTAAGGTTAACACTGAGGGAGCGGCACTGTCGTAAGGTTAACACTGAGGGAGCTGCACTGTCGTAAGGTTAACACTGAGGGAGCGGCACTGTCGTAAGGTTAACACTGAGGGAGCGGCACTGTCGTAAGGTTAACACTGAGGGAGCGGCACTGTCGTAAGGTTAACACTGAGGGAGGGGCACTGTCGTAAGGTTAACACTGAGGGAGGGGCACTGTCGTCAGGTTAACACTGAGGGAGGGGCACTGTCGTAAGGTTAACACTGAGGGAGCGGCACTGTCGTTAGGTTAACACTGAGGGAGCGGCACTGTCGTAAGGTTAACACTGAGGGAGCTGCACTGTCGTAAGGTTAACACTGAGAGAGCAGCACTGTCGTAAGGTTAACACCGAGGGAGCGGCACTGTGGTAAGGTTAACACTGAGGGAGGGGCACTGTCATAAGGGTAACTCTGAGGGAGCTGCACTGTCGTTAGGTTAACTCTGAGGGAGCTGCATGTCGTAAGGTTAACACTGAGGGAGCGGCACTGTCGTAAGATTAACACTGAGGGAGCGGCACTGTCGTAAGGCTAACAATGAGGGAGCGGCACTGTCGTAAGGTTAACACTGAGGGAGATGCACTGTCGTTAGGTTAACACTGAGGGAGCGGCACTGTCGTAAGATTAACACTGAGGGAGCGGCACTGTCGTAAGGCTAACAATGAGGGAGCAGCACTGTCGTTAGGTTAACCCTGAGGGAGCAGCACTGTCGTAAGGTTAACACTGAGGGCGCGGCACTGTCGTAAGGTTAACACTGAGGGAGCGGCACTGTCGTAAGGTTAACACTGAGGGAGCTGCACTGTCGTTAGGTTAACACTGAGGGAGCGGCACTGTCGTTAGGTTAACACTGAGCGAGCTGCACTGTCGTTAGGTTAACGAGGGAGCGGCACTGTCGTTAGGTTAACACTGAGGGAGCGGCACTGTCGTGAGGTTAACACTGAGCGAGCTGCACTGTCGTAAGGTTAACGAGGGAGCGGCATTGTCGTTAGGTTAACACTGAGGTAGCGGCACTGTCGTTAGGTTAACATTGAGGTAGCGGCACTGTCGTAAGTTTAACACTGAGGGAGCAGCACTGTCGTTAGGTTAACACTGAGGGAGCAGCACTGTCGTTAGGTTAACACTGAGGTAGCGGCACTGTCGTAGGGTTAACACTGAGGGAGCGGCACTGTCGTAAGTTTAACACTGAGGGAGCAGCACTGTCGTTAGGTTAACACTGAGGGAGCAGCACTGTCGTTAGGTTAACACTGAGGTAGCGGCACTGTCGTAGGGTTAACACTGAGGGAGCGGCACTGTCCTAAGTTTAACACTGAGGGAGCAGCACTGTCGTTAGGTTAACACTGAGGGAGCGGCACTGTCGTAAGGTTAACACTGAGGGAGCGGCACTGTCGTAAGGTTAACACTGAGGGAGCGGCACTGTCGTAAGGTTAACACTGAGGGAGCGGCACTGTCGTTAGGTTAACACTGAGGGAGCTGCACTGTCGTAAGGTTAACACTGAGGGAGCGGCACTGTCGTAAGGTTAACACTGAGGGAGCGGCACTGTCGTAAGGTTAACACTGAGGGAGCGGCACTGTCGTAAGGTTAACACTGAGGGAGCGGCACTGTCGTAAGGTTAACACTGAGGGAGCGGCACTGTCGTAAGGTTAACACTGAGGGATCGGCACTGTCGTGAGGTTAACACTGAGGGAGCGGCACTGTCGTTAGGTTAACACTGAGGGAGCGGCACTGTCGTAAGGTTAACACTGAGGGAGCTGCACTGTCGTAAGGTTAACACTGAGGGAGCTGCACTGTCGTTAGGTTAACACTGAGGGAGCGGCACATTCGGAAGGTTAACACTGAGGAAGGGGCACTGTCGTTAGGTTAACACTGAGGGAGCGGCACTGTCGTAAGGTTCACACTGAGGGAGCGGCACTGTCGTTAGGTTAACACTGAGGGAGCGGCACATTCGGAAGGTTAACACTGAGGGAGCGGCACTGTCGTAAGGTTAACACTGAGGGAGCGGCACTGTCGTTAGGTTAACACTGAGGGAGCGGCACTGTCGTTAGGTTAACACTGAGGGAGCGGCACTGTCGTAAGGTTAACACTGAGGGAGCTGCACTGTCGTTAGGTTAACACTGAGGGAGCGGCACTGTCGTAAGGTTAACACTGAGGGAGCTGCACTGTCGTAAGGTTAACACTGAGGGAGCTGCACTGTCGTTAGGTTAACACTGAGGGAGCGGCACATTCGGAAGGTTAACACTGAGGAAGGGGCACTGTCGTTAGGTTAACACTGAGGGAGCTGCACTGTCGTAAGATTAACACTGAGGGAGCTGCACTGTCGTAAGGTTAACACTGAGGGAGCTGCACTGTCGTAAGGGAGCGGCACTGTCGTAAGGTTAACACTGAGGGAGCTGCACTGTCGTAAGGGAGCGGCACTGTCGTAAGGTTAACACTGAGGGAGCAGCACTGTCGTAAGGTTAACGCTGAGGGAGCGGCACTGTCGTAAGGTTAACACTGAGGGAGCGGCACTGTCCTAAGGTTAACACTGAGGGAGCTGCACTGTCGTAAGGGAGCGGCACTGTCGTAAGGTTAACACTGAGGGAGCGACACTGTCGTAAGGTTAACACTGAGGGAGCGACACTGTCGTAAGGTTAACAATGAGGGAGCGGCACTGTCGTAAGGGAGCGGCACTGTCGTAAGGTTAACACTGAGGGAGCGACACTGTCGTAAGGTTAACAATGAGGGAGCGGCACTGTCGTAAGGTTAACACTGAGGGAGCTGCACTGTCCTAAGGTTAACACTGAGGGAGCGGCACTGTCGTAAGTTTAACACTGAGGGAGCAGCACTGTCGTAAGGTTAACACTGAGGGAGCTGCACTGTCGTAAGGTTAACACTGAGGGAGCTGCACTGTCATAAGTTTAACACTGAGGGAGCGGCACTGTCGTAAGGTTAACACTGAGGGAGCTGCACTGTCGTAAGGTTAACACTGAGGGAGCGGCACTGTCGTTAGGTTAACATTGAGGGAGCGGCACTGTCGTAAGGTTAATACTGAGGGAGCTGCACTGTCGTAAGGTTAACATTGAGGGAGCGGCACTGTCGTAAGGTTAACACTGAGGGAGCTGCACTGTCTTTAGGTTAACACTGAGGGAGCTGCACTGTCGTTAGGTTAACACTGAGGGAGTGACGCTGTCGTAAGGTTAACACTGAGGGAGCGGCACTGTCGTAAGGTTAACACTGAGGGAGCGGCACTGTCGTTAGGTTAACACTGAGGGAGCTGCACTGTCGTTCGGTTAACACTGAGGGAGCGGCACTGTCGTAAGTTTAACACTGAGGGAGCAGCACTGTCGTAAGTTTAACACTGAGGGAGCTGCACTGTCATAAGGTTAACACTGAGGGAGCTGCACTGTCGTAAGGTTAACACTGAGGGAGCGGCACTGTCGTAAGGTTAACACTGGGGGAGGGGCACTGTCGTAAGGTTAACACTGAGGGAGCGGCACTGTCCTAAGGTTAACACTGAGGGAGGGGCACTGTCGTTAGCTTAACACTGAGGGAGCGGCACTGTCGTTAGGTTAACACTGAGGGAGCGGCACTGTCGTAAGTTTAACACTGAGGGAGCTGCACTGTCGTTAGGTTAACACTGAGGGAGCGGCACTGTCGTAAGGTTAACACTGAGGGAGCGGCACTGTCGTAAGGTTAACACTGAGGGAGCTGCACTGTCGTTAGCTTAACACTGAGGGAGCGGCACTGTCGTAAGGTTAACACTGAGGGAGCGGCACTGTCGTAAGGTTAACACTGAGGGAGACGCACTGTCGTAAGGTTAACACTGAGGGAGCGGCACTGTCGTAAGGTTAACACTGAGGGAGAAGCACTGTGGTAAGGTTAACACTGAGGGAGCGACACTGTCGTAAGGTTAACACTGAGGGAGCGGCACTGTCGTAAGGTTAACACTGAGGGAGCGGCACTGTCGTAAGGTTAACACTGAGGGAGCGGCACTGTCGTAAGGTTAACACTGAGGGAGAAGCACTGTCGTAAGGTTAACACTGAGGGAGCGGCACTGTCGTAAGGTTAACACTGAGGGAGCGGCACTGTCGTAAGGTTAACACTGAGGGAGCTGCACTGTCGTAAGGTTAACACTGAGGGAGAAGCACTGTCGTAAGGTTAACACTGAGGGAGCGGCACTGTCGTAAGGTTAACACTGAGGGAGAAGCACTGTCGTAAGGTTAACACTGAGGGAGCGGCACTGTCGTTAGGTTAACACTGAGGGAGCGGCACTGTCGTAAGGTTAACACTGAGGGAGCGGCACTGTCGTAAGGTTAACACTGAGGGAGCAGCACTGTCGTAAGGTTAACACTGAGGGAGCGGCACTGTCGTTAGGTTAACATTGAGGGAGGGGCACTGTCGTTAGGTTAACACTGAGGGAGCAGCACTGTCGTAAGGTTAACTCTGAGGGAGCTGCACTGTCGTTAGGTTAACACTGAGGGAGCGGCACTGTCGTTAGGTTAACATTGAGGGAGCGGCACTGTCGTAAGGTTAACACTGAGGGAGCTGCACTGTCGTTAGGTTAACACTGAGGGAGCAGCACTGTCGTAAGGTTAATACTGAGGGAGCTGCACTGTCGTAAGGTTAACACTGAGGGAGCGGCACTGTCGTAAGGTTAACACTGAGGGAGCTGCACTGTCGTAAGGTTAACACTGAGGGAGCGGCACTGTCGTAAGGTTAACACTGAGGGAGCTGCACTGTCGTAAGGTTAACACTGAGGGAGCGGCACTGTCGTAAGGTTAACACTGAGGGAGCTGCACTGTCGTTAGGTTAACACTGAGGGAGCGGCACTGTCCTAAGGTTAACACTGAGGGAGCTGCACTGTCGTAAGGTTAACACTGAGGGAGCGGCACTGTCGTAAGGTTAACACTGAGGGAGCTGCACTGACGTTAGGTTAACACTGAGGGAGCGGCACTGTCGTAAGGTTAATACTGAGGGAGCTGCACTGTCGTAAGGTTAACACTGAGGGAGGGGCACTGTCGTAAGGTTAACACTGAGGGAGCGGCACTGTCCTAAGGTTAACACTGAGGGAGCTGCACTGTCGTAAGGTTAACACTGAGGGAGCGGCACTGTCGTTAGGTTAACATTGAGAGAGCGACACTGTCGTAAGGTTAACACTGAGGGAGCTGCACTGTCGTTAGGTTAACACTGAGGGAGCTGCACTGTCGTAAGGTTAACACTGAGGGAGCTGCACTGTCGTAAGGTTAACACTGAGGGAGCTGCACTGTCATAAGTTTAACACTGAGGGAGCGGCACTGTCGTAAGGTTAACACTGAGGGAGCTGCACTGTCGTAAGGTTAACACTGAGGGAGCGGCACTGTCGTTAGGTTAACATTGAGGGAGCGGCACTGTCGTAAGGTTAACACTGAGGGAGCTGCACTGTCGTTAGGTTAACACTGAGGGAGCGGCACTGTCGTAAGGTTAATACTGAGGGAGCTGCACTGTCGTAAGGTTAACACTGAGGGAGCTGCACTGTCGTTAGGTTAACATTGAGGGAGCGGCACTGTCGTAAGGTTATCACTGAGGGAGCGGCACTGTCGTAAGGTTAACATTGAGGGAGCGGCACTGTCGTAAGGTTAACACTGAGGGAGCTGCACTGTCGTTAGGTTAACACTGAGGGAGCGGCACTGTCGTAAGGTGAACACTGAGGGAGCGGCACTGTCGTAAGGTTAACACTGAGGGAGCTGCACTGACGTTAGGTTAACACTGAGGGAGCGGCACTGTCGTAAGGTTAACACTGAGGGAGCTGCACTGTCGTTAGGTTAACATTGAGGGAGCGGCACTGTCGTAAGGTTAACACTGAGGGAGATGCACTGTCGTTAGGTTAACACTGAGGGAGCGGCACTGTCGTAAGGTTAATACTGAGGGAGCTGCACTGTCGTAAGGTTAACACTGAGGGAGCTGCACTGTCGTAAGGTTAACACTGAGGGAGCGGCACTGTCGTAAGGTTAACACTGAGGGAGCTGCACTGTCGTTAGGTTAACATTGAGGGAGCGGCACTGTCGTAAGGTTAACACTGAGGGAGCTGCACTGTCGTTAGGTTAACACTGAGGGAGCGGCACTGTCGTAAGGTTAATACTGAGGGAGTGACGCTGTCGTAAGGTTAACACTGAGGGAGCGGCACTGTCGTAAGGTTAACACTGAGGGAGCGGCACTGTCGTTAGGTTAACACTGAGGGAGCTGCACTGTCGTTCGGTTAACACTGAGGGAGCTGCACTGTCGTAAGGTTAACACTGAGGGAGCTGCACTGTCATAAGTTTAACACTGAGGGAGCGGCACTGTCGTAAGGTTAACACTGAGGGAGCTGCACTGTCGTAAGGTTAACACTGAGGGAGCGGCACTGTCGTTAGGTTAACATTGAGGGAGCGGCACTGTCGTAAGGTTAACACTGAGGGAGCTGCACTGTCGTTAGGTTAACACTGAGGGAGCGGCACTGTCGTAAGGTTAATACTGAGGGAGCTGCACTGTCGTAAGGTTAGCACTGAGGGAGCTGCACTGTCGTTAGGTTAACATTGAGGGAGCGGCACTGTCGTAAGGTTATCACTGAGGGAGCGGCACTGTCGTTAGGTTAACACTGAGGGAGCGGCACTGTCGTAAGGTTAACACTGAGGGAGCTGCACTGTCGTAAGGTTAACACTGAGGGAGCTGCACTGTCGTAAGGTTAACACTGAGGGAGCGGCACTGTCGTAAGGTTAACACTGAGGGAGCTGCACTGTCGTTAGGTTAACATTGAGGGAGCGGCACTGTCGTAAGGTTAACACTGAGGGAGCTGCACTGTCGTTAGGTTAACACTGAGGGAGCGGCACTGTCGTAAGGTTAATACTGAGGGAGTGACGCTGTCGTAAGGTTAACACTGAGGGAGCGGCACTGTCGTAAGGTTAACACTGAGGGAGCGGCACTGTCGTTAGGTTAACACTGAGGTAGCTGCACTGTCGTTCGGTTAACACTGAGGGAGCGGCACTGTCGTAAGTTTAACACTGAGGGAGCAGCACTGTCGTAAGGTTAACACTGAGGGAGCAGCACTGTCGTAAGGTTAACACTGAGGGAGCTGCACAGTCGTAAGGTTAACACTGAGGGAGCTGCACTGTCGTAAGGTTAACACTGAGGGAGCGGCACTGTCGTAAGGTGAACACTGAGGGAGCGGCACTGTCGTAAGGTTAACACTGAGGGAGCTGCACTGACGTTAGGTTAACACTGAGGGAGCGGCACTGTCGTAAGGTTAACACTGAGGGAGCTGCACTGTCGTTAGGTTAACATTGAGAGAGCGGCACTGTCGTAAGGTTAACACTGAGGGAGATGCACTGTCGTTAGGTTAACACTGAGGGAGCGGCACTGTCGTAAGGTTAATACTGAGGGAGCTGCACTGTCGTAAGGTTAACACTGAGGGAGCTGCACTGTCGTAAGGTTAACACTGAGGGAGCGGCACTGTCGTTAGGTTAACACTGAGGGAGCGGCACTGTCGTAAGGTTAATACTGAGGGAGCTGCACTGTCGTAAGGTTAGCACTGAGGGAGCTGCACTGTCGTTAGGTTAACATTGAGGGAGCGGCACTGTCGTAAGGTTATCACTGAGGGAGCGGCACTGTCGTAAGGTTAACATTGAGGGAGCGGCACTGTCGTAAGGTTAACACTGAGGGAGCTGCACTGTCTTTAGGTTAACACTGAGGGAGCTGCACTGTCGTTAGGTTAACACTGAGGGAGCGGCACTGTCGTAAGGTGAACACTGAGGGAGCGGCACTGTCGTAAGGTTAACACTGAGGGAGCTGCACTGACGTTAGGTTAACACTGAGGGAGCGGCACTGTCGTAAGGTTAACACTGAGGGAGCTGCACTGTCGTTAGGTTAACATTGAGGGAGCGGCACTGTCGTAAGGTTAACACTGAGGGAGCTGCACTGTCGTTAGGTTAACACTGAGGGAGCGGCACTGTCGTAAGGTTAATACTGAGGGAGCTGCACTGTCGTAAGGTTAACACTGAGGGAGCTGCACTGTCGTAAGGTTAACACTGAGGGAGCGGCACTGTCGTAAGGTTAACACTGAGGGAGCTGCACTGTCGTTAGGTTAACATTGAGGGAGCGGCACTGTCGTAAGGTTAACACTGAGGGAGCTGCACTGTCGTTAGGTTAACACTGAGGGAGCGGCACTGTCGTAAGGTTAATACTGAGGGAGTGACGCTGTCGTAAGGTTAACACTGAGGGAGCGGCACTGTCGTAAGGTTAACACTGAGGGAGCGGCACTGTCGTTAGGTTAACACTGAGGGAGCTGCACTGTCGTTCGGTTAACACTGAGGGAGCTGCACTGTCGTTCGGTTAACACTGAGGGAGCTGCACTGTCGTAAGGTTAACACTGAGGGAGCTGCACTGTCGTAAGGTTAACACTGAGGGAGCTGCACTGTCATAAGTTTAACACTGAGGGAGCGGCACTGTCGTAAGGTTAACACTGAGGGAGCTGCACTGTCGTAAGGTTAACACTGAGGGAGCGGCACTGTCGTTAGGTTAACATTGAGGGAGCGGCACTGTCGTAAGGTTAACACTGAGGGAGCTGCACTGTCGTTAGGTTAACACTGAGGGAGCGGCACTGTCGTAAGGTTAATACTGAGGGAGCTGCACTGTCGTAAGGTTAGCACTGAGGGAGCTGCACTGTCGTTAGGTTAACATTGAGGGAGCGGCACTGTCGTAAGGTTATCACTGAGGGAGCTGCACTGTCGTTAGGTTAACACTGAGGGAGCGGCACTGTCGTAAGGTTAATACTGAGGGAGCTGCACTGTCGTAAGGTTAACACTGAGGGAGCTGCACTGTCGTAAGGTTAACACTGAGGGAGCGGCACTGTCGTAAGGTTAACACTGAGGGAGCTGCACTGTCGTTAGGTTAACATTGAGGGAGCGGCACTGTCGTAAGGTTAACACTGAGGGAGCTGCACTGTCGTTAGGTTAACACTGAGGGAGCGGCACTGTCGTAAGGTTAATACTGAGGGAGTGACGCTGTCGTAAGGTTAACACTGAGGGAGCGGCACTGTCGTAAGGTTAACACTGAGGGAGCGGCACTGTCGTTAGGTTAACACTGAGGGAGCTGCACTGTCGTTCGGTTAACACTGAGGGAGCGGCACTGTCGTAAGTTTAACACTGAGGGAGCTGCACTGTCGTAAGGTTAACACTGAGGGAGCAGCACTGTCGTAAGGTTAACACTGAGGGAGCTGCACTGTCGTAAGGTTAACACTGAGGGAGCTGCACTGTCATAAGGTTAACACTGAGGGAGCGGCACTGTCGTAAGGTGAACACTGAGGGAGCGGCACTGTCGTAAGGTTAACACTGAGGGAGCTGCACTGACGTTAGGTTAACACTGAGGGAGCGGCACTGTCGTAAGGTTAACACTGAGGGAGCTGCACTGTCGTTAGGTTAACATTGAGGGAGCGGCACTGTCGTAAGGTTAACACTGAGGGAGATGCACTGTCGTTAGGTTAACACTGAGGGAGCGGCACTGTCGTAAGGTTAATACTGAGGGAGCTGCACTGTCGTAAGGTTAACACTGAGGGAGCTGCACTGTCGTAAGGTTAACACTGAGGGAGCGGCACTGTCGTAAGGTTAACACTGAGGGAGCTGCACTGTCGTGAGGTTAACATTGAGGGAGCGGCACTGTCGTAAGGTTAACACTGAGGGAGCTGCACTGTCGTTAGGTTAACACTGAGGGAGCGGCACTGTCGTAAGGTTAATACTGAGGGAGTGACGCTGTCGTAAGGTTAACACTGAGGGAGCGGCACTGTCGTAAGGTTAACACTGAGGGAGCGGCACTGTCGTTAGGTTAACACTGAGGGAGCTGCACTGTCGTTCGGTTAACACTGAGGGAGCGGCACTGTCGTAAGTTTAACACTGAGGGAGCTGCACTGTCGTAAGGTTAACACTGAGGGAGCTGCACTGTCGTAAGGTTAACACTGAGGGAGCTGCACTGTCATAAGTTTAACACTGAGGGAGCGGCACTGTCGTAAGGTTAACACTGAGGGAGCTGCACTGTCGTTAGGTTAACATTGAGGGAGCGGCACTGTCGTAAGGTTAACACTGAGGGAGCTGCACTGTCGTTAGGTTAACACTGAGGGAGCGGCACTGTCGTAAGGTTAATACTGAGGGAGCTGCACTGTCGTAAGGTTAGCACTGAGGGAGCTGCACTGTCGTTAGGTTAACATTGAGGGAGCGGCACTGTTGTAAGGTTATCACTGAGGGAGCGGCACTGTCGTAAGGTTAACACTGAGGGAGCTGCACTGTCGTAAGGTTAACACTGAGGGAGCTGCACTGTCGTAAGGTTAACACTGAGGGAGCGGCACTGTCGTAAGGTTAACACTGAGGGAGAAGCACTGTCGTAAGGTTAACACTGAGGGAGCGGCACTGTCGTAAGGTTAACACTGAGGGAGAAGCACTGTCGTAAGGTTAATACTGAGGGAGCGGCACTGTCGTTAGGTTAACACTGAGGGAGCGGCACTGTCGTTAGGTTAACACTGAGGGAGCGGCACTGTCGTAAGGTTAACACTGAGGGAGCGGCACTGTCGTAAGGTTAACACTGAGGGAGCGGCACTGTCGTAAGGTTAACACTGAGGGAGCGGCACTGTCGTAAGGTTAACACTGAGGGAGCGGCACTGTCGTAAGGTTAACACTGAGGGAGCGGCACTGTCGTAAGGTTAACACTGAGGGAGCAGCACTGTCGTTAGGTTAACACTGAGGGAGCGGCACTGTCGTTAGGTTAACACTGAGGGAGCTGCACTGTCGTTAGGTTAACACTGAGGGAGCAGCACTGTCGTTAGGTTAACTCTGAGGGAGCGGCACTGTCGTAAGGTTAACACTGAGGGAGCAGCACTGTCGTAAGGTTAACACTGAGGGAGGGGCACTGTCGTAAGGTTAACACTGAGGGAGGGGCACTGTCGTTAGCTTAACACTGAGGGAGCGGCACTGTCGTAAGGTTAACACTGAGGGAGCTGCACTGTCGTAAGGATAACACTGAGGGAGCTGCACTGTCGTTAGGTTAACACTGAGGGAGGGGCACTGTCGTAAGGTTAACACTGAGGGAGCTGCACTGTCGTAAGGTTAACACTGAGGGAGCGGCACTGTCGTTAGGTTAACACTGAGGGAGCTGCACTGTCGTTCGGTTAACACTGAGGGAGCGGCACTGTCGTAAGTTTAACACTGAGGGAGCAGCACTGTCGTAAGGTTAACACTGAGGGAGCTGCACTGTCGTAAGGTTAACACTGAGGGAGCTGCACAGTCATAAGGTTAACACTGAGGGAGCTGCACTGTCATAAGTTTAACACTGAGGGAGCGGCACTGTCGTAACGTTAACACTGAGGGAGCGGCACTGTCGTAACGTTAACACTGAGGGAGCTGCACTGTCGTAAGGTTAACACTGAGGGAGCGGCACTGTCGTTAGGTTAACATTGAGGGAGCGGCACTGTCGTAAGGTTAACACTGAGGGAGCTGCACTGTCGTTAGGTTAACACTGAGGGAGCGGCACTGTCGTAAGGTTAATACTGAGGGAGCTGCACTGTCGTTAGGTTAACATTGAGGGAGCGGCACTGTCGTAAGGTTATCACTGAGGGAGCGGCACTGTCGTAAGGTTAACATTGAGGGAGCGGCACTGTCGTAAGGTTAACACTGAGGGAGCTGCACTGTCTTTAGGTTAACACTGAGGGAGCTGCACTGTCGTTAGGTTAACACTGAGGGAGCGGCACTGTCGTAAGAAGAACACTGAGGGAGCGGCACTGTCGTAAGGTAAACACTGAGGGAGCTGCACTGACGTTAGGTTAACACTGAGGGAGCGACACTGTCGTAAGGTTAACACTGAGGGAGCTGCACTGTCGTTAGGTTAACATTGAGGGAGCGGCACTGTCGTAAGGTTAACACTGAGGGAGCTGCACTGTCGTTAGGTTAACACTGAGGGAGCGGCACTGTCGTAAGGTTAACACTGAGGGAGCTGCACTGTCGTAAGGTTAACACTGAGGGAGCGGCACTGTCGTAAGGTTAACACTGAGGGAGCGGCACTGTCGTAAGGTTAACACTGAGAGAGCTGCACTGTCGTTAGGTTAACACTGAGGGAGCGGCACTGTCGTAAGATTAATACTGAGGGAGCGACGCTGTTGTAAGATTAATACTGAGGGAGTGACGCTGTTGTAAGGTTAACACTGAGGGAGCGGCACTGTCGTAAGGTTAACACTGAGGGAGCGGCACTGTCGTTAGGTTAACACTGAGGGAGCTGCACTGTCGTTCGGTTAACACTGAGGGAGCTGCACTGTCGTTAGGTTAACATTGAGGGAGCGGCACTGTCGTAAGGTTAACACTGAGGGAGCGGCACTGTCGTTAGGTTAACACTGAGGGAGGGGCACTGTCGTTAGCTTAACACTGAGGGAGCGGCACTGTCGTAAGGTTAACACTGAGGGAGCGGCACTGTCGTTAGGTTAACACTGAGGGAGCTGCACTGTCGTAAGGTTAACACTGAGGGAGCGGCACTGTCGTTAGGTTAACACTGAGGGAGGGGCACTGTCGTAAGGTTAACACTGAGGGAGCTGCACTGTCGTTAGGTTAACACTGAGGGAGCTGCACTTTCGTTAGGTTAACACTGAGGGAGGGGCACTGTCGTTAGGTTAACACTGAGGGAGCTGCACTGTCGTTAGGTTAACACTGAGGGAGGGGCACTCTCGTAAGGTTAACACTGAGGGAGCTGCACTGTCGTTAGGTTAACACTGAGGGAGCTGCACTTTCGTTAGGTTAACACTGAGGGAGTGGCACTGTCGTAAGGTTAACACTGAGGGAGCAGCACTGTGGTAAGGTTAACACTGAGGGAGCGGCACTGTCCTAAGGTTAACACTGAGGGAGCTGCACTGTCGTTAGGTTAACACTGAGGGAGCTGCACTGTCGTTAGGTTAACTCTGAGGGAGCTGCACTGTCCTAAGGTTAACACTGAGGGAGGGGCACTGTCATAAGGTTAACACTGAGGGAGCTGCACTGTCGTTAGGTTAACACTGAGGGAGGGGCACTGTGGTAAGGTTAACACTGAGGGAGGGGCACTGTGGTAAGGTTAACACTGAGGGAGCGGCACTGTCGTAAGGTTAACACTGAGGGAGGGGCACTGTCGTTAGCTTAACACTGAGTTACCGGCACTGTAGAAAGGTTAACACTGAGGGAGCGGCACTGTCGTAAGGTTAACACTGAGGGAGCGGCATTGTCGTAAGGTTAACACTGAGGGAGCTGCACTGTCGTAAGGTTAACACTGAGGGAGCAGCACTGTCGTAAGGTTAACACTGAGGGAGCAGCACTGTCGTAAGGTTAACACTGAGGGAGCGGCACTGTCGTTAGGTTAACACTGAGGGAGCGGCAGTGTCGTAAGGTTAACACTGAGGGAGGGGCACTGTCGTAAGGTTAACACTGAGGGAGCTGCACTTTCGTTAGGTTAACACTGAGGGAGGGGCACTGTCGTAAGGTTAACACTGAGGGAGCTGCACTGTCGTTAGGTTAACACTGAGGGAGCTGCACTTTCGTTAGGTTAACACTGAGGGAGCGGCACTGTCGTAAGGTTAACACTGAGAGAGCAGCACTGTCGTAAGGTTAACACTGAGGGAGCAGCACTGTGGTAAGGTTAACACTGAGGGAGCGGCACTGTCCTAAGGTTAACACTGAGGGAGCTGCACTGTCGTTAGGTTAACACTGAGGGAGCTGCACTGTCGTTAGGTTAACTCTGAGGGAGCTGCACTGTCCTAAGGTTAACACTGAGGGAGGGGCACTGTCGTAAGGTTAACACTGAGGGAGCTGCACTGTCGTTAGGTTAACACTGAGGGAGGGGCACTGTGGTAAGGTTAACACTGAGGGAGCGGCACTGTCGTAAGGTTAACACTGAGGGAGCGGCATTGTCGTAAGGTTAACACTGAGGGAGCAGCACTGTCGTTAGGTTAACACTGAGGGAGCGGCACTGTCGTAAGTTTTACACTGAGGGAGCTGCACTGTCGTAAGGTTAACACTGAGGGAGCGGCACTGTCGTTAGGTTAACACTGAGGGAGCGGAACTGTCGTAAGGTTAACACTGAGGGAGCGGCACTGTCGTAAGGTTAACACTGAGGGAGCGGCACTGTCGTAAGGTTAACACCGAGGGAGCGGCACTGTCGTAAGGTTAACACTGAGGGAGCGGCACTGTCGTAAGGTTAACACCGAGGGAGCGGCACTGTCGTTAGGTTAACACCGAGGGAGCTGCACTGTCGTTAGGTTAACACTGAGGGAGCAGCACTGTCGTCAGGTTAACCCTGAGGGAGCGGCACTGTCGTTAGGTTAACACCGAGGGAGCTGCACTGTCGTTAGGTTAACACTGAGGGAGGGGCACTGTCGTAAGGTTAACACTGAGGGAGCGGCACTGTCGTAAGGTTAACACCGAGGGAGCGGCACTGTCGTTAGGTTAACACTGAGGGAGGGGCATTGTCGTTAGGTTAACACTGAGGGAGCGGCACTGTCGTTAGGTTAACACTGAGGGAGCTGCACTGTCGTTAGGTTAACACTGAGGGAGCGGCACTGTCGTCAGGTTAACACTGAGGGAGCTGCACTGTCGTTAGGTTAACACTGAGGGAGCGGCACTGTCGTTAGTGCAGCTCCCTCAGTGTTAACCTAACGACAGTGCCGCTCCCTCAGTGTTAACCTAACGACAGTGCAGCTCCCTCAGTGTTAACCTGACGACAGTGCCGCTCCCTCAGTGTTAACCTAACGACAGTGCAGCTCCCTCAGTGTTAACCTAACGACAGTGCCGCTCCCTCAGTGTTAACCTAACGACAATGCCCCTCCCTCAGTGTTAACCTAACGACAGTGCCGCTCCCTCGGTGTTAACCTTACGACAGTGCCGCTCTCTCAGGGTTAAGCTAATGACAGTGCAGCTCCCTCAGTGTTAACCTGTCATTAGCTTAACCCTGAGAGAGCGGCACTGTCGTTAGGTTAACACTGAGGGAGCTGCACTTTCGTAAGGTTAACACTGAGGGAGGGGCACTGTCGTTAGGTTAACACTGAGGGAGCGACACTGTCGTAAGGTTAACACTGAGTGAGCGACACTGTCGTAAGGTTAACACCGAGGGAGCGGCACTGTCGTTAGGTTAACACTGAGGGAGCGGCACTGTCGTAAGGTTAACACTGAGGGAGCGGCACAGTCGTAAGGTTAACACTGAGGGAGCGGCACTGTTGTAAGGTTAATACTGAGGGAGCGGCACTGTCGTACGTTTAACACTGAGGGAGCGGCACTGTCGTAAGGTTAACACCGAGGGAGCGGCACTGTCGTAAGTTTAACACCGAGGGAGCAGCACTGTCGTTAGGTTAACACCGAGGGAGCGGCACAGTCGTAAGGTTAACACTGAGGGAGCGGCACTGTCGTACGTTTAACACTGAGGGAGCGGCACTGTCGTAAGGTTAACACTGAGGGAGATGCACTGTCGTTAGGTTAACACTGAGGGAGCGGCACAGTCGTAAGGTTAACACTGAGGGAGCTGCACTGTCGTAAGGATAACACTGAGGGAGCGGCACTGTCGTTAGGTTAACACTGAGGGAGCGGCACTGTCGTAAGGTTAACACTGAGGGAGCGGCACTGTCGTACGTTTAACACTGAGGGAGGGGCACTGTTGTAAGGTTAACACTGAGGGAGCTGCACTGTCGTAAGGTTAACACTGAGGGAGGGGCACTGTCGTTAGGTTAACACTGAGGGAGCGGCACTGTCGTACGTTTAACACTGAGGGAGGGGCACTGTTGTAAGGTTAACACTGAGGGAGCTGCACTGTCGTAAGGTTAACTCTGAGGGAGGGGCACTGTTGTAAGGTTAACACTGAGGGAGCTGCACTGTCGTAAGGTTAACACTGGGGGAGGGGCACTGTCGTTAGGTTAGCACTGAGGGAGCGACACTGTCATAAGGTTAACACTGAGGGAGCGGCACTGTCGTAAGGTTAACACTGAGGGAGCGGCACTGTCGTTAGGTTAGCACTGAGGGAGCGACACTGTCGTAAGGTTAACACTGAGGGAGCGGCACTGTCGTTAGCTTAACACTGAGGGAGCTGCACTGTCGTAAGGTTAACACTGAGGGAGCTGCACTGTCGTAAGGTTAACACTGAGGGAGCTGCACTGTCGTAAGGTTAACACTGAGGGAGCAGCACTGTCGTTAGGTTAACACTGAGGGAGCGGCACTGTCGTTAGGTTAACACTGAGGGAGCAGCACTGTCGTTAGGTTAACACAGGGAGCGGCACTGTCGTTAGGTTAACACTGAGGGAGCGGCACTGTCGTTAGGTTAACATTGAGGGAGCGGCACTGTCGTTAGGTTAACACTGAGGGAGCGGCATTGTCGTTAGGTTAACACTGAGGTAGCGGCACTGTCGTAGGGTTAACACTGAGGGAGCGGCACTGTCGTTAGGTTAACACTGAGGGAGCGGCACTGTCGTTAGGTTAACATTGAGGTAGCAGCACTGTCGTAAGGTTAACACTGAGGGAGCGGCACTGTCGTAAGGTTAACACTGAGGGAGCGGCACTGTCGTAAGGTTAACACTGAGGGAGCTGCACTGTCGTAAGGTTAACACTGAGGGAGCTGCACTGTCGTAAGTTTAACACTGAGGGAGCTGCACTGTCGTTAGGTTAACACTGAGGGAGCGGCACATTCGGAAGGTTAACACTGAGGAAGGGGCACTGTCGTTAGGTTAACACTGAGGGAGCGGCACTGTCGTAAGGTTAACACTAAGGGAGCTGCACTGTCGTAAGGTTAACACTGAGGGAGCTGCACTGTCGTAAGGGAGCGGCACTGTCGTAAGGTTAACACTGAGGGAGCTGCACTGTCGTAAGGGAGCGGCACTGTCGTAAGGTTAACACTGAGGGAGCAGCACTGTCGTAAGGTTAACACTGAGGGAGCAGCACTGTCGTAAGGTTAACACTGAGGGAGCGGCACTGTCGTAAGGTTAACACTGAGGGAGCGGCACTGTCCTAAGGTTAACACTGAGGGAGCTGCACTGTCGTAAGGGAGCGGCACTGTCGTAAGGTTAACACTGAGGGAGCGACACTGTCGTAAGGTTAACACTGAGGGAGCGACACTGTCGTAAGGTTAACAATGAGGGAGCGGCACTGTCGTAAGGTTAACACTGAGGGAGCTGCACTGTCCTAAGGTTAACACTGAGGGAGCGGCACTGTCGTTAGCTTAACACTGAGGGAGCGGCACTGTCGTAAGGTAAACACTGAGGGAGCGGCACTGTCGTTAGGTTAACACTGAGGGAGCGGCACTGTCGTAAGGTTAACACTGAGGGAGCGGCACTGTCGTAAGGTAAACACTGAGGGAGCGGCACTGTCGTAAGGTTAACTCTGAGGGAGTGGCACTGTCGTTAGGTTAACACTGAGGGAGTGGCACTGTCGTAAGGTAAACACTGAGGGAGCGGCACTGTCGTAAGGTTAACACTGAGGGAGCGGCACTGTCGTTAGGTTAACACTGAGGGAGGGGCACTGTCGTAAGGTTAACACTGAGGGAGCGGCACTGTCGTTATGTTAACACTGAGGGAGCTGCACTGTCGTAAGGTTAACACTGAGGGAGCTGCACTGTCGTAAGGTTAACACTGAGGGAGCGGCACTGTCGTAAGGTTAACACTGAGGGAGCGGCACTGTCGTAAGGTTAACACTGAGGGAGCGGCACTGTCGTAAGGTTAACACTGAGGGAGCAGCACTGTCGTTAGCTTAACACTGAGGGAGCGGCACTGTCGTAAGTTTAACACTGAGGGAGCAGCACTGTCGTAAGGTTAACACTGAGGGAGCTGCACTGTCGTAAGGTTAACACTGAGGGAGCTGCACTGTCTTAAGGTTAACACTGAGGGAGCGGCACTGTCGTAAGGTTAACACTGAGGGAGCGGCACTGTCGTAAGGTTAACACTGGGGGAGGGGCACTGTCGTAAGGTTAACACTGAGGGAGCGGCACTGTCCTAAGGTTAACACTGAGGGAGGGGCACTGTCGTTAGCTTAACACTGAGGGAGCGGCACTGTCGTTAGGTTAACACTGAGGGAGGGGCACTGTCGTTAGCTTAACACTGAGGGAGCGGCACTGTCGTTAGGTTAACACTGAGCGAGCGGCACTGTCGTAAGGTTAACACTGAGGGAGCTGCACTGTCGTAAGGTTAACACTGAGGGAGCTGCACTGTCGTAAGGTTAACACTGAGGGAGCGGCACTGTCGTTAGGTTAACACTGAGGGAGGGATACTGTCGTTAGCTTAACACTGAGTTACCGGCACTGTAGAAAGGTTAACACTGAGGGAGCAGCACTGTCGTAAGGTGAACACTGAGGGAGCTGCACTGTCGTAAGGTTAACACTGAGGGAGCGGCACTGTCGTTAGGTTAACACTGAGGGAGCGGCAGTGTCGTAAGGTTAACACTGAGGGAGGGGCACTGTCGTAAGGTTAACACTGAGGGAGCTGCACTGTCGTTAGGTTAACACTGAGGGAGCTGCACTTTCGGTAGGTTAACACTGAGGGAGGGGCACTGTCGTTAGGTTAACACTGAGGGAGCTGCACTGTCGTTAGGTTAACACTGAGGGAGGGGCACTGTCGTAAGGTTAACACTGAGGGAGCGGCACTGTCGTAAGGTTAACACTGAGAGAGCAGCACTGTCGTAAGGTTAACACTGAGGGAGCAGCACTGTGGTAAGGTTAACACTGAGGGAGCGGCACTGTCCTAAGGTTAACACTGAGGGAGCTGCACTGTCGTTAGGTTAACACTGAGGGAGCTGCACTGTCGTTAGGTTAACTCTGAGGGAGGGGCACTGTCGTAAGGTTAACACTGAGGGAGCTGCACTGTCGTTAGGTTAACACTGAGGGAGGGGCACTGTGGTAAGGTTAACACTGAGGGAGGGGCACTGTGGTAAGGTTAACACTGAGGGAGCGGCACTGTCGTAAGGTTAACACTGAGGGAGCGGCATTGTCGTAAGGTTAACACTGAGGGAGCAGCACTGTCGTTAGGTTAACACTGAGGGAGGGGCACTGTCGTTAGGTTAACACTGAGGAAGCGGCACTGTCGTAAGTTTTACACTGGGGGAGCTGCACTGTCGTAAGGTTAACACTGAGGGAGCGGCACTGTCGTAAGGTTAACACCGAGGGAGCGGCACTGTCGTAAGGTTAACACCGAGGGAGCGGCACTGTCGTTAGGTTAACACTGATGGAGCGGCACTGTCGTAAGGTTAACACTGAGGGAGCGGCACTGTCATTAGCTTAACACTGAGGGAGCGGCACTGTCGTAAGGTTCACACTGAGGGAGCTGCACTGTCGTTAGGTTAACACTGAGGGAGCGGCACTGTCGTTAGGTTAACACTGAGGGAGCGGCACTGTCGTAAGGTTATCACTGAGGGAGGGGCGCTGTCGTTAGGTTAACACTGAGGGAGCGGCACTGTCGTAAGGTTAACACTGAGAGAGCGGCACTGTCGTTAGGTTAACACTGAGGGAGCGGCACTGTCGTTAGGTTAACACTGAGGGAGGGGCACTGTCGTTAGGTTAACACTGAGGGAGCGGCACTGTCGTTAGGTTAACACTGAGGGAGCGGCACTGTCGTAAGGTTAACCCTGAGAGAGCGGCACTGTCGTTAGGTTAACACCGAGGGAGCTGCACTGTCGTTAGGTTAACACTGAGGGAGCTGCACTGTCGTTAGGTTAACACTGAGGGAGCTGCACTGTCGTTAGGTTAACACTGATGGAGCGGCACTGTCGTAAGGTTAACACCGAGGGAGCGGCACTGTCGTTAGGTTAACACTGAGGGAGCTGCACTGTCGTTAGGTTAACACTGAGGGAGCTGCACTGTCGTTAGGTTAACACTGAGGGAGCGGCACTGTCGTAAGGTTAACCCTGAGAGAGCGGCACTGTCGTAAGGTTAACACTGAGGGAGCTGCACTTTCGTAAGGTTAACACTGAGGGAGCGGCACTGTCGTTAGCTTAACACTGAGGGAGCGGCACTGTCGTAAGGTTCACACTGAGGGAGCTGCACTGTCGTTAGGTTAACACTGAGGGAGCGGCACTGTCGTTAGGTTAACACTGAGGGAGCGGCACTGTCGTAAGGTTATCACTGAGGGAGGGGCACTGTCGTTAGGTTAACACTGAGGGAGCGGCACTGTCGTAAGGTTAACACTGAGAGAGCGGCACTGTCGTTAGGTTAACACTGAGGGAGCGGCACTGTCGTTAGGTTAACACTGAGGGAGGGGCACTGTCGTTAGGTTAACACTGAGGGAGCTGCACTGTCGTTAGGTTAACACTGAGGGAGCGGCACTGTCGTTAGGTTAACACTGAGGGAGCTGCACTGTCGTAAGGTTAACACTGAGGGAGCTGCACTGTCGTAAGGTTAACACTGAGGGAGCTGCACTGTCGTTAGGTTAACACTGAGGGAGCGACACTGTCGTAAGGTTAACACTGAGGGAGCGACACTGTCGTAAGGTTAACACCGAGGGAGCGGCACTGTCGTTAGGTTAACACTGAGGCAGCGGCACAGTCGTAAGGTTAACACTGAGGGAGCGGCACTGTTGTAAGGTTAATACTGAGGGAGCGGCACTGTCGTACGTTTAACACCGAGGGAGCGGCACTGTCGTAAGTTTAACACTGAGGGAGCGGCACTGTCGTTAGGTTAACACTGAGGGAGCGGCACAGTCGTAAGGTTAACACTGAGGGAGCGGCACTGTCGTACGTTTAACACTGAGGGAGCGGCACTGTCGTAAGGTTAACACTGAGGGAGCGGCACTGTCGTACGTTTAACACTGAGGGAGGGGCACTGTTGTAAGGTTAACACTGAGGGAGATGCACTGTCGTAAGTTTAACACTGAGGGAGCGGCACTGTCGTAAGGTTAACACTGAGGGAGCGGCACTGTCGTTAGGTTAGCTCTGAGGGAGCGACACTGTCATAAGGTTAACACTGAGGGAGCGGCACTGTCGTTAGCTTAACACTGAGGGAGCGGCACTGTCGTAAGGTTAACACTGAGGGAGCTGCACTGTCGTAAGGTTAACACTGAGGGAGCGGCACTGTCGTAAGGTTAACACTGAGGGAGCTGCACTGTCGTAAGGTTAACACTGAGGGAGCTGCACTGTCGTAAGGTTAACACTGAGGGAGCGGCACTGTCGTAAGGTTAACACTGAGGGAGCTGCACTGTCGTAAGGTTAACACTGAGGGAGCTGCACTGTCGTTAGCTTAACACTGAGGGAGCTGCACTGTCGTAAGGTTAACACTGAGGGAGCTGCACTGTCGTAAGGTTAACACTGAGGGAGCGGCACTGTCGTAAGGTTAACACTGAGGGAGCGGCACTGTCGTTAGGTTAGCACTGAGGGAGCGGCACTGTCGTAAGGTTAACACTGAGGGAGCGGCACTGTCGTAAGGTTAACACTGAGGGAGCTGCACTGTCGTAAGGTTAACACTGAGGGAGCTGCACTGTCGTAAGGTTAACACTGAGGGAGCTGCACTGTCGTAAGGTTAACACTGAGGGAGCGGCACTGTCGTTAGGTTAGCACTGAGGGAGCGACACTGTCGTAAGGTTAACACTGAGGGAGCGGCACTGTCGTTAGCTTAACACTGAGGGAGCTGCACTGTCGTAAGGTTAACACTGAGGGAGCTGCACTGTCGTTAGGTTAACACTGAGGGAGCGGCACTGTCGTTAGGTTAACACTGAGGGAGCGGCACTGTCGTAAGGTTAACACTGAGGGAGCGGCACTGTCGTAAGGTTAACACTGAGGGAGCGGCACTGTCGTAAGGTTAACACTGAGGGAGCGGCACTGTCGTAAGGTTAACACTGAGGGAGCGGCACTGTCGTAAGGTTAACACTGAGGGAGCGGCACTGTCGTAATGTTAACACTGAGGGAGCGGCACTGTCGTTAGGTTAACACTGAGGGAGCAGCACTGTCGTAAGGTTAACACTGAGGGAGCTTCACTGTCGTAAGGTTAACACCGAGGGAGCGGCACTGTCGTAAGGTTCACACTGAGGGAGCGGCACTGTCGTAAGGTTCACACTGAGGGAGCTGCACTGTCGTAAGGTTAACACTGAGGGAGCTGCACTGTCGTTAGGTTAACACTGAGGGAGCGGCACTGTCGTTAGGTTAACACTGAGGGAGCGGCACTGTCGTAAGGTTAACACTGAGGGAGCGGCACTGTCGTAAGGTTAACACTGAGGGAGCTGCACTGTCGTAAGGTTAACACTGAGGGAGCGGCACTGTCGTTAGGTTAACACTGAGGGAGCGGCACTGTCGTAAGGTTAACACTGAGGGAGCTGCACTGTCGTTAGGTTAACACTGAGGGAGCGGCACATTCGGAAGGTTAACACTGAGGAAGGGGCACTGTCGTTAGGTTAACACTGAGGGAGCGGCACGGTCGTAAGGTTAACACTGAGGGAGCGGCACTGTCGTAAGGTTAACACTGAGGGAGCTGCACTGTCGTTAGGTTAACATTGAGGTAGCGGCACTGTCGTAGGGTTAACACTGAGGGAGCGGCACTGTCGTAAGTTTAACACTGAGGGAGCGGCACTGTCGTAAGGTTAACACTGAGGGAGCGGCACTGTCGTAAGGTTAACACTGAGGGAGCGGCACTGTCGTAAGGTTAACACTGAGGGAGCTGCACTGTCGTAAGGTTAACACTGAGCGAGCTGCACTGTCGTTAGGTTAACACTGAGGGATCGGCACATTCGGAAGGTTAACACTGAGGAAGGGGCACTGTCGTTAGGTTAACACTGAGGGAGCGGCACTGTCGTAAGGTTAACACTGAGGGAGCGGCACTGTCGTAAGGTTAACACTGAGGGAGCTGCACTGTCGTTAGATTAACACTGAGGGAGCGGCACTGTCCTAAGGTTAACACTGAGGGAGCTGCACTGTCGTTAGGTTAACACTGAGGGAGTGGCACTGTCGTAAGGTAAACACTGAGGGAGCGGCACTGTCGTAAGGTTCACACTGAGGGAGCTGCACTGTCGTAAGGTTAACACTGAGGGAGGGACACTGTCGTTAGCTTAACACTGAGGGAGCGGCACTGTCGTAAGGTTAACACTGAGGGAGCGGCACTGTCGTTAGGTTAACACTGAGGGAGCGGCACTGTCGTTAGGTTAACACTGAGGGAGCGGCACTGTCGTAAGGTTAACACTGAGGGAGCTGCACTGTCGTAAGGTTAACACTGAGGGAGCGGCACTGTCGTAAGGTTAACACTGAGGGAGGGGCACTGTCGTAAGGTTAACACTGAGGGAGGGGCACTGTCGTTAGCTTAACACTGAGGGAGCGGCACTGTCGTTAGGTTAACACTGAGGGAGCTGCACTGTCGTTAGGTTAACACTGAGGGAGGGACACTGTCGTTAGCTTAACACGGAGTTACCGGCACTGTCGAAAGGTTAACACTGAGGGAGCAGCACTGTCGTAAGGTTAACACTGAGGGAGCGGCACTGTCGTAAGGTTAACACTGAGGGAGCTGCACTGTCGTAAGATTAACACTGAGGGAGCTGCACTGTCGTAAGGTTAACACCGAGGGAGCGACACTGTCGTAAGGTTAACACTGAGGGAGCTGCACTGTCGTAAGGTTAACACCGAGGGAGCGACACTGTCGTAAGGTTAACACTGAGGGAGGGGCACTGTCGTAAGGTTAAAACTGAGGGAGCGGCACTGTCGTAAGGTTAACACTGAGGGAGGGGCACTGTCGTAAGTTTAACACTGAGGGAGCGGCACTGTCGTAAGTTTAACACTGAGGGAGCTGCACTGTCGTCAGGTTAACACTGAGGGAGCGGCACTGTCGTTAGGTTAACACTGAGGGAGCGACACTGTCGTAAGGTTAACACTGAGGGAGCGACACTGTCGTAAGGTTAACA
Organism: Scyliorhinus torazame; assembly: GCF_047496885.1. Taxonomy (NCBI): domain Eukaryota; kingdom Metazoa; phylum Chordata; class Chondrichthyes; order Carcharhiniformes; family Scyliorhinidae; genus Scyliorhinus; species Scyliorhinus torazame. The sequence continues at coordinate 39,554,983 of NC_092710.1, read as the reverse complement.
CTGAGGGAGGGGCACTGTCGTTAGGTTAACACTGAGGGAGCGGCACTGTCGTAAGGTTAACACCGAGGGAGCGGCACTGTCGTTAGGTTAACACCGAGGGAGCTGCACTGTCGTTAGGTTAACACTGAGGGAGCGACACTGTCGTTAGGTTAACACTGAGGGAGCGGCACTGTCGTTAGGTTAACACTGAGGGAGCGACACTGTCGTAAGGTTAACACTGAGGGAGCGGCACTGTCGTTAGGTTAACACTGAGGGAGCGACACTGTCGTAAGGTTAACACTGAGGGAGGGGCACTGTCGTTAGGTTAACACTGAGGGAGCGGCACTGTCGTAAGGTTAACACCGAGGGAGCGGCACTGTCGTTAGGTTAACACCGAGGGAGCTGCACTGTCGTTAGGTTAACACTGAGGGAGCGACACTGTCGTTAGGTTAACACTGAGGGAGCGGCACTGTCGTTAGGTTAACACTGAGGGAGCGACACTGTCGTAAGGTTAACACTGAGGGAGGGGCACTGTCGTTAGGTTAACACTGAGGGAGCGGCACTGTCGTTAGGTTAACACTGAAGGAGGGGCACTGTCGTTAGGTTAACACCGAGGGAGCGGCACTGTCGTTAGATTAACACCGAGGGAGCTGCACTGTCGTAAGGTTAACACTGAGGGAGCGGCACTGTCGTTAGGTTAACACTGAGGGAGCGGCACTGTCGTAAGGTTAACACCGAGGGAGCGGCACTGTCGTAAGGTTAACACTGAGGGAGCTGCACTGTCGTTAGTTTGACACTGAGGGAGCTGCACTGTCGAGGTAGCTGTGAAAGATATCTGATGCAAACTATTATTTCTTGTCTTTGTTTTCAGGTTGTTGTTGACGATGGTGATGAATACATCCATCTTCGTGTGTTTCAGCCACTGCCCAATTCTGGTGACAAGCTTTCATTGGCCAGTTATGAAACTGGGAAGAAACTCTTCGACGAGATTGAATATTTCTAGGGATAACCAGACCCAGTCCAGCGCCTGCACCTCTCTGCTATTTCAGAATAAGCTCTGCTTTTCTACTCCCATTCCCTGGCCACAACAGCTCAGCTTCAGTCCATCACTCAGCGCCCGGCTTCAGACCCTCACTCACCCCTTCCTTCAGACCCTCACTCACCCCCACCTTTAGACCCTCGGCCCCACCCCCACCTCTAACCCCTTGCACAGGAATAGATTGCAATTCAGTCTCCTCGAGCGCAAATACCATCCAGGTCAGAGCTGGCCACCCACCAGTTTAAACATTCACTCCCTCCACCACTGACAGACAGTAGCAGCTAGGTGTACCATCTATGAGGTGCACTGCAGTAACCACCAAACATCTCCTTGTCAGCACCTTCTAACTTGTGACCTCCACCATCGAGAAGGACAAGAGCAGCAGATACCTGGGAACCCCACCGCCTGAAGGTTCCCCTCCAAGTCACTCACCACCCTGACTGGGAAATACATTCCCGCTCCTTCAGTGTCGCTGGTCAAAATTCTGGAATTCCCTAACAGCACTGCGGATGTACCTCCCACATGGACTGCAGCGGACTCGAAGGCAGCTCACCACCGCCTCCTCAAGGGGCAATTAGGGCTGGGCAGCAAATGCTGGGCCTGGCCAGCAAAGCCCACATCCTATAAATGAATAAAGAAATAATTCAGGGCTTCATGAATAGGGCTGCAGAGTCCGAGAAGCAGGAACTCTGAACTTCCACAAGTCCCAGTTAAATGTCAGCTGGAGTGTTGTGTACAGTCCTGGGAGGCACACTGTAGGAAGGATGTGAACACATTGGAGCGAGTGAGGAAGAGGTTCGCAAGAATGGTTCCAGCAGTGAGAAGTGTCAGTTATGAGGTTAGATTGGAGAGGTTAGGGCTGGTCTCCTTGGTCAAGGCCAAGAGGACATTTGATAGAGACGTTCAAAAGCAAGAGGAGGCTGAAAATAGTAGATAGGCCTCACTCAGCCCAGCTTCGGATTGAAGAGAGGTCGGGGCAGGTGGAAACCCGTTGGCCAGGTCTCCTGAGAAGTTCTATACTCAACCCCCACCTACCAGGCCCCTCCAATCCTACGATCTCCACCATCTAGGGCAAGAGCAGCAGAGAAATGGGAACCCCACCACCTGGAGGTTCCCCTTCACCCACCATATATATTTCCAAGTCACCCTCCATCCTGGCTTGGAAATATATCGCCGTTCCTTCACTGTTACTGAGTCAAAATCTTGTAACTCCCTCCAAAACAGCACAGGGGTGTATCTACACCACACAGCATGCTTCGTGAAAACAGTTCACTGCCACCTTCTCAAGGTTAGCGAGGGATGGGCAATAAATGTTGGCCTAACTCGTGATGCAAATGGTCCGTTCGAACAAATGTTTTAAAGCCAAAATCCGTGTTCCACTCTCCAATAAGTAATCTCCAGCAAGCAAAAGCTTAACAAGGTGCTCATGGAATCCGGCTGTGCGCAAAGATGTGTCGGTCTCCAAAACAATGCAACTCTCTGAAAGCATTTTCCAGTTCTGAACAGAACATCTGCTGCTGCAAGCTCCCTTGAAAAACTGTGTACCCGCGATTAAACTATTCAACTGTAATTGCATCACACAGCATTCTATAAAACTTTTCTGAAGCTTTTCCTGTTGCTGTCGATTCTTTCCATTTTGGGTTTGGGGCTAAATGGAGGCTCTAAGGGATGAGTGAGGGGGGGTGGGGGGGGGGGGGGGTGGATAAGCATTAAACTGGGATTCTCCCTCTGCCAGGGGCTGTTGCGGTGGTGATGTGGGCATGAATATTCCACAGCTGGTCCACCAGTTCTGGAGGCTTCCAGGCCAATCGCCCTCTGGGCCCCTCCGGGATGGGTGAGGGCTCCAGCAGCAGATCAGCTGAGGCAGGGACAACGTGGGACATGGAAATGGAAATAGGCGGCTCTCGTGATCGCCTGAATATGAGGCTGCAACCTCATTGTGGCTAAAATGTGACGCAAAGGTTTGGGAACAGACCGACTTAATCTCAGACTGTTGTCAGTTTTATAAGGACCCGAAAGAGGTCCACACCGATTAGTTTGACGAACTTCATTTGTTTACAATAGCTACTGTATACAGTACACAGTAGGTCCCAACTGGATCTCTCCCCAGCCAGTGCCCAACTGGCTGGCTTTATATATGGTGCAGTTATACACTGTTTGGAGGTCCCCTGCCCCCTTACCGGGGGCGACCTTATTCTGCAAGGACCATGGGGAAGGTAATCGTTCCCACCCCGTAGGCGACTTGTGGATTATAACCCCCAAAGTCTGAACAATCCTTGGACGTCTGCGGGGAAGGCGGGGGCCAGGCTCTCCTTACATTGGGGTGTAAGTCGCACCCCCCCCCACCCCCCCCGAGGTGCCGGGTCATGCTACCTGAACCTTGCTTGCAAACAATGCCTCCACTTGGAGCGACCCGCTGGTTCTTCCCACTCGTTCACGATTCTCTTAAGGTTAACGTGCAGGTTCAGTCGGCGGTTCGGAAGGCAAACGCAATGTTAGCATTCATGTCGAGAGGGTTGGAATACAAGACCAGGGATGTACTTCTGAGGCTGTCTAAGGCTCTGGTCAGACCCCATTCGGAGTATTGTGAGCAGTTTTGGGCCCGGTATCTAAGGAAGGATGTGCTGGCCTTGGAAAGGGTCCAGAGGAGGTTCACAAGAATGATCCCTGGAATGAAGAGCTTGTCGTATGAGGAGCAGTTGAGGACTCTGGGTCTGTACTCGTTGGAGTTTAGAAGGATGAGGGGGGGATCTTATTGAAACTTACAGGATACTGCGAGGCCTGGATAGAGTGGACGTGGAGATGATGTTTCCATGCAGAAGAAAATCTAGAACCAGAGGGCAAATCTCAGACTAAAGGGAAGATCTGGAAATCAGAGATGAGGAGGAATTTCTTCAGCCAGAGGGTGGTGAATCTGTGGAGGCCAAATCACTGAGTATCTCTAAGACAGAGATAGATAGGTTCTTGATCAATAAGGAGATAAGTCAGCATGGTGGCACAGTGGTTGGCATTGCTGCCTAGGGCGCCGGGGACCTGGGTCTGACACCGGCTCCAGGTCACTGTCCATGTGGAGTTCCACATACTCCTCGACTCTGCGTGGGTTTCACCCCCACAACCCAAAGGGGTGCAGGTTAAGTCGATTGGTCATGCTAAATTGATCCTAAATTGGAAAAAATAAATAAATTGGGGATTCTAAATTTATAAAAGAAAAAGGATTAATAAGGGGATCAGGGTTTATGGGGAGAAGGCAGGAGAATGGAGATGAGAAAAACATCAGCCATGATTGAATGGCGGAGCAGACTCGATGGGCCGAGTGGTCTAATTCTGCCTCCACAGACTTCTGCGGCAAAGAGTCCTGACCCACTTGGACGCCATCATGGGGAGCCACGGCAGCAGAGGAGGCTGGATGAAAACGTTCCGCTCACAAGGACATTTTTGAAGAATGGGTGGGTTTTATGAGGGTTTTATTGGTGAAGGCGTGGTCGTGTAAATATAGGCCAGAAACAGAGAGACGCTGAGGCACAATTACGGAGATCCACATCAGAACACAACTTAAAGAGCAAGATTCCTCGTCACAGAACCTGGGAGTCTCTCCGTCAGGGGCCCTGTTTAAAGAGGGAGTCTCTACGTCAGGGACCCTGTTTAAAGAGGGAGTCTCTCTGTCAGGGGCCCTGTTTAAAGAGGGAGTCTCTCCGTCAGGGACCCTGTTTAAAGAGGGAGTCTCTCCGTCAGGTACCCTGTTTAAAGAGGGAGTCTCTCTGTCGGGGACACTGTTTAAAGAGGGAGTCTCTCTGTCGGGGACACTGTTTAAAGAGGGAGTCTCTCTGTCGGGGACACTGTTTAAAGAGGGAGTCTCTCTGTCAGGGACCCTGTTTAAAGAGGGAGTCTCTCTGTCAGGGACCCTGTTTAAAGAGGGAGTCTCTCTGTCAGGGACCCTGTTTAAAGAGGGAGTCTCTCTGTCAGGGACCCTGTTTAAAGAGGGAGTCTCTCTGTCGGGGACACTGTTTAAAGAGGGAGTCTCTCCGTCAGGGACCCTGTTTAAAGAGGGAGTCTCTCTGTCAGGGACCCTGTTTAAAGAGGGAGTCTCTCCGTCAGGGACCCTGTTTAAAGAGGGAGTCTCTCTGTCGGGGACACTGTTTAAAGAGGGAGTCTCTCCGTCAGGGACCCTGTTTAAAGAGGGAGTCTCTCTGTCAGGGTCCCTGTTTAAAGAGGGAGTCTCTCTGTCAGGGTCCCTGTTTAAAGAGGGAGCCTCTCTGTCAGGGACCCTGTTTAAAGAGGGAGTCTCTCTGTCAGGGTCCCTGTTTAAAGAGGGAGCCTCTCTGTCAGGGACCCTGTTTAAAGAGGGAGTCTCTCCGTCAGGGACCCTGTTTAAAGAGGGAGTCTCTCTGTCAGGGACCCTGTTTAAAGAGGGAGTCTCTCTGTCAGGGACCCTTTTTAAAGAGGGAGTCTCTCTGTCGGGGACACTGTTTAAAGAGGGAGTCTCTCCGTCAGGGACCCTGTTTAAAGAGGGAGTCTCTCCGTCAGGGACCCTGTTTAAAGAGGGAGTCTCTCCATCAGGGACCCTGTTTAAAGAGGGAGTCTCTCCGTCAGGGACCCTGTTTAAAAAGGGAGTCTCTCCGTCAGGGACCCTGTTTAAAGAGGGAGTCTCTCCGTCAGGGACAATAGCACGGACTGACATAGGGTCAGATGATGTGGAGTCTGTGTGGGTAGAGTTGAGGAACCACAAAGGCAAAAAAAACATAATGGGAGTTATGTACAGGCCTCCTAACATTGGTCAGGACCGGGGGCACAAAATGCACCACGAAATAGAAAGTGCATGTCAGAAAGGCAAGGTCACAGTGATCATGGGGGACTTCAATATGCAGGTGGACTGGGTAAATAATGCTGCCAGTGGACCCAAGGAAAGGGAATTCATTGAATGTTTACAGGAGGGCTTTTTGGAACAGCCTGTGATGGAGCCCACGAGGGAACAGGCCATTCTGGACTTAGTGTTATGTAATGAGCCACACTTGATTAAAGACACTATGCCACCTATATGCATACCAAGAACAGAAAGCTTGAGAAACTTGGCATCACCACCGGCAGCAACCAAGCCACCCCCGGTGTCACAGTAGAAAACAATACAGGGAAATCTATTGTCAACTTGTCAGACTACACCCTTCAACCAGATGAAATCGAAGTCCTCAGCAGAGGGCTCAATTTCTGCACCACCACCAAAATGGACCCCATCAGTCTCGCGGCAGACACGGAGGAATTCATCAGGCGAATGAGGCTCCGGGAATTCTTCCACAGACCCCAAGAGGCCAACAGCGAACCCAAGCAGACTACCAATGAACCGGAACAGCAGACCGAGAGATCTGCGGTGCGGCAACCGAAGAGGAAAGAGTCGAATTGGACCCCTCCGGAAGGCCGCTGCCTTAGACTCGACATGTATGCTCAAGCCATCAGGAGTCGCGTCAATGCCAGATTCATCAGTCGCATTCACAAGACAGCCCCGAACGTCACCCAAGCACAACGCAATGCCATCCGCGCTCTCAAAACCAACCACAGCATCGTCATCAAACCAGCAGACAAAGGGGGGGCCACTGTCGTACTGAACAGAACGGACTACTGCAAAGAAGTATACCGACAACTGAACAACCAAGAACACTACAGACAGTTACCCGCAGATCCGACCAAGGAACACATCCGCCAACTTAACAGACTGATCAAGACCTTGGATCCAGATCTTCAGAGCACCCTACGCGCTCTCATCCCACGTACTCCCCGCATTGGAGATCTCTACTGCCTCCCGAAAATACACAAGGCCAACACACCAGGCCGCCCTATCGTTTCAGGCAATGGGACCCTGTGTGAGAACCTCTCTGGCTACATCGAGGGCATCTTGAAACCCATCGTACAAGGTACACCCAGCTTCTGTCGCGACACGACGGACTTCCTACAGAAACTCAGCACCCATGGGCCAGTTGAACCAGGAACATTCCTCGTCACAATGGACGTCTCGGCACTCTACACCAGCATCCCCCATGACGACGGCATTGCTGCAACAGCCTCAGTACTCAACACCGACAACTGCCAATCTCCAGACGCAATTCTGCAACTCATCCGCTTCATTCTGGATCACAACGTCTTCACCTTCGACAACAAGTTCTTCATCCAGACGCACGGAACAGCCATGGGGACCAAATTCGCACCCCAATACGCCAACATCTTCATGCACAAGTTTGAACAGGACCTACTCACCGCACAGGACCTTCAACCGATGTTATACACCAGATACATCGATGACATTTTTTTCCTTTGGACCCACGGCGAAGAATCACTGAAACGACTGCACGATGACATTAATAAGTTCCATCCAACCATCTGATTCACCATGGACTACTCTCCAAAATCAGTTGCATTCTTGTACACACTCATCTCCATCAAGGACGGTCACCTCAGCACTTCGCTTTACCGCAAACCTACGGATAACCACTTCTCCAGCTTCCACCCTAAACACATTAAAGAAGCCATCCCCGATGGACAAGCGCTCCGTATACACAGGATCTGCTCAGACGAGGAGGAGCGTAACAGACATCTACAGACGTTGAAAGATGCCCTCGTATGAACGGGATATGGCACTCGACTCATTGATCGACAGTTCCAACGCGCCACAGCGAAAAACTGGACCGACCTCCTCAGAAGACAAACATGGGACACAACCGACAGAATACCCTTCGTCGTCCAGTACTTCCCCGGAGCGGAGAAACTACGTCATCTTCTTAACAGCCTTCAACACGTCATTGATGATGATGAACATCTTGCCAAGGTCATCCCCACACCCCCACTACTTGCCTTCAAACAACCGCGCAACCTCAAACGAACCATTGTTTGCAGCAAACTACCCAGTCTTCAGAACAGTGACCACGACACCACACAACCCTGTCATGGCAATCTCTGCAAGACGTGCCAGATCATCGACATGGATACCACTATTACACGTGAGAACACCACCCACCAGGTACGCGGTACATACTTGTGCGACTCGGCCAACGTTGTCTACCTCATACGCTGCAGGAAAGGATGTCCCGAAGCGTGGTACATTGGCGAGACCATGCAGACGCTGCGACAACGAATGAACGGACATCGCGCAACAATCACCAGGCAGGAATGTTCCCTTCCAGTCGGGGAACACTTCAGCAGTCAAGGGCATTCAGCCTCTGATCTCCGGGTAAGCGTTCTCCAAGGCGGCCTTCAGGACCCGCGACAACGCAGAATCGCCGAGCAGAAACTTATAGCCAAGTTCCGCACACGTGAGTGCGGCCTCAACCGGAACCTGGGATTCATGTCGCATTACATTCATCCCCCACCATCTGGCCTGCAAAATCCTACCAACTGTCCTGGCTTGACACAATTCACACCTCTTTAACCTGGGGTCACCCCATCTCTGGATCTGTAAAGATTTAATCACCTGCTAATGCTCGCATTCCAAGCATTGTTTGGCATCTTTGAATTTGTCTATATATGTGTTTCTGGAACAGACCTCTTCATTCACCTGAGGAAGGAGCAGCGCTCCGAAAGCTAGTGACATCGAAACAAACCTGTTGGACTTTAACCTGGTGTTGTAAGACTTCGTACAAAGATCTTAAAGTAAGGGAGCACTTAGGAGGCAGTGATCATAATATGGTAGAATTCAATCTCCAATTTGAAAGAAAGAAGGTAGAATCAGATGTAAAGGTGTTACAGTTAAATAAAGGTAACTACAGGGGCATGAGGGAGGAACTGACGAAAATCGACTGGGAGCCGAGCCTAGGGGGAAAGACAGTAGAACAGCAATGGCAGGAGTTTCTGGGAGTAATTGAGGACGCAGTGCAGAGGTTCATCCCAAAGAAAAGAAAGGTTATCAGAGGGGGGATTAGGCAGCCATGGCTGACAAAGGAAGTTAGGGAATGCATCAAAGCAAAAGAGAAAGCCTATAATGTGGCAAAGAGTAGTGGGAAGTCAGAAGATTGGGAAGGCTACAAAAACAAACAGAGGATAACAAAGAGAGAAATAAGGAAAGAGAGGATCAAATATGAAGGTAGGCTAGCCAGTAACATTAGGAATGATAGTAAAAGTTTCTTTAAATACATTAAAAACGGGAGGCAAAAGTTGACATTGGGACGCTCCAAAATGACGCTGGTAATTTTGTGATGGGAGACAAGGAAATAGCTGAGGAACTAAATAAGTACTTTGCGTCAGTCTTCACAGTAGAAGACATGAGTAATATCCCACCAATTCCGGAGAGTCAGGGGGCAGAGTTGAATATGGTAGCCATCACAAAGGAGAAAGTGCTAGAGAAATTAAGAGGTCTAAAAATTGATAAATCTCCGGGCCCAGATGGACTACATCCTAGAGTTCTAAAGGAGATAGCTGAAGAAATAGTGGAGGCGTTAGTTATGATCTTTCAAAAGTCACTGGAGTCCGGGAAAGTCCCAGAGGATTGGAAAATCGCTTTTGTAACCCCCCTGTTCAAGAAGGGAACAAGGCAAAAGATGGAAAATTATAGGCCAATTAGCCTAACCTCGGTTGTTGGCAAGATTCTAGAATCCATTGTTAAGGATGAGATTTCTAAATTCTTGGAAGAGCAGGGTCAGATTAGGACAAGTCAGCATGGATTTAGTAAGGGGAGGTCGTGCCTGACAAACCTGTTAGAGTTCTTTGAAGAGATAACAAATAGGTTAGACCAAGGAGAGCCAATGGATGTTATCTATCTTGACTTCCAAAAGGCCTTTGATAAGGTGCCTCACGGGAGACTGCTGAGTAAAATAAGGGCCCATGGTATTCGAGGCAAGGTACTAACATGGATTGACGATTGGCTGTCAGGCAGAAGGCAGAGACTTGGAATAAAAGTTTCTTTTTCGGAATGGCAACCGGTGACGAGTGGTGTCCCGCAGGGTTCAGTGTTGGGGCCACAGCTGTTCTCTTTATATATTAATGATCTAGATGACGGGACTGGGGGCATCCTGGCTAAGTTTGCCGATGATACAAAGATAGGTGGAGGGGCAGGTAGTATGGAGGAGGTGGGGAGGCTGCAGAAAGATTTAGACAGTTTAGGAGAGTGGTCCAAGAAATGGCTGATGAAATTCAACGTGGGCAAGTGCGAGGTCTTGCACTTTGGAAAAAAGAATAGAGGCATGGACTATTTTCTAAACGGTGACAAAATTCATAATGCTGAAGTGCAAGGGGACTTGGGAGTCCTAGTCCAGGATTCTCTAAAGGTAAACTTGCAGGTTGAGTCCGTAATTAAGAAAGCAAATGCAATGTTGTCATTCATCTCAAGAAGCTTGGAATATAAAAGCAGGGATGTACTTCTGAAGCTTTATAAACCATTAGTTAGGCCCCATTTAGAATACTGTGAGCAATTGTGGGCCCCTCACCTCAGGAAGGACATACTGGCACTGGAGCGGGTCCAGCGGAGATTCACACGGATGATCCCAGGAATGGTAGGCCTAACATACGATGAACGTCTGAGGATCCTAGGATTATATTCATTGGAGTTTAGGAGGTTGAGGGGAGATCTAATAGAAACTTACAAGATAATGAATGGCTTAGATAGGGTGGATGTAGGGAAGTTGTTTCCATTAGCAGGGGAGACTAGGACCCGGGGGCACAGCCTTAGAATAAAAGGGAGTCACTTTAGAACAGAGATGAGGAGAAATTTCTTCAGCCAGAGAGTGGTGGGTCTGTGGAATTCATTGCCACAGAGGGCGGTGGAGGCTGGGACGTTGAGTGTCTTGAAGACAGAGGTTGATAAATTTTTGATTTCTCGAGGAATTAAGGGCTATGGAGAGAGAGCGGGTAAATGGAGTTGAAATCAGCCATGATTGAATGGCGGAGTGGACTCGATGGGCCGAATGGCCTTACTTCCGCTCCTATGTCTTATGGTCTTATGGTCTTATGGACAGTATTTAAAGAGGGAGTCTCTCTGTCAGGGTCCTTGTTTAAAGAGGGAGTCTCTCTGTCAGGGTCCCTGTTTAAAGAGGGAGCCTCTCTGTCAGGGATCCTGTTTAAAGAGGGAGTCTCTCCGCCAGGGACCCTGTTTAAAGAGGGAGTCTCTCCGTCAGGGACCCTGTTTAAAGAGGGAGTCTCTCTGTCAGGGATCCTGTTTAAAGAGGGAGTCTCTCTGTCAGGGATCCTGTTTAAAGAGGGAGTCTCTCCGCCAGGGATCCTGTTTAAAGAGGGATTCTCTCCGCCAGGGACCCTGTTTAAAGAGGGAGTCTCTCCGTCAGGGACCCTGTTTAAAGAGGGAGTCTCTCTGTCAGGGTCCCTGTTAAAAGAGGGAGTCTCTCCGTCAGGGACCCTGTTTAAAGAGGGAGTCTCTCTGTCAGGGTCCCTGTTTAAAGAGCGAGTCTCTCCGTCAGGGACCCTGTTTAAAGAGGGAGTCTCTCTGTCAGGGTCCCGATTGAAAGAGGGAGTCTCTCCGTCAGGGACCCTGTTTAAAGAGGGAGTCTCTCTGTCAGTGTCCCTGTTTAAAGAGGGAGTCTCTCCGTCAGGGATCCTGTTTAAAGAGGGAGTCTCTCCATCAGGGACCCTGTTTAAAGATGGAGTCTCTCCGTCAGGGACCCTGTTTAAAGAGGGAGTCTCTCCGTCAGGGACCCTGTTTAAAGAGGGAGTCTCTCCGTCAGGGACACTGTTTAAAGAGGGAGTCTCTCCATCAGGGACCCTGTTTAAAGAGGGAGTCCCTCCGTCAGGGTCCCTGTTTAAAGAGGGAGTCTCTCTGTCAGTGTCCCTGTTTAAAGAGGGAGTCTCTCTGTCAGGGACCCTGTTTAAAGAGGGAGTCCCTCCGTCAGGGTCCCTGTTTAAAGAGGGAGTCTCTCTGTCAGTGTCCCTGTTTAAAGAGGGAGTCTCTCTGTCAGGGATCCTGTTTAAAGAGGGAGTCTCTCTGCCAGGGACCCTGTTTAAAGAGGGAGTCTCTCCGTCAGGGACCCTGTTTAAAGAGGAAGTCTCTCTGTCAGGGTCCCTGTTTAAAGAGGGAGTCTCTCCGTCAGGGACCCTGTTTAAAGAGAGAGTCTCTCTGTCAGGGACCCTGTTTAAAGAGGGAGTCTCTCCGTCAGGGACCCTGTTTAAAGAGGGAGTCTCTCTGTCAGGGTCCCTGTTTAAAGAGGGAGTCTCTCCGTCAGGGACCCTGTTTAAAGAGGGAGTCTCTCTGTCAGGGACCCTGTTTAAAGAGGGAGTCTCTCTGTCAGGGACCCTGTTTAAAGAGGGAGTCTCTCCGTCAGGGACCCTGTTTAAAGAGGAAGTCTCTCTGTCAGGGTCCCTGTTTAAAGAGGGAGTCTCTCCGTCAGGGACCCTGTTTAAAGAGGGAGTCTCTCTGTCAGGGTCCCTGTTTAAAGAGGGAGTCCCTCTGTCGGGGACACTGTTTAAAGAGGGAGTCTCTCCATCAGGGACCCTGTTTAAAGAGAGAGTCTCTCTGTCAGGGACCCTGTTTAAAGAGGGAGTCTCTCCGTCAGGGACACTGTTTAAAGAGGGAGTCTCTCCATCAGGGACCCTGTTTAAAGAGGGAGTCTCTCCGTCAGGGACGCTGTTTAAAGAGGGAGTCTCTCCGTCAGGGACCCTGTTTAAAGAGGGAGTCTCTCCGTCAGGGACCCTGTTTAAAGAGGGTCTCTCTGTCAGGGACACTGTTTAAAGGGTGAGTCTCTCGGTCGGGGACCCTGTTTAAAGAGGCAGTCTCTCCGTCAGGGACACTGTTTAAAGAGGGAGTCTCTCCGTCAGGGACCCTGTTTAAAGAGGGAGTCTCTCCGTCAGGGACCCTGTTTAAAGAGGGAGTCTCTCCGTCAGGGACACTGTTTAAAGAGGGAGTCTCTCCGTCAGGGACCCTGTTTAAAGAGGGAGTGTCTCCGTCAGAGCCAGAGAGAAGACAGAGCCAGGAGTGAGACACAGCTAAGAGTGAGTTTGGGAATTTGAATCGAGGTGGGAATTCGAAGCTGGGTGGGGAGGAAGTGCTTTTTGTGACTGGTAAGTACTGTTTCTGTTTCTTTTCATTGGTATATTTATTTATTTTTTTCTTTGTTGGTTATTTATTTATTTAAATTGTTTGGGGGGGAAATTGAAATTGTTGAAGTTAACCGAAGGTTTAAGACATGGCAGGAGATCTCAGACCCGTGACATGCTCCTCGTGTGCGATGTGGGAGCTGAGGGACACGTCCACTGTCCCTGGCTCCTTCACGTGCAAGAAGTGTGTCCAGTTCCAGCTCCTGTTAGGCCGCCTGACGGCTCTGGAGCTGCGGATGGACTCACTTTGGAGCGTCCGCGATGCTGAGGACGTCGTGGATAGCACGTTTAGCGAGTTGGTCACACCGCAGGTGAAAGGTACTGAGGGAGATAGTAAATGGGTGACCAAAAGACAGAGCAAGAGTAGGAAGGCAGTGCAGGTGTCCTCTGCGGTCATCTCCCTGCAAAACAGATATACCGCTTTGGATACTGTTGAGGGAGATGGCTCACCAGGGGAAGGCAGCAGCAGCCAGGTTCATGGCACCATGGCTAGCTCTGCTGCGCAGCTGGGCAGGAAGAAGAATGGCAGGGCTATAGTGATAGGGTACTCAATTGTAAGGGGAATAGACAGGCAGTTCTGCGGACGCAATCGAGACTCCAGGATGGTATGTTGCCTCCCTGGTGCAAGGGTCAAGGATGTCTCGGAGCGGCTGCAGGACATTCTGGGGGCGGGGGGGGGGGGGGGAGGGTGAACAGCCAGCTGTCGTGGTGCACATAGGCACCAACGATACAGGTAAAAAACGGGATGAGGTCCTACAAGTGTTGAATCGCAAATTTCTTTATCCGTCAGTCTGGCCTCAATAAAAGTCGAGATGGATTTGCAAGTATAACAATAGTTATTTTATTCAGCTTGCAAGCTACCTAGTCCACAGTGATACAGATAACATGTTGCTCTCTGCAGCCCCGGGACTAAGTGAATGTCCCAGACAAAGAGATCAGCACTGATACATTAAAATGGCATCAAGTTTCACATACTCGACACCCATAGGTCATCCTATGTCCCTCCTGACTTGTTTGATCTATTCTGATTGGCTCACTTCCAATCCCTTTCTCCGGCCCCTATCAATTCAGCATCACTCTCATAGACACACCTCTTCCTGCTTTTTTCCATGCGGTCTAAAATCCTTTGTCTCTACTTGCCAGAATCAAAGTGGCTTATTTCTACATTACATTAACTAATATCTCTAAAGTAACTATTTTATATCACATTCGTCATTCCCTCCTTTTATCATTCCATGATAACCGAACTATCCAATCCATAGCTACGGTTCCTCATCTAAAAAGATCTGTCACTGCATTTCCAATTCCTGGCGTAGCCCCCCTTCATCTGCTGCACCCTCATGAATTTTGACAGCTAAGATTTTAGGGGCGTTGGTCTGTTCCAGTGCACCCCACATTCTACCTATCACACATTTAAGGATGGCTGGGCCCACAAAGATGCAGCCGATAGCCACCACTAAATACATGACCATATTTATCAACCAGTCCTTCCAACCTCCAAATCCCCAGTTACCCCAAGAGCCAGGATCCTGCTTCCCGTCTAAGTGATCCCGTATGCGATCCATAAATTTAGTGATGTTAGCGGTCAAGTCCTAAACTCCCATGATACACTTGCCCTGCACTATGGCGCATACCCCATCCTCACGGGCCAGAAGATAGTCAAGAGCATACCAGTTCTGCATTGCAAACAACCGTAGCTGAGACAACTCCTTGGTTATTGCCCCGAGGGCTCCCAAGGTTTACTACCCGGGTTTTCCTCAGTTTGGCCTTTAACTAACTTAAGTGTATCTCCCGGTAACCTACGTTCTAGCTGTACTTCCCTTCTCATACGCCCTATCCTCTCTAGTCCCTTTCACTTTCTCATGGCCTCTTCCTACGCTCTTCTGACAGCCTGATTTTACCTTTATCGCACCACTCTTAACACATCCAAAATCAAATTTACATGTATTCCAAAAACAAGGCAATGTCCATATAATGTTCCCTTCCCATCGCCGGGACCGGTGCAACTGCTTCATGACTCCTGCATTCTCCTTAACTTTGATGACCTTCCATGAGTCGATACCATGTCCTCGGATATGGGGGCAGCGAAGAACATCACCTTTGCAGAGGTGATGTAACCTTGTAGATTGGTTGGGGCTACACAGATACATAATATTCCCCTTTTCCATGTCCATCGCCAATAACACGCCAAGCGAAGTGAGGCCAAATATCACGCAGACGGTGCGTAGCCACCCCATCATGCTCCACACCTGTAAAATAGCACTGGAGAAGGGAGGCAGGTTAGTATCCGACCTTTTACAGTAGTGGAGATGGACTCAATTTACAGTGATGTAGGTGGACCCAAGCACTTCGCCCCTCCACTTTAACTGCTGTGGGGGTGGTAAGGAGAACTTGGAAGTGCCCGTCCCATCGCGGCTCCGACCCCTTCCTAGTGCAATTTTTGACCATGACATAACTACCGGGCTGGACTGAAAGTGAGCTAGGTACTGGGGCGATGGCTGGTGAGCCACGCGGACCTGGCCATGGAGTTCCTTGAGAACTTGCGTGAGGGCTAGAACATAGGTGGTCATCTCTTCAGTCATCTGATGAAACTGAACCAGTCTGGGAACCTGCAGGCTCCAGGGAGTTCTAAGAGGCCTGCCATAAAGAATCTTGGCGGGAGAGAGCCGGGCCGGTCCCGCAGGTGTAACCCGCAGCTGGAAGAGGGCAACGGGGAGCAACTTAAGCCATGTCAGTCCCGTGTCTGCTCTTAATTTAGCCAATTTAGTTTTGAGGGTCTGATTGTGTCTCTCAACCAACCCGGCCGCCTGCGGTCTGTACACACAGTGTAACTGCTGGCGTATGCCCAACTGGGAGCAAAACTCCTTGTTAATTTGTCCAATAAAATGAGGCCCATTATCAGAACTTAACTGAGCTGGTATACCGTACCGGGGAATGATTTCCCTCATCGGGACTTTAACCACAGTAGCAGCTTTATTATCGATAGTCGGATACGCCTCGACCCATCTGCTGAACACATCCACAATGACCAAAACATATTTATAACATTGACACCTTTCCAACTCAATGTAATCCATTTGGAGCGTCTCAAAGGGACCACTGGGCAACAGGGTTTGCCCCATCCCACAAGGGATACCTTTTCCGGTGTTATATTGCTGACAAATCAAACACCGATTACTGATACTTTGGGCCAACCCCTGCATTTTAGGGTGCCACCAAGTGTCCAGCAACAAATCACTAGTCCCTCGAGCCCCACAATGAGTTGCAAAGTGTACACATTCAATGACCCATAAAGCCAGTACATCAGACATACAAGTCTGATGTGCAGGCGTGGTCCATAAAGAGGAAACAGAATCATATGTACAACCTAACCGTTTCCACATTTGTTTATCACTCTCAGGAGCGTCCTCCTGTAACCTTATGACGTCTTGGATGGTTGGCATTGACTTGTCAGAAGCAGACATATTTATAGTAGATCGTTTAGTCTCACTTGCTGAATTTGCGCGGCTGTTCGCGCTGCACAATCTGCTCGTTCATTACCAACGTCAACTGGGGTTGTACCATTCGTGTGGGCAGCGCATTTAATAACGGAAATCTGCGCGGGCATAAGGAGGGCCTGCAGTAGGTCATTAACTAAACCCCGGTGGGATATTTGACCACACATAATCATGTCAGGTTGTTCTGACGAAATGTCACTCAAATCGCCCCTTATTGTGGTAGTTTCCTGAATCAAGGCTAAACAGTCGTGGCCAGGTGCGTCTTCATGGACAGGGGGACCACTAAGAAAACAGGCTGGATTGATAGTGGTACAGTGGTTAAATGTCAGACGTGGATTGTTCAAAAGGTATATCTCATACCTATTCTGACGAGCTGCGGTATGATGCTGAGTCTGCAGTTTCCCCAATAGTGCGATTACCGAGTGGGAGCTATACACCGTAATATCCTGTTGGAGGGTGAGAGCATGTAATGGCTATGCGATGGCATTGATTGAACGTAAATCCTGTACTAATCGGTACTGGTCTGGTTTGGCTGGTTTACGCACAGCAAGTATGGGGGTGTTACATTCTGATTGGCAAGGGACCAAAATACCCTGTTTCAACAGCTCTTGAATTAATTTATCTATTGATGGAGCAGCTTGAGATTTCAGGGGGTATTGTCGAATGGAAGGTAGCTTTACATGATCCTTAATCATCACCTTAATAGGTGTAACATTTGTCTTTCCCACTTGTGATGGGTATTCCGCCCAGACCTGTGAATTGACATATTCCAACACATCATGTCCCCAGTGATGCTGCAGTCGAGTGTTAATTGTTTCAGGGACCTCAAAATTTTTTTATGGTAGTGCCGTCCGGCATGACTTGAAGTGCGTACTCTGTTGGATCCGAATGATCCACTGCCCTCCTGACCATTCGCCCCATATCCCTGGCATGGTACTGGTCATGGACCTGACGTGTAATATGAGGGCTTACCGAAGCTGACTGTGGCCATAAATGTGGTGATATTGTAACAAAATCGGCTGTACCTTCTTTTCCCATGACTGTGGCTGTAACCTTGACTGGCCATTCGGTCTCAAGTAATGGCCGGTATTTGTCCTCCAACTCCCTGTTTCGTCCAGTTCTGTCATAGGCCAGGGTAACGTGATGCAGTGACTGTTCAACGTCTAACGTCCACCACTGGGGGGTGATAGAAATATAGCACTGTTGTCTCATCCTCCATGATGTAACCGTTACCCCCTCATCTCCGCATTCTAGCTGTAGCTGGAAGATACACAGTAAATCTCGGGCCAACAAGTTACAGTCCAATCCAGTAGTCACTACAAACTGATGCTCTGCAGACTTATTCTCGTAAGTGACTGTCACAGGTTCAGAAATAGGATACTCACACACCTGTCCTTGGAACCCTGACAATTGCTGCGTGTGGTCGGATAATGGTAATTTAAGTGCTGATTGCACAGAAGACATGGCTGCCCCGGTGTCGATTACAAATGAGTGATGTTGATCTCCTATCTGCAGAGAGATAATAGGTTCCCTGTCTGATTGGAGAGTCCTTATGGCTAAATTAGCTAGTCAATCCTGTGTTGGGAAAGGGTTTTCCTGGGAGAAGTCAGTGTATCTCGTCTGTCCTCCCCTTGGTGGGTACCCTCTCCTTCTGCTGTCTGTCTTTTAAAGGGGCATTCCTGTTGCCAGTGATCTGCACGGCCGCAATTAAAACATGCATTGCTCCCTCTATATCTGCCCCGTCCTCTTCTTCCAGTAGACCAATGGCCCCTCAGAGGGGGCTGCGGTTGTAGAGCTGTTGATTCGTTCGGTGGGCCATAAAAAGGAGCTGAGGGTCCCTTTGGGTGGGTTTGACATCCTCCCCCTCGCTGATCCACCTACCCAAAGTCACAATATTGGGGCTCCTGCTGGTAAACTACCATTTCTGCCGCTTGTTGGGGTCGCAGATCATCCTTTTTCATTACATACTCAGTCTTAACCTTTGTAACTGAGCCTCCTTCCTGGCCTACACCCTCCTTCCAATAAAATCTGACTGCCCTTGCCATCTGGGAAGGGTCGTTCTCTGTCCAATTCATGTTATTACATTTCACAGCAGTAACCACAGGAGGTGGTAGGCAATGCATTAACATAGCACAATATTGAGGGGAATTCTGACCATTTTGATGTGGCAAGTCGCCTGACTGCCCACAGTAGATTTCATTAAAACGCTCCAGAAATTCCTCTGGCTCTTCAGTCTTCTTAGGTTTTAGGTCTAAGATAACAGAAAGATTTATGGGCCTTTGAAATGTGCTATTCAACGCATTCAGGATCTGTGTCCTTCTATCATCGTCTAACGCATAGGCCTGCTGAAGTGCAGCATGACTAGCATAATTCAGGTGGTTAAGATAATTGCGGTACTCTGCTGGGGTTAAAATCTGCTGGACTAGGGCCCAGAGGTCCCTTGAATCAGCTTGATAAATTGAGATGGTAGTTCTCAAGGAATCCACAAAGGCAGCAGGAGATTTTTTTCTATCTGGGATTGTAGCCATAATAGCCATCATCTCACTGGGTGTCCATGGGAAGTAAATGTCTATCATGGGGTTCGCTCCCGCAGTCACTGCGTCGGGGTTTCGCATCTTCCTAATCGGTAACTGTCTCCGAATGTCACCAGGGGGCACTCTAACTATTTCCCCTGGTTGTTCCAGGACTTCAACATCTCTCCCTGTCACGAGGGGGAGTTCTTTCTCTTCAAAAGAATCTGTTTCAGCTTCCTTTGTTCCCGAACCTTGTGGTTTCTGCTTAGTTTGGAGAGACTTCGGTGATATGCTTACTTTTCCAAATTATTGAATTTTTCTTTTTCTGTCAATTCAAGGCCAGCCATTGAACTACGTAGCTCTCTTGTTTGACCCGCGTCTTTCCTGTCTCTACTTGCGCTTTTTTTTAAAACTTAAAAATGTTTGAAAATTCAAATTGAATTACTGCAACTTGCAAGCTTAGCTCTGATCTCAACTCAGAACCAAATTTACAATTTGCTTAACATAAACTTGTATAACATTTACAACTTAATTATTTCTTTATCTTAACAATTTTTCTTTTAACAAGTTTTTTTTTCTTTTACATTCACATAAGTGTTGGCAAAATCAACTATCATCTCCAGATTTACACTTTTTTTTAAAAAATGCTGTCCGTGACCTCCTTTAAGTTTCTATTAATCTCCTGATAAAATGAGATAAACATTATTTCAAGTAAGTAAAACTTAAGATTCTGGCAATTTCAATCAATTGCTTTCGAAAATAATAACTTTTATCAAAGAGGTGGAGAAACCCACTGGTTTCCTTTAATTAATTCAAAACGTAACTTTGCTGGTGTTCACTGACTCAAAGGAAAGGTATCCGATTACACTACAGGCTGCTGCTGTTATCTCAAAGCCTGAGTGAGAAGCACTGTCTGTCTTTTGATGTTGCCTGCTGCTGTTAACCCTTTGAGAGACTTCTGCTTCAACCAATATGCAGCATTCCCCACAATCTCAACTAGTCCTCAGAACTGCGTTTTTCGCCAATACAGTCCAAGGAGACCATTTTAGCTTAATCAACTATATATTTAAAACACTCACACATAGAGTTGAACCATCTTCAGATTTAAAAACAGTTATACTGGACTGAACCTTCAGTACTGAAGTCCCATCAGCCCCTGAACCCATATAATAGACTGAACCTTCATTACTGAAGTCCCATCAGCCTCTGAACCCTTATACTTGGAATTGAATCATCATTTGAGATGTCACATCAACCCAAAACCCTAACCCAAGCCGAATCAACAATATGAAATCCCATCAATTAAATTGCTAATCCCCAGACTGACCTGTGATTTCGTCGAGGCGGTCTTTCTGTGCCAACCGCGAGTGACCAGACTAATCAGACGATAAGAAGAGGGGAACAATCAATGCGCGGTCGTTTTCCAGTTCTACATTGAGGGCCCTCATTCCCCATCCTCCTGTTCATAATCAGTCTAATTCTGATTTCGCAGTTGGACCAGGATCGCCCTGAGAAATCCCGGGTTTCGGCACCAAATGTTGAATCCCAAATTTCTTTATCCGTCAGTCTGGCCTCAATAAATGTCGAGATGGATTTGCAAGTATAACAATAGTTATTTTATTCAGCTTGCAAGCTACCTAGTCCACAGTGATACAGATAACATGTTGCTCTCTGCAGCCCCGGGACTAAGTGAATGTCCCAGACAAAGAGATCAGTACTGATACATTCAAATGGCATCACGTTTCACATACTCGACACCCATAGGTCATCCTATGTCCCTCCTGACTTGTTTGATCTATTCTGATTGGCTCACTTCCAATCCCTTTCACCGGCCCCTATCAATTCAGCATCACTCTCATAGACACACCTCTTCCTGCTTTTTTCCATGCGGTCTAAAATCCTTTGTCTCTACTTGCCAGAATCAAAGTGGCTTATTTCTACATTACATTAACTAATATCTCTAAAGTAACTATTTTATATCACATTCGTCACAAGCTGAATTTAGGGAGCTCGGAGTTAAACTAAAAAGTAGGACCTCAAAGGTAGTAATCTCAGGATTGCTACCAGTGCCACGAGCTAGTCAGAGTAGGAATGTCAGGATAGAGAGGATGAATACGTGGCTTGAGAGATGGTGCAAGAGGGAGGGATTCAAATCCCTGGGACATTGGAACCGGTTCTGGGGGAGGTGGGACCAGTACAAACCGGACGGTCTGCACCTGGGCAGGGCTGGAACCGATGTCCTAGGGGGGGTGTTTGCTAGAGCTGTTGGGGAGAGTTTAAACTAATGTGGCAGGGGGATGGGAACTGATGCAGGAAGTTGGAAGGTAGTAAAACAGGGACAGAAACAAAAGGCAGTAAGGGGGAAAGTGAAAGGCAGAGAAGCCATGGTCAAAAATCAAAAAGGGCGACAGTACAAGGTACAGTGACTGAGGGGGGCTCAGTGAATAGGACCAGGAATACTAAAAGAAATAAAATGGGAAGTGAAAACATTAATGGTAAGCGACGCGGCAGGTTGTTACAGGAAGATATGGGTTCGACGACAAGGAAAATTAGGAGAAAGGTTAAGAGGAAATATAACTTAGGAGAGGTTACTAATCGAGGTGTTAAGATTCAGAACAGAGGTAAAAAAGCCAACATAAGTGTACTTTACCTGAATGCTCGTAGTATTCGGAATAAGGTAAATGAGTTGATGGCGCAAATCATCGTGAATGACTATGATTTAGTGGCCATTACTGAAACATGGTTAAAGGATGGTCACGACTGGGAGCTAAATATCCGAGGGTATCAAACCTTTCGGAAGGACAGAGTGGATGGTAAGGGAGGTGGTGTAGCTCTGTTATTTAAGGATGACATCCGGGCAACAGTAAGGGATGACATCGGGACTATGGAGGATAAGGTTGAATCCATTTGGGTGGAAATCAGGAATAGTAAGGCGAAAAAGTCACTGATAGGAGTAATCTATAGGCCACCAAATAGTAACATTATGGTGGGGCAGGCAATAAACAAAGAAATAACAGATGCATGTAGAAATGGTACAGCAGTTATCATGGGGGATTTTAATCTACATGTTGATTGGTTTAACCAGGTCGGTCAAGGCAGCCTTGAGGAGGAGTTTATAGAATGTATCCGCGATAGTTTCCTAGAACAGTATGTAATGGAACCTACGAGGGAACAAGCGGTCCTAGATCTGGTCCTGTGTAATGAGACAGGATTGATTCAGGATTTCATAGTTAGGGATCCTCTCGGAAGGAGCGATCACAATATGGTGGAATTTAAAATACAGATGGAGGGTGAGAAGGTAAAATCAAGCACTAGTGTTTTGTGCTTAAACAAAGGAGATTACAAGGGGATGAGAGAAGAACTAGCTAAGGTAGACTGGGAGCAAAGACTTTATAGTGAAACAGTTGAGAAACAGTGGAGAACCTTCCAAGTGACTTTTCACAGTGCTCAGCAAAGGTTTATACCAACAAAAAGGAAGGGCATTAAAAAGAGGGAAAATCGACCGTGGATATCTAAGGAAATAAGGGAGAGTATCAAATTGAAGGAAAAAACATACAAAGTAGCAAAGATCAGTGGGAGACTAGAGGACTGGGAAATCTTTAGGGGGCAACAGAAAGCTACTAAAAAAGCTATAAAGAAGAGTAAGATAGATTATGAGAGTAAACTTGCTCAGAATATAAAAACAGATAGTAAAAGTTTCTACAAATACATAAAACAAAATAGAGTGGCTAAGGTAAATATTGGTCCTTTAGAGGATGAGAAGGGAGATTTAGTAATGGGAGATGAGGAAATGGCTGAGGAACTGAACAGGTTTTTTGGGTCGGTCTTCACAGTGGAAGACACAAATAACATGCCAGTGACTGATGTAAATGAGGCTGTGACAGGCGAGGACCTTGAGAGGATTGTTATCACCAAGGAGGTAGTGATGGGCAAGCTAATGGGGCTAAAGGTAGACAAGTCTCCTGGACCTGATGGAATGCATCCCAGAGTGCTAAAAGAGATGGCTAGGGAAATTGCAAATGCACTAGTGATAATTTACCAAAATTCACTAGACTCTGGGGTGGTCCCGGCGGATTGGAAATTAGCAAACGTGACACCACTGTTTAAAAAAGGAGGTAGGCAGAAAGCGGGTAATTATAGGCCAGTGAGCTTAACTTCGGTAGTAGGGAAGATGCTGGAATCTATCATCAAGGAAGAAATAGCGAGGCATCTAGATGGAAATTGTCCCATTGGACAGACGCAGCATGGGTTCATAAAGGGCAGGTCGTGCCTAACTAATTTAGTGGAATGTTTTGAGGACATTAACAGTGCGGTAGATAACGGGGAGCCAATGGATGTGGTATATCTGGATTTCCAGAAAGCCTTTGACAAGGTGCCACACAAAAGGTTGTTGCATAAGATAAAGATGCATGGCATTAAGGGTAAAGTAATAGCACGGATATAGGATTGGTTAATTAATAGAAAGCAAAGAGTGGGGATTAATGGGTGTTTCTCTGGTTGGCAATCAGTAGCTAGTGGTGTCCCTCAGGGATCAGTGTTGGGCCCACAACTGTTCACAATTTACATAGATGATTTGGAGTTGGGGACCAAGGGCAATGTGTCCAAGTTTGCAGACGACACTAAAATAAGTGGTAAAGCAAAAAGTGCAGAGGATACTGGATGTCTGCAGAGGGATTTGGATAGGCTAAGTGAATGGGCTAGGGTCTGGCAGATGGAATACAATGTTGACAAATGTGAGGTTATCCATTTTGGTAGGAATAACAGCAAAAGGGATTATTATTTAAATGATAAAATATTAAAACATGCTGCTGTGCAGAGAGACCTGGGTGTGCTAGTGCATGAGTCGCAAAAAGTTGGTTTTCAGGTGCAACAGGTGATTAAGAAGGCAAATGGAATTTTGTCCTTCATTGTTAGAGGGATGGAGTTTAAGACTAGGGAGGTTCTGCTGCAATTGTATAAGGTGTTAGTGAGGCCACACCTGGAGTATTGTGTTCAGTTTTGGTCTCCTTACTTGAGAAAGGACGTACTGGCACTGGAGGGTGTGCAGAGGAGATTCACTAGGTTAATCCCAGAGCTGAAGGGGTTGAATTACGAGGAGAGGTTGAGTAGACTGGGACTGTACTCGTTGGAATTTAGAAGGATGAGGAGGGATCTTATAGAAACATATAAGATTATGAAGGGAATAGATAGGATAGATGCGGGCAGGTTGTTTCCACTGGCGGGTGAAAGCAGAACTAGGGGGCTTAGCCTCAAAATAAGGGAAAGTAGATTTAGGACTGAGTTTAGGAGGAACTTCTTCACCCAAAGGGTTGTGAATCTATGGAATTCCTTGCCCAGTGAAGCAGTAGAGGCTCATTCATTAAATGTTTTTAAGATAAAGATAGATAGTTTTTTGAAGAATAAAGGGATTAAGGGTTATAGTGTTCGGGCCGGAAAATGGAGCTGGGTCCACAAAAGATCAGCCATGATCTCATTGAATGGTGGAGCAGGCTCGAGGGGCCAGATGGCCTACTCCTGCTCCTAGTTCTTATGTTCTTATGTTCTTATGTCAGGGGCCCTGTTTAACGAGTGAGTCTCTCCGTCAGGGACCCTGTTTAAAGAGGGAATCTCTCTAATCGGGACCCTGTTTAAAGAGGGAGTCTCTCCGTCAGGGGCCCTGTTTAAAGAGCGAGTCTCTCCGTCAGGGACCCTGTTTAAAGAGGGAGTCTCTCTGTCAGGGACAGTGAGGTACCCTCAATAATGACGCTTAGAGATTAAACAGTAAAGAAGGCTCTATTAGACTAATAACTATGCTAGAGCTAGAGACGAGAGCTAACTGTTACACAGACCATGAGGCAGCCCTTTATGTATGGCTCCCAGATGGGCGGAGCCAAAGGCGGAGTCCCCAGGATTCCAAGCCCGTTCTTAAAGGGGACATCACCTTATATGATGATAAGGCAGTAACCGTTCATCACATTCACCCCCTGTTTAAAAAGGAGTCCGGCGGGTGTGAAGTGCCATCATAGGTCCATCCTTCTCGGTGGCCGGATCGTCCTCCTCGACCTCCTCAATGCGGGCAGTGGTGCGGTGGGCACGGACGTCCCGGTTGAGGGCACATCCGGGAGCACAGCGGTCGGAGCTTTGGCCCGGGTCGGGACAGGGGAACTAGACAGGGCCGGGGGTAGCGGAGCCGGCGCCGGCGGGGTGTGTAAAGGGGGGGCGCTAGGGGGGGCGCACGGTAGGAGCTCACCAACGGGTGGTAGGGCCGGAAAGGGGTGTATTGTAGGGGGCGACGGGTCCTGCAGGGGAGCGGCGCGGGAAGGGGCGTCTGTGGTGGGGGATCCAGCGGGCGCCAGATCCCGGAGGGAAACCGTATCTTGCCTGCCGTCGGAGTATTCCACGTAGGCGTAACTGGGGCGGGCGTGGAGCAGTCAGACCTTTTCAACTAGGGGGTCCGTTTTATGGCTCCTCGCGTGCCTCCGGAGAAGAACGGGTCCCGGAGCCATCAGCCAAGGTGGAAGCAAGACCCCGGAGGTAGACTTCCTGGGGAAGAGAAACAATCGCTCATGGGGGGTCTCATTCATGGCCGTGCAGAGGAGCGACCTAATGGAGTGTAGGGCGTCGGGCAGGACCTCCTGCCAGCGGGTGGTTGGGAGATTTCTCGACCGCAGGGCCAGAAGGACAGCCTTCCACACGGTCGCGTTCTCCCTCTCCACCTGCCCGTTTCCCCGTGGGTTATAGCTGGTCGTTCTGCTCGAGGCGATGCCTTTGCTGAGCAGATACTGACGCAGTTCATCGCTCATAAACGATGTACCCCGGTCGCTGTGGATATAAGTGGGGAAACCGAACAGGGTGAAGATGCTGTGCAGTGCCTTAATCACCGTGGCTGAGGTCATGTCGATGCAGGGAATGGCGAATGGGAAACGGGAGAACTCATCGATCACGGTGAGGAAATAGGCATAAAGGTTGGTGGACGGGAGGGGCCCCTTGAAGTCCATGCTCAGTTGCTCAAAGGGGCCCGAGGCCTTCACGAGCCGAACCTTGTCTGGCCGATAGAAGTGCGGTTTGCACTCCGCTCAGACTTGGCAGGCCCTGACCATGGCCTTTACCTCCTTGGTTGAGTAAGGTAGGTTGCGGGACTTGATGAAATGGACGAGCTGGGTAACCCCTGGGTGGCAGAGGTCATTGTGGATGGCTTGCAGGCGGTCCTCCTGCGCGTTGGCGCATGTGCCGCGGGACAGGGCATCTGGGGGCTCGTTGAGCTCCCCTGGACGATACTTGATATCGTACGTGTAGGTGGAGAGTTCGATCCTCCACCTCAAAATTTTATCGTTTTTTATTTTGCCCCGTTGCGTGTTATCGAACATATAGGCGACCGACCGTTGGTCGATGACGAGGGTAAACCTCCTACCGGCTAGGTAGTGTCTCCAGCGCCGTACAGCCTCCACAATGGCTTGTGCCTCCTTTTCGACTGCAGAGTGTCGAACCTCGGAGGCGGTGAGGGTTCGGGAGAAGAACGCTACTGGTCTGCCTCCTTTTTTGAGGGTCGCAGCCAGGGCGATGTCTGATGCATCGCTCTCTACCTGGAAAGGGATGGTTTCATCCACCGCGTGCATGGCGGCCTTGATGATGTCGGCCTTGATGCGGTTGAAGGCCAATTGAGCCTCAGCCGTGAGGGGAAATGTGGTGGTCTTTAGGAGTGGGCGAGCTTTGTCCGCATACCTGGGGACCCACTGGGCGTAATAGGAGAAAAGCCCCAAGCACCGTTTGAGGGCCTTGAGGCTGCGGGGGAGGGGAAGTTCCTTAAGGGGGCGCATGCGGTCGGGGTCGGGACCTCGGACATCGTCTTCCACGACATAGCCGAGGATGGCCAGCCGGGTGGTGTGGAAAACGCATTTGCCCTCGTTATAGGTCAGGTTAAGGGCTCGGGCGGCCTGGAGGAATTTTTTGAGGTTAGCGTCATGGTCCTGCTGATCATGGCCGCAGATGGTGACATTGTCCAAGTACGGGTATGTAGCCCGCAAACCGTACTGGTCCACCATTTGGTCCATCGCCCTTTGAAAGACGGAGACCCCATTTGTGACACCAAAGGGGACCCTGAGGAAGTGGAAGAGCCGGCCGGCTGCTTCGAAGGCAGTATAGGGGCAGTCTTTTGGTCGGATGGGGAGCTGGTGGTAGGCGGATTTGAGGTCGACCGTGGAAAAGACTCGGTACTGGGCGATCCGATTTACCATTTCCGCGATGCGAGGAAGGGGGTACGCATCAAGCTGCGTGAATCGGTTTATGGTCTGGCTATAATCCACGACCATCCGTTTCTTCTCCCCGGACCGGACTACCACCACTTGCGCTCTCCAAGGGCAGTTGCTAGCCTCTCCCAGTAAACGCTGGACCTCTGACATGATAAAAGCCATATCTTGGGCACTGTAGCGCCAGCTCCTGGTGGCGACGGGCTTACAGTCGGGAATGAGGTTCGCGAATAGCGAGGGGGGTGCCGTTTTCAGTGTTGCAAGGCAGCACACCAGTGAGGGGGGGGCAAGGGTCCGCCGAACTTCAGTGTCAGGTTTCGGTGGCTGCACTGGAAATCCAGTCCGAGCAGCAGGGGGGCACAGAGGTGAGGGAGGATATAAAATTTGAAACGGGTGTATTTGGCGCCCTGGATCGAGAGAGCTGTACTGCGGGAGGACACTTGAGAGGGCAGTGAGGCTATATGGGTAGAGATCAGGAATAAGAAGGGTGCAGTCACAATGTTGGGGGTTTACTACAGGCCTCCCAACAGCCAGTGGGAGATAGAGGAGCAGATAGGTAGACAGATTTTGGAAAAGAGTAAAAACAACAGGGTTGTGGTGATGGGAGACTTCAACTTCCCCAATATTGACTGGGACTCACTTAGTGCCAGGGGCTTAGATGGGGCGGAGTTTGTAAGGAGCATCCAGGAGGGCTTCTTAAAACAATATGTAGACAGTCCAACTAAGGAAGGGGCGGTACTGGACCTGGTATTGGGGAATGAGTCCTGCCAGGTGGTAGAAGTTTCAGTAGGGGAGCATTTCGGAAACAGTGACCACAATTCAGTAAGTTTTAAAGTGCTGGTGGACAAGGATAAGAGTGGTCCTAGGATGAATGTGCTAAATTGGGGGAAGGCTAATTATAACAATATTAGGCGGGAACTGAAGAACATAGATTGGGGGCGGATGTTTGGGGACAAATCAACATCTGACATGTGGGAGGCTTTCAAGTGTCAGTTGAAAGGAATTCAGGACCGGCATGTTCCTGTGAGGAAGAAGGATAAATACAGCAATTTTCGGGAACCTTGGATAACGAGAGATATTGTAGGCCTCGTCAAAAAGAAAAAGGAGGCATTTGTCAGGGCTAAAAGACTGGGAACAGACGAAGCCTGTGTGGAATAAAAGGAAAGTAGGAAGGAACTTAAGCAAGGAGTCAGGAGGGCTAGAAGGGGTCACGAAAAGTCATTGGCAAATAGGGTTAAGGAAAATCCCAAGGCTTTTTACACATACATAAAAAGCAAGAGGGTAGCCAGGGAAAGGGTTGGCCCACTGAAGGATAGGCAAGGGAATCTATGTGTGGAGCCAGAGGAAATGGACGAGGTACTAAATGAATACTTTGCATCAGTATTCACGAAAGAGAAGAAATTGGTAGATGTTGAGTCTGGAGAAGAGTGTGTAGATAGCCTGGGTGACATTGAGATCCAAAAAGACGAGGTGTTGGGTGTCTTAAAAAATATTAAGGTAGATAAGTCCCCAGGGTCTGATGGGATCTACCCCAGAATACTGAAGGAGGCTGGAGAGGAAATTGCTGAGGCCTTGACAGAAATCTTTGGATCCTCACTGTCTTCAGGTGATGTCCCGGAGGACTGGAGAATAGCCAATGTTGTTCCTCTGTTTAAGAAAGGTAGCAAGGATAATCCAGGGAACTACAGGCCGGTGAGCCTTACTTCAGTGGTAGGGAAATTACTGGAGAGAATTCTTCGAGACAGGATCTATTCCCATTTGGAAGCAAATGGACGTATTAGTGAGAGGCAGCATGGTTTTGTGAAGGGAAGGTCGTGCCTCACTAACTTGATAGAGTTTTTCGAGGAGGTCACAAAGATGATTGATGCAGGTAGGGCAGTGGATGTTGTCTATATGGACTTCAGTAAGGCCTTTGACAAGGTCCCTCATGGTAGACTAGTACAAAAGGTGAAGTCACACGGGATCAGGGGTGAGCTGGCAAGGTGGATACAGAACTGGCTAGGTCATAGAAGGCAGAGAGTAGCAATGGAAGGATGCTTTTCTAATTGGAGGGCTCTGACCAGTGGTGTTCCACAGGGATCAATGCTGGGACCTTTGCTGTTTGTAGTATATATTATTGATTTGGAGGAAAATGTAACTGGTCTGATTAGTAAGTTTGTAGACAACCCAAAGGTTGGTGGAATTGCGGATGGCGATGAGGACTGTCAGAGGATACAGCAGGATTTAGATTGTTTGGAGACTTGGGCGGAGAGATGGCAGATGGAGTTTAATCCGGCCAAATGTGAGGTAATGCATTTTGGAAGGTCTAATGCAGGTAGGGAATATACAGTGAATGGTAGAACCCTCAAGAGTATTGAAAGTCAAAGAGATCTAAGAGTACAGGTCCACAGGTCACTGAAAGGGGCAACACAGGTGGGGAAGGTAGTCAAGAAGGCATACGGCATGCTTGCCTCCATTGGCCGGGGCATTGAGTATAAGAATTGGCAAGTCATGTTGCAGCTGTATAGAACCTTAGTTCGGCCACGCTTGGAGTATAGTGTTCAATTCTGGTCGCCACACTACCAGAAGAATGTGGAGGCTTTAGCGAGGGTGCAGAAGAGATTTACCAGAATGTTATCTGGTATGGAGGGCATTAGCTATGAGGAGCGGTTGAATAAACTCGGTTTGTTCTCACTGGAACGAAAGAGGTTGAGGGGCGACCTGATAGAGGTATACAAAATTATGAGGGGCATAGACAGAGTGGATAGTCAGAGGCTTTTCCCCGGGTAGAGGGGTCTATTACTAGGGGGCATAGGTTTAAGGTGAGAGGGGCAAGGTTTAGAGTAGATGTACGAGGCAAGTTTTTTACAC
The DNA here is from genome assembly GCF_047496885.1 of Scyliorhinus torazame. Classification (NCBI taxonomy): domain Eukaryota; kingdom Metazoa; phylum Chordata; class Chondrichthyes; order Carcharhiniformes; family Scyliorhinidae; genus Scyliorhinus; species Scyliorhinus torazame. The sequence continues at coordinate 39,524,865 of NC_092710.1, read as the reverse complement.
AGAGGGTAGTGGGGGCCTGGAACTCGCTGCCGGAGGAGGTGGTGGAAGCAGGGACGATAGGGACATTTAAGGGGCATCTTGACAAATACATGAATAGGATGGGAATAGAGGGATACGGACCCAGGAAGTGTAGAAGATTGTAGTTTAGTCGGGCAGCATGGTCGGCATGGGCTTGGAGGGCCGAAGGGCCTGTTCCTGTGCTGTACATTTCTTTGTTCTTTGTTCTATCCACAATACAGTACCCCGTGATTTGCACCGAGTGGGACCCAGATGCGAGGGCTATGGTTTGGGATGCGGGATGGGTGCGTAGGGAGCAGCGCCTTACCGTTTCAGGGTGGATAAAGCTTTCCGTGCTCCCGGAGTCAAAGAGGCATGCAGTGTCGTGCCCGTAGACCTGGACCTGCATCATAGAGTTCTGCAGGTGTTTTGGCCGAGTTTGATCGAGGGTGATCGCACCCAGTCGTGGGTAGTCGGAGTCCTCAGCCGAGTTGGACTCGTAAAATGGCCGCCGCCGCCGGTCGCACGTGTCGGGTCGAGAAGATGGCCGCCGACAAGATGGCCGCTCCCATGATTCGCACGAGGCTTATGACGTGTCAGAAGAGGGCGTGTCGGCTCGGTGCGCAACAGCATTGCGAGGCCTGCGGGCCCGAGAGCCTGATTTTCGGGCCGGCTGTTCTATGTTTTCTGACCCCTGGGTCTGGCCAGGCATAACCTCGCAAAGTGCCCTTTCTTCCCGCAGTCGCTGCAGATCGCAGAGCGGGCTGGGCAGTGTGGGCGTGGGTGCTGGCCCTGCCCGCAGAAGTAGCACGGTGTGCCCCCATGGTGAGGGGGTCGCCGCGTGGCGCAGGCCTGTAATACGGCTGAGTCTGAGGAAGTCCAGGGGGGGGCTGGCAGAGTCCGCGGGGTACGTACCCAAGTTATGTCGGGCCACCGCCAGCGAGGAGGCGAGCATTAGCGTCTCCTGGAGGTCGTTTGCCTCGTTTTCGAGCAGCCGCTGCCGGATGTAGGTCGAGCGGTCGCCGGACACGAAAGCGTCTCTGATGTGCAGGTTCATGTGGACTTCCCCTGTCACATCCTGATGGTCACAGTCCCTGGCAAGCGCGGTGAGTTTTTCAACAAACTCGTCGAGCGATTCCCCCGAGCGCTGCCGGCAGGTAGAGAGCAGATGCCGGGCCTGCACCTAATTGATGGGTTTGACAAACCGTTTGCGGAGCAACTCGATCGCCTCATCATAAATCGGCGCCTTTTCAAGCGTGGCGGAGATTCTGTGACTCACCCGGGCGTGGAGTAGACACAGCTTGCATGGCCTGTAGCCACGTAAAATGGCTGATTCCGATTAAATTGGTCAAACCCCGATCCAAAGAAGTAGAAGGCATACATCGTATGAGTAAAGTCGATGTATTCGAGGTTGAGAAGGAGAACCTGGAATTGAAAAGGAAATTAGCAGCAAAGGACGAAGAGGTGGCTGATGCCAAACGGGGTCACCAGTCTTGTCTGGCGCATTTGAGTAGTTTCCAGTCCCAGGATAAGAAGGCTTATCAGGACACGCAGCGTGCAGTCCTGGTAAAGAAAGAGACAGAGAAGCAGGTGGAGACGCTACAAAAACAATGTAGTGATCTCAAGGCAGCCTTGAGAGCGCTCCACGCTGCAATCACGGAACAAAGGCAGAGTACCATAGACCATGCGAAGTGCCGAAAGCAAATTGCAGACCTGCAATCACTGCTTTCTGTCCAAAAGGGATTTCAAGAAACCTTTGGGGAAAAGCTAGACCAAGAAGACGGCCCTGATTGGGAAGAATTACAGGAAACCGCACAGAGATATGTTCAGGGAACATGTGTGCAGGGAAAGCCCCAAAGGAGGAAAGCACCCCCACCTCCCCACACAGGAGGTAGTTCAGGCTCCCATGAACCCTGGAACAACCCACCGCACAGCCACATCGGACGAGGCGGAATTCCTATATTCCACCCCCCTCACAGTGACCCAATTACGGGACGCGTGTGCAAAAATCACACCGTTCCTCCCAGCTTCAGACCCCCATCATTTCTTTGCCACCATCAAACATCAGGTGAACATGTACGGCCTGGGTGAGAGAGAGCAGGTAAAGCTCATGGTTCTAAGTTTGGATCCATCGGTAGCAGCAGCCCTTCCCAACCCACAGAACGTAGGAGGAGGCACCCTTGCAGAAATGCATACCGCGATCCTTGATGCGATCGGGTATAACCGGGGCGACCCCGTAGATGGCCTAAATAAGTGTAGGCAGAAGAAGTCTGAGCACCCCACAGCGTTCGCAGGACGCCTGTGGATTCACTTCGAAGCCGTTTTCGGAGACGTAGACCGTGCCCATTTGTCCGCAGACAATATGGCCAAATGGACCCGCACCCTTATCTCCCATGCCACAGAAGCAGGGCAGAATGCCTGTAATAGTTATGATCCCTCGGAGGAGGCCCATAACGAGAAGTGGGTGGTTAAAAGATTGTCCCGCGTTTGGGAGCAGTCTGTCCAGAATAAACCCACCGCTTAAACCACCGAGGAAAAGCAAGCCGCCGCAGACATGCAGGCAGTAAAAGCCACACCTCACAACCCCGCCTGGGTAAATGAGGGAAAGAACAGCCCCCCACCCAAAGCACAAGAATGGTACAACTGCGGACAGTTGGGACATTTTGCGAAAGAGTGCAATGCCCCTAAAAAGCCACAGAGAGCCCATCAAACAGGCACTCTGATTAAGAAAAAGGCAGAGCCCATCCATAGCGTTAGCGCCCGTTCAGATCAGACGGACTTGACCAAAACGGACTGACGGTGTACGGGCTCCCCCAGTTGGGTCTGTGACACCCTTTGGGATAGGTCAGGACGACCCGTAGTCACAGCAAAGATTTGGGGACAGCCCATCGAGTTTCTTTGGGACACAGGAGGGTCCCGCACCACCATAAATTCCCCCACCCTGTTTCAAAAAGACACGTGGCCCACTACAGCCACTATCACCCTCAGCGGCTCCACAGGCCACTCACAGCAGGGACACATCACAGCCCCTGTACCCATTCAAATCGGCAACATCACCACCAAACACCCCGTAGTTTTAGTAGACCTGCCCCACACAGCAGAACACATTCTGGGAATCGACTTTATGAATTCCCACCACCTATCCTTCGATCCAGTCAACCAGTGTGTCTGGAAGATGGCGAAATCCACTAGAGCCCCCGCAACGCTCACCATCGGGGACTATATGAACAAAATTAGCGCAGTGGGCGAGTTTTGGTTCAACCCGACCACACTTAGCACGGACAGGCAGGTTAGGGCAGTCCTGCAAAAGAACAGGGCAGCATTCGCGACCCACAAGCACGACTGTGGACGGATGACTGGCTCCGTGCAAAGAACAGGACCTGACCCTAGACCCCAGAAACAGTACGGATTTCCCTAGAAGCAGAGGGAGAAATCTCAAAAGTAATCACGAGCTTATTAGAGCAGGGCGTACTAAGATCGGTAGCCTCTACTAATAATGCCCCGATTTGGCCAGTGAGAAAGCCCGATGGATCATGGCGCTTAGCCATTGATTATCGGGAACTCAATAAAGTCACCCCCGCAGCAGCCCCCACCGTAGCAACAAGTCCCGAGACCCTGCTCAGACAGGGACTCAATTCCCGCTATTTCACGGTTTTGGATGTCAGTAATGGATTCTGGTCCATTCCATTGGCAAAGGCGTGCCAGTATAAATTTGCCTTCACCTTTAAAGCACAGCAGTACACGTGGACATGCCTGCCACAAGGCTTCCACAACTCCCCCTCCATTTTCCACCGACAGCTGGCAAATGGACTAGCGAAGGTTTCTCGCCCCGAATGTCTGGTACAGTACGTAGATGATCTACTACTGCAGACAGACACTAAGGACAAGCACGTTGAGCTTCTGTCCGAACTCCTGGAATTGTTACATTCCATTGGCTGTAAAGTAAACCCCAAAAAGGCCCAGATATTGGAAGAAAAAGTGGTATATTTGGGTACAATTATCACACACGGCAAACGCGAGATTGAGCATAAAAGAATTGACTCGATCACTAAATTGCCCCTTTCCCAAAACGTTTCAGCCCTCCGGTCGTTTTTAGGACTGGTTGGCTACTGCCGAAACCACATTGACGGTTTCGCCAGCAAGGCAGCGCCCGTCTCAGACCTCCTACAGAAAGGAGCCCCCTGGGAGTGGCTTCCGCAGCATACGGATGCTGTGGAATCATTAAAACAGGCGCTCATAGCCGCCCCCGCACTACAAGTTCCCCACCCGCTTTCCCCTTACGCCATAGAGTTAGCGACCACAGACCGCACCCTTTCAGCCATGCTCCTGCAGGAACGGCACGACCAGCTAAGACCCGTAGCTTATGCTTCCCGAATTTTAGATGCTGTGGAGCAGGGATTTTCAGCCTGTGAGAGGCACCTGCTCGCAGTTTTCTGGGCAGTCCAGTACTTTTCCTATATTACCGGACTGAACCCCATCACCATTTTGACCGAACACACCCCCACCCAACTTTTACTGGACGGACGACTTAAGGACGGTACCATCAGCCAAATCCGCGCTGCTAGGTGGACCCTTCTCCCACAAGGACGGGACATCACAGTAAAACGGAAAAAGACTCACACATACTTAGCGGTCAATTTGCAGTACCCCAGAACCCCCCATGAGTGTGAAATCATCTCTCCACTCCACAATACAGGCCCCTTGACAGCGAGAACACCCCCCAGAAAACTAGCCACTCCATCTCAGAACCCCCCTCACCCGGACACGTGTGACCCCATTAGGATCTATGTGGATGGATCTTCCACAGTCCTGGATGGGCAACGCATAACCGGTTGTGGGATTTATGTTGAGGACGCACAGGGACGCGCCCCTGAGGAAATCGCATTAAAACTCCTGGGACACTTAGGCGCGCAGGCAGCAGAGCTTGCGGCCATCGCGTACATAGTAGAGCACCCAGATTCCTTCCCCAGCCCAGCAGACATATATTCAGACAGCCTCTATGTCTGCAACAGCCTCACAGAATTTCTGCCCCTCTGGGAAACAAGAGGATTTGTTTCCGCGGATGGGAAACCCCTCCCCTGAGCCCCATTACTCCGCCATATTCTAGAGAAAGCCCAGAACAGGACATTTGGCATTATAGAAGTCCGCAGCCACCATTGTTCCTCCTCCCCTGGAAATGTAAAAGCCGACGCACTGGCTAAGGCAGGATCCAGGCATGGGTACTTTTGGAAACCCCCCGAAAGCACGCCAGTGAGTGTGCCAGTGAGTGCAGTTCAGGTCACGCAGACTAGGATCGAGGATCTAGTAGACGCCCAGAAGCAGGATAGCGCTCTCACTGAGATCGTGAAAGGGAAGTTTCCAGCCTCCTACGAGAGGTTCAGAAATACACTGACCACACATGACGGTGTGGTGTTAAAGGACACCCTTTATGTAGTTCCTGAGCAGGATAGGGACAAAATGATTTGTTTATTCCATGATGGTCATGGACACCAGGGAATCGATCCCACTACAGCCCACCTCAAACAGCTTTGTTGGTGGCCGAATCTCAAGGACGATGTATCCCATTACATTGAGAATTGCCTTATCTGTGCGCAGAACAACCCCGATAGATATGCCAAAAAGGCCCAACTCAGCCACACCCGACCCGTTAACGGCCCCTGGACTAACCTCCAGATCGATTTTATAGGTCCATTGCCCCCTTGCAGGAATGGCTATAAATATGTACTGGTGGGCATAGACTGGCGGAAGCATTTCCAGCCCGCACCAACACCGCGAAAACCACAGCCAAGATCCTAACCCACCACATCTTTACAAGATGGGGACTCCCTCGCAGTATTGAATCGGACCAAGGTTCTCACTTTACGGGACGGGTCATGCAGAACGTCCTCACGATATTTGGAATCACCCAAAAATTTCACATTGCGTACCACCCTCAGTCGCGTGGTATAGTGGAGCGCATGAATCGGACCCTAAAAACCACCCTCCGAAAAATGGTCCAGCAGAACAACACCACTTGGGACTCAGTCCTCCCCTTTGCGCTGATGTTTTTACGTAACACTGTTTCCACCTCCACAGGCTACACCCACGCACCCTCACGACCGGACGCCCCATGAAAGGGACAGAATACTTGCTAGGTTTAGACCTGACCAGCCCTGAAGTCACGGCCCTCACCCACGAGAAGGCCGTGGAACAATTAGTGGAAAATGTAAAAACGGCTCAGTTAGCAGCTGCGGTAAAACTGGGCACCAAAAAGAAACAGAGCAAGGCTTGTTTCGATAAGGCAGTTCATGCAACGGAGTATGATATCGGACAGCAAGTGATGCTGTCTGAATACAATCCCAGCACATTTCTGTCTCCAAAATACTCAGGTCCGTACTCCATTGCTGATAAAGTAAGCCCATCAGTGTACAAAATAAAATACCTAAATGGTAAGACTGCGTGGTTTCATATAAACCAGTTAAAGGCTTATGGAACACAGTCAAACCACACCCACCACGTCATGCTTGACGCAGCACACCACACCCCGCCCACAGCTAACGTAACCCGACCAACCCCCAGCACGTCCAGCCCAGCCACGGACTCGACCTCGACTCCACCCCCAAAATATACACTCCGCCCTGGAACGCCCACAGACTGCAGCAGCAGAGACAGCGACTGTGACTCTGACGGCAGCCACAGCACGCCTCCCTACTATCCCCATGCAACCGGATCCACACCCATCAACTCCGACTACGATCCCAGTGATCCCTTCCTGATCACTTTTCTAAACAAATCCCACCACCGACCACCGAACCACACGGACGACCCCGACTTTGTCCCCACCCAACTCGACCCAACTCATTGGCACCGCGACAACTCCTGCAGACTCGTCCGCAACGACGAGAGCGACCCCAACTCACACCACGCAGCCCTTTCCGCCCTAATCCACTCCAGAGCTTGGCACCCGGGAAAAGGTGACGACCTCGAGTCTGACTCCCAAACCGCCAACCCCTTTGCGACCCTGTTCGCAACCGAGAACTGAGGTGTCCACATGATGATTTAAAGGAGACACTTGGGAAAAGTGTTGTCCTTCCTGATGGAACCTGCAGAATGTTTCATGTTGTTCGTACGTTTGTTTAAGTGTTGTTCGTCCGACAGGAGAATTTTTTCCCACACGCTAATTCAGTGGAACTAGCTTATTAGCAGATACCTGGTCAACAGACCACACGCTTGTTCAGGGGAACTAGCTTTTCAGCTGATACCTGTTCAGGTTTCAGACGCCCGATCGTAACTGCTCTTCTGATTCAAGGATAGAATCACTGTAGCAACCCCACCACGATGACTACATTTTTGCCCGTTCTTGTCGGTTGCTCAGACAGTGGAGAAACGGCGTGAGACCCGCCCTGCCTGGGGACCCCCCCGTTGGTCAAACACGCTCGGGTAGGGGAGATACGGCATTGGTAGCCGTCTTACCCGGGGACTCCATACAAATCTTACCCGTCGCGGCCCATACGCACCTCATTCGACCTTTTCCTTTCAAAAACAGATTTATTTATTTAGGCGACCTTTGGGTTGCTGCCTCATGCTATTTACATCTTAGAACATTTGGATGATAAATCAGCACTGGTCATGATTGGGAAGTGTGCCGTGTCCTAAAATTTGTTTTGAAAAAAAAATGAGGGAGTCACACATAGTGACCAATTATCAGGGAATAATTGGCCCCAAAGGACAGACACACTAACATACCGGATATTAAACCAAGGTAGTTACAGATGCTATGCTTGTTTTACAGAACTCCAGAAGCTCCAGGACCGGAGAAAACAAAGACCAAAAGAAAGAAAAAGAAAGAGGACAGCCATGAGGACTTCGGTCATCGTGCTCAACATATTTTTTATGGACACTTGGTTGCGCGGGAACGCGAACCCCATGAATTCAAACCCCCCTGCCGTTAATGTTTCACTGCCCCGCAGTACCGAGGGCCCAGTCACCAGCCACGCTGCATTATCCTGGTGTGCCAAGTTCATAACCTGGTACTCCCTGTCCTACGTGATCGAAGCACTGTTAGCGTTGGCGATACTTTGCTGTGTAGTGCAGACTATGCGCCTCCGCAAATGGCGAAGGAGAGCCTACCACGCTTGAACCCCGGTGTATAGGATCAGATCCTCTATGTTCGGTTACGACCAGACCCCCGACCCGCGCGAATGAAATAATAAAGAGCATTTACTTGCGTTATGACTGTAAATAAAGGAATGTAGAAAAATTGCCATGAAAAAACACTGTATGATCCTGAGCTTGACTGCCAAGCCAGGAAAGATTATGGAATAATGTGATTTTTGTTGTATGTTTTAGGAAGATAGGATAATGCAATGTTTATTGAGTATAGTGTAATAAGGTAAAATTAGAGGTTCCGAGTTTGTTATTTTTTTAATGCATGTCCCTGCCTGACATAGCGCCCTTAGAATTTTTAGGTAAAATTTTTGTGCATAGGGTCAGAGCAGTGGCCATGTAGGAGGTGTCCCCCCCCGGTCAGGGAATGGAAGAAACAAAGTTATGTGATCGTTCACACTGTTAGGATCACTAGGAGCCACGTAAAATGGCTGATTCCCGATTAAATTGGTCAAACCCCGATCCAAAATGGTGAACGGCAGAGGCTGATGGGAAAATTAGCCAACAGGGCTCAAACGGACGGCTGCAGGTAAAACAGTGTTGTGGTGTTGGGTGCTCTGGTGCACAGATGAGCCAACACAGTTGTATGTGGTACAACTCTATTTTATTATAACTCTTATAATACAGTTCGTTCTGGATACTCTGCACGTGCTGTCTCCCTGAGTGTGTTTGGCAATAGATGTGTCCTGGTTCTCCTCTGCAGCTAATACTGACCACCGGGGGTCGTGTCTGTGCTTTTATATCTTTCTGTCATTGGTTGTGGTGTTGTGTGTTCTGATTTGTCTGTTGGTGTGTCTATCATGATGTGTGTGTTTGAATATCATGACATCCCCCCTTTTTACAAAGATATGTGCCTACGTGGTTATAAATATAATTGTGTCGTGAGTGCATCGAAGAGTGTGTGTGTGTGTTATGTACAGCGTGTGTATATGACGTAACTATTTACATGGGGCGATGTCGGGTGCGTCACACTAACAAGGTTGTACCATAACAAAACTTGGATGCGAGAGAAAAAAAAACTTGAACATTGGTCTGGTCAGACGATATCTGGAACAATAAACAACAACAGGTTATAATACAGAAGTGTTTGACTTTTTGAACGTATGAACAGCGTTATAAGTCCAGTCTAATGGGTGACCGCCTCAAGAATGGGCTGGTCCTCAAGCCGGTTCAGCTGTGGAGATTTGGGGTCACACTGGTTCACCTTGGACTGTTGGAGGTGATGCTGTTGCCGAAGTCTCTACTTTACTATTTGTTGTACTTCGTGCAGTGCTTGGTTTTTTCATTCGTGCAAATATAACATTCAACATCTTTGTTAGTGGTGCCTTGGCTGTGGTTTGGTTCTGGTGGCGATGGAAGGGGCATGATCCGTGGCATCTCCACGAAGTCATCCTTGGGAACCTGTGGAGGATCCGGCGTGTGCGTACGGTTCAGTTGCGAGCGTGGAAGGCGGCGCAAAGCTTGCTGATTGCGCCTACGCACCAATCCATCCGCCCTGCATGCCAGGAACAAGGTGGAGTCTTTTTCTTTTTATGTTTGTGGTGGACGGCATCTTGTAGCCGATGGGTCGTTGCCATTGAAGTAGCACCATCACTAATATCATGCAAGGCGATGACTGTGCCAGATGTGGAAGTTGGCCGAGACCGTGTACGCTGGTTCCGGCCACCTGCTGTGCCGGAAGGGCGACTCCGCAGAGAAACGTCGAAGCATGTCGCCTTGGAGAGAGAATTGTTGCTCGCATCAACGTCTGGCGATGGCGCGAATTGGTGTGTCCATCTTGGACCGCCGGTGCTGGTTGCCACTGCCGACCCAGTGGGACTGCCACGCGATCCATTCCCTGTCGCCGTGGCATCCGCCGTCACCCTGAGCGTGCCATCACCGAGGCCGCGACACCGCCCGTCCGGAGCAAGGTCTGGCGTGCGCGAATCAGAGTCGGCGCTTGGCTGCTCCCCATCTGGAGTCCGGTCTGCCTTCCGTCGATGCCCCCCGTCCGGAGTCCCAACAGGTTCACTGGAGGCAGCCGAGATTCCCTGAAGCTGCACTTCTGGAGTCGGAACATGCAGGAATGCACCAACCAGTGGAGAGGGTCGAGCCATCGAGGGTGGAAGCGGTGCGCTGCCACCGCAGTCGTCAGTGGTCCCACCGTGATCGTCGAGTGCCTCGGTACGCACTAGGCGAGGTCTGTCACCTTGCACCTTTTGCATGGGAAGTGGGATGCTGTCGTCACTCGTCTCACATCCCGTGGATAGATCCTCATTAGCAGCTTGTTGTTCACTAGGGTTGGGTAAATTGTCAGAGTTTTCATCTGGTGGTGCACACCATGTCGGTGGACTGTCATTGTCTTGCCGTTGTCCTTCATTTGGGCTTTTCTTCTTTGAAATTTTAAATCTTCCCCCAGACATTGCAGAACCTTGTTTATTACCCCCAAATTCTCCCATAGGTATGGTCTCGAATATAGGATCCAATGTTTCTATCGACATTGTACTATTTTCCAAAGAACATTCCGTTTCACTTTTCTTCTCAGGTGCCTCATATGTATCTTTGTCTAATGTACATGCCTTCATGGTCTCTGGGTCTGATTTTGCTGGGACTGGCATGGTCACAGTCTCTCTTTTACTGTTCTCAATTGCCCACATTATACTCCCCATACATAACTGCTTAATCACTGGGGTTAGTGTGGTACAATGGATAATCGGGTCGACCTTATCTGCATCTTCACCATTAGTGGAAAGCACACTTGGTTCACTTGAAACTGCTGTGGGTTTTAAATTCGTTATCTGGCTACTCGATGTCGGTGTCCTCAGGATTCTTGCTCCAATGTTCTGCTCAATAATCAGTGGAGCGTGTATAGGTTCAATGCAATTAATGTTCCCCTCAAGGTTTGAAGAGTCATTACTGACTAACTGCTGGTCTCCGAAGTTGGGATTTTGCGGTGTTGTGTTGAAGGGAGACATTTGTCCCTGCTGTAGATATGATTCAGGTTGTGTTATTTCCATTACCTGAGGATCAATGTCTTGTCCATTTTTTCGATCCGTACTAAAACACTGGCAATTCTCAGTCTGCTCCTTGCAAGTTAAACATTCAATTAATTTCGTTAGCAAATCCTCAGCATCCTTCTGTGGCCGTGCAGCATTATTAATCTCTGTTCGGCTATAATGATCCTGAAGGTCAGCGCATAAACCTTTTTTCTTCGGGCTTGGACGAGGCGATTCCTTTGGCTTGTCTTCAGTTGGGCTTGAACAGTCTTCAGCGCTGTGCCCTTCATTGTAGCATGAGAGACCGTCATGTTCATGCTGCTGTGTAGTGGAGCATGGTAGGCTGTTATAGCCTTCTTGCTATTCACGTGAGCATGGCAGACTTGCATCGTCTGCCGCTGGTTGGTCAGGAGAGGTTGCTAGACCCTCATGGTCTTGTTCCTGCAAGGACTGCGCTCTGGAGTCTTGCGTTCCTTCCATCGTGGAGTCCGTCCACGAGCTCTCTGTGGAGGCTTGTGACACTGGAGTCACTTCTTGTTCGTGCAAGGACTGCGCTCTGGAGTCTTGCGTTGCTTCTATCGTGGAGGCTGTCCACGAGCTCTCTGTGGAGGCTTGTGACACTGGAGTCACTTCTTGTTCATGCAAGGACTGCGCTCTGGAGTCTTGCGTTGCTTCTATCGTGGAGGCTGTCCACGAGCTCTCTGTGGAGGCTTGTGACACTGGAGTCACTTCTTGTTCGTGCAAGGACTGCGCTCTGGAGTCTTGCATTTCTGCAATTGTGGAGTCTGTCCACGAGCTTGCTGTGGAAGCTTGTGACACTGGAGTCACTTCTGGTTCATGCGAGGACTGCACTCTGGAGTCTTGCATGTCTTCTTTCATAGAGTCGGGAACGTTGAGCGGGACGTGGACCACGCTCTGTGTGGCAGCAGGGCACTCTCCGTGTGCTTGCACCGCTCCCTGTCTGTTAATGTCAGGCTGCAGCATCATCCGGTACTGATAAGTTGGAACGTCATATCTGCTGGATTGAAGATCCTCAAATCCGAAAAATGAATCCGCATCTGCGTCGGATTCAATGTGGGGGCCGCCAATGTGCAACACGAAAGGTTCGTCCGAGTCATAGTCATATAGGACCACGGAGCTATCATTGGGCTCGCGAGGTCCGGAAACACTGTAAAAATCGTCATCGAAGTATTCAAGGTCGGAATCATCGGCTTGTGCGTAGGTAACTGCTTGTCGGAGGGTTCTTCGGAGGTTAAATTCATCTCCTGGGTCAATTTGCGGCACTGTGCTGTCATTCCAGGTGAAGGAAGGTTGTTTTACAGCTTTAACAGATTTTTGTTTTTTTGATTTGGGACGTTTCCCTTTTAAATTGGATTTGGGACATTTCCTTTTTAAATTGATCCAGTCTTGGGCCTCTGACATCCTGACGCTCGGTATGTAGCACGTAGGAAGCGACTGCGCATGCTCAGATCGCTGTTCCTTTACCGATGGCCGTTTTCTTGACTGCGCATGCGCAGCATCTCGCGCATGCGCAAACGAAACTTCCGGTTCTGCGCACTTCTCGCGCAACTGTGCTAGCGTTATACCTTTAGCAAGATGGCCGCCGACCTCGACCCAGCCTTCTCTCAGGCCCGGGATTTCGGCCTCTGGGAATTCGGGCTCCGGGATCCCAGCCACGAGGTGAGTACTGCAGCTTTTCTTACCTTTATGTGCCGATTGGATTGCGTTTTCTTCACAGTACTTGGAGAATTTGCCCAGGACTGCCTGGTAATCGTACCTTTGCTGCCTCCTGAAGAACCTGAACCTTCTGAATATTTCTCTTGCCCTTGCACCGGCGATGGTGAGGAGAAATTCAATTTTTTTCCTATCATCCAGGTCTTTGAGTTCAGCTGCCACCAGGAACAATTCGAACATTTGCCGGAATCGCCGCCAGTTTTCGCGGAGGTCGCCGTGGCACTGGAGCGCCTGCGGAACCGGGAGCTCGTACATCATGCCTGGGCACTGCTGGTTGTCTGTGTACACGGAGGTATGCCGGCAGGTATCGATCCACTCCTGTACCATGTGGTGTTGGGTGCTCTGGTGCACAGATGAGCCAACACAGTTGTATGTGGTACAACTCTATTTTATTATAACTCTTATAATACAGTTCGTTCTGGATACTCTGCACGTGCTGTCTCCCTGAGTGTGTTTGGCAATAGATGTGTCCTGGTTCTCCTCTGCAGCTAATACTGACCACCGGGGGTCGTGTCTGTGCTTTTATATCTTTCTGTCATTGGTTGTGGTGTTGTGTGTTCTGATTTGTCTGTTGGTGTGTCTATCATGATGTGTGTGTTTGAATATCATGACAAGTGTATTCGCCTCTGGGGGAATCCAGACAGATCGATACCTGCAGCCATCAACATCACAACAACCCAGCCACCTGCATAGTAAGCAGCCATCCCCGGGAACAATTGCTACACATTAGCAACATAAAGCTGACCCAGACCTCTCGGCGCCAGGAGAGGCTGACACAAAGAAAGGTGGACGACCACCCCCCGATCAAGGAATCGCCCCATGATTGGAGCATATCGATCCAAGTGATTGGGACCAAGTCCAATCACTTGGAACCAGGGTCAAGGTCCGCCTCGAGAGGCGGGAAGCCCCTGGGAACTATAAGAATGGGGGCCAAGTTCAGATCGACCATTCTCTTCCTGCTCGCAACCTTCGCAAGAACCTTCGATAAAGAAAACCGTAATTCTGACTCCGGCGATCGCTACCCGGTAGACACTCCTAACCATCGACCTTTATCAGCCTTTGAATCCCACGGGCTCAGGACCAATTCGAAAGACCATTCGTTTCCCTGACCTGGTGGGCCATTTCCAAAGTTAAGTATTGGCCTTTAGTGGTAGGTATTAGACTGGAAGTAGCATTATTGTATGAGTATTAATTGCTGTATATAATAAATGACCGTTGATTTAATTCTTACTAAGCGGTGTGTTGCATTATTAATCATTACTTGGACTTGAAAGATACCTGGCGACTCGTGAGCAAAGGTGACAGAATTAGAGACAATAAACTAAGGCTAAAAAGAGCAACAGGCCCCAGGATGGAAGTCTCTGCAGAGTCCAGGTAGGCCTCAAAACAACGCAGCCAGTATTAAAAAATTTCCTTCGCCTCCGGCGTTCGTGCTTCCAGATTGAGCTTCTCTGGTTTTAGGCCTGCGTCTATCCTGAATCTAGTTTTGTCTAATAAATTGAGGTACCCTCAATAATGACGCTTAGAGATTAAACTGTAAAGAAGGCTTTATTAGACTAATAACTATACTAGAGCTAGAGACGAGAGCTAACTGTTACACAGACCATGAGGCAGCCCTTTATGTATGGCTCCCAGATGGGCGGAGCCATAGGCGGAGTCCCCAGGGTTCCAAGCCCGGTCTTAAAGGGGACATCACCTTACATGATGATAAGGCAGTAACCGTTCATCACACCCTGTTTAAAGAGGGAGTCTCTCCGTCAGGGACCCGGTTTAAAGAGGGAGTCTCTCTGTCAGGGACCCTGTTTAGAAGAAGGAGTCTCTCTGTCAGGGACAGTGTTTAAAGAGGGAGTCTCTCCATCAGGGACCCTGTTTAAAGAGGGAGTCTCACCGGCAGAGACCCTGTTTAAAGAGGGAGTCTCTCTGTCAGGGACCCTGTTTAAAGAGGGAGACTCTCTGTCAGGGACCCTGTATAAAGAGGGAGTCTCTCCGTCAGGCGCCCTGTTTAAAGAGGGAGTCTCTCCGTCAGGGACAGTGTTTAAAGGGGGAGTCTCTCCATCAGGGACAGTGTTTAAAGAGGGAGTCTCTCTGTCAGGGACACTGTTTAAAGAAGGAGTCTCTCTGTCAGGGACAGTGTTTAAAGAGGGAGTCTCTCCATCAGGGACCCTGTTTAAAGAGGGAGTCTCTCCGTCAGGGACAGTGTTTAAAGAGGGAGTCTCTCCGTCAAGGACCCTGTTTAAAGAGGGAGTCTCTCTGTCAGGGACCCTGTTTAAAGAGGGAGTCTCTCTGTCAGGGACCCTGTTTAAGGAGGGAGTCTCTCCGTCAGGGGTCCTGTTTAAAGAGGGAGTCTCTCCGTCAGGGATCCTGTTTAAAGAGGGAGTCTCTACGTCAGGGACCCTGTTTAAAGAGGGAGTCTCTCTGTCAGGGACAGTGTTTAAAGAGGGAGTCTCTCTATCAGGGATCCTGTTTAAAGAGGGAGTCTCTCCGTTGTGGTGTTGGGTGCTCTGGTGCACAGATGAGCCAACACAGTTGTATGTGGTACAACTCTATTTTATTATAACTCTTATAATACAGTTCGTTCTGGATACTCTGCACGTGCTGTCTCCCTGAGTGTCTTTGGCAATAGATGTGTCCTGGTTCTCCTCTGCAGCTCTTACTGACCACCAGGGGTCGTGTCTGTGCTTTTATATCTTTCTGTCATTTGTTGTGGTGTTGTGTGTTCTGATTTGTCTGTTGGTGTGTCTATCATGATGTGTGTGTTTGAATATCATGACATCCGTCAGGGACCCTGTTTAAAGAGGGAGTCTCTCTGTCAGGGATCCAGTTTAACGAGGGAGTCTCTCTGTCAGGGACTCTGTTTAAAGAGGGAGTCTCTCCGTCAGGGGCCCTGTTTAAAGAGGGAGTCTCTCCGTCAGGGACAGTGTTTAAAGGGGGAGCCTCTCCGTCAGGGACAGTGTTTAAAGAGGGAGTCTCTCTGTCAGGGACACTGTTTAAAGAGGGAGTCTCTCTGTCAGGGGCCCTGTTTAAAGAAGGAGTCTCTCTGTCAGGGACAGTGTTTAAAGAGGGAGTCTCTCCATCAGGGACCCTGTTTAAAGAGTGAGTCTCTCCGTCAGGGACAGTGTTTAAAGAGGGAGTCTCTCCGTCAAGGACCCTGTTTAAAGAGGGAGTCTCTCTGTCAGGGACCCTGTTTAAAGAGTGAGTCTCTCTGTCAGGGACCCTGTTTAAAGAGGGAGTCTCTCCGTCAGGGATCCTGTTTAAAGAGGGAGTCTCTCGTCAGGGATCCTGTTTAAAGAGGGAGTCTCTCTGTCAGGGACTCTGTTTAAAGAGGGAGTCTCTCCGTCAGGGATCCTGTTTAAAGAGGGAGTCTCTACGTCAGGGACCCTGTTTAAAGAGGGAGTCTCTCTGTCAGGGACTCTGTTTAAAGAGGGAGTCTCTCCGTCAGGGACTCTGTTTAAAGAGGGAGTCTCTCTGTCAGGGATCCTGTTTAAAGAGGGGGTCTCTCTGTCAGGGACTCTGTTTAAAGATGGAGTCTCTCCGTCAGGGACTCTGTTTAAAGAGGGAGTCTCTCTGTCAGGGATCCTGTTTAAAGAGGGAGTCTCTCCATCAGGGACCCTGTTTAAAGAGGGAGTCTCTCCGTCAGGGACTCTGTTTAAAGAGGGAGTCTCTCTGTCAGGGATCCTGTTTAAAGAGGGAGTCTCTCCATCAGGGACCCTGTTTAAAGAGGGAGTCTCTCCATCAGGGATCCTGTTTAAAGAGGGAGTCTCTCGTCAGGGACCCTGTTTAAAGAGGGAGTCTCTCCTTTAGGAAACCTGTTTAAAGAGGGAGTCTCTCCGTCAGGGACCCTGTTTAAAGAGTGAGTCTCTCCGTCAGGGACAGTGTTTAAAGAGGGAGTCTCACCGTCAGGGACCCTGTTTAAAGAGGGAGGGTGGTGGTATGTATTAGGGGTCATGTGGTACCTGTGAAGCCGAGAGGCTATTGGCTGACAGGTCCCGGGTCCTTGTTGGATCTGCCGACTTCTGGCTCCGCCCTGAAGGCGGAGTATAAGAGCCCGAGTTTCTCCCCGCAGCCTCATTCTGTTGCTGAGCTGCTGGGGACAAGTCTCGCTTAATAAAGCCTAGATCGACTTCACCGCTTCTCGTCTCGCGTAAGTCATTGTGCGCTACAATTTATTAAGCGAGCTTAAAAGACTATGGAGCTCCGGATCGCCCCTGAATGCCTGCGGATCAGCCCCCCACGCAGCGAACGCGGCAGCAGTATTCAAACACTGGCAAGCATGTTTTGAAGGCTACCTCCGAACGGCCCCCGGCCGGATCACGGAAGAGCAGAAAATGCAGGTCCTGCATTCGAGGGTAAGTCCGGAAATTTACTCACTAATAGAAGACGCAGAGTATTTCCCGACGGCGCTCGCATTGCTGAAGGGCATCTACGTTCGGCCCGTAAACCAGGTCTACGCGCGCCACCAACTCGCGACGAGACGGCAAAGTCCCGGAGAATCGCTCGAGGAATTCTACGGATCGCTGCTAATTTTGGGACGAGGCTGCAGCTGCCCGCCAGTGAACGCGATCGAACACAAGGACCTGCTAATTCGTGGTGCATTTGTGGCAGGTATGAACTCTCCCCAAATTCGGCAAAGACTTTTAGAAAGAGAGTCGCTAGGACTCTCAGAGGCACAGGGACCCTGTTTAAAGAGGGAGTCTCTCCGTCAGGGACCCTATTTAAAGAGGGAGTCTCACCGTCAGGGATCCTGTTTAAAGAGGGAGTCTCTCCGTCAGGGACCCTGTTTAAAGAGGGAGTCTCTCCGTCAGGGACTAGTTTCTCACTCCCAACCTGCCTGGGTATAGTTTCTCACTCCCAACCTGCCTGGGACTAGTTTCTCACTCCCAACGTGCCTGGGACTAGTTTCTCACTCCCAGCCTGCCTGGGACTAGTTTCTCACTCCCAACCTGCCGGGGACTAGTTTCTCACTCCCAAACTGCCTGGGACTAGTTTCTCACTCCCAAACTGCCTGGGACTAGTTTCTCACTCCCAACCTGCCTGGGACTAGTTTCTCACTCCCAAACTGCCTGGGACTAGTTTCTCACTCCCAAACTGCCTGGGATTAGTTTCTCACTCCCAACCTGCCGGGGACTAGTTTCTCACTCCCAACCTTCCTGGGACTAGTTTCTCACTCCCAATCTGCCTGGGACTAGTTTCTCACTCCCAATCTGCCTGGGACTAGTTTCTCACTCCCAATCTGCCTGGGACTAGTTTCTCACTCCCAATCTGCCTGGGACTAGTTTCTCACTCCCAACCTGCCTGGGACTAGTTTCTCATTCCCAACCTGCCCGGGACTAGTTTCACAGTCCCAACCTGCCTGGGACTAGTTACCCCACTCAACCTGCCTGGGACTAGTTTCTCACTCCCAACCTGCCTGGGACTAGTTTCTCACTCCCAACCTGCCTGGGACTAGTTTCTCACTCCCAACCTGCCTGGGACTAGTTTCTCATTCCCAACCTGCCCGGGACTAGTTTCACAGTCCCAACCTGCCTGGGACTAGTTACCCCACTCAACCTGCCTGGGACTAGTTTCTCACTCCCAACCTGCCTGGGACTAGTTTCTCACTCCCAGTCTGCCTGGGACTAGTTTCTCACTCCCAACCTGCCTGGGACTAGTTTCTCACTCCCAGCCTGCCTGGGACTAGTTTCTCACTCCCAACCTGTCTGGGACTAGTTTCTCACTCCCAACCTGCCAGGGACTAGTTTCTCACTCCCAACCTGCCTGGGACTAGTTTCTCACTCCCAACCTGCCTGGGACTAGTTTCTCACTCCCAACCTGCCTGGGACTAGTTTCTCACTCCCAACCTGCCTGGGACTAGTTTCTCACTCCCAACCTGCCTGGGACTAGTTTCTCACTCCCAACCTGCCTGCGACTAGTTTCTCACTCCCAACCTGCCTGGGACTAGTTTCTCACTCCCAACCTGCCTGGGACTAGTTTCTCACTCCCAACCTGCCGGGGACTAGTTTCTCACTCCCAACCTGCCTGGGACTAGTTTCTCACTCCCAACCTGCCTGGGACTAGTTTCTCACTCCCAACCTGCCTGGGCCAAGTTTCTCACTCCCAACCTGCCTGGGACTAGTTTCTCACTCCCAACCTCCCTGTGACTAGTTTCTCACTCCCAGCCTGCCTGGGACTAGTTTCTCACTCCCAACCTGCCGGGGACTAGTTTCTCACTCCCAGCCTGCCTGGGCCAAGTTTCTCACTCCCAACCTGCCTGGGACTAGTTTCTCACTCCCAGCCTGCCTGGGACTAGTTTCTCACTCCCAACCTGCCTGGGACTAGTTTCTCACTCACAACCTGCCTGGGACTAGTTTCTCACTCCCAACCTGCCTGGGACTAGTTTCTCACTCCCAACCTGACTGGGACTAGTTTCTCACTCCCAACCTGCCTGGGACTAGTTTCTCAATCCCAACCTGCCTGGGACTAGTTTCTCACTCCCAACCTGCCTGGGACTAGTTTCTCACTCACAACCTGCCTGGGACTAGTTTCTCACTCCCAACCTGCCTGGGACTAGTTTCTCACTCCCAACCTGACTGGGACTAGTTTCTCACTCCCAACCTGCCTGGGACTAGTTTCTCAATCCCAACCTGCCTGGGACTAGTTTCTCACTCCAAACCTGCCGTGGACAAGTTTCTCACTCCCAACCTGCCCGGGACTAGTTTCTCACTCCCAACCTGCCTGGGACTAGTTTCTCACTCCCAACATCCCTGCGACTAGTTTCTCACTCCCAACCTGCCGGGGACTAGTTTCTCAATCCCAACCTGCCTGGGACTAGTTTCTCACTCCCAACCTGCCTGGGACTAGTTTCTCACTCCCAACCTGACTGGGACTAGTTTCTCACTCCCAACCTGCCGGGGACTAGTTTCTCACTCCCAACCTGCCTGGGACTAGTTTCTCACTCCCAACCTGCCTGGGACTAGTTTCTCACTCCCAACCTGCCTGGGTCTAGTTTCTCACTCACAGCCTGCCTGGGACTAGTTTCTCACTCCCAACCTGCCGGGGACTAGTTACCCCACTCAACCTGCCTGGGACTAGTTTCTCACTCCCAACCTGCCTGGGTCTAGTTTCTCACTCACAGCCTGAGTGCGACTAGTTTCTCACTCCCAACCTGACTGGGACTAGTTTCTCACTCCCAGCCTGCCTGGGACTAGTTTCTCACTCCCAACCTGACTGGGACTAGTTTCTCACTCCCAACCTGCCTGGGACTAGTTTCTCACTCCCAGCCTGCCTGGGACTAGTTTCTCACTCCCAACCTGCCTGGGACTAGTTTCTCAATCCCAACCTGCCTGGGCCTAGTTTCTCACTCCCAACCTGCCGGGGACTAGTTACCCCACTCAACCTGCCTGGGACTAGTTTCTCACTCCCAACCTGCCTGGGACTAGTTTCTCACTCCCAACCTGCCGGGGACTAGTTACCCCACTCAACCTGCCTGGGACTAGTTTCTCACTCCCAACCTGCCTGGGACTAGTTTCTCACTCCCAACCTGCCGGGGACTAGTTACCCCACTCAACCTGCCGGGGACTAGTTTCTCACTCCCAACCTGCCGGGGACTAGTTACCCCACTCAACCTGCCTGGGACTAGTTTCTCACTCCCAACCTGCCTGGGACTAGTTTCTCACTCCCAACCTGCCTGGGACTAGTTTCTCACTCCCAACCTGCCTGGGACTAGTTTCTCACTCCCAGCCTGCCTGGGACTAGTTTCTCACTCCCAACCTGACTGGGACTAATTTCTCACTCCCAACCTGCCTGGGCCTAGTTTCACAGTCCCAACCTGCCGGGGACTAGTTACCCCACTCAACCTGCCTGGGACTAGTTTCTCACTCCCAACCTGCCTGGGTCTAGTTTCTCACTCCCAACCTGCCTGGGTCTAGTTTCTCACTCCCAACCTGCCTGGGACTAGTTTCTCACTCCCAACCTCCCTGCGACTAGTTTCTCACTCCCAACCTGCCTGGGACTAGTTTCTCACTCCCAACCTGCCTGGGACTAGTTTCTCACTCCCAACCTGCCTGGGACTAGTTTCTCACTCCCAACCTGACTGGGACTACTTTCTCACTCCCAACCTGCCTGGGACTAGTTTCTCACTCCCAGCCTGCCTGGGACTAGTTTCTCACTCCCAACCTCCCTGCGACTAGTTTCTCACTCCCAACCTGCCTGGGACTAGTTTCAAACTCCCAACCTCACTGGGACTAGTTTCTCACTCCCAACCTGCCTGGGACTAGTTTCTCACTCCCAACCTGCCAGGGACTAGTTTCTCACTACCAACCTGCCAGGGACTAGTTTCTCACTCCCAACCTGACTACGACTAGTTTCTCACTCACAACCTGACTGCGACTAGTTTCTCACCCCCAACCTGCCTGGGACTAGTTACTCCACTCAACCTGCCTGGGCCTAGTTTCTCACTCCCAACCTGCCTGGGACTAGTTTCTCACTCCCAACCTGCCTGGGACTAGTTTCTCACTCCCAACCTGCCTGGGACTAGTTTCTCACTCCCAACCTGCCTGGGCCAAGTTTCTCACTCCCAACCTGCCTGGGACTAGTTTCACACTCCCAACCTCACTGGGACTAGATTCTCACTCCCAACCTGCCTGGGACTAGTTTCTCACTCCCAACCTGCCTGGGACTAGTTTCTCACTCCCAACCTGCCTGGGCCAAGTTTCTCACTCCCAACCTGCCTGGGACTAGTTTTTCACTCCCAGCCTGCCTGGGCCTAGTTTCTCACCCCCAACCTGCCTGGGACTAGTTACTCCACTCAACCTGCCTGGGCCTAGTTTCTCACTCCCAACCTGCCTGGGACTAGTTTCTCACTCCCAACCTGCCTGGGGCTAGTTTCTCACTCCCAACCTGCCTGGGACTAGTTTCTCACTCCCAACCTGCCTGGGCCTAGTTTCTCACTCCCAACCTGCAGGGGACTAGTTACCCCACTCATCCTGCCTGGGTCTAGTTTCTCACTCCCAACCTGCCTGCGACTAGTTTCTCACTCCCAACCTGCCGGGGACTAGTTACCCCACTCAACCTGCCTGGGACTAGTTTCTCACTCTCAACTTGACTGGAACTAGTTTCTCATTCCGAAGCTGCCGTGGACAAGTTTCTCACTCCCAACCTGCCTGGGCCTAGTTTCTCACTCCCAACCTGCCTGGGACTAGTTTCTCACTCCCAACCTGCCTGGGGCTAGTTTCTCACTCCCAACCTGCCTGGGACTAGTTTCTCACTCCCAACCTGCCTGGGACTAGTTTCTCACTCCCAACCTGCCGGGGACTAGTTTCTCACTCCCAGCCTGCCTGGGACTAGTTTCTCACTCCCAACCTGCCTGGGCCTAGTTTCTCACTCCCAACCTGCCTGGGTCTAGTTTCTCACTCCCAACCTGCCTGGGCCTAGTTTCACAGTCCCAACCTGCCGGGGACTAGTTACCCCACTCAACCTGCCTGGGACTAGTTTCTCACTCTCAACTTGACTGGAACTAGTTTCTCATTCCGAAGCTGCCGTGGACAAGTTTCTCACTCCCAACCTGCCTGGGACTAGTTTCTCACTCCCAACCTGCCTGGGACTAGTTTCTCACTCCGAACCTAACTGGGACTAGTTTCTCACTCCCAACCTGCCTGGGACTAGTTTCTCACTCCCAACCTCCCTGCGACTAGTTTCTCACTCCCAACCTGCCTGGGACTAGTTTCTCACTCCGAACCTAACTGGGACTAGTTTCTCACTCCCAACCTGCCGGGGACTAGTTTCTCACTCCCAACCTGCCTGGGACTAGTTTCTCACTCCGAACCTAACTGGGACTAGTTTCTCACTCCCAACCTGCCGGGGACTAGTTTCTCACTCCCAACCTGCCTGGGACTAGTTTCTCACTCCGAACCTAACTGGGACTAGTTTCTCACTCCCATCCTGCCTGGGCCTAGTTTCACAGTCCCAACCTGCCGGGGACTAGTTACCCCACTCAACCTGCCTGGGACTAGTTTCTCACTCCCAACCTGCCGGGGACTAGTTTCTCACTCCCAACCTGCCTGGGCCTAGTTTCTCACTCCCAACCTGCCTGGGACTAGTTTCTCACTCAAAACCTGCCTGGGACTAGTTTCTCACTCCCAACCTGCCTGGGACTAGTTTCTCACTCCCAACCTGCCTGGGACTAGTTTCTCACTCCCAACCTGCCTGGGACTAGTTTCTCACTCCCAGCCTGCCGGGGAATAGTTACCCCACTCAACCTGCCTGGGACTAGTTTCTCACTCCCAACCTGCCGGGGACTAGTTTCTCACTCCCAACCTGCCTGGGACTAGTTTCTCACTCCCAACCTGCCTGGGACTAGTTTCTCACTCCCAACCTGCCTGGGACTAGTTTCTCACTCCCAGCCTGCCGGGGAATAGTTACCCCACTCAACCTGCCTGGGACTAGTTTCTCACTCCCAACCTGCCGGGGACTAGTTTCTCACTCCCAACCTGCCTGGGCCTAGTTTCACAGTCCCAACCTGCCGGGGAATAGTCACCCCACTCATCCTGCCTGGGACTAGTTTCTCACTCTCAACCTGCCTGGGACTAGTTTCTCACACCCAACCTGCTGGGGACTAGTTTCTCACTTCCAACCTGCCTGGGCCTAGTTTCACAGTCCCAACCTGCCTGGGACTAGTTTCTCACTCCCAACCTGCCTGGGACTAGTTTCTCACTCCCAACCTGCCTGGGCCTAGTTTCTCACTCCCAACCTGCCTGGGACTAGTTTCTCACTCCCAACCTGCCTGGGCCTAGTTTCACAGTCCCAACCTGCCTGGGACTAGTTTCTCACTCCCAACCTGACTGGGACTAGTTTCTCACTTCCAACCTGCCTGGGCCTAGTTTCACAGTCCCAACCTGCCGGGGACTAGTTACCCCACTCAACCTGCCTGGGACTAGTATCTCACTCACAAACTGCCAGGGGCTAGTTTCTCACTCCCAACCTGCCTGGGCCTAGTTTCACAGTCCCAACCTGCCGGGGACTAGTTACCCCACTCAACCTGCCTGGGACTAGTTTCTCGCTCCCAACCTGCCAGGGGCTAGTTTCTCACTCCCAACCTGCCTGGGCCTAGTTTCACTGTCCCAACCTGCCGGGGACTAGTTACCCCACTCAACCTGCCTGGGACTAGTTTCTCACTCCCAACCTGCCAGGGGCTAGTTTCTCACTCCCAACCTGCCTGGGCCTAGTTTCACAGTCCCAACCTGCCGGGGAATAGTTACCCCACTCATCCTGCCTGGGACTAGTTTCTCACTCCCAACCTGCCTGCGACTAGTTTCTCATTCCCAACCTGCCTGGGACTAGTTTCTCACTCCCAACCTGCCTGGGACTAGTTTCTCACTCCCAACCTGCCTGCGACTAGTTTCTCACTCCCAACCTGCCTGGGACTAGTTTCTCACTCCCAACCTGCCTGGGACTAGTTTCTCAATCTGAACATGACTGGGACAAGTTTCTCACTCACAACCTGCCTGGGACTAGTTTCTCACTCCCAACCTCACTGGGACTAGTTTCTCACTCCCAACCTCACTGGGACTAGTTTCTCTCTCCCAACCGGCCTGGGACTAGTTTCTCACTCTCAACCTGCCTGGGACTAGTTTCTCACTCCCAACCTCACTGGGACTAGTTTCTCACTCCCAACCTCACTGGGACTAGTTTCTCTCTCCCAACCGGCCTGGGACTAGTTTCTCACTCCCAACCTGCCTGCGACTAGTTTCTCACTCCCAACCTGCCTGGGACTAGTTTCTCACTTCCAACCTGCCTGGGACTAGTTTCTCACTCCCAACCTGCCTGGGACTAGTTTCTCACTCCCAACCTGCCTGGGTCTAGTTTCTCACTCCCAACCTGCCTGGGACTAGTTTCTCACTCCCAACCTGCCTGGGACTAGTTTCACACTCCCAACCTGCCTGGGACTTGTTTCTCACTCCCAACCTGCCTGGGACTAGTTTCTCACTCACAGCCTGCCTGGGACTAGTTTCTCACTCCCAACCTGCCTGGGACTAGTTTCTCACTCCCAACCTGCCTGGGTCTAGTTTCTCACTCCCAACCTGACTGGGACTAGTTTCTCATTCCCAACCTGCCTGGGACTAGTTTCTCACTCACAGCCTGCCTGGGACTAGTTTCTCACTCTCAACCTGCCTGGGACTAGTTTCTCACTCCCAACCTGACTGCGACTAGTTTCTCACTCCCAACCTGCCTGGGACTAGTTTCTCACTCCCAACCTGACTGCGACTAGTTTCTCACTCCCAACCTGCCGGGGACTAGTTTCTCACTCACAGCCTGCCTGGGAC
Organism: Scyliorhinus torazame; assembly: GCF_047496885.1. Lineage (NCBI taxonomy): Eukaryota > Metazoa > Chordata > Chondrichthyes > Carcharhiniformes > Scyliorhinidae > Scyliorhinus > Scyliorhinus torazame. The sequence continues at coordinate 39,499,718 of NC_092710.1, read as the reverse complement.
TAGTTTCTCACTCCCAACCTGCCTGGGACTAGTTTCTCACTCCCAACCTGCCTGGGTCTAGTTTCTCACTCCCAACCTGCCTGGGTCTAGTTTCTCACTCCCAACCTGCCTGGGTCTAGTTTCTCACTCCCAACCTGCCTGGGACTAGTTTCTCACTCCCAACCTGGCTGGGACTAGTTTCTCACTCCCAACCTGCCTGGGTCTAGTTTCTCACTCCCAACCTGCCTGGGTCTAGTTTCTCACTCCCAACCTGCCTGGGACTAGTTTCTCACTCCCAACCTGCCTGGGACTAGTTTCTCACTCCCAACCTGCCTGGGACTAGTTTCTCACTCCCAACCTGCCTGGGTCTAGTTTCTCACTCTCAACCTGCCTGGGACTAGTTTCTCATTCCCAACCTGCCTGGGACTAGTTTCTCACTCCCAACCTGCCTGGGACTAGTTTCTCACTCCCAACCTCCCTGGGACTAGTTTCTCACTCCCAACCTGCCTGGGACTAGTTTCACGGTCCCAACCTGCAGGGGACTAGTTACCCCACTCAACCTGCCTGGGACTAGTTTCTCACTCCCAACCTGCCTGGGACTAGTTTCTCACTCCCAACCTGACTGGGACTAGTTTCTCACTCACAGCCTGACTGCGACTAGTTTCTCACTCCCAACCTGCCTGGGTCTAGTTTCTCACTCCCAACCTGCCTGGGACTAGTTTCTCACTCCCAACCTGCCGGGGACTAGTTTCTCACTCCCAACCTGCCGGGGACTAGTTTCTCACTCCCAACCTGCCGGGGACTAGTTTCTCACTCCCAACCTGCCTGGGACTAGTTTCTCACTCCCAACGTCCCTGGGACTAGTTTCTCACTCCCAACCTGACTGGGACTAGTTTCTTACACCCAACCTGCCTGGGACTAGTTTCTCACTCCCAACCTGCCTGGGTCTAGTTTCTTACACCCAACCTGCCTGGGACTAGTTTCTCACTCCCAACGTCCCTGGGACTAGTTTCTCATTCCCAACCTGCCTGTGACTAGTTTCTCACTCCCAACCTGACTGGGACTAGTTTCTTACACCCAAACTGCCTGGGACTAGTTTCTCACTCCCAACCTGACTGGGACTAGTTTCTCACTCCCAACCTGCCTGGGACTAGTTTCTCACTCCCAACGTCCCTGGGACTAGTTTCTTACACCCAACCTGCCTGGGACTAGTTTCTCACTCACAACCTGACTGGGACTAGTTTCTTACACCCAACCTGCCTGGGACTAGTTTCTCACTCCCAACCTGACTGGGACTAGTTTCTCACTCCCAACGTCCCTGGGACTAGTTTCTTACACCCAACCTGCCTGGGACTAGTTTCTCACTCCCAACGTCCCTGGGACTAGTTTCTCACTCCCAACCTGCCTGTGACTAGTTTCTCACTCTCAACCTGCCTGTGACTAGTTTCTCACTCCCAACCTGACTGGGACTAGTTTCTTACACCCAACCTGCCTGGGACTATTTTCTCACTCCCAACGTCCCTGGGACTAGTTTCTCACTCCCAACCTGCCTGGGACTAGTTTCTCACTCTCAACCTGACTGGGACTAGTTTCTCATTCCCAACCTGCCTGGGACTAGTTTCTCATTCCCAACCTTCCTGCGTCTAGTTTCTCACTCCCAACCTGCCTGGGACTAGTTTCTCATTCCCAAACTTCCTGGGACTAGTTTCTCATTCCCAACCTGCCTGGGTCTAGTTTCTCATTCCCAACCTGCCTGTGACTAGTTTCTCATTCCCAAACTTCCTGGGACTAGTTTCTCATTCCCAACCTGCCTGGGTCTAGTTTCTCATTCCCAACCTGACTGGGACTAGTTTCTTACACCCAACCTGCCTGGGACTAGTTTCTCACTCCCAACCTGCCTGTGACTAGTTTCTCACTCCCAACCTGCCTGGGACTAGTTTCTCATTCCCAACCTGCCTGTGACTAGTTTCTCACTCCCAACCTGCCTGGGACTAGTTTCTCATTCCCAAACTTCCTGGGACTAGTTTCTCATTCCCAACCTGCCTGGGTCTAGTTTCTCATTCCCAACCTGCCTATGACTAGTTTCTCACTCCCAACCTGCCTGGGACTAGTTTCTCATTCCCAAACTTCCTGGGACTAGTTTCTCATTCCCAACCTGCCTGGGTCTAGTTTCTCATTCCCAACCTGCCTGGGACTAGTTTCTCTCTCCCAACCGGCCTGTGACTAGTTTCTCATGCCCAGCCTGCCTGGGACTAGTTTCTCATTCCCAACCTGCCTGGGACGAGTTTCTCTCTCCCAACCTGCCTGGGCCTAGTTTCTCATTCCCAACCTGCCTGGGAGTAGTTTCTCATTCCCAACCTTCCTGGGACTAGTTTCTCATTCCCAACCTGACTGGGACTAGTTTCTCACTCCCAACCTGCCTGGGACTAGTTTCTCACTCCCAACCTGCCTGGGACTAGTTTCTCACTCCCAACCTGCCTGGGCCTAGTTTCTCATTCCCAACCTGCCTGGGAGTAGTTTCTCATTCCCAACCTGCCTGGGACTAGTTTCTCACTCCCAACCTGCCTGGGACTAGTTTCTCTCTCCCAACCGGCCTGTGACTAGTTTCTCATGCCCAGCCTGCCTGGGACTAGTTTCTCATTCCCAACCTGCCTGGGACGAGTTTCTCTCTCCCAACCTGCCTGGGCCTAGTTTCTCACTCCCAACCTGCCTGGGACTAGTTTCTCACTCCCAACCTGCCTGGGACTAGTTTCTCACTCCCAACCTGCCTGGGACTAGTTTCTCACTCCCAACCTGACTGTGACTAGTTTCTCACTCCCAGCCTGCCTGGGACTAGTTTCTCACTCCGAACCTGCCTGGGACTAGTTTCTCACTCCCAACCTGCCTGGGACTAGTTTCTCACTCCGAACCTGCCTGGGACTAGTTTCTCACTCACAGCCTGCCTGGGACTAGTTTCTCTCTCCCAACCTGCCTGGGACTAGTTTCTCACTCCCAACCTGCCTGGGACTAGTTTCTCACTCCGAACCTGCCTGGGACTAGTTTCTCACTCCCAACCTGCCTGGGACTAGTTTCTCACTCCCAACCTGCCTGGGACTAGTTTCTCATTCCCAACCTTCCTGGGACTAGTTTCTCACTCCCAACCTGCCTGGGACTAGTTTCTCACTCCCAACCTGCCTGGGACTAGTTTCTCACTTCCAACCTGCCTGGGACTAGTTTCTCACTCCCAACCTGCCTGGGACTAGTTTCTCTTTCCCAACCTGACTGCGACTAGTTTCTCACTCCAAACCTTCCTGGGACTAGTTTCTCATTCCCAACCTGCCTGGGACTAGTTTCTCATTCCCAACCTTCCTGGGACTAGTTTCTCACTCCCAACCTGCCTGGGACTAGTTTCTCATTCCCAACCTTCCTGGGACTAGTTTCTCACTCCCAACCTGCCTGGGACTAGTTTCTCATTCCCAACCTGCCTGGGACTAGTTTCTCATTCCCAACCTTCCTGGGACTAGTTTCTCACTCCCAGCCTGCCTGGGACTAGTTTCTCATTCCCAACCTGCCTGGGACTAGTTTCTCATTCCCAACCTTCCTGGGACTAGTTTCTCACTCACAAACTGCCAGGGACTAGTTTCTCACTCCCAACCTGCCTGGGACTAGTTTCTCACTCCCAACCTGCCTGGGACTAGTTTCTCACTCCCAACCTGCCTGGGACTAGTTTCTCACTCCCAACCTGCCTGGGACTAGTTTCTCACTCCCAACCTGCCGGGGACTAGTTTCTCACTCCCAACCTTCCTGGGACTAGTTTCTCACTCCCAACCTTCCTGGGACTAGTTTCTCACTCCCAACCTGCCTGGGACTACTTTCTCACTCCGAACCTGACTGGGACTAGTTTCTCACTCCCAACCTGCCTGGGACGAGTTTTTCACTCCCAACCTGCCTGGAACTAGTTTCTCACTCCCAACCAGACTGCGACTAATTTCTCACTCCCAACCTGCCTGGGACTAGTTTCTCACTCCCAACCTGCCTGGGACTAGTTTCTCACTCCCAACCTGCCTGGGACTAGTTTCTCACTCCCAACCTGCCTGGGACTAGTTTCTCACTCCCAACCTGCCTGGGACTAGTTTCTCACTCCCAACCTGCCTGGGACTAGTTTCTCACTCTCAACCTGCCTGGGACTAGTTTCTCACTCCCAACCTGCCTGGGACTAGTTTCTCACTCCCAAACTGACTGGGACTAGTTTCTCACTCCCAACCTGCCTGGGACTAGTTTCTCACTCTCAACCTGCCTGGGACTAGTTTCTCAATCCCAACCTGCCTGGGACTAGTTTCTCAATCCCAACCTGCCTGGGACTAGTTTCTCACTCCAAACCTGCCTGGGACTAGTTTCTCACTCCCAACCTGCCTGGGACTTGTTTCTCACTCCCAACCTGCCTGGGACTAGTTTCTCACTCCCAGCCTGCCTGGGACTAGTTTCTCACTCCCAACCTGCCTGGGACTAGTTTCTCACTCCCAAATTGCCTGGGACTTGTTTCTCACTCCCAACCTGCCCGGGACTAGTTTCTCACTCCCAACCTGCCGGGGACTAGTTTCTCACTCCCAACCTGCCTGGGACTAGTTTCTCAATCCCAACCTGCCTGGGACTAGGTTCTCACTCCCAACCTGCCTGGGACTAGTTTCTCACTCCCAACCTGCCTGGGACTTGTTTCTCACTCCCAACCTGCCCGGGACTAGTTTCTCACTCCCAACCTGCCGGGGACTAGTTACCCCACTCAACCTGCCTGGGACTAGTTTCTCACTCCCAACCTGCCTGGGACTAGTTTCTCACTCCCAACCTGACTGGGACTAGTTTCTCACTCCCAACCTGACTGGGACTAGTTTCTCACTCCCAACCTGCCTGGGACTAGTTTCTCACTCCCAGCCTGCCTGGGACTAGTTTCTCATTCCCAACCTGCCTGGGACTAGTTTCTCACTCCCAACCTGCCTGGGAATAGTTTCTCACTCCCAACCTGACTGGGACTAGTTTCTCACTCCCAACCTGACTGGGACTAGTTTCTCACTCCCAAACTGACTGGGACTAGTTTCTCACTCCCAACCTGCCTAGGACTAGTTTCTCACTCCCAACCTGACTGGGACTAGTTTCTCATTCCCAACCTGCCTGGGACTAGTTTCTCACTCCCAACCTGCCTGGGACTAGTTTCTCACTCCCAGCCTGCCTGGGACTAGTTTCTCATTCCCAACCTGCCTGGGACTAGTTTCTCATTCCCAACCTGCCTGGGACTAGTTTCTCACTCCCAACCTGCTTGGGACTAGTTTCTCACTCCCAACCTGCTTGGGACTAGTTTCACAGTCCCAACCTGCAGGGGACAAGTTACCCCAACCAACCTGCCTGTGACTAGTTTCTCACTCCCAACCTGCCTGGGCCTAGTTTCACAGTCCCAACCTGCCGGGGACTAGTTACCCCACTCAACCTGCCTGGGACTAGTTTCTCACTCTCAACCTGCCTGGGACTAGTTTCTCACTCCGAACCTGACTGGGACTAGTTTCTCACTCCCAACCTGCCTGGGTCTAGTTTCTCACTCCCAACCTGCCTGGGACTAGTTTCTCACTCCCAACCTCCCTGCGACTAGTTTCTCACTCCCAACCTGCCTGGGACTAGTTTCTCACTCCCAGCCTGCCTGGGACTAGTTTCTCACTCCCAACCTCCCTGCGACTAGTTTCTCACTCCCAACCTGCCTGGGACTAGTTTCTAACTCCCAACCTCACTGGGACTAGTTTCTCACTCCCAACCTGACTGCGACTAGTTTCTCACCCCCAACCTGCCTGGGACTAGTTACTCCACTCAACCTGCCTGGGCCTAGTTTCTCACTCCCAACCTGCCTGGGACTAGTTTCTCACTCCCAACCTGCCTGGGACTAGTTTCTCACTCCCAACCTGCCTGGGACTAGTTTCTCACTCCCAACCTGCCTGGGCCAAGTTTCTCACTCCCAACCTGCCTGGGACTAGTTTCTCACTCCCAACCTGCCTGGGACTAGTTTCTCACTCCCAACCTCACTGGGACTAGATTCTCACTCCCAACCTGCCTGGGACTAGTTTCTCACTCCCAACCTGCCTGGGACTAGTTTCTCACTCCCAACCTGCCTGGGCCAAGTTTCTCACTCCCAACCTGCCTGGGACTAGTTTCTCACTCCCAGCCTGCCTGGGCCTAGTTTCTCACCCCCAACCTGCCTGGGACTAGTTACTCCACTCAACCTGCCTGGGCCTAGTTTCTCACTCCCAACCTGCCTGGGACTAGTTTCTCACTCCCAACCTGCCTGGGACTAGTTTCTCACTCCCAACCAGCCGGGGACTAGTTTCTCACTCCCAACCTGCCTGGGCCTAGTTTCACAGTCCCAACCTGCCTGGGACTAGTTTCTCACTCCCAACCTGCCGGGGACTAGTTTCTCACTCCCAACCTGCCGGGGACTAGTTTCTCACTCCCAACCTGCCTGGGCCTAGTTTCACAGTCCCAACCTGCCGGGGACTAGTTACCCCACTCAACCTGCCTGGGACTAGTTTCTCACTCTCAACTTGACTGGAACTAGTTTCTCATTCCGAAGCTGCCGTGGACAAGTTTCTCACTCCCAACCTGCCTGCGACTAGTTTCTCACTCCCAACCTGCCTGGGACTAGTTTCTCACTCCGAACCTAACTGGGACTAGTTTCTCACTCCCAACCTGCCTGGGTCTAGTTTCTCACTCCCATCCTGCCTGGGACTAGTTTCTCACTCCCAACCTGCCTGGGACTAGTTTCTCACTCCCAACCTGCCGGGGACTAGTTTCTCACTCCCAACCTGCCTGGGACTAGTTTCTCACTCCGAACCTAACTGGGCCTAGTTTCTCACTCCCAACCTGCCGGGGACTAGTTACCCCACTCAACCTGCCTGGGACTAGTTTCTCACTCCCAACCTGCCGGGGACTAGTTTCTCACTCCCAACCTGCCGGGGACTAGTTTCTCACTCCCAACCTGCCTGGGCCTAGTTTCTCACTCCCAACCTGCCTGGGACTAGTTTCTCACTCCCAACCTGCCTGGGCCTAGTTTCTCACTCCCAACCTGCCTGGGACTAGTTTCTCACTCCCAACCTGACTGGGACTAGTTTCTCACTCCCACCCTGCCTGGGACTAGTTTCTCACTCCCAACCTGCCTGGGACTAGTTTCTCACTCCCAGCCTGCCGGGGAATAGTTACCCCACTCATCCTGCCTGGGACTAGTTTCTCACTCCCAACCTGCCGGGGACTAGTTTCTCACTCCCAACCTGCCTGGGACTAGTTTCTCACTCCCAACCTGCCTGGGACTAGTTTCTCACTCCCAACCTGCCTGGGACTAGTTTCTCACTCCCAGCCTGCCGGGGAATAGTTACCCCACTCAACCTGCCTGGGACTAGTTTCTCACTCCCAACCTGCCGGGGACTAGTTTCTCACTCCCAACCTGCCTGGGACTAGTTTCTCACTCCCAACCTGCCTGGGACTAGTTTCTCACTCCCAACCTGCCTGGGACTAGTTTCTCACTCCCAGCCTGCCGGGGAATAGTTACCCCACTCAACCTGCCTGTGACTAGTTTCTCACTCCCAACCTGCCTGGGCCTAGTTTCACAGTCCCAACCTGCCGGGGAATAGTTACCCCACTCATCCTGCCTGGGACTAGTTTCTCACTCTCAACCTGCCTGGGACTAGTTTCTCACTCCCAACCTGCTGGGGTCTAGTTTCTCACTCCCAACCTGCCTGGGCCTAGTTTCACAGTCCCAACCTGCCGGGGAATAGTTACCCCACTCATCCTGCCTGGGACTAGTTTCTCACTCTCAACCTGCCTGGGACTAGTTTCTCACTCCCAACCTGCTGGGGTCTAGTTTCTCACTCCCAACCTGCCTGGGCCTAGTTTCACAGTCCCAACCTGCCGGGGAATAGTTACCCCACTCATCCTGCCTGGGACTAGTTTCTCACTCTCAACCTGCCTGGGACTAGTTTCTCACTCTCAACCTGCTGGGGACTAGTTTCTCACTTCCAACCTGCCTGGGCCTAGTTTCACAGTCCCAACCTCGCTGGGACTAGTTACCCCACTCATCCTGCCTGGGACTAGTTTCTCACTCCCAACCTGCCTGGGACTAGTTTCTCACTCCCAACCTGCCTGGGCCTAGTTTCACAGTCCCAACCTGCCGGGGACTAGTTACCCCACTCAACCTGCCTGGGACTAGTATCTCACTCACAAACTGCCAGGGGCTAGTTTCTCACTCCCAACCTGCCTGGGCCTAGTTTCACAGTCCCAACCTGCCGGGGACTAGTTACCCCACTCAACCTGCCTGGGACTTGTTTCTCACTCCCAACCTGCCAGGGGCTAGTTTCTCACTCCCAACCTGCCTGGGCCTAGTTTCTCACTCCCAACCTGCCTGGGACTAGTTTCTCACTCCCAACCTGCTGGGGACTAGTTTCTCACTCACAACCTGCCTGGGACTAGTTTCTCATTCCCAACCTGCCTGGGACTAGTTTCTCACTCACAACCTGCCTGGGCCTAGTTTCACAGTCCCAACCTGCCGGGGACTAGTTACCCCACTCAACCTGCCTGGGACTAGTTTCTCACTCCCAACCTGCCAGGGGCTAGTTTCTCACTCCCAAACTGCCTGGGCCTAGTTTCACAGTCCCAACCTGCCGGGGAATAGTTACCCCACTCATCCTGCCTGGGACTAGTTTCTCACTCCCAACCTGCCTGCGACTAGTTTCTCATTCCCAACCTGCCTGGGACTAGTTTCTCACTCCCAACCTGCCTGGGACTAGTTTCTCACTCCCAACCTGCCTGCGACTAGTTTCTCACTCCCAACCTGCCTGGGACTAGTTTCTCACTCCCAACCTGCCTGGGACTAGTTTCTCACTCCCAACCTGCCTGGGACTAGTTTCTCAATCTGAACATGACTGGGACAAGTTTCTCACTCACAACCTGCCTGGGACTAGTTTCTCACTCCCAACCTCACTGGGACTAGTTTCTCACTCCCAACCTCACTGGGACTAGTTTCTCTCTCCCAACCGGCCTGGGACTAGTTTCTCATTCCCAACCTGACTGCGACTAGTTTCTCACTCCCAACCTGCCTGGGACTAGTTTCTCACTCCCAACCTGCCTGGGTCTAGTTTCTCACTCCCAACCTGCCTGGGTCTAGTTTCTCACTCCCAACCCGCCTGGGACTTGTTTCTCACTCCCAACCTGCCTGGGACTAGTTTCTCACTCCCAACCTGCCTGGGACTAGTTTCTCACTCCCAACCTGACTGGGACTAGTTTCTCACTCCCAACCTGCCTGGGACTAGTTTCTCACTCACAGCCTGCCTGGGACTAGTTTCTCACTCCCAACCTGACTGCGAGTAGTTTCTCACTCCCAACCTGCCTGGGACTAGTTTCTCATTCCCAACCTGCCTGGGACTAGTTTCTCACTCCCAACCTGCATGGGTCTAGTTTCTCACTCTCAACCTGCCTGGGACTAGTTTCTCATTCCCAACCTGCCTGGGACTAGTTTCTCACTCACAGCCTGCCTGGGCCTAGTTTCTCACTGACAACCTGCCTGGGACTAGTTTCTCACTCCCAACCTGCCTGGGACTAGTTTCTCACTCCCAACCTGCCTGGGACTAGTTTCTCACTGACAACCTGCCTGGGACTAGTTTCTCACTCCCAACCTGCCTGGGGCTAGTTTCTCACTCTCAACCTGCCTGGGACTAGTTTCTCACTCCCAGCCTGCCTGGGACTAGTTTCTCTCTCCCAACCTGCCTGGGAAAAGTTTCTCATTCCCAACCTGCCTGGGACTAGTTTCTCACTCCCAACCTGCCTGGGTCTAGTTTCTCACTCTCAACCTGCCTGGGACTAGTTTCTCATTCCCAACCTGCCTGGGACTAGTTTCTCACTCACAGCCTGCCTGGGACTAGTTTCTCACTCTCAACCTGCCTGGGACTAGTTTCTCACTCCCAGCCTGCCTGGGACTAGTTTCTCTCTCCCAACCTGCCTGGGACTAGTTTCTCACTCACAACCTGCCTGGGACTAGTTTCTCACTCCCAACCTGCCTGGGACTAGTTTCTCACTCCCAACCTGACTGCGACTAGTTTCTCACTCCCAACCTGCCTGGGACTAGTTTCTCACTCCCAACCTGACTGCGACTAGTTTCTCACTCCCAACCTGCCGGGGACTAGTTTCTCACTCCCAACCTGCCTGGGACTAGTTTCTCACTCCCAACCTGCCTGGGACTAGTTTCTCACTCTCAACCTGCCTGGGACTAGTTTCTCACTCCCAACCTGCCTGGGTCTAGTTTCTCACTCTCAACCTGCCTGGGACTAGTTTCTCACTCCCAACCTGCTTGGGTCTAGTTTCTCACTCCCAAACTGCCTGGGACTAGTTTCTCACTCCCAACCTGCCTGGGTCTAGTTTCTCACTCCCAACCTGCCTGGGACTAGTTTCTCACTCCCAACCTGCCTGGGACTAGTTTCTCACTCCCAACCTCCCTGGGACTAGTTTCTCACTCCCAACCTGCCTGGGACTAGTTTCTCAATCTGAACATGACTGGGACAAGTTTCTCACTCACAACCTGCCTGGGACTAGTTTCTCACTCCCAACCTGCCTGGGACTAGTTTCTCAATCTGAACATGACTGGGACAAGTTTCTCACTCCCAACCTCCCTGGGACTAGTTTCTCACTCCCAACCTGCCTGGGACTAGTTTCTCAATCTGAACATGACTGGGACAAGTTTCTCACTCACAACCTGCCTGGGACTAGTTTCTCATTCCCAACCTGCAGGGGACTAGTTACCCCACTTAACCTGCCTGGGACTAGTTTCTCACTCCCAACCTGCCTGGGACTAGTTTCTCACTCCCAACCTGACTGGGACTAGTTTCTCACTCCCAACCTGCCTGCGACTAGTTTCTCACTCCCAACCTGCCTGGGACTAGTTTCTCACTCCCAGCCTGACTGCGACTAGTTTCTCACTCCCAACCTGCCTGGGTCTAGTTTCTCACTCCCACCCTGCCTGGGACTAGTTTCTCACTCCCAACCTGCCCGGGACTAGTTTCTCATTCCCAACCTGACTGTGACTAGTTTCTCATCCCAACCTGCCTGGGACTAGTTTCTCACTCCCAACCTGCCTGGGACTAGTTTCTCACTCCCAACCTGACAGTGACTAGTTTCTCATCCCAACCTGCCTGGGACTAGTTTCTCACTCCCAACCTGCCTGGGACTAGTTTCTCACTCCCAACCTGACTGTGACTAGTTTCTCATCCCAACCTGCCTGGGACTAGTTTCTCACTCCCAACCTGCCTGGGACTAGTTTCTCACTCCCAGCCTGCCTGGGACTAGTTTCTCACTCCCAACCTGCCTGGGACTAGTTTCTCACTCCCAACCTGCCTGGGACTAGTTTCTCACTCCCAACCTGCCTGGGACTAGTTACTCCACTCAACCTGCCTGGGCCTAGTTTCTCACTCCCAACCTGCCTGGGACTAGTTTCTCACTCCCAACCTGCCTGGGACTAGTTTCTCACTCCCAACCTGCCTGGGACTAGTTTCTCACTCCCAACCAGCCGGGGACTAGTTTCTCACTCCCAACCTGCCGGGGACTAGTTTCTCACTCCCAACCTGCCTGGGCCTAGTTTCACAGTCCCAACCTGCCGGGGACTAGTTACCCCACTCAACCTGCCTGGGACTAGTTTCTCACTCTCAACTTGACTGGAACTAGTTTCTCACTCCGAAGCTGCCGTGGACTAGTTTCTCACTCCCAACCTGCCTGGGACTAGTTTCTCACTCCCAACCTGCCTGCGACTAGTTTCTCACTCCCAACCTGCCTGGGACTAGTTTCTCACTCCGAACCTAACTGGGACTAGTTTCTCACTCCCAACCTGCCGGGGACTAGTTTCTCACTCCCAACCTGCCGGGGACTAGTTTCTCACTCCCAACCTGCCTGGGCCAAGTTTCTCACTCCCAACCTGCCTGGGACTAGTTTCTCACTCCCAACCTGCCTGGGACTAGTTTCTCACTCACAACCTGCCTGGGACTAGTTTCTCACTCCCAACCTGCCGGGGACTAGTTTCTCACTCCCAACCTGCCTGGGCCTAGTTTCTCACTCCCAACCTGCCTGGGACTAGTTTCTCACTCCCAACCTGCCTGGGCCTAGTTTCTCACTCCCAACCTGCCTGGGACTAGTTTCTCACTCCCAACCTGACTGGGACTAGTTTCTCACTCCCAACCTGCCTGGGACTAGTTTCTCACTCCCAACCTGCCTGGGACTAGTTTCTCACTCCCAGCCTGCCGGGGAATAGTTTCTCACTCCCAACCTGCCTGGGACTAGTTTCTCACTCCCAGCCTGCCGGGGAATAGTTACCCCACTCAACCTGCCTGGGACTAGTTTCTCACTCCCAACCTGCCGGGGACTAGTTTCTCACTCCCAACCTGCCTGGGACTAGTTTCTCACTCCCAGCCTGCCGGGGAATAGTTACCCCACTCAACCTGCCTGTGACTAGTTTCTCACTCCCAACCTGCCTGGGACTAGTTTCTCACTCCCAGCCTGCCGGGGAATAGTTACCCCACTCAACCTGCCTGTGATTGGTTTCTCACTCCCAACCTGCCTGGGACTAGTTTCTCACTCCCAACCTGCCGGGGAATAGTTACCCCACTCATCCTGCCTGGGACTAGTTTCTCACTCCCATCCTGCTGGGGACTAGTTTCACAGTCCCAACCTCGCTGGGACTAGTTTCTCACTCCCAACCTGACTGGGACTAGTTTCTCACTCCCAACCTGCCTGGGACTAGTTTCTCACTCCCAACCTGCCTGGGACTAGTTTCTCACTCCCAACCTGCCTGGGACTAGTTTCTCACTCCCAACCTGCCTGGGACTAGTTTCTCACTCCCAACCTGCCTGGGACTAGTTTCTCACTCCCAACCTGCTGGGGACTAGTTTCTCACTCCCAACCTGCCTGGGCCTAGTTTCACAGTCCCAACCTGCCGGGGACTAGTTACCCCACTCAACCTGCCTGGGACTAGTATCTCACTCACAAACTGCCAGGGGCTAGTTTCTCACTCCCAACCTGCCGGGGACTAGTTACCCCACTCAACCTGCCTGGGACTAGTTTCTCACTCCCAACCTGCCAGGGGCTAGTTTCTCACTCCCAACCTGCCTGGGCCTAGTTTCTCACTCCCAAACTGCCTGTGCCTAGTTTCACAGTCCCAACCTGCCGGGGAATAGTTACCCCACTCATCCTGCCTGGGACTAGTTTCTCACTCCCAACCTGCCTGCGACTAGTTTCTCATTCCCAACCTGCCTGGGACTAGTTTCTCACTCCCAACCTGCCTGGGACTAGTTTCTCACTCCCAACCTGCCTGCGACTAGATTCTCACTCCCAACCTGCCTGGGACTAGTTTCTCACTCCGAACCTGACAGGGACTAGTTTCTCACTCCCAACCTGCCTGGGACTAGTTTCTCAATCTGAACATGACTGGGACAAGTTTCTCACTCACAACCTGCCTGGGACTAGTTTCTCACTCCCAACCTCACTGGGACTAGTTTCTCACTCCCAACCTGCCTGGGACTAGTTTCTCAATCTGAACATGACTGGGACAAGTTTCTCACTCACAACCTGCCTGGGACTAGTTTCACACTCCCAACCTCACTGGGACTAGTTTCTCACTCCCAACCTCACTGGGACTAGTTTCTCTCTCCCAACCGGCCTGGGACTAGTTTCTCATTCCCAACCTGACTGCGACTAGTTTCTCACTCCCAACCTGCCTGGGACTAGTTTCTCACTCCCAACCTGCCTGGGTCTAGTTTCTCACTCCCAACCTGCCGGGGACTAGTTTCTCACTCCCAACCTGACTGCGACTAGTTTCTCACTCCCAACCTGCCTGGGACTAGTTTCTCACTCCCAACCTGCCTGGGACTAGTTTCTCACTCCCAACCTGCCTGGGACTAGTTTCTCACTCACAGCCTGCCTGGGACTAGTTTCTCACTCCCAACCTGACTGCGAGTAGTTTCTCACTCCCAACCTGCCTGGGACTAGTTTCTCATTCCCAACCTGCCTGGGACTAGTTTCTCACTCCCAACCTGCCTGGGTCTAGTTTCTCACTCTCAACCTGCCTGGGACTAGTTTCTCATTCCCAACCTGCCTGGGACTAGTTTCTCACTCACAGCCTGCCTGGGACTAGTTTCTCACTCCCAACCTGCCTGGGACTAGTTTCTCACTCCCAGCCTGCCTGGGACTAGTTTCTCATTCCCAACCTGCCTGGGACTAGTTTCTCACTCCCAGCCTGCCTGGGACTAGTTTCTCTCTCCCAACCTGCCTGGGACTAGTTTCTCACTCACAACCTGCCTGGGACTAGTTTCTCACTCCCAACCTGCCTGGGACTAGTTTCTCACTCCCAACCTGACTGCGACTAGTTTCTCACTCCCAACCTGCCTGGGACTAGTTTCTCACTCCCAACCTGACTGCGACTAGTTTCTCACTCCCAACCTGCCGGGGACTAGTTTCTCACTCACAGCCTGCCTGGGACTAGTTTCTCACTCCCAACCTGCCTGGGACTAGTTTCTCACTCCCAACCTGCCTGGGACTAGTTTCTCACTCTCAACCTGCCTGGGACTAGTTTCTCACTCCCAACCTGCCTGGGTCTAGTTTCTCACTCTCAACCTGCCTGGGACTAGTTTCTCACTCCCAACCTGCCTGGGTCTAGTTTCTCACTCCCAACCTGCCTGGGACTAGTTTCTCACTCCCAACCTGCCTGGGTCTAGTTTCTCACTCCCAACCTGCCTGGGACTAGTTTCTCACTCCCAACCTGCCTGGGACTAGTTTCTCACTCCCAACCTCCCTGGGACTAGTTTCTCACTCCCAACCTGCCTGGGACTAGTTTCTCAATCTGAACATGACTGGGACAAGTTTCTCACTCACAACCTGCCTGGGACTAGTTTCTCATTCCCAACCTGCCTGGGACTAGTTTCTCACTCCCATCCTGCCTGGGACTAGTTTCTCACTCCCAACCTGCCTGGGACTAGTTTCTCAATCTGAACATGACTGGGACAAGTTTCTCACTCCCAACCTCCCTGGGACTAGTTTCTCACTCCCAACCTGCCTGGGACTAGTTTCTCAATCTGAACATGACTGGGACAAGTTTCTCACTCACAACCTGCCTGGGACTAGTTTCTCATTCCCAACCTGCAGGGGACTAGTTACCCCACTCAACCTGCCTGGGACTAGTTTCTCACTCCCAACCTGCCTGGGACTAGTTTCTCAATCTGAACATGACTGGGACAAGTTTCTCACTCCCAACCTCCCTGGGACTAGTTTCTCACTCCCAACCTGCCTGGGACTAGTTTCTCAATCTGAACATGACTGGGACTAGTTTCTCACTCCCAACCTGCCTGGGACTAGTTTCTCACTCCCAACCTGACTGGGACTAGTTTCTCACTCCCAACCTGCCTGCGACTAGTTTCTCACTCCCAACCTGCCTGGGACTAGTTTCTCATTCCCAACCTGCCTGGGACTAGTTTCTCACTCCCAGCCTGACTGCGACTAGTTTCTCACTCCCAACCTGCCTGGGTCTAGTTTCTCACTCCCAACCTGCCTGGGACTAGTTTCTCACTCCCAACCTGACTGTGACTAGTTTCTCATCCCAACCTGCCTGGGACTAGTTTCTCACTCCCAACCTGCCTGGGACTAATTTCTCACTCCCAACCTGCCTGGGACTAGTTTCTCACTCCCAACCTGCCTGGGACTAGTTTCTCACTCCCAGCCTGCCTGGGACTAGTTTCTCTCTCCCAACCTGCCTGGGACTAGTTTCTCACTCCCAACCTGCCGGGGACTAGTTTCTCACTCACAACCTGACTGGGACTAGTTTCTCACTCACAACCTGCCGGGGACTAGTTACCCCACTCATCCTGCCTGGGACTAGTTTCTCACTCTCAACCTGACTGGGACTAGTTCTCACTCCCAGCCTGCCGGGGACTAGTTTCTCACTCCCAACCTGCCTGGGACTAGTTTCTCACTCCCAGCCTGCCTGGGACTAGTTTCTCACTCCCAACCTGCCGGGGACTAGTTCTCACTCTCAACCTGACTGGGACTAGTTTCTCATCCCGAATCTGCCGGGGATTAGTTTCTCTCTCCCAACCTGCCTGGGACTAGTTTCTCACTCCCAACCTTCCTGGGACTAGTTTCTAACTCCCAACCTCACTGGGACTAGTTTCTCACTCCCAACCTGACTACGACTAGTTTCTCACTCCCAACCTGCCTGGGACTAGTTTCTAACTCCCAACCTCACTGGGACTAGTTTCTCACTCCCAACCTGACTACGACTAGTTTCTCACTCACAACCTGACTGCGACTAGTTTCTCACTCCCAACCTGCCTGGGACTAGTTGCTCACTCCCAACCTGCCTGGGCCTAGTTTCACACTCCGAACCTGCCTGGGACTAGTTTCTCACTCCCAACCTGACTGCGACGAGTTTCTCACTCCCAGCCTGCCTTGGACTAGTTTCTCACTCCCAACCTGCCTGGGCCTAGTTTCTCACTCCCAACCTGCCTGGGACTAGTTTCTCACTCCCAACCTGCCGGGGACTAGTTTCTCACTCCCAACCTGCCTGGGACTAGTTTCTCACTCCCAACCTGCCTGGGTCTAGTTTCTTACACCCAACCTGCCTGGGACTAGTTTCTCACTCCCAACGTCCCTGGGACTAGTTTCTCACTCCCAACCTGACTGGGACTAGTTTCTTACACCCAACCTGCCTGGGACTAGTTTCTCACTCCCAACCTGACTGGGACTAGTTTCTCACTCCCAACGTCCCTGGGACTAGTTTCTTACACCCAACCTGCCTGGGACTAGTTTCTCACTCCCAACGTCCCTGGGACTAGTTTCTCACTCCCAACCTGCCTGGGACTAGTTTCTCACTCTCAACCTGCCTGTGACTAGTTTCTCACTCCCAACCTGACTGGGACTAGTTTCTTACACCCAACCTGCCTGGGACTAGTTTCTCACTCCCAACGTCCCTGGGACTAGTTTCTCACTCCCAACCTGCCTGTGACTAGTTTCTCACTCCCAACCTGCCTGGGACTAGTTTCTCATTCCCAAACTTCCTGGGACTAGTTTCTCATTCCCAACCTGCCTGGGTCTAGTTTCTCATTCCCAACCTGCCTGTGACTAGTTTCTCACTCCCAACCTGCCTGGGACTAGTTTCTCATTCCCAACCTGCCTGGGACTAGTTTCTCATTCCCAACCTGCCTGGGACTAGTTTCTCACTCCCAACCTGCCTGGGACTAGTTTCTCATTCCCAAACTTCCTGGGACTAGTTTCTCATTCCCAACCTGCCTGGGTCTAGTTTCTCATTCCCAACCTGCCTGGGACTAGTTTCTCACTCCCAACCTGACTGGGACTAGTTTCTTACACCCAACCTGCCTGGGACTAGTTTCTCACTCCCAACCTGCCTGTGACTAGTTTCTCACTCCCAACCTGCCTGGGACTAGTTTCTCATTCCCAACCTGCCTGTGACTAGTTTCTCACTCCGAACCTGCCTGGGACTAGTTTCTCATTCCCAAACTTCCTGGGACTAGTTTCTCATTCCCAACCTGCCTGGGTCTAGTTTCTCATTCCCAACCTGCCTGTGACTAGTTTCTCACTCCCAATCTGCCTGGGACTAGTTTCTCATTCCCAAACTTCCTGGGACTAGTTTCTCATTCCCAACCTGCCTGGGTCTAGTTTCTCATTCCCAACCTGCCTGGGACTAGTTTCTCTCTCCCAACCGGCCTGTGACTAGTTTCTCATGCCCAGCCTGCCTGGGACTAGTTTCTCATTCCCAACCTGCCTGGGACGAGTTTCTCTCTCCCAACCTGCCTGGGCCTAGTTTCTCATTCCCAACCTGCCTGGGAGTAGTTTCTCATTCCCAACCTTCCTGGGACTAGTTTCTCATTCCCAACCTGACTGGGACTAGTTTCTCACTCCCAACCTGCCTGGGACTAGTTTCTCACTCCCAACCTGCCTGGGACTAGTTTCTCATTCCCAACCTGCCTGGGACTAGTTTCTCACTCCCAACCTGCCTGGGACTAGTTTCTCACTCCCAAACTGCCTGGGAGTAGTTTCTCATTCCCAACCTGCCTGGGACTAGTTTCTCACTCCCAACCTGCCTGGGACTAGTTTCTCATTCCCAACCTGCCTGGGCCTAGTTTCTCATTCCCAACCTGCCTGGGAGTAGTTTCTCATTCCCAACCTGCCTGGGACTAGTTTCTCACTCCCAACCTGCCTGGGACTAGTTTCTCTCTCCCAACCGGCCTGTGACTAGTTTCTCATGCCCAGCCTGCCTGGGACTAGTTTCTCATTCCCAACCTGCCTGGGACGAGTTTCTCTCTCCCAACCTGCCTGGGCCTAGTTTCCACTCCCAACCTGCCTGGGACTAGTTTCTCACTCCCAACCTGCCTGGGACTAGTTTCTCACTCCCAACCTGACTGTGACTAGTTTCTCACTCCCAGCCTGCCTGGGACTAGTTTCTCACTCCGAACCTGCCTGGGACTAGTTTCTCACTCCCAGCCTGCCTGGGACTAGTTTCTCACTCCCAACCTGCCTGGGACTAGTTTCTCACTCCGAACCTGCCTGGGACTAGTTTCTCACTCCCAACCTGCCTGGGACTAGTTTCTCACTCCGAACCTGCCTGGGACTAGTTTCTCACTCCCAACCTGCCTGGGACTAGTTTCTCACTCCCAACCTGCCTGGGACTAGTTTCTCACTCCCAACCTGCCTGGGACTAGTTTCTCACTCCCAACCTGCCGGGGACTAGTTTCTCACTCCCAACCTGCCTGGGACTAGTTTCTCATTCCCAACCTGCCAGGGACTAGTTTCTCACTCCCAACCTGCCTGGGACTAGTTTCTCATTCCCAACCTTCCTGGGACTAGTTTCTCACTCCCAACCTGCCTGGGACTAGTTTCTCACTCCCAACCTGCCAGGGACTAGTTTCTCACTTCCAACCTGCCTGGGACTAGTTTCTCACTCCCAACCTGCCTGGGACTAGTTTCTCACTCCCAACCTGCCTGGGACTAGTTTCTCACTCCGAACCTGCCTGGGACTAGTTTCTCACTCCCAACCTGCCTGGGACTAGTTTCTCACTCCCAACCTGCCTGGGACTAGTTTCTCATTCCCAACCTTCCTGGGACTAGTTTCTCACTCCCAACCTGCCTGGGACTAGTTTCTCACTCCCAACCTGCCTGGGACTAGTTTCTCATTCCCAACCTTCCTGGGACTAGTTTCTCATTTCCAACCTCCCTGCGACTAGTTTCTCACTCCCAACCTGCCTGGGACTAGTTTCTCATTCCCAACCTTCCTGGGACTAGTTTCTCATTCCCAACCTTCCTGGGACTAGTTTCTCACTCCCAACCTGACTGGGACTAGTTTCTCACTCCCAACCTGCCTGGGACTAGTTTCTCTTTCCCAACCTGACTGCGACTAGTTTCTCACTCCAAACCTTCCTGGGACTAGTTTCTCATTCCCAACCTGCCTGGGACTAGTTTCTCATTCCCAACCTGCCTGGGACTAGTTTCTCACTCCCAACCTGCCTGTGCCTAGTTTCTCACTCCCAACCTTCCTGGGACTAGTTTCTCACTCCCAGCCTGCCTGGGACTAGTTTCTCATTCCCAACCTGCCTGGGACTAGTTTCTCACTCCCAACCTGCCGGGGACTAGTTTCTCACTCCCAACCTTCCTGGGACTAGTTTCTCACTCACAAACTGCCAGGGACTAGTTTCTCACTCCCAACCTGCCTGGGACTAGTTTCTCACTCCCAACCTGCCTGGGACTAGTTTCTCACTCCCAACCTGCCTGGGACTACTTTCTCACTCCGAACCTGACTGGGACTAGTTTCTCACTCCCAACCTGCCTGGGACGAGTTTTTCACTCCCAACCTGCCTGGAACTAGTTTCTCACTCCCAACCAGACTGCGACTAGTTTCTCACTCCCAACCTGCCTGGGACTAGTTTCTCACTCCCAACCTGCCTGGGACTAGTTTCTCACTCCCAACCTGCCTGGGACTAGTTTCTCACTCCCAACCTGCCTGGGACTAGTTTCTCACTCCCAACCTGCCTGGGACTAGTTTCTCACTCCCAGCCTGACTGCGACTAGTTTCTCACTCCCAACCTGCCTGGGACTAGTTTCTCACTCTCAACCTGCCTGGGACTAGTTTCTCACTCCCAACCTGCCTGGGACTAGTTTCTCACTCCCAACCTGCCTGGGACTAGTTTCTCACTCCCAACGTGCCTGGGACTAGTTTCTCACTCCCAGCCTGCCTGGGACTAGGTTCTCACTCCCAACCTGCCTGGGACTAGTTTTTCACTCCCAACCTGCCTGGGACTAGTTTCTCACTCCCAACCTGACTGTGACTAGTTTCTCACTCCCAACCTGCCTGGGACTAGTTTTTCACTCCCAACCTGCCTGGGACTAGTTTCTCACTCCCAACCTGCCTGGGACTAGTTTCTCACTCCCAACCTGCCTGGGACTAGTTTCTCACTCACAGCCTGCCTGGGACTACTTTCTCACTCCCGCCCTGCCGGGGACTAGTTTCTCACTCCCAACCTGCCTGGGACTAGTTTCTCACTCACAGCCTGCCTGGGACTAGTTTCTCACTCACAGCCTGCCTGGGACTAGTTTCTCACTCCCAACCTGCCTGGGACTAGTTTCTCACTCCCAACCTGCCTGGGACTACTTTCTCACTCCCGCCCTGCCTGGGACTAGTTTCTCACTCCCAGCCTGCCTGGGACTAGTTTCTCACTCCCAGCCTGCCTGGGACTACTTTCTCACTCCCACCCTGCCTGGGACTAGTTTCTCACTCCCAGCCTGCCTGGGACTAGTTTCTCACTCCCAACCTGCCTGGGACTAGTTTCTCACTCCCAACCTGCCTGGGACTAGTTTCTCACTCCGAACCTGCCTGGGACTAGGTTCTCACTCCCGCCCTGCCTGGGACTAGGTTCTCACTCCCGCCCTGCCTGGGACTTGTTTCTCACTCCCAACCTGCCTGGGACTAGTTTCTCACTCCCAACCTGCCTGGGCCTAGTTTCTCACTCCCAACCTGCCTGCGACTAGTTTCTCACTCCCAGCCTGCCTGGGACTTGTTTCTCACTCCCGCCCTGCCTGGGACTAGGTTCTCACTCCCGCCCTGCCTGGGACTTGTTTCTCACTCCCAACCTGCCTGGGACTAGTTTCTCACTCCCAACCTGCCTGGGACTAGTTTCTCACTCCCAACCTGCCTGCGACTAGTTTCTCACTCCCAGCCTGCCTGGGACTAGTTTCTCACTCCCAACCTGCCTGGGACTAGTTTCACACTCCCAACCTGCCTGGGACTAGTTTCTCACTCCCAACCTGCCTGCGACTAGTTTCTCACTCCCAGCCTGCCTGGGACTTGTTTCTCACTCACAGCCTGCCTGGGACTAGTTTCTCACTCCCAACCTGCCTGGGTCTAGTTTCTCACTCCCAACCTGCCTGGGACTAGTTTCTCACTCCCAACCTGCCTGGGACTAATTTCTCACTCCCAACCTGCCTGCGACTAGTTTCTCACTCCCAGCCTGCCTGGGACTTGTTTCTCACTCACAGCCTGCCTGGGAATAGTTTCTCACTCCGAACCTGACTGGGACTTGTTTCTCACTCACAGCCTGCCTGGGACTAGTTTCTCATTCCCAACCAGACTGCGACTAGTTTCTCATTCCCAACCTGCCTGGGACTAGTTTCTCACTCCAAGCCTGCCTGGGACTAGTTTCTCACTCCCAGCCTGCCTGGGACTACTTTCTCACTCCCACCCTGCCTGGGACTAGTTTCTCACTCCCAGCCTGCCTGGGACTAGTTTTTCACTCCCAACCTGCCTGGGACTAGTTTCTCACTCCCAACCTGCCTGGGACTAGTTTCTCACTCCCAACGTGCCTGGGACTAGTTTCTCACTCCCAACCTGCCTGGGACTAGTTTCTCACTCCCAACGTGCCTGGGACTAGTTTCTCACTCCCAACCTGCCTGGGACTAGTTTCTCACTCCCAGCCTGCCTGGGACTACTTTCTCACTCCCAACCTGCCTGGGACTAGTTTCTCACTCCCAACCTGCCAGGGACTAGTTTCTCACTCCCAACCTGCCGGGGACTAGTTTCTCACTCCCAACGTGCCTGGGACTAGTTTCTCACTCCCAGCCTGCCTGGGACTAGGTTCTCACTCCCAACCTGCCTGGGACTAGTTTTTCACTCCCAACCTGCCTGGGACTAGTTTCTCACTCCCAACCTGACTGTGACTAGTTTCTCACTCACAGCCTGCCTGGGACTACTTTCTCACTCCCGCCCTGCCGGGGACTAGTTTCTCACTCCCAACCTGCCTGGGACTAGTTTCTCACTCACAGCCTGCCTGGGACTAGTTTCTCACTCCCAACCTGCCTGGGACTAGTTTCTCACTCCCAGCCTGCCTGGGACTAGTTTCTCACTCCCAACCTGACTGTGACTAGTTTCTCACTCACAGCCTGCCTGGGACTACTTTCTCACTCCCGCCCTGCCGGGGACTAGTTTCTCACTCCCAACCTGCCTGGGACTAGTTTCTCACTCACAGCCTGCCTGGGACTAGTTTCTCACTCCCAGCCTGCCTGGGACTAGTTTCTCACTCCCAACCTGCCTGGGACTAGTTTCTCACTCCCAACCTGCCTGGGACTAGTTTCTCTCTCCCAACCTCCTTGCGACTAGTTTCTCACTCCCAGCCTGCCTGGGACTACTTTCTCACTCCCGCCCTGCCTGGGACTAGTTTCTCACTCCCAGCCTGCCTGGGACTAGTTTCTCACTCCCAGCCTGCCTGGGACTACTTTCTCACTCCCACCCTGCCTGGGACTAGTTTCTCACTCCCAGCCTGCCTGGGACTAGTTTTTCACTCCCAACCTGCCTGGGACTAGTTTCTCACTCACAGCCTGCCTGGGACTAGTTTCTCACTCCCAACCTGCCTGGGACTAGTTTCTCACTCCCAACCTGCCTGGGACTAGTTTCTCACTCCGAACCTGCCTGGGACTAGGTTCTCACTCCCGCCCTGCCTGGGACTAGGTTCTCACTCCCGCCCTGCCTGGGACTTGTTTCTCACTCCCAACCTGCCTGGGACTAGTTTCTCACTCCCAACCTGCCTGGGCCTAGTTTCTCACTCCCAACCTGCCTGCGACTAGTTTCTCACTCCCAGCCTGCCTGGGACTTGTTTCTCACTCCCGCCCTGCCTGGGACTAGGTTCTCACTCCCGCCCTGCCTGGGACTTGTTTCTCACTCCCAACCTGCCTGGGACTAGTTTCTCACTCCCAACCTGCCTGGGACTAGTTTCTCACTCCCAACCTGCCTGCGACTAGTTTCTCACTCCCAGCCTGCCTGGGACTAGTTTCTCACTCCCAACCTGCCTGGGACTAGTTTCTCACTCCCAACCTGCCTGGGACTAGTTTCTCACTCCCAACCTGCCTGCGACTAGTTTCTCACTCCCAGCCTGCCTGGGACTTGTTTCTCACTCACAGCCTGCCTGGGACTAGTTTCTCACTCCCAACCTGCCTGGGTCTAGTTTCTCACTCCCAACCTGCCTGGGACTAGTTTCTCACTCCCAACCTGCCTGGGACTAATTTCTCACTCCCAACCTGCCTGCGACTAGTTTCTCACTCCCAGCCTGCCTGGGACTTGTTTCTCACTCACAGCCTGCCTGGGAATAGTTTCTCACTCCGAACCTGACTGGGACTTGTTTCTCACTCACAGCCTGCCTGGGACTAGTTTCTCATTCCCAACCAGACTGCGACTAGTTTCTCATTCCCAACCTGCCTGGGACTAGTTTCTCACTCCCAGCCTGCCTGGGACTAGTTTCTCACTCCCAGCCTGCCTGGGACTACTTTCTCACTCCCACCCTGCCTGGGACTAGTTTCTCACTCACAGCCTGCCTGGGACTAGTTTCTCACTCCCAACCTGCCTGGGACTAGGTTCTCACTCCCGCCCTGCCTGGGACTAGGTTCTCACTCCCGCCCTGCCTGGGACTTGTTTCTCACTCCCAACCTGCCTGGGACTAATTTCTCACTCCCAACCTGCCTGCGACTAGTTTCTCACTCCCAGCCTGCCTGGGACTTGTTTCTCACTCACAGCCTGCCTGGGAATAGTTTCTCACTCCGAACCTGACTGGGACTTGTTTCTCACTCACAGCCTGCCTGGGACTAGTTTCTCATTCCCAACCAGACTGCGACTAGTTTCTCATTCCCAACCTGCCTGGGACTAGTTTCTCACTCCCAACCTGCCTGGGACTAGGTTCTCACTCCCGCCCTGCCTGGGACTTGTTTCTCACTCCCAACCTGCCTGGGACTAGGTTCTCACTCCCGCCCTGCCTGGGACTTGTTTCTCACTCCCAACCTGCCTGGGACTAGGTTCTCACTCCCGCCCTGCCTGGGACTTGTTTCTCACTCCCAACCTGCCTGGGACT
The DNA here is from genome assembly GCF_047496885.1 of Scyliorhinus torazame. Lineage (NCBI taxonomy): Eukaryota > Metazoa > Chordata > Chondrichthyes > Carcharhiniformes > Scyliorhinidae > Scyliorhinus > Scyliorhinus torazame. The sequence goes on along the minus strand of NC_092710.1, from coordinate 39,475,308 downwards.
AGTTTCTCACTCCCAACCTGCCTGGGACTAGGTTCTCACTCCCGCCCTGCCTGGGACTTGTTTCTCACTCCCAACCTGCCTGGGACTAATTTCTCACTCCCAACCTGCCTGCGACTAGTTTCTCACTCCCAGCCTGCCTGGGACTTGTTTCTCACTCACAGCCTGCCTGGGAATAGTTTCTCACTCCGAACCTGACTGGGACTTGTTTCTCACTCACAGCCTGCCTGGGACTAGTTTCTCATTCCCAACCAGACTGCGACTAGTTTCTCATTCCCAACCTGCCTGGGACTAGTTTCTCACTCCCAACCTGCCTGGGAATAGTTTCTCACTCCCAGCCTGCCTGGGACTAGTTTCTCACTCCCAACCTGCCTGGGACTAGTTTCTCACTCCCAACCTGCCTGGGACTAGTTTCTCACTCCCAACCTGCCTGGGACTAGTTTCTCACTCCCAGCCTGCCTGGGACTTGTTTCTCACTCACAGCCTGCCTGGGACTAGTTTCTCACTCCCAACCTGCCTGGGACTAGTTTCTCACTCCCAGCCTGCCTGCGACTAGTTTCTCACTCCCAGCCTGCCTGGGACTTGTTTCTCACTCACAGCCTGCCTGGGACTAGTTTCTCACTCCCAACCTGCCTGGGACTAGTTTCTCACTCCCAACCTGCCTGGGACTAGTTTCTCACTCCCAACCTGCCTGCGACTAGTTTCTCACTCCCAGCCTGCCTGCGACTAGTTTCTCACTCCCAGCCTGCCTGGGACTTGTTTCTCACTCACAGCCTGCCTGGGACTAGTTTCTCACTCCCAACCTGCCTGGGTCTAGTTTCTCACTCCCAACCTGCCTGGGACTAGTTTCTCACTCCCAACCTGCCTGGGACTAGTTTCTCACTCCCAACCTGCCTGCGACTAGTTTCTCACTCCCAGCCTGCCTGGGACTAGTTTCTCACTCCCAACCTGCCTGGGCCTAGTTTCTCATTCCCAAACTGCCTGGTCCTAGTTTCTCACTCCCAACCTGCCTGGGACTAGTTTCTCATTCCCAACCTGCCTGGGACTAGTTTCTCACTCCCAGCCTGCCTGGGACTAGTTTCTCACTCCCAACCTGCCTGGGACTAGTTTCTCACTCCCAACCTGCCTGGGACTAGTTTCTCACTCCCAACCTGCCTGGGACTAGTTTCTCACTCCCAACCTGCCGGGGACTAGTTACTCCACTCAACCTGCCAGGGACTAGTTTCTCACTCCCAACCTGCCTGGGACTAGTTTCTCACTCCCAGCCTGCCTGGGACTAGTTACTCCACTCAACCTGCCTGGGCCTAGTTTCTCACTCCCAACCTGCCTGGGACTAGTTTCTCACTCCCAACCTGCCAGGGACTAGTTTCTCACTCCCAGCCTGCCTGGGACTAGTTACTCCACTCAACCTGCCTGGGCCTAGTTTCTCACTCCCAACCTGCCTGGGACTAGTTTCTCACTCCCAACCTGTCTGGGACTAGTTTCTCACTCCCACCCTGCCTGGGACTAGTTTCTCACTCCCAACCTGCCTGGGCCTAGTTTCTCACTCCCAACCTGCCAGGGACTAGTTTCTCACTCCCAACCTGCCCGGGACTAGTTTCTCACTCCCAACCTGCCAGGGACTAGTTTCTCACTCCCAACCTGCCTGGGCCTAGTTTCTCACTCCCAACCTGCCTGGGACTAGTTTCTCACTCCCAACCTGCCTGGGACTAGTTTCTCACTCCCAACCTGCCTGGGACTAGTTTCTCACTCCCAGCCTGCCTGGGACTAGTTACTCCACTCAACCTGCCAGGGACATCTAAATCTTTACTCCCAACCAAATCATGAACAACAGCCTCATGGAGAAAAAACATCTTTCTTCTGGTCTTTCCTCAGGCCCCTTTCCAAATGACTCTAATATCCCTGAATATAACTGCAAAGTTGAATAAAACCTTCACCATTCTTACATCAAAATGTTAAGAGATCTTTCCTCATCTTTTCAGCTCTGAAATACAGACACCCGCTTCTTCAAAATGTAACCAAAGTTTTATCCACATTTCTGCCAGCACAATTTTCAATTAAACTAAGTGCAGTGTCAACGATCACTTTGATAGTTCCCTGGAACTTAGAAACATTGATCCCTGCATTGGTTCACCATTGTCAAATGTTTGTATATATTCCCAGGCCTCAAGCCCAAGGAATACAGTTTTCAAAAGTCAAACCTGACTCAATACAATACCTTGTGTGTTTTCATCAGAGAAATTGAAACGAATCAGAACAGTCCGTTTTACGACTGTCTTGATTCACAAGTCAGCTCCTGTACACTCACGCATTCTTCGAAACTGAAAACAATGTCCAGACTGCATGTTATGTGAGACTGGGTTTTCTCTGACTCTTCCTTTGGGTCGAAGGGTTTCCCTCTTTCCCCCCCTGTGGGGATGTTATCGCCCAATGGTCTGGTGGCCTGTTCCTCTCTTAAAAAGAGTGCGCCCATGGCACAGGCCCGCCCGCGGATCGGTGGGCCCCGATCGCGGGCCAGGCCACCGTGGGGGCACCCCCCCGGGGCCAGATCGCCCCCCCCCGCCCCCCCCCAGGACCCCGGAGCCTGCCAGTGCCGCCTTGTCCCACCGTTCAAAAGGAGGTTTAATCCACGCCGGCGGGCGAGGGTTGACAGCGGCGGGACTTCGGCCCATCGCGGGCCGGAGAATCGCCGGGGTGGGCCCGCCGACCGGCGCGATTCCCGCCGACCGGCACGGCGCGATTCCCGCCCCCGCCGAATCTCTGGTGGCGGAGAATTCGGGACACGACGGGGGCGGGATTCACGCCAGCCCCCGGCGATTCTATCGCGTCCCAGGACTTTATTTCTCACTTGTTCCTTTGTTTGCAATGACTCCTGTTATGGGCTCGACCCGCTTTACATTTTCTTCCACTTTTCTCTTGTTTTTCGGAAATTTCAATTAAAATATATTTATAAAAAGAAACAGCTGGGGGCACTGGATAATGCAATGGCTGTGAGGACTGGTGCGCCAGAACATGCTGCAACCTGCACATGCTGAAGTTCTTTACCAAGATGGCGCCGGAGCGAGGCGACTCTCTGCGAGCTCTCACAAACAGATCAACTTTTTACTTAACTTATACTCGTTCTAATCTTTTAAAAATTAATTCTATACCAACATTATTACTAACCTCTCTCTTTTATCCTCTCTTGCAGGCTTGAACATCCTCCGAGGCCCTTGGAGACCTTTTGACCCGACCCGACCTGACCTCCACGACCTGGAAGAAGATCGGGCCCAAACCGGAAGTGAAGCCCCGACGTCGATTTTGAGCCGACCTGGACCTCGGAGCTCCAAACCCGGCCTAACTACCGATGCCAGCCCCCGGATCGCCTTGCCCAGTCCCCGGAGCTCCCGACCCGACCCCCGACGGCAAGACCCGGCCCAACGCGACCCCTTAGAGACCCGCCCAGCGACCCGACCCCGAGAGACCCGCCCAGCGACCCGACCCCGAGAGACCCGCCCAGCGACCCGACCCCGAGAGACCCGCCCAGCGACCCGACCTACCTGGTGATGGAAGAAAGAAAAATCCACGTGGAGGCTCGACCGGGCCTACTTCAAGATCCGACCCCAGGAGCGCCCAGGGAGGGAACAGACCACGGGACCCAGCCCAACCTGCCTCAGGAAGCCCCTGCCCACGACCCAGGACCCCCGAAACGGCGGAGACGCCGCGCGAGGACCCGAACGCGCTGCAAGGTATTCCCGCGCCCGCAGAACGCCGGGACCCATCCAGATCGCAAACATGCCCCCCTAGCGACCCCTCTACCTCAACCAGCACCCGGGACCCTGCCAGACGTGACCCCAGATACGTAAACAGCGCCCTGGTCCCCGTCAGCGCCCTGGACCCCGCCAGGCGCAACCACCTACCTTCCACAAGAGCTGACATCGGCCATCGGATCCCAGGATCATCCAGCAGCAGCCGACGACCGAGGAAGTGAGGGAATCGCAGAGGTCTGCAGGTTAGACTGAAGGAACGCGGTTTCAAGACCCCTCTCCCCAGCATACTCCTGGCAAACGTCCAAGCGATCGAAAACAAGCTGAATGAACTTAACGCCAGACTTACCTCTCAGAGGGAAGTAAGAGACTGCTGTGTGCTCTGTTTCACAGAGACATGGCTCACCCCCGCCTGACCGGACTGTGCCATACAACCCGAAGGCTTCTCAATTCACCGGGCGGACCGCACGGCATCATCAGGCAAAGCGAAGGGTGGAGGGGTTTGCCTCCTCATCAACTCCTCCTGGTGCTTGGATGTGGCGACCCTGGTGACCTACTGCTCCCCAGTACTGGACTACCTGACCGTGAAGTGCCGCCCATATTATCTTCCACGTGAGTTCACTTCAGCCATTATCACAGCAGTCTACATCCCACCCCAGGCAGTAGTGAGGAAGGCGCTGGACGAACTATACACAGTAATAAACAACTACGAAACAGAACACCGAAACAGAAAAGTAAAATGCTGCAGATGCTGGAAATCTGAAATAAAAACAGGCGGGCACGGTAGCACAGTGGTTAGCACCGTTGCTTCACAGCTCCAAGGTCCCAGGTTCGATTCCCTGCTTGGGTCCCTGTCTGTGCGGAGTCTTCACGTTCTCCTTGTGTCGGCGTGGGGTTACTCCGGGTGCTCCGGGTTCCTCCCACAGCCCAAAGATGTGCGGGTAAGAGGGTTGGCCGTGATAAATTGCCCCTTAGTGTCCAAAATGGTTAGGTGGGGTTACTGGGTTATGGTGATAGGGTGGAGGGGTGGGCTTGAGTGGGGTGCTCTTTCCAAGGTCCGGGGCAGACTCGATGGGCCGAATGGCCTCCTTCTGCGCTGTAAATTCTATTATGACATCTGTGATATCTATGAAAACTCTGGATTAATTCAGCAGGTCTAGCAGCATCTGTGGAGAGAGGAACCGAGTTAACATTTTTAGACCAATGGCACTTCTACAGAACAGTGTTGTGTGTTGTAGTTTCACCAGGTTGGAACTCTCACCCCACCTCTGGAGTTCAGCGCCTTTGTTCGTGTTTGAACCAAGGCTGCAATGCGGTCAGGAGCTGAGTGACCCCTGGCGGAACCCAAACTGAGCATGTTATTGCTGAGTAAGTGCCACTTGGTAGCAGTGTTCCTTTTCCCGTTGCATCACTTCACTGTTGATTGAGTGTCGACTGGTGAGGCAGTAATTGGCTGGGTTGGATTTGTCCAGTTGTGTGCAGGACATACCCGGCCAATTTCCATATTGTCGGGTAGATGCCAGTGTTGTAGCTGTACAGCTTGGCTCGGGGTTGGATTGGATTGGATTTGTTTATTGTCACGAGGTACAGTGAAAAGTATTTTTCTGCGAGCAGCTCAACAGATCATTAAGTACATGAGAAGAAAAGGGAATAAAAGAAAATACATAATAGGGCAACACAACATATACAATGTAACTACAAAAGCACTGGCATCGGATGAAGGCCATAACTACCACTCTGGTCTGCTACCACCTTCCCCATCTGAAACTGAACTCTTTTATTAATTAGTATTGCCACCCCGCAGGTCCTGCTATCAAAGCCCGAGTGGAACACCTGACTTTCCCAGACTTTACGGAGCCTAATCTGGTTCCACACTCGCAAGTGGATCTCCTGCCCTCAAACGCTTCAAATCAGGGAAAACTCTTGCATGCTTCAGTATGCTCCCCAAACCCCTCACATTCCAGTTAGCTGAACCGGGGGCCTCTCACCTCCCTCACCCTCAAGGGGTGAGGTTTCCACAACGAGGGATTATTACCTCCAACTGCCATGTCCTTGAAACCAGAGCCCACCCAAGATGGCATCCAGCCCCCAATGGGACAAAGAACAGCCTCCAGTCACCGTCAGCAATCTCCCTCTCACCTCTCCCCCTCCCCATCCCAGAAATCCCCCGGCAACTTCCTCTTGAACCATTCCCCCTCCCCCACCATAGCATTCACACCTTCTAATCTCATTGAAACCTGCCGAAACAGACCCGGCAAGGCCGCAGCCCCAACCCCCCCCCATCTGACCCCTGTTCACAAGCCAACCTCAGCCTGCGAGCGGGTTAGCCCCCCCCCCCCCCCGCCAGAGCCCACGTCGCATAAATAAACAACAAATCTATCCCCGAAGAAGAGGCAGGGGAAAAGAGGAAACAAGAAAAACAGCTCGTAACTTGACAATAACGTCCCCATACAGACCCATTCCAACCACCAGCAAAGTCCTGTGCAAACCCCCTCAGTTCAGTCCAAGTCCTTGAGCCGTCTGGAAGAAACGGTTGTGGGAATTACTCTCCACCTCGCCAGGTGCACCACACCAAAACGCACACCACTCTTATAAAGCGCTGACTTCTAATGCAACCATCAATTCACTGAGAGACATGTTGAGAAGTAAACCGTGGTTTTAATCAGCTTAGAACTGAGCCTGCCTGTGACCGGTACAACAATGAAAGCGGCCCCGCAGGTCAGCTGCCTTTATACTTCCTGTAAGGGGTGGAGCCATGGGCAGAGCCCGTACATGCCCCGACACATCCCCCTGTGGGCGAAGCCATACAATGGCCCATAGGTGGAGCCCACAGGGTTAAACACATAACGTAACACGATACAGCAGTAACATGATATCACAGTGCACTAGTGAATTAACAGTAGTTCCATTCACCACAACTTCGCCCTGTTGAAGGCCGCAGGACTCCTTGCCAATTCTGACACGGTATCCTGATGTATACGAATACTGCTGTTTTCCCATTGCACCTCCCTATTTTCCTTGGCCCACTTCAGGACCCTTTCCTTTGTCCGATCGCTCTGAAAATATACCCTATCACCGCTTATCATAAAATCATAGAATTTACAGTGCAGAAGGAGACGACTCAGCCCATCGAGTCTGCACCGGCCCTTGGAAAGAGCACCCTACTTAAGCCCCACGCCTCCACCCTATCCCCTTTATCCCCGTAACCCCACCTAATCTTTTTGGACACTCAGGGCAATTTAGCGTGGCCAATCCACAGAACCTGCACATCTTTGGACTGTGGGAGGAAACCGGAGCACCCGGAGGAAACCCACGCAGTCATGGGGAGAACGTGCAGACTCCGCACAGACAGTGACCCAGCGGGGAATCGAACCTGGGACCCTGGAGCTGTGAAGCAACTGTGCTAACCACAATGCTACCATGCTGCCCAGCTTGAGTAGCTCATTCACCCGTGGATTCGCCCTGAGCGATCAGTGAGCCCTATCCAGTTCAATGTGGGGGACTGACCTTCCTCCCTTATCAACTTTGTAAATATTGCTGGAAAATACTCAATCGACCTCAACCCTCCACCCCCTCAGGCAACTCCATGATCCTGAGGTTCTGCCGCCTCAACTTATTGTCCGGGTCCTCAACCTTAGCCCTCAGGCCCTTGGTCCTGTTCTCCACCATCTGCAGCTCAGCTTTCCACGATGCTATTTGGTCACTGTGTCGTGACATCGTCTCCTCCACCCCTCTCAGCACCTCACCATGCTCCCACACTAGCTCCGAGGTCTTTCCCAATGCCTCCTGTATCAGGACCAGTGCATCCTCCACCAACGTTTTGAAGGTTTCCAGCATCGCCCTTCCCTTGCTCTTGAAATGCTTGCCAACTTGCCTTTTGACCGCCATAGAACAGGGTAGCACGGTAGCACAGTGGTTGGCACAGTTGCTTCACAGCTCCAGGGTCCCAGGTTCGCTTCCCGGCTGGGTCACTGTCTGTGCGGAGTCTGCACTTTCTCCCCGCGTCTGCGTGGGTTTCCTCCGGGTGCTCTGATTTCCTCCCACAGTCCAAAGATGTGCAGGTTCAGTGGATTGGCCGTGCCAATAGTGTAGAGGTGTGGGCTTGGATAGGGATCTCTTTCCAAGAGCCGGTGCACACTCGATGGGCCGAATGGCCTCCTGCTGCACTGTAAATTCTACGATTCTATGATCACCTCCGTCGGCTTTTCCACCTGACGAGCTTGCCTCTGCCATCTTCAATCCCACCGGACTCCTCACCTTCCTCAGCTCCTCAGGCGGGGTACCGTAACATCTTACTTGCAAATATTCCTTCTTAAGTTTTTTGACATCCTCTTACATAATGCATCTCATATAGGATGAGTCTGTCCACTAATTCGACCTGGGAACCAGGGTGGAAAGGGCCAAAAGTCAGGGACTCTAGCGGGAGCTACCTAACATGCAACCTCCTTCTACATGTCACCACCAGAAGTCCCTTGCACCTTCTTGCTAACTTTTTGTGTTCTATGCAAGAGCACACCCAGATCGTTCTGTACCTCATTCTCCTGCAGTCCCTCTTTCCATTTAAATAATATTCTTCTTTGTTAATTATCCGACCAAAGTGGACAAGTTCACATTTTCCCACATTATACCCATAAGCCAACATTTTTGCCAATTGAGTTAATCAGTCTGTTTCCCATTAAAGACTTGCTCACAACTTTGCTTGGTCACTTTGTCTCTTCAGCACATTTTGTGACAATACAGTCAGTCCCTTCATCAGTCATTATATATATTGTAAATAATAAAGATGCTGATATCTCAATCGAAACTGCTTCTAATCATTTCCCAACACATGGAACTGATGATTCAATCCTTTACACAGAAATGTTGAGCAAGCGAGGTGACCATTTCTGAGAAACATTGCAACTTTGAGGTATCCTACTACTGCATTTGGCAATATTTCGTCACTTCCAAAAGTAAAGATGCATTGCTGTCTGTATTGCACGAATCCAGTTGCAAAATATCTGTACATTTTGAACTTCCACTGTTTCTGTGTCTCATCATTTATAAAGAAAACAGTTCCATCCTTTTTAAGTTGAAATTGCATTAATTTACATTTCTCTGCACTGAAACACATTCAACACTTTTATCGATTCACAAACTATTAAACTATCTCACTGCAATTTGATGTTTACAATGCTGCTTACAATGCTGTCTAATGTTTTGTATCATTGGCAAACCAGGACATGTAACATTCTATAGAATTGTCTTAAATGGTTCAGAACGACAGAAAAGCTGTGTGCATCTGTTTGTGTGTGAGTGTGTGCACTGGTCACTGCGTGTATATGTACTTGTGTATATGTACTTGTGTATATGTGTAGCCACGTAAAATGGCTGCGTCCCGATTAATCTGGCCAAAACCCAGTTTGAAATGGCTAACCCGAAAGGCTGCTGGGAAAAGCAGGTAACAAGACACAAGCAGGCAGCTGCAGACAGTATTGCATATTCGGCTCTGGGGAAGTTGGCCCAGATCGATACTCAGGGCTATCAACAGCCCATCAACCCAGACATTTGCAGTTACATTCAGGACTGTTAGCAACCCCGGTCTATCGGATCCAATCCCCGATATTCGGCTATGACCAGACCCCAGGCCCCCGCGACATATAAATGATAAAACATGCACTGGCGTTTTTCCTGTAAATAAAAAGAAAATGTACGGAAATGTACGATCCTGAGCTTGACTGCCAAGCCAGGAAAGAGTATATTTAATGTTGTGATTGTTATTGTATGTTTAGAGAGATAAGATTGTATAATGCTTGAAGAATTGTTTAGGTAAAATTAGAGGTTCCCAGTTTATTTTTTTTAGACACATGCCCCTGCCAGACATAGCGCCCTCAAGAATTGTTTAGGTAAATTTTTGTGCCTAGCTAGGGTCAGAGTAGTGGCCATGTAGGAGGTGCCCCCCCCCCCGCCCCGGTCAGGGAACGAAGAGGACAAAATTTATGTGATCCTTCACGCTTCGCGTTAGGATCACAAGGCGGGAATGTAGCCACGTAAAATAGCTGTGTCCCGATTAATCTGGCCAAAACCCAGTTTGAAATGGCTAACCTGAAAGGCTGCTGGGAAAAGCAGCTAACAAGACACAAACAGGCAGCTGCAGACAGTATTGCATATTGGGCTCTGGGGAAGTTAGCCCAGATCGATACTCAGGGCTATCAACAGCCCAACAACCCAGACATTTGCAGTTACATTCAGGACTGTTAGCAGCCCATCTATCCAGACATCTGCAGTTAAATCGGCTATCCCCGGGAACAATTGCAACATATTAGCAATTGAATAGCGGGCCAGACCTGTCGGCGCCTGCAGTGGCCGTAACAAAGACCGGTGAGCGACCACCCCCCCGATCGAGGAATCGCCTCACCATTGGACACATCGACCCCAGGGATTGGGGACAAATCCAATCACTTGGGACTCAGGGTCAAGGGCCGCCCCGGGAGGCGGGAAGCACCTGGGCCCTATAAAAGTGAGGGGCCAAGTTCAGATCGCTCTCTCTCTCCTCTTCGCCTGCTCGAGACCTTCGCAAGAACAGCAACCGGCAACTGTAAGTTTGAATCCAGCGATCGCTATCCGATAGAGTCACCGACCTGTAGCAGCCTTTTGAATCCCACGGGCCAGACCCGATTGGACAAGCCATTCATTTCCCTGACCTGGTGGGCTCTTCCTAAGTTAAGTATTGGCCAGTAGTGATAGGTTTATTGTATAGAAAGTAGTATTAGGGTATTAATATTGCTTGTTGTATATAATAAATGACCGTTGTTTTAATCCTTACTAAGCGGTGTGCTGTATTATTAATCATAACCTGAACTTGAACCACGTGGCGGTATCATAAAGATACCTGGCGACTCGTGAGCAAAGGTGACGTAATCAGAGCAAATAGACTAAGGCTAAAAAGAGCAACATATGTACTTGTGTCTCAGTGGAACATAGGAACAGGTGTTGGCCCATCGAGTCTGCTCCACCATTCAAACAGATCATGGCACGCACGCATGCACACAATTACACACACACACACGTGCACATACTCAATCCCCTCCCCGACACACACTCAGACAGAAACACACAGACAGAAACATGCACACACACACACTCAGACAGAAACATGCACACACACACACACAAAGTCCCTACACACACACTCAAACAGAAACACACAGACAGAAACACACAGACAGAAACATGAACACACATACACACAAAGTCCCTACACACACACTCAGACAGAAACACAGACAGAAACACTCAGACAGAAACATGCACACACACACAATCCCCACACACACACTCAGACAGAAACATGCACACACACACACAATCCCCACACACACACTCAGACAGAAACATGCACACACACAAAGTCCCTACACACACACTCAGACAGAAACACACAGACAGAAACATGCACACGCACACACAATCCCCCCCCCCACACACACACACACACAATCCCCACACACACACTCAGACAGAAACACACAGACAGAAACATGCACACACACACACAATCCCCCCCACACACACAATCCCCACACACACACACACAATCCCCACACACACACTCAGACAGAAACATGCACACATACACACACACACACACACAGACAGAAACATGCACACACACACACACACACACAATCCCCACACACACACTCAGACAGAAACATGCACACATACACACACACAGACAGAAACATACACACACACACAACCCCCCCCCACACACACACTCAGACAGAAACATACACACACACACACACAATCCCCCCACACACACACAGACAGAAACATGCACACACACACACACACAATCCCCACACACAGACAGAAACATGCACACACACACACAATCCCCCCCCCACACACACACACACACAATCCCCACACACACACTCAGACAGAAACACACAGACAGAAACATGCACACACACACACAATCCCCCCCCCCCACACACACACACACAATCCCCACACACACAATCCCCACACACACACTCAGACAGAAACATGCACACATACACACACACACAATCCCCACACACACACTCAGACAGAAACACACAGACAGAAACATGCACACACACACACAATCCCCACACACACACACACACACACACAATCCCCACACACACACACACACACACAATCCCCACACACACACTCAGACAGAAACATGCACACATACACACACACACACACAGACAGAAACATGCACACACACACACACACACACAATCCCCACACACACTCAGACAGAAACATGCACACATACACACACACAGACAGAAACATGCACACACATACACACAAACACACACACTCAGACAGAAACATGCACACATACACACACACACACACAGACAGAAACATGCACACACACACACACAATCCCCACACACACTCAGACAGAAACATGCACACACACACAGACAGAAACATGCACACACACACACACACACAATCCCCACACACACTCACACAGAAACATGCACACATACACACACACAGACAGAAACATGCACACACACACACACACACAACCCCCCCCCCACACACACACACACAGACAGAAACATACACCCACACACACACACACAATCCCCCCCCACACACACACAGACAGAAACATGCACACACACACACAATCCCCCCCCCACACACAGACAGAAACATGCACACACACACACAATCCCCACACACACTCAGACAGAAACATGCACACACACACACACACAGACAGAAACATGCACACACACACACACACACACACACAACCCCCCCCCCCCACACACACACAGACAGAAACATACACCCACACACACACACACAATCCCCCCACACACACACAGACAGAAACATGCACACACACACACAATCCCCCCCCCACACACAGACAGAAACATGCACACACACACACACACACAACCCCCACACACACACAGACAGAAACATGCACACACACACACAACCCCCACACACGCACAGACAGAAACATGCACACAAACACACACACACATTCCTATTTTAACACAGAGTGGATTTCTGTCTTGAGCATGCATCGATTATTCAGCTTCCACTTGCTTCTGGACCAGAGAATTCCAAAGATTCCCCACCCTCTGAGTGAAGAAATTTATCCTAATCTCAGTCTGATTGGGAGACTGTGGGCTCGATCCACCGGCAGCGTTGTGTTCTCCCTTGAGCGCGGTGTGGGTGGTGAATGCCGGACGAGCCCTCTCACGGGCATCCCGGCAGTCTTCACGCCTCACGGGATTCACCCCCAAGTCCCGCGAGGCGTCGGAGTTGGAATCCCGTCTACAAGGGGCGGGATGAAATGGCGGGCGCTGAAGCCAGTTTTCAATCGGCTTCGGCGAACTTACCCAGCATCCACCGGCCACCCTTCATTCTCCGGCAGACGGGCGCCGTTCAGCACTGGTCCACACAAAAGTGGACCAGGCAGAACGGCACCCGGGGGGATGGGGGGTCTCCCGGGCCATCGGAGACCCTTAGGTAGTCAGGGAAAGTGCAGGGTGGCTCACTGGTCCTTCCCTTTGTATTCGGGTACCTTGGCACTGCCCAGGTATCACCTTGGCACTGCCACCCTGTCACTGTCAAGCTGGCAGGAGCACTGCCTGGATCCCAGGGTGGCAGTATTAGGGTGCCCGGGTGCCAGAGTGGCACTTTCAGGGGCCAAGGGGACGATGCCCATGAAAGGAGGGTGGAAGGAAGGTTTGGTGCCCAGGGAGGTAAGTGGAGGCCTCCAGGTGGTTGGGGGGTGATGGGTAGGGGTCCTTGAAGGGAGAGGGTGCTGTAAGGGGACTTGGGGTGGGCCTGAAAAGGGGGGGCCCCAAAGCAGGGCGTCTTCACTTGGGGGTGGGGGGGGGGGGTAGTGCCCTTGTGTGTGGGGGGGTGACATTGCCCATAGGTGGGGGACCCACAAGCTCACTTAGAGATTGGGGCACACTTTCAAAATGGTGGCCCGATCTCTGAGTTCAGCTCCCCAGTGCTAACAAAAATTCTCAGTGTGGGCTAAACCAGCGAGAAACTCCCCAGGGCCGAAAAAAGTGACTACGTTTCATTGAATAGCGATGGGGAAGTCGCCAGCGGAGCCGGCTGGAAACTTCCTAAGAAATCCGCCACAAATGAACTCAGAAATTTTCGGGAAAATCATGCCCTGTGTCCCCTGGTTCCAATCTTCCCAGATACGGGAAACATCCAATCTACATCTACCTTTTTTTTGCCCTGAAGGGATTTTGAATATTTCAACGAGATCACCTGGGCAGCACGGTAGCATAGTGGATAGCACAATTGCTTCACAGCTCCAGGGTCCCAGGTTCGATTCCTGGCTTGGGTCACTGTCTGTGCGGAGTCTGCACGTCCTCCCCGTGTGTGCGTGGGTTTCCTCCGGGTGCTCCGGTTTCCTCCCACAGTCCAAAGATGTGCAGGTTAGGTGGATTGGCCATGATAAATTGCCCTTAGTGTCCAAAATTGCCCTTAGTGTTGGGTGTGGTTACTGGGTTAAGGGGTTATGGGGATAGGGTGGAGTTGTGGGCTTCGGTAGGGTGCTCTTTCCAAGAGCCGGTGCAGACTCGATGGGCCGAATGGCCTCCTTCTGCACTGTAAATTCTATCTATCTATCTATCACCTCTCATTCGTCGGAACTCCACAGAATACAGGCACATTTTCCTCAATCCCTCCTCATCAGGGGCGCGATTCTCCGACCCCCCACCGGGTCGGAGAATCGCCGGGGGCTGGCGTGAATCCCGCCCCCGCCGTGTCCCGAATTCTCCGCCACCAGAGATTCGGCAGGGGCGGGAATCGCTCCGCGCCGGTCGGCGGGCCCACCCCCGGCGATTCTCCGGTCCGCGATGGGCCGAAGTCCCGCCGCTGTCAACCCTCTCCCGCCGGCGTGCATTAAACCACCTTTCGAACGGCGGGACAAGGCGGCGCTGGCAGGCTCCGGAGTCCGGGGGGGGGGGGGGTGGGCAGGGGGCAGGGCATCTGGCCCCGGGGGATGCCCACTGATCAGCATGTGCCATGGGGGCACTCTTTTTCTTCCGCCTTCTCCATGGTCTTCACTATGGCAGAGGCAGAAGAGACCCCCTCCCCTGCGCATGCGCGGGGTGACGTCAGCAGCCACTGACGCTCCCGCGCATGCATCGCCCGGCGAAGACCTTTCGCCGCCGGCTGGCGTGGCGGAAATCAGTCCGGCGCGGGCCTAGCCCCTCGTGGTGAGGGCTTGGCCCCTTAAGGTGCGGAGACTTCCGCACCTTTGGATGCGGCCCATCGCCGGAGTGGTTCCCGCCATTCCATCACGCCGGAACCCCCCCCCGCCCCGCCGGGTAGGGGAGAATCCCACCCCAAATAATCTCACCATCCCATGGATTAGTGCGGAGATTTTCCATTCTCCAGTGGGCCGTACGGTGGCACAGTGGTTAGCACTGCTGCCTCACAGCGTCAGGGACACAGGTTCAATTCCGCCCTCAGGTGACTGTGCGGAGTTTGCGCTTCCTCTCCATGTCTGCGTGGGTTTCCTTCGGGTGCTCCGGTTTCCTCCCACAGTCCAAAGATGTGCAGGTGGATTGGCCGTGCTAAATTAACCCTCAGTGTCCAGAAGGTTGGGTTACGGGGATATGGTGGGGGCCTGTCCCTAGATAGGGTGTTCTTTCAGAGGGTCAGTGCAGACTCATTGGGCCGAATGGCCTCCTTCTGCACTGTAGGGATTCTATGATTATACTCCTTCTCTGGTAAGTATATCCTCACTTAGGTCAGGAGACCAAAACTCGACACGGTGGTCCAGGTGCCGACTGACCAAGTTTCTGTTCAATTGCAGCAAGACAGCTTTACTCCTGTCCTAATATCCCTGCGGGATGAAAGTTAACGTACCATTTACCTTCCTGATTGCTTGTGGTACCCGCATGCTCGCTTTTGGTGACCCATGAACAAGGACACCCTGATTTCTCTGGCCATGTCACACTATTTAAGAAATATTCTGGGGGCGATTCTCCATTATGGAGGCCAAGTGTTCGCGCCGTTGTGAACGCCGTCGCGTTTCACGACGGCGCGAACAGGGCCCGGGCATGACCTATTCTGCCACCCACAGGGGGCCAGCACAACGCTAGAGCGGTTCACGCCGCTCCAGCGTCCTTACACGGCGCCAAATGGCACCGTGCCAACCCGCGCATACGCAGTTGGGCCGCGCCATCCTGCGCATGCGCGGGGAACGTCTTACACACGCCGGCCCCTCACCAACATGGCGCTGGTGTTCTGGGGCCACACACGGAAGGAGGTAGGCCCGGGGAGAGAGAGGCCGGCCCGCCGATCGGTGGGCCTTGATCGCGGGCCAGACCCCATC
Organism: Scyliorhinus torazame; assembly: GCF_047496885.1. Classification (NCBI taxonomy): domain Eukaryota; kingdom Metazoa; phylum Chordata; class Chondrichthyes; order Carcharhiniformes; family Scyliorhinidae; genus Scyliorhinus; species Scyliorhinus torazame. Next base: position 39,459,183 of record NC_092710.1, on the reverse strand, counting down.
GGAGGCCACCCCGGTGAAGGAGCCCCCCCTCCCTCCCCCACAGGCTGCCCACCCAGCGTGGGGGGGGGGGGGGGGGGGGGGGAGAATAGCGCCCATACTCTTGCTGATTTTTCTACCAAAGTGAACTACTTCGCACTTATTCACATTACAGTTTATCTGCTATGTCCTTGCCCATTCACCCAGCCTGTCCAAATCCTCTTGAAGCATCCTTGCATCCTCCTCACAACTTACACTCCCACAGAGTTTTATGTCATCAGCAAATTTGAAATATTACATTTGTTCTCCACATTCAAGTGGGTTAGTGTTTCAGTCTGTGTGTGTGTGTTTTTCTGGGGATGTGTCTGTCTTCAGGTGTCTGTGTGTGGTGTGTGTCTGTGCCTCACTGTGTGTCTGTGCCTCACTGTGTGTCTGTGTGTGGTGTGTGTCTGTGTGTGGTGTGTGTCTGTGTGTGGTGTGTGTCTGTGTGTGGTGTGTGTCTGTGCCTCACTGTGTGTCTGTGTGTGGTGTGTGTCTGTGTGTGGTGTGTGTCTGTGTGTGGTGTGTGTCTGTACCTCACTGTGTGTCTGTGTGTGGTGTGTGTCTGTGTGTGGTGTGTGTCTGTGCCTCACTGTGTGTCTGTGCCTCACTGTGTGTTTGTTTTAGTTTCAATGTATTTCTGTGTCCATTAATGTGTCAGTGTGTGTGTTTCTGTACATGGCTCCGTGTCTGCCTCTGTAGTTGATATCCATTCTCTATCTACCGCACATTTATGACATAATTATTCATTATGTCATTCTATATTTATTGATCTTGATCATCTCGAACTTGGTGCACAGGGTCCAATTTGAAAGTTACAGGATATGAAACTTGGAAGTATTGTGTGTGAACTGTGTGGAGGATAGCGGAGAACTTACCGGCATAGACAGGTTGGAGGAATGGAGGAACAGGTGGCAGATAAACTTCAATGTAGAGAAATGAGAAATGATTCACTTTGGTAGGAAGAAATAAAGCATCAAAAACAAAGGGCACAATTCTAAAATGGGTACAGGAGCAGAGAGATCTGGATCAATATGTAAATAAATGATTGAAGTTGGCGGGATGGTTGGAGAGAGCAGTTATTAAAGCAGACAGAACCCTGGGCTTCATTCAGAGGCGTACAGAGTGCAAGAGGGAGGAGGTTATGTTGAACGTATGTAAGGCACTCGGTCAGCCTCAGTTGGATATTGTGTCGTGTTCTGGGTGCCAGACTTTAGGAATAAGGTGAAGGATTTGGAGAGAGTGCAGAAGAGATGCACAAGAATGGTTTCAGGGATGAGAACTTCAATTAGAAAGACAGAGAGAAGAAGCTCGAATTGTTCTACCTGGAGAAAAGACGGCAGAGAGGAGAACAGATCGAGGTTTATAACATGGGTGGCTCGGTGGCCACGGTGGTGAGCAGCAGGGACCCAATTCCGGCCTTGTGTGAAGTTTGCACGTTCTCCCCATGTCTGCGTGGGTTTCCTCCGGGCACTCCAGTTTCCTCCCACTGTCCAAGTTGGCCATGATAAATTGCCCCTTCGTGTCGAGGGCTGTGCAGGTTAGATTCTGGGGATAGGGAGGGGTGGACGTGGGAGTGGCTATGGGTAGAGTGATCTTTCATAAGGTCACTGCAGACTCGATGGGCTGAATGGTCTCCTTCTGCACTGTAGGGGTTTCATGACTCTATGATCACGTTTTTTTTTGGCACATTGGGTAGTGACCCAACTCCTGAGCCAGTAGCTCCAGGTGTGAGTCCTACTTCAGGACTCGATGGCCCTGGAAGATCTGTTCATTACTTGAACAAACAGGTAGATTATCGAACGGTAAATCCTGCCAATATGTCTGAGGGCAGGTGGTGAGATTCTCCTGGTCAACCAGAAGGGGCAGCAAACCACCGCAGTATCTTTCCAAGCACAAGCATGTAGAAAAACATGGAAGGCCAAGACCCTCTTAGGGCCTAGTGCCCTGAGAGAGAAAGAGAGACTCATGATTACGAGAGGTTGAGACAGAGTAGAGAAACTGTTTCCACCCGTGAGAGAGTGGAGAACGAGAGGGCGTAAATTTTAAACACGTTGCAAAATAGATCAAATATGAGAGATGTTGTCACACAGCGAGTTGTTCTGGTCTGGAATGCACGTCCTGAACCGTGTGGTGGAGGCGGTTCAAAAGGGAATGGGATCATTATCTGGAAAGGAAGAATGTGCAGGGTTACGGTGAGAAGGCAGGGGAGTGGCACGAGCTGACGGAGAGCTCGGACAGACAAGATGGGCCGAATGGCTTCCCTTTGCACTGTAACAACTTTGTGTTGCTGTGATCAGATGAACAGACTGAAAGAGGAAATGTGAAGACCGATAGACAACGATCGCTGACCGAGACTCTACAACCAGCATGAAATATTTCTCTCCATCTATCCTATCAGTTTCCAATATTCTCCTGACAACTTTGATCAAATTCTCCCTGAAACTCCAAAATTCTCGACAATTCAACCCTCATTTGTGTCTCCATATCTGCGTCTGTGTCACGTTTAAGATACAAACATTGCCTTAGAGAGGAGCCAATGCTGTCATGAATGTATCAGTGCTTTGCTCACATAATGTGAAAATCGCACTGGACAAAATATTCACCACCACAAATAGCCTTGAAACGAAACATCCCGAGGCCTTGTTCATTGTAGCTGGGGGCTTCAATCAGGCCAAGCTCAAGAGCGTACTACCAAGTTACCACCAACACGTCACCTGTTCCACCAGAGGCCCAAACATCCTGGACCACTGCCACACAAATAGCAAACATGCCTACTGCTCTATCGCCCGGCCACACTTTGGCAAATCTGACCACAAGGCTGTGTTCCTGCTCCCGGCTTATAAGCAAAAACTGAAGCGGGAGAATCCGTCAAAGAAAGTGGTGCATTGTTGGTCTGAGGAATCGGATGATCTCCTGTGGGACTGCTTAGAGTCGGTGGACTGGTCAGTATTTAAAAACTCTGCGACCAGCCTGAACGAGTACCCCACTACAGTAACTGACTTCATGGGTAAGTGTGTAGAAGACTGTGTGCCAAAGAAGCAAATCCGCGTGTTTCCCAACCGGAAACCCTGGATGAACAGGGATATCCCTGCTTGCTGAAGTCTAGGTCTGAGGCGTTCAGGTCAGGCGACCCTGACCTGTACAAGAAAGCCAAATATGATCTGAAGAAATCCATCAAAGATGCCAAAAGACAGTACTGGACCAAACTCGAGTCCCACACGGACCCCGCCGTCTGTGGCAAGGTCTGCAAGACATAACGGACTACAAAATGAAGGCATGTAAAATCGTCAGCTCCAACGCACCCCTCCCTGATGAGCTCAACGCATTCTATGCCCGCTTTGAGCAAGAGGTCAGCGAGAGCGAGCCCTCCACCCCAGAAGCCGCGGATGAACTTGTATCTGAGATCACCACTGCAGACGTCAGAGCAACCTTCTCGAAGGTCAACTCACGGAAAGCCACTGGCCCGGATGGGGTACCCGGACGGGCGCACAGGTATTGCGCAGATCAGCTGGCGGGTGTATTCACAGACATCTTTAACCTCTCTTTACAACAATCTGAGGTCCCTATCTGCTTCAAGAAGACGACCATCATCCCTGTACCAAAAAAAGACAAGCAGCGTGCCTTAATGACTATCGACCAGTGGCTCTGACATCCATCATCATGAAGTGCTTCGAAAGGTTAGTCATGGCACGAATCAACTCCAGCCTCCCAGATTGCCTTGATCCAGTCCAGTTCGCCTACCGCTGCAACAGGTCCACAGCAGACACCATCTCCATGGCCCTGCACTCTACACCTAGATAACAAAAACCTATGTCAGACTCCTATTTATCGACTACAGCTCAGCCTTCGACACCATCATTCCTACGAAGCTCATCTCCAAACTCCGTGGCCTTGGCCTCAGCTCCTCCCCCTGCAACTGGATCCTGAACTTTCTAACCCACAGGCCACAATCAGTAAAGAGAGGCAACAACACCTCCTCCACGGTCATCCTCAACACCGGTGCCCAACAAGGCTGTGTCCTCAGCCCCCTACTATACTCCTTATACACCTATGACTGTGTGGCCAAATTCCCCTCCAACTCGATTTTCAAATTTGCTGATGACAACACTGTAGTTGGTCGGATCTCAAACAATGATGAGAGAAAGTGTCGGAATGAGATAGAGAATCTGGTGAACTGGTGCGACGACAATAATCTCTCCCTCAATGTCAACAAAACGAAGGAGATTGTCATCAACTTCAGGAAGCGTAGTGGAGAACATGCCCCTGTCCACATCAATGGGAACGAAGTAGAAAGGGTCGAGAGCTTCAAGTTTTTAGGTGTCCAAATCACCAACAGCTTTTCCTGGTCCCCCCATGCCGACACTATAGTTAAGAAAGCCCACCAATGACTCTACTTTCTCAGAAGACAAAGGAAATTTGACATGTCAGCTACGACCCTCACCAACTTCTACAGGTGCACCATAGAAAGCGTTCTTTCTGGTTGTATTGTTGAATCCCAAATTTCTTTATCCGTCAGTCTGGCCTCAATAAAAGTCGAGATGGATTTGCAAGTATAACAATAGTTATTTTATTCAGCTTGCAAGCTACCTAGTCCACAGTGATACAGATAACATGTTGCTCTCTGCAGCCCTGGGACTCAGTGAATGTCCCAGACAAAGAGATCAGTACTGATACATTCAAATGGCATCAAGTTTCACATACTCGACACCCATAGGTCATCCTATGTCCCTCCTGACTTGTTTGATCTATTCTGATTGGCTCACTTCCAATCCCTTTCTCTGGCCCCTATCAATTCAGCATCACTCTCATAGACACACCTCATCCTGCTTTTTCCCATGCGGTCTAAAATCCTTTGTCTCTACTTGCCAGAATCAAAGTGGCTTCTTTCTACATTACATTAACTAATATCTCTAAAGTAACTATTTTATATCACACTCGTCAGTATCACAGCTTGGTATGGAGCCTGCTCTGCCCAAGACCGCAGGAAACTACAAAAGGTTGTGAATGTAGCCCAGTCCATCACGCAAACCAGCCTCCCATCCATTGACTCTGTCTATAATTCCCGCTGCCTCAGAAAGAAAGCCAGCATAATGAAGGACCCCATGCACCCCGGACATACTCCCTTACACCTCCTTCCATCAGGAAAAAGATACCAAAGTTTGAGTTCATGTCCCAACCGACTCAAGAACAGCTTCTTCCCTACTGTCATCAGACTTTTGAATGGACCTACCTCGTATTAAGTTGATCTTTTCTCTGCACCTTGCTATAACTGTAACATTATATTCTGCACTCTCTCCTTCCTTCCCTATGCATTGTTTGTGCAGCACGCAAGAAACAATACTTTTCACTGTATACTAATACCTGTGACAATAATAAATCAATTCAATTCAATTCAATTCAACTCTGTGAAGTAACTTGAAATGGCTGACTGATGTTAGGGGATTTTTGACAGATTCCCAGAGAGAGATGGAGAGATCAACGGATGACACGTGCACTGAGAGTGAGAAAAAGAGTAGGAGCGAGACAGATTGAGCAAGGTGTAACATGTTTCTCTGGTCCTGCCTCATTTTAACTTGGTGTGATTTCATTTATATTTGCTCTGCTCAACCTCTTGTCCAAAACACATCACATCACATTTCTGTCCCTTTCTTTGAAATTACATCTGCGGCCCTTCTAGAACACAAATAATTGCCTTGTACAAAATGAAGAGGAGCCTCGTTCATGGCGTTAAATACAGATCAAAGTTCCATCTCCACCGTCCCCATCAAACACGACCAGCACGGGGTTAGATACAGAGTAAAGCTCCCTCTACACTGTCCCCATCAAACACTCCCAGGACAGGTACAGCACGGGGTTAGATACAGAGTAAAGTTCCTTCTACACTGTCCCCATCAAACAGTCCCAGGACAGGTACAGCACGGGGTTAGATACAGAGTAAAGCTCCCTCTACACTGTCCCCATCAAACAATCCCATACCAGTTACAGCACGGGGTTAGATACAGAGTAAAGCGCCCTCTGCACTGTCCACATCAAAAACTCCCAGGACAGGTACAGCGAGGGGTTAGATACAGAGTAAAGCTCCGTCTCCACTACCCCATCAAACACTCCCAGGACAGGTACAGCACAGGGTTAGATACAGAGTAAAGCTCCCTCTACACTGTCCCCATCGAAAACTCCCAGGACAGGTACAACGCGGGGTTAGATACAGAGTAATGCTCCCTTTTCTACTGCCCCATCAAACACTCCCAGTGTAGGTACAGCACGGGGTTAGATACAGAGTAACGCTCCCTCTACACTGTCCCCATCAAACACTCCCAGGACAGGCACAGCACGGGGTTAGATACAGAGTAAAGCTCCCGCTACACTGTCCCCATCAAACACTCCCAGGACAGGTACAGCACGGGGTTAGATACAGAGTAAAGCGCCCTCTGCACTGTCCACATCAAACACTCCCAGGACAGGTACAGCGAGGGGTTAGATACAGAGTAAAGCTCCGTCTGCACTACCCCATCAAACACTCCATGGACAGGTACAGCACAGGGTTAGATACAGAGTAAAGCTCCCTCTACACTGTCCCCATCAAAAACTCCCAGGACAGGTACAATGCAGGGTTAGATACAGAGTAATGCTCCCTCTCCACTGCCCCATCAAAAACTCCCAGGACAGGTACAATGCGGGGTTAGATACAGAGTAAAGCTCCCTCTACACTGTCCCCATCAAACACTCCCAGGACAGGTACAGCACAGGGTTAGATACAGAGTAAAGCGCCCTCTACACTGTCCCCATCAAATAGTCCCAGGACAAGTACAGCGAGGGGTTAGATACAGAGTAAAGCTCCCTCTCCACTGTTCCCATCAAACACTCCCAGGACAGGATCAGCACGGGGTTTGATACAGAGTAAAGCTCTGTCTCCAATGCCCCATCAAACACTCCCAGGACAGGTACAGAACGGGGTTAGATACAGAGTAAAGCACCCTCTACACTGTCCCCATCAAACACTCCCAGGACAGGTACAGCACAGGGTCAGATACAGAGTAAAGCACCCTCTACACTGTCCCCATCAAACACTCCCAGGACAGGTACAGCGAGGGGTTAGATACAGAGTAAAGCTCCCTCTACACTGTCCCCAACAAAACCTCCCTGGACAGGTACAGCACAGGTTTAGATACAGAGTAAAGCGCCCTCTACCCTGTCCCCATCAAACACTCCCAGTATAGGTACAGCGAGAGGTTAGATACAGAATAAAGCTCCGTCTCCACTGCCCCATCAAACACTCCCAGTACAGGTACAGCACGGGGTTAGATACAGAGTAAAGCTCGCTCTACACTGCCCCATCAAACACTCCTAGGACAGGTACAGCACAGGGTTAGATACAGAGTAAAGCGCCCTCTACACTGTCCCCATCAAACACTCCCGGGACACGTACAGCGAGGGGTTAGATACAGAGTAAAGCTCCGACTCCACTGCGTCATCAAACACTCCCAGGACAGGTACAGCACGGGGTTAGATACAGAGTAAATCTCCCTCTACACTGTCCCCATCAAACACTCCCAGGACAGGTACCGCGTAGGGTTAGATATAGAGTAAAGCTTCCACTCCACTGCCCCATCAAACACTCCCAGGACAGGTATAGCATGGGGTTAGATACAGAGTAAAGCTCCCTCTACACTGTCCCCATCAAACACTCCCAGGGCAGGTACAGCACGGGATTAGATACAGAGTAAAGCTCCCTCTATAATATCCTCATCGAATGCTCCCAGGACAAGTGCAACACGGGGTAAGATACAGATTAAAGCTCCCTCTCCATTGCCCATCAAACACTCCCAGGAAAGGTACAGGACGGGGTTAGATAGAGAGCCAAGCTCCCTCTCCATTGCTCATCAAACACTCCCAGGACAGTTACAGCACGGGGTTAGATTCAGAGTAAAACTCCCTCTACACTGTCCCCATCAAACACTCCAAGGGCAGGTACAGCACGGGATTAGATACAGAGTAAAGCTCCCTCTATAATATCCTGATCGAATGCTCCCGGGACAAGTGCAACACGGGGTAAGATACAGATTAAAGCTCCCTCTCCATTGCCCATCAAACACTCCCAGGACAGTTACAGCACGGGGTTAGATACAGAGTAAAACTCATTTTACACTGTCCCCATCAAACACTCCTAGGAGAGGTACAGAACAGGGTTAGATACAGAGTAAAGGTCCCCCTGCACTGTCCCCATCAAACACTCCCAGGGTAGGTACAGAACAGGGTTAGATACAGAGTAAAGCTCCCTCTACACTGTTCCCATCAAACACTCCCCGGACAGGTACAGCACGGGGTTAGATAAAGAGTAAAGCACCCTCTACGCTGTCCCCATCAAACACTCCCAGGACAGATACCACGTGGGGTCAGATATAGAGTAAAGCTCCCTCTCCACTGCCCCATCAAACACTCCCAGGGCAGGTACAACGCGGGGTTAGATGCAGAGTAAAACTCCCTCTCCACTGTCCCCATCAAACACTCCCAGGACAGGTACAGCACAGGGTCAGATACAGAGTAAAGCACCCTCTACACTGTCCCCATCAAACACTCCCAGGACAGGTACAGCGAGAGGTTAGATACAGAGTAAAGCTCCGTCTCCATTGCCCATCAAACACTCCCAGGACAGTTACAGCACGGGGTTAGATACAGAGTAAAGCTCCGTCTCCACTGCCCCATCAAACACTCCCAGGACAGGTACAGCACGGGGTTAGATACAGAGTAAATCTCCCTCTACACTGTCCCCATCACACACTCCCAGGACAGGTACCACGTAGGGTTAGATATAGAGTAAAGCTTCCACTCCACTGCCCCATCAAACACTCCCAGGACAGGTATAGCATGGGGTTAGATACAGAGTAAAGCTCCCTCTACACTGTCCCCATCAAACACTCCCAGGGCAGGTACAGCACGGGATTAGATACAGAGTAAAGCTCCCTCTATAATATCCTCATCGAATGCTCCCAGGACAAGTGCAACACGGGGTAAGATACAGATTAAAGCTCCCTCTCCATTGCCCATCAAACACTCCCAGGAAAGGTACAGCACGGGGTTAGATCCAGAGTAAAACTCCTTCTACACTGTCCCCATCAAACACTCCCGGGACACGTACAGCGAGGGGTTAGATACAGAGTAAAGCTCCGACTCCACTGCGCCATCAAACACTCCCAGGACAGGTACAGCACGGGGTTAGATACAAAGTAAATCTCCCTCTACACTGTATCCATCAAACACTCTCAGGACAGGTACAGCGAGGGGTTTTATACAGAGTAAAGCCCCGTCTCCACTGCCCCATCAAACACTCCTAGGACAGGTACAGCACAGGGTTAGATACAGAGTAAAGCTCCCTCTACACTGCCCCATCAAACACTCTCAGGACAGGTACAACGCGGGGTTATATACAGAGTAAAGCTCCCTCTACACTGTCCCCATCAAACACTCCCATAGTAGGTACAGCACGGGGTTATATACAGAGTAAAGCTCCCTCTACACTGTCCCCTTCAAACACTCCCAGGACAGGTACAGCACAGGGTTAGATACAGAGTAAAGCTCCCTCTACACTGCCCCATCAAACACTCTCAGGACAGTTACAGCACGGGGTTAGATACAAAGTAAATCTCCCTCTACAATGTATCCATCAAACACTCTCAGGACAGGTACAGCGAGGGGTTTTATACAGAGGAAAGCCCCGTCTCCACTGCCCCATCAAACACTCCTAGGACAGGTACAGCACAGGGTTAGATACAGAGTAAAGCTCCCTCTACACTGTCCCCATCAAACACTCCCATAACAGGTACAGCACGGGGTTACATACAGAGTAAAGCTCCCTCTACACTGTCCCCATCAAACACTCCCATAGTAGGTACAGCACGGGGTTAGATACAGAGTAAAGCTCCCTCTACACTGTCCCCTTCAAACACTCCCAGGACAGGCACGGCACGGGGTTAGATACAGAGTAAAGCTCCCGCTACACTGTCCCCATCAAACACTCCCAGGAAAGGTACAGCACGGAGTTAGATACAGAGCAAAGCTCCCTCTCCATTGCTCATCAAACACTCCTAGGACAGTTACAGCATGGGGTTAGATACAGAGTAAAGCTCCCCCTGCACTGTCTCCATCAAACAATCCCAGGACAGTTACAGCACGAGGTTAGATACAGAGTAAAACTCCCCCTGCACTGTCCCCATCAAACACTCCCAGGGTAGGTACAGAACAGGGTTAGATACAGAGTAAAGCTCCGTCTACACTGTCCCCATCAAACACTCCCAGGACAGGTACAGCACGGGGTTAGATAAAGAGTAAAGCACCGTCTACGCTGTCCCCATCAAACACTCCCAGGACAGGTACAGCGAGGGGTTATATACAGAGTAAAGCCCCGTCTCCACTGCCCCATCAAACACTCCCAGCACAGGTACAGCACAGGGTTAGATACAGAGTAAAGCTCACTCTGTACTGCCCCATCAAACACTCCCAAGACAGGTACAACGCGGGGTTAGATACAGAGTAAAGCTCCCTCTACACTGTCCCCATCAAACACTCCCAGGATAGGTACAGCACGGTGTTAGATACAGAGTAAAGCTCCCTCTACACTGTCCCCATCAAACACTCCCAGGACAGGTACCACATGGGGTCAGGTATAGAGTAAAGCTCACTCTCCACTGCCCCATCAAACACTCCCAGGGCAGGTACAACGTGGGGTTAGACACAGAGTAAAACTCCCTCTAAACAGTCCCCATCAAACACTCCCAGGACAGGTACAGCACAGGGTCAGACACAGAGTAAAGCGCCCTCTACACTGCCCCATCAAACACTCCCAGGACAGGTACAGCACGGGGTTAGATACAGAATAAAGCTCCCTCTACACTGTCCCCATCAAACACACCCAGGACAGGTACAGCGAGGGGTTAGATACAGAGTAAAGCTCCCTCTACACTGTCCCCATCAAAACCTCCCAGGACAGGTACAGCACAGGGTTAGATACAGAGTAAAGCGCCCGCTACACTGTCCCCATCAAACTCTTCCAGTATAGGTACAGCACGGGGTTAGATACAGAGTAAAGCTCCCTCTACACTGCCCCATCAAACACTCCCAGTATAGGTACAGCGAGAGGTTAGATACAGAGTAAAGCTCCGGCTCCACTGCCCCATCAAACACTCCCAATACAGGTACAGCACGGGGTTAGATACAGAGTAAAGTTCCCTCTGCACTGCCCCATCAAACACTCCCAGGACAGGTACAGCACGGGGTTGGATACAGAGTAAATCTCCCACTACAATATCCTCATCGAATGCTCCCAGGACAAGTACAACACGGGGTTAGATACAGATTAAAGCTCCCTCTCCATTGTCCATCAAACACTCCCAGGACAGTTACAGCACGGGGTTAGATACAGAGTAAAGCTCCCCCTGCACTGTCCCCATCAAACAATCCCAGGACAGGTACAGCACAGGGTTAGATACAGAGTAAAGCGCCCTCTACACTGTCCCCATCAAACACTCCCAGTACATGTACAGCGAGAGGTTAGATACAGAGTAAAGCTCCGTCTCCATTGCCCATCAAACACTCCCAGGACAGTTACAGCACGGGATAAATACAGAGTAAAGCTCCCTCTACACTGTCCCCATCAAACACTCTCAGTACAGATACAGCACGGGGTTAGATACAGAGTAAAGCTCCCTCTACACTGTCCCCATCAAACACTCCCAGTACAGGCACAGCACGGGGTTAGATACAGAGTAAAGTTCCTTCTACACTGTCCCCATCAAACAGTCCCAGGACAGGTACAGCACGGGGTTAGATACAGAGTAAAGCTCCCTCTACACTGTCCCCATCAAACAATCCCATACCAGTTACAGCACGGGGTTAGATACAGAGTAAAGCTCCCTCTACACTGTCCCCATCAAACACTCCCAGGATAGGTACAGCACGGTGTTAGATACAGAGTAAAGCTCCCTCTACACTGTCCCCATCAAACACTCCCAGGACAGGTACCACGTGGGGTCAGATATAGAGTAAAGCTCCCTCTCCACTGCCCCATCAAACACTCCCAGGGCAGGTACAACGTGGGGTTAGACACAGAGTAAAACCCCCTCTACACAGTCCCCATCAAACACTCCCAGGACAGGTACAGCACAGGGTCAGATACAGAGTAAAGCCCCCACTACACTGCCCCATCAAACACTCCCAGGACAGGTACAGCACGGGGTTAGATACAGAGTAAAGCTCCCTCTACACTGTCCCCATCAAACAATCCCAGGACAGGTACAGCGAGGGGTTAGATACAGAGTAAAGCTCCCTCTACACTGTCCCCATCAAAACCTCCCAGGACAGGTACAGCACAGGGTTAGATACAGAGTAAAGCGCCCGCTACACTGTCCCCATCAAACTGTTCCAGTATAGGTACAGCACGGGGTTAGATACAGAGTAAAGCTCCCTCTACACTGCCCCATCAAACACTCCCAGTGTAGGTCCAGCGAGAGGTTAGATACAGAGTAAAGCTCCGGCTCCACTGCCCCATCAAACACTCCCAATACAGGTACAGCACGGGGTTAGATACAGAGTAAAGCTCCCTCTACACTGCCCCATCAAACACTCCCAGGACAGGTACAGCACGGGGTTAGATACAGAGTAAAGCTCCCTCTACACTGCCCCATCAAAAATTCCCAGGACAGGTACAGCACGGGGTTAGATACAGAGTAAAGCTCCCACTACAATATCCTCATCGAATGCTCCCAGGACAAGTACAACACGGGGTTAGATACAGATTAAAGCTCCCTCTCCATTGTCCATCAAACACTCCCAGGACATTTACAGCACGGGGTTAGATACAGAGTAAAGCTCCCCCTGCACTGTCCCCATCAAACACTCCCAGGACAGGTACAGCGAGAGGTTAGATACAGAGTAAAGCTCCGTCTCCATTGCCCATCAAACACTCCCAGGACAGTTACAGCACGGGGTTAGATACAGAGTAAAGCTCCCTCTACACTGTCCCCATCAAACACTCCCAGGACAGGTACAGCACGGGGTTAGATACGGAGTAAAGCTCCCGCTACACTGTCTCCATCAAACACTCCCAGTACAGGCACAGCACGGGGTTAGATACAGAGTAAAGTTCCTTCTACACTGTCCCCATCAAACAGTCCCAGGACAGGTACAGCACGGGGTTAGATACAGAGTAAAGCTCCCTCTACACTGTCCCCATCAAACAATCCCATACCAGTTACAGCACGGGGTTAGATACAGAGTAAAGCGCCCTCTGCACTGTCCACATCAAACACTCCCAGGACAGGTACAGCGAGGGGTTAGATACAGAGTAAAGCTCCGTCTCCACTACCCCATCAAACACTCCCAGGACAGGTACAGCACAGGGTTAGATACAGAGTAAAGCTCCCTCTACACTGTCCCCATCGAAAACTCCCAGGACAGGTACAACGCGGGGTTAGATACAGAGTAATGCTCCCTTTTCTACTGCCTCATCAAACACTCCCAGTGTAGGTACAGCACGGGGTTAGATACAGAGTAAAGCACCCTCAACGCTGTCCCCAACAAACACTCCCAGGACAGGTACAGGGAGGGGTTATATACAGAGTAAAGCTCCGTCTCCACTGCCCCATCAAACACTCCCAGGACAGGTACAGCAAAGGGTTAGATACAGAGTAAAGCTCCCTCTACACTGTCCCCATCAAACACTCCCAGGACAAGTACAGCACAGGGTTAGATACAGAGTAAAGCGCCCTCTACACTGTCCCAATCAAATAGTCCCAGGACAAGTACAGCGAGGGGTTAGATACAGAGCAAAGCTCCCTCTCCACTGTTCCCATCAAACACTCCCAGGACAGGTACAGAACGGGGTTTAATACAGATCAAAGCTCTGTCTCCACTGCCCCATCAAACACTCCCAGGACAGGTACAGAACGGGGTTAGATACAGAGTAAAGCACCCTCTACACTGTCCCCATCAAACACTCCCAGGACAGGTACAGCACAGGGTCAGATACAGAGAAAAGCACCCTCTACACTGTCCCCATCAAACACTCCCAGGACAGGTACAGCGAGGGGTTAGATACAGAGTAAAGCGCCCTCTACCCTGTCCCCATCAAACACTCCCAGTATAGGTACAGCGAGAGATTAGATACAGAGTAAAGCTCCGTCTCCACTGCCCCTTCAAACACTCCGAGTACAGGTACAGCACGCGGTTAGATTCAGAGTAAAGCTCCCTCTACACTGCCCCATCAAACACTCCCAGTACAGGTACAGCACGGGTTTAGATACAGAGTAAAGCTCCCTCTGTACTGCCCCATCAAACACTCCCAAGACAGGTACAACGCGGGGTTAGATACAGAGTAAAGCTCCCTCTACACTGTCCCCATCAAACACTCCCAGGATAGGTACAGCACGGTGTTAGATACAGGGTAAAGCTCCCTCTACACTGTCCCCATCAAACACTCCCAGGACAGGTACCACATGGGGTCAGATATAGAGTAAAGCTCCCTCTCCACTGCCCCATCAAACACTCTCAGGGCAGATACAATGCGGGGTTAGAGACAGAGTTAAACTCCCTCTACACAGTCCCCATCAAACACTCCCAGGACAGGTACAGCACAGGGTCAGATACAGAGTAAAGCGCACGCTTCACTGTCCCCATCAAACTCTTCCAGTATAGGTACAGCACGGGGTTAGATACAGAGTAAAGCTCCCTCTACACTGCCCCATCAAACACTCCCAGTATAGGTACAGCGAGAGGTTAGATACAGAGTAAAGCTCCGGCTCCTCTGCCCCATCAAACACTCCCAATACAGGTACAGCACGGGGTTAGATACAGAGTAAAGCTCCCTCTACACTGCCCCATCAAACACTCCCAGGACAGGTACAGCAAGGGGTTAGATATAGAGTAAAGCTCCCGCTACAATATCCTCATCGAATGTTCCCAGGACAAGAACAACACGGGGTTAGATACAGATTAAAGCTCCCTCTCCATTGTCCATCAAACACTCCCAGGACAGTTACAGCACGGGGTTAGATACAGAGTAAAGCTCCCCCTGCACTGTCCCCATCAAACACTCCCAGGACAGGTACAGCACAGGGTTAGATACAGAGTATATCGCCCTCTCCACTGTCCCCATCAAACACTCCCAGTACAGGTACAGCGAGAGGTTAGATACAGAGTAAAGCTCCGTCTCCATTGCCCATCAAACACTCCCAGGACAGTTACAGCACGGGGTTAGATACAGAGTAAAGCTCCCTCTACACTGTCCCCATCAAACACTCTCAGTAGAGATTCAGCACGGGGTTAGATACAGAGTAAAGCTCCCTCTACACTGTCCCCATCAAACACTCCCAGTACAGGCACAGCACGTGGTTAGATACAGAGTAAAGTTCCTTCTACACTGTCCCATTCAAACAGTCCCAGGACAGGTACAGCACGGGGTTAGATACAGAGTAAAGCTCCCTCCACACTGTCCCCATCAAACACTCCCATACCAGGTACAGCACGGGGTTAGATACAGAGTCAAGCTGCCTCGACATTGTCAACATCAAACACTCCCAGGACAGATACAGCACGGGGTTAGATACAGAGTAAAACTCCCTCTACACTATCCCGACCAAACACTCCCACGACAGGTTCAGCACGGGGTTAGATACAGAGTAAAGCTCCCTCTACACTGTCCCCATCAAACACTCCCAGGACAGGCACGGCACGGGGTTAGATAAAGAGTAAAGCTCCCGCTACACTGTCCCCATCAAACACTCCCAGGACAGGTACAGCACGGGGTTAGATACAGAGTAAAGCGCCCTCTGCAATGTCCCCATCAAACTCTCCCAGGACAGGCACGGCACGGGGTTAGATAAAGAGTAAAGCTCCCGCTACACTGTCCCCATCAAACACTCCCAGGACAGGTACAGCACAGGGTTAGATACAGAGTAAAGCTCCCTCTACACTGTCCCCATCAAACACTCCCAGTACAGGTACAGCACGGGGTTAGATACAGAGTAAAGCTCCCTCTACACCGCCCCATCAAACACTCCCAGTACAGGTAAAGCACGGGGTTAGATACAAGGTAAAGCTCCCTCTATAATATCCTCATCGAATGCTCCCAGGACAAGTACAACACGGGGTTAGATACAGATTAAAGCTCCCTCTCCATTGTCCATCAAACACTCCCAGGACAGTTACAGCACGGGGTTAGATACAGAGGAAAGCTCCCTCTACACTGTCCCCATCAAAACCTCCCAGGACAGGTACAGCACAGGGTTAGATACAGAGTAAATCTACCTCTACACTGTCCCCATCAAACACTCCCAGGGCAGGTACAGCACGGGATTAGATACAGAGTAAAGTTCCCTCTATAATATACTCATCGAATGCTCCCAGGACAAGTGCAACACGGGGTTAGATACAGATTAAAGCTCTCTCTCCATTGCCCATCAAACACTCCCAGGAAAGGTACAGCACGGAGTTAGATACAGAGCAAATCTCCCTCTCCATTGCTCATCAAACACTCCCAGGACAGTTACAGCACGTGGTTAGATACAGAGTAAAGCTCCCCCTGCACTGTCCGCATCAAACACACCCAGGACAGTTTCAGCACGGGGTTAGATACAGAGTAAAACTCCCTCTACACTGTCCCCATCAAACACTCCCAGGACAGGTACAGAACAGGGTTAGATACAGAGTAAAGCTCCCCCTGCACTGTCCCCATCAAACACTCCCAGGGTAGGTACAGAACAGGGTTAGATACAGAGTAAAGCCCTGTCTCCACTGCCCCATCAAACACTCCCAGCACAGGTACAGCACAGGGTTAGATAGAGAGTAAAGATTCCTCTACACTGCCCCATCAAACACTCCCAGGACAGGTACAACGCGGGGTTAGATACAGAGTAAAGCTCCCTCTACACTGTCCCCATCAAACACTCCCAGGATAGGTACAGCACAGGGTTAGATACAGAGTAAAGCGCCCTCTACACTGTCCCCATCAAACACTCCCTGGACAGGTACCACGTGGGGTCAGATATAGAGTAAAGGTCCCTCTCCACTGCCCCATCAAACACTCCCAGGGCAGGTACAACGCGGGGTTAGATACAGAGTAAAGCTCCCTCCACACTGTCCCCATCAAACACTCCCAGGACAGGTACAGCACAGGGTCAGATACAGAGTAAAGAACCCTCTACACTGTCCCCATCAAACACTCCCAGGACAGGTACAGCGAGGGGTTAGATACAGAGTAAAGCTCCCTCTACACTGTCCCCATCAAAACCTCCCACGACAGGTACAGCACAGGGTTAGATACAGAGTAAAGCACCCTCTACACTGCCCCATCAAACACTCCCAGTACAGGTACAGCACGGGGTTAGATACAGAGGAAATCTCCCTCTCCATTGCCCATCAAACACTCCCAGGACAGTTACAGCACGGGGTTAGATACAGAGTAAAGAGTCCACTGCACTGTACCCATCAAACACTCCCAGGACAGGTACAGCACAGGGTTAGATACAGAGTAAAGCACCCTCTACACTGTCCCCATCAAACACTCCCAGTACAGGTACACCGAGAGGTTAGATACAGAGTAAAGCTCCGTCTCCATTGCCCATCAAACACTCCCAGGACAGTTACAGCAAGGGGTTAGATACAGAGTAATGCTCCCTCTACACTGTCCCCATCAAACACTCCCAGGACAGGTACAGCGCAGGGTTAGATACAGAGTAAAGCGCCTTCTACACTGTCCCCATCAAACACTCCCAGTACAGGTACAGCGAGAGGTTAGATACAGAGTAAAGCTCCGTCTCCACTGCCCCATCAAACACTCCCAGTACAGGTACAGCACGGGGTTGGATACAGAGTAAAGCGCCCTCTACACTTCCCCATCAAACACTCCCGGGACACGTACAGCGAGGGGTTAGATACAGAGTAAAGCTCCGTCTCCACTGCGTCATCAAACACTCCCAGGACAGGTACAGCACGGGGTTAGATACAGAGTAAATCTCCCTCTACACTGTCCCCATCAAACACTCCCAGGACAGGTACCACGTGGGGTTAGATATAGAGTAAAGCTTCCACTCCACTGCCCCATCAAACACTCCCAGGGCAGGTACAGCATGGGGTTAGATACAGAGTAAAGCTCCCTCTACACTGTCCCCATCAAACGCTCCCAGGGCAGGTACAGCATGGGATTAGATACAGAGTAAAGTACCATCTATAATATCCTCATCGAATGCCCCCAGGACAAGTACAACATGCGGTAAGATACAGATTAAAGCTCCCTCTCCATTGCCCATCAAACATTCCCAGGAAAGGTACAGCACGGGGTTAGATACAGAGCAAAGCTCCCTCTCCATTGCCCATCAAACACTCCCAGGAAAGGTACAGCATGTGGTTAGATACAGAGTAAAGCTCCCTCTGCACTGTCCCCATCAAACGCTCCCAGTGCAGGTACAGCACGGGATTAGATACAGAGTAAAGCACCCTCTATAATATCCTCATCGAATGCTCCCAAGACACGTCCAACATGCGGTTAGATACAGATTAAAGCTCCCTCTCCATTGCCCGTCAAACACTCCCAGGACAGTTACAGTACGGGGTTAGATACAGAGTAAAGCTCCCCCTGCACTGTCCCCATCAAACACTCCCAGGACAGTTACAGCACGGGGTTAGATACAGAGTAAAGCTCCCTCTACACTGTCCCCATCAAACACTCCCAGGAGAAGTACAGAACAGGGTTAGATACAGAGTAAAGCTCCCCCTGCACTGTCCCCATCAAACACTCCCAGTGTAGGTACAGAACAGGGTTAGTTACAGAGTAAAGCTCCCTCTACACTGTCCCCATCAAAACCTCCCAGGACAGGTACAGAACAGGGTTAGATACAGAGTAAAGCTCCCCCTGCACTGTCCCCATCAAACACTCCCAGGGTAGGTACAGAACAGGGTTAGATACAGAGTAAAGCTCCATCTCCACTGCCCGATCAAACACTCCCAGCACAGGTACAGCACAGGGTTAGATAGAGAGTAAAGCTTCCTCTACACTGCCCCATCAAACACTCCCAGGACAGGTACAACGCGGGGTTAGATACAGAGTAAAGCTCCCTCTACACTGTCCCCATCAAACACTCCCAGGATAGGTACAGCACAGGGTTAGATACAGAGTAAAGCGCCCTCTACACTGTCCCCATCAAACACTCCCAGGACAGGTACCACGTGGGGTCAGATATAGAGTAAAGCTCCCTCTCCACTGCCCCATCAAACACTCCCAGTGTAGGTACAGAACAGGGTTAGTTACAGAGTAAGGCTCCCTCTACACTGTCCCAATCAAACACTCCCAGGACAGGTACAGCACGGTGTTAGATACAGAGTAAAGCTCCCGCTACACTGTCCCCAACAAACACTCCCAGGACAGGTACAGCACGGGGTTAGATACAGAGTAAAGCTCCCTCTACACTGTCCCCATCAAACACTCCCAGGACAGGTACAGCACGGGGTTAGATACAGAGTAAAGCTCCCTCTACACTGTCCCCATCAAACACTCCCAGGACAGGTACAGCACGGTGTTAGATACAGAGGAAAGCACCCTCTACACTGTCCCCATCAAACACTCCCAGGACAGGTACAGCACGGGGTTAGATACAGAGTAAAGCTCCCTCTACACTGTCCCCATCAAACACTCCCAGGACAGGTACAGCACGGGGTTAGATACAGAGTAAAGCTCCCTCTACACTGTCCCCATCAAACACTCCCAGGACAGGTACAGCACGGTGTTAGATACAGAGGAAAGCACCCTCTACACTGTACCCAACAAACACTCCCAGGACAGGTACAGCACGGGGTTAGATACAGAGTAAAGCTCCCTCTACACTGTCCCCATCAAACACTCCCAGGACAGGTACAGCACGGTGTTAGATACAGAGGAAAGCACCCTCTACACTGTCCCCATTGATGTGTTGGGTACTCTGCTACACAGACGAACCAACACGGTTGCGAATGGTACAACTCAGTTTTATTACTGTCATTTATTTACAGTGGTAACTGGTTACTGAGGTTCGATCATAACCCTAGAATATGTGGACCTATTCCTAATACTATCTTGTAGTGGCACTCAGCACATGGTGGATGTCTGAGTGGCTTGCTATGAACTCTGTGCCCTGAGCTGTCTCCTGCTGGAATACTCAGGAAGTGGCGTGTTCCCTGTTTGTACTGTGTATGCTCTTGCCTGTGGTGTTGTGTGTATGTTGATTGGTCCGTTGATCTGTCCATCAGTATGTATGTATGTTTGTGCTATGATGTTTACCTGAATATCATGACATCCCCCCTTTTTGTACAAGAACATGTGCCTATGTGGTTATAAATAGAGATGTGTACTGAGTGCAGCTGAATGTGTGTGTGCAATATCTACAGTATGTACATGGGGCTAAACTATATACAAGGGGCGATGTCGGGTGCGACATAACAACAAGGCTGTACCATAAACAAAGAACGGGGAAATGTTGAACGACAAAACAAACTCCTGTAACGACAAGGGAGATCAGAAACATATTAACACAGTGGTATTATGAGTTCAATGTACAAACAGGCTCATAAGTCCAGTCTAGTAGGTGGGCGACGAATTCGGGTTGACCGCCTCAAGGGTGGGTATGGATCCACCGGCTGAGGAATGGGCCTGGCCACGGGCGACGACGGAAGGGGCATGGTGGCAGGAAGCTCCACAAAGTCGATATCAGGAACAACAGGAGTGCGCGGTCTCGGTGTAAGTTCCCGTAGCGAGCGTGGAAGTAGGCGAAGAGCCCGCCGATTGCGCCGACGAATGGATGCATCTGGCATGCGAACCAGGAACGAGCGGGGAGCCACGCGTCGGAGAACTTCGGCAGGTGCTGACCAGCCACCTTCTGGTAGGTGGATGCGGACGTCGTGTCCAGGCGCCAGGGCGGGAAGATCAGTTGCCCGTGTGTCGTATGCCCTCTTCTGGCGAATGCGCTGCTGTTGCATTCTGTGTAGTACCGGAGCATGGTTGGTTGTGGGTACCAGAATGGATGGCACAGTGGTCCTGAGGGCGCGACCCATCAACAGCTGAGCTGGTGAGAGGCCAGTGGCTAGTGGGGCCGAGCGATAGGCCAGCAGGGCTAGGCAGAAATCCAATCCGGCAGCAGCAGCCTTGCAGAGGAACCGCTTGACAATGTGAACGCCCTTTTCCGCCTTTCCATTGGACTGGTGATGCAGAGGGCTGGACGTCACGTGTGTGAAGCCATACGAAGCAGCAAAGGACGACCATTCCTGGCTGGCAAAACAGGGCCCATTGTCCGACATGACAGTAATCGGAATGCCGTGGCGAGCTAAGGTGTCTTTGCAGGCCCTTACGACAGCGGACGATGTCAAATCGTGCAGGCGTATGACCTCTGGATAGTTTGAAAAGTAATCAATGACGATTACATAGTCCCTGCCAAGCACGTGAAAAAGGTCCACACCCACCTTCGCCCAGGGGGACGTCACCAGCTCATGGGGCTGAAACGTCTCAGGAGGTTGCGCCGGTTAAAACCTTTGGCAGGTGGGGCAGTTGAGCACCATGTTGGCGATGTCGTCACTGATGCCCGGCCAGTATACCGCCCCTCGGGCCCTCCGTCTGCACTTCTCGACCCCCAAGTGGCCTTCGTGTAGTTGGTCAAGGACCAGCTTGTGCATGCTGTGCGGAATCATAATCCGGTCCAGCTTTAGGAGGACACCGTACATGACGGCCAGGTCATCCCGGACATTGTGGAACTGCAGGCACTGTCCTTTGATCCACCCACCCGTCATGTGGTGCATCACCCGTTGTAGAAGGGGGTCAGCCGCAGTCTCCCGGCGAATACGGGCCAGACTGGAGTCGTCAGCTGGCAGATTTGCCGATGTGAAGGCCATCTGCGCTTCGACCTGACAGACGAACCCCTCCGAATCGGGCGGTGTGCTCACTGCTCTAGATAGGGCATCCGCAATGATAAGGTCCTTTCCCGGGGTGTAGACCAGTTGGAAGTCATACCTCCTGAGTTTAAGTAGGATGCGCTGGAGGCGAGGGGTCATCTCGTTCAGGTCCTTATTTATGATGCTGACCAGGGGGCGATGGTCAGTCTCAACGGTAAACTGGGGGAGACCATACACGTAGTCATGGAACATGTCTATTCCGATCAGCAAACCCAGGCACTCCTTTTCGATCTGTGCGTAGCGCTGTTCTGTGGGGGTCATGGCCCGCGAGGCATAGGCGACGGGGGCCCATGACGCAGTGTCATCCCTCTGTAGGAGTACCGCCCCAATGCCGGACTGGCTGGCATCAGTCGAAATTTTAGTGTCACGAGATGTGTCGAAAAACGCCAATACCGGGGCTGTGGTGAGCTTAATTTTGAGCTCCTCCCATTCCTTCTGGTGTGCGGGCAGCCACTGGAACTCCGTGGACTTCTTGACGAGGTGGCGCAGAGCCGTCGTGTGGGAGGCAAGGTTGGGAATGAACTTCCCCAGGAAGTTGACCATGCCTAGGAAGCTTTCTTGTCTGCCGGCTGCGGCATGGCTGTAATGGCGCTCACCTTGTCTGCATCCGGACGGACCCCTGACCGGGAAATGTGGTCCCCCAGGAACTTCAGCTTGTTTTGGCCGAAAGAACACTTGGCTCGGTTGAGGCGCAGGCCGTTTTCCCGTATGCGCGCAAAGACGCGCTGGAGACGATTGATGTGCTCCTGTGGTGTAGTGGACCAGATGATGACGTCGTCCACGTAGACGCGCAACCCTTCGATGCCCTCCATCATCTGCTCCATGATCCTGTGAAAGACCTCGGATGCCGAGATGATGCCAAATGGCATCCGGTTGTAGCAGAATCTGCCGAAAGGGGTGTTGAAGGTGCACAGCTTTCGGCTGGACTGATCCAGTTGGATCTGCCAAAAACCCTTCGAGGCATCCAGTTTTGTGAAGATTTTAGCCCGGGCCATTTCGCTCGTGATCTCTTCCCGTTTGGGTATGGGGTAGTGTTCCCTCATTATGTCGTTATTGAGGTCTTTTGGATCAATGCAGATCCGGAGCTCGCCGGATGGCTTCTTAACACACACCATGGAGCTGACCCATGGCGTGGGCTCCGTGACCCGGGATAGGACCCCTTGGTCCTGGAGATCCTGCAGATGCTGTTTGAGGCGGTCTTTGAGTGGCGCTGGGACCCTGCGAGGTGCGTGAATGACCGGGGTGGCGTCCGGTTTGAGCCGAATTCTGTAGGTGTAGGGCAGTGTTCCCATGCCCACGAATGCCTCCTGGTTGTGGGCGATGAGCAATTGGAGCTGTGCCCTGAATTCTGCATCCGGGAAGTCTGATGTGCCTTCAGGAGACAGAGCGTGGACCCGCTGCACGAGGTGGAGAATCTTACATGCGCGCACAAACGCGGGAGGCCTCGAAAAGCACGCAAAATGGCCGCCCTCGTCCGGGCCGCGGGCCGGAGGAACTCGATCGCCTCGACCCGTTCGGCCTCGTAGGACGCCTGCCACGCTGATCCGGCCGCGTAGGACCCCTGCCGCGCCAATTCGGCCGCCTGAAATTGAGAGTAGCGGCTGGTCGCGTTTTCATGCAGGACACAGGCTTCGATTGCGGAGGGTAGGGTGAGGCCTTTAATTTTTAAGAGCTGCTGGCGTAGGGTGCCCGAGGTGACCCCAAAAATAATCTGGTCCTGAATCATGGATTCGGAGGTGGTGTCGTAACCGCAGGACTGCGCGAGGATACGGAGATGCGTAAGGAAGGATTGAAAGGGCTCATCCTTACCCTGCAGGCGCTGCTGGAAGAGATACCTCTCGAAACTCTCGTTGACCTTGACGTTGAAGTGTTGGTCGAGTTTGAGAAGGACCGTCTTGTACTTGGTCTTGTCCTCACCTTCCGCGAACACCAGGGAGTTGTAGACATGGATGGCGTGTTGACGTGCCGTGGAGAGGAGGATGGCGATCTTTCTGGTGTCCGAAGCGCTCCCCTTTTCGATGGCTTCCAGGATGAGCTGGAAGCGCTGTTTGAACAGCTTCCAATTGACGCCGAGGTTTCCAGCGACTTGTAGCGGCTGCGGTGTGCTGACGGTGTCCATGGCGCAGGATGGCAGATTCCGGAGGATTCGTAAGTAGGTCCCACAGTTACTCCTGGTACGATGATGTGTTGGGTTCTCTGCTACACAGACGAACCAACACGGTTGCGAATGGTACAACTCAGTTTTATTACTATCATTTATTTACAGTGGTAAAACTGGTTACTGAGGTTCGATCATAACCCTAGAATCTGTGGACCTATTCCTAATACTATCTTGTAGTGGCACTCAGCACATGGTGGATGTCTGAGTGGCTTGCTATGAGCTCTGTGCCCTGAGCTGTCTCCTGCTGGAATTCCCAGGAAGTGTCGTGTTCCCTGTTTTGTACTGTGTATGCTCTTGCCTGTGGTGTTGTGTGTGTGTTGATTGGTCCGTTGATCTGTCCATCAGTATGTATGTATGTTTGTGCTATGATGTTTACCTGAATATCATGACATCCCCCCTTTTTGTACAAGAACATGTGCCTATGTGGTAATAAATAGAGATGTGTACAAAGTGCAGCTGAATGTGTGTGTGCAATATCTACAGCATGTACATGGGGCTAAACTATATACAAGGGGCGATGTCGGGTGTGACATAACAACGAGGCTGTACCATAAACAAAGAACGGGGAAATGTTGAACGACAAAACAAACTCCTGTAACGACAAGGGAGATCAGAAACATATTAACACAGTGGTATTATGAGTTCAATGTACAAACAGGCTCATAAGTCCAGTCTAGTAGGTGGGCGATGAATTCGCGTTGACCGCCTCAAGGGTGGGTCTGGATCCACCGGCTGAGCAATGGGCCTGGCCACGGGCGACGACGGAAGGGGCATGGTGGCAGGAAGCTCCACAAAGTCGATATCAGGAACAACAGGAGGGCGCTGTCTTGGTGTAAGTTCCCGTAGCGAGCATGGAAGTAGGCGAAGAGCCCGGCGATTGCACCTACGAATGGATCCATCAGGCATGCGAACCAGGAACGAGCGGGGAGCCACGCGTCGGAGAACGTCGGCAGGTGCTGACCAGCCACCTTCTGGTAGGTGGATGCGGACGTCGTCCCCAGGCGCCAGGGCGGGAAGATGAGTTGCCCGTGTGTCGTATGCACTCTTCTGGCGAACGCGCTGCTGTCGCATTCTGTGTAGTACTGGAGCATGGTTGGTTGTGGGTACCAGAATGGATGGCACAGTGGTCCTGAGGGCGCGACCCATCAACAGCTGAGCTGGTGAGAGGCCAGTGGCTAGTGGGGCTGAGTGATAGGCCAGCAGGGCTAAGCAGAAATCCGATCCGGCAGCAGCAGCCTTGCAGAGGAACCGCTTGACAATGTGAACGCCCTTCTCCGCCTTTCCATTGGACTGGGGATGCAGAGGGCTGGACGTCACATGTGTAAAGCCATACGAGGCGGCAAAGGACGACCATTCCTGGCTGGCAAAACAGGTCCCATTGTCCGACATGACAGTAATCAGAATGCCGTGGCGAGCGAAGGTGTCCTTGCAGGCCCTTATGACAGCGGACGATGTCAAATCGTGCAGGCGTATGACCTCTGGATAGTTTGAAAAGTAATCAATGACGATTACATAGTCCCTGCCAAGCGCGTGTAAAAGGTCCACAGCCACCTTCGCCCAGGGGGACGTCACCAGCTCATGGGGCTGAAACGTCTCAGGAGGTTTGGCCGGTTAAAACCTTTGGCAGGTGGGGCAGTTGAGCACCATGTTGGCAATGTCGTCGCTGATGCCCGGCCAGTATACCGCCTCTTGGGCCCTCCGTCTACACTTCTCGACCCCCAGGTGGCCTTCGTGTAGTTGGTCGAGGACCAGCTTGTGCATGCTGTGCGGAATCATAATCCGGTCCAGCTTTAGGAGGACACCGTACATGACGGCCAAGTCATCCCGGACATTGTGGAACTGCGGGCACTGTCCTTTGAGCCACCCACCCGTCATGTGGTGCATCACCCGTTGTAGAAGGGGGTCAGCCGCAGTCTCCCGGCGAATACGGGCCAGACTGGAGTCGTCAGCTGGCAGATTTGCCGATGTGAAGGCCACCTGCGCTTCGACCTGACAGACGAACCCCTCCGAATCGGGCGGTGTGCTCACTGCTCTAGATAGGGCATCCGCAATGATAAGGTCCTTTCCCGGGGTGTAGACCAGTTGGAAGTCATACCTCCTGAGTTTAAGTAGGATGCGCTGGAGGCGAGGGGTCATCTCGTTCAGGTCCTTATTTATGATGCTGACCAGGGGGCGATGGTCAGTCTCAACGGTAAACTGGGGGAGACCAAACACGTAGTCATGGAACTTGTCTATTCTGATCAGCAAACCCAGGCACTCCTTTTCGATCTGCGCGTAGCGCTGTTCTGTGGGGTTCATGGCCCGCGAGGCATAGGCAACCGGGGCCCATGACGCAGTGTCATCCCTCTGTAGGAGTACCGCCCCAATGCCGGACTGGCTGGCATCAGTCGAAATTTTAGTGTCACGAGATGTGTCGAAAAACGCCAATACCGGGGCTGTGGTGAGCTTAATTTTGAGCTCCTCCCATTCCTTCTGGTGTGCGGGCAGCCACTGGAACTCCGTGGTCTTCTTCACTAGGTGGCGAAGAGCAGTTGTGTGGGAGGCAAGGTTGGGAATGAACTTCCCCAGGAAGTTGACCATGCCTAGGAAGCTTTCTTGTCTGCCGGCTGCGGCATGGCTGTAATGGCGCTCACCTTGTCTGCATCCGGACGGACCCCTGACCGGGAAATGTGGTCCCCCAGGAACTTCAGCTCGGTTTGGCCGAAAGAACACTTGGCTCGGTTGAGGCGCAGGCCGTTTTCCCGTCTGCGCGCAAAGACGCGCTGGAGACGATTGATGTGCTCCTGTGGTGTGGTGGACCAGATGATGACGTCGTCCACGTAGACGCGCACCCCTTCGATGCCCTCCATCATCTGCTCCATGATCCTGTAAAAGACCTCGGATGCCGAGATGATGCCAAATGGCATCCGGTTGTAGCAGAATCTGCCGAAAGGGGTGTTGAAGTTGCACAGCTTTCGGCTGGACTGATCCAGTTGGATCTGCCAAAAACCCTTCGAGGCATCCAGCTTTGTAAAGATTTTAGCCCGGGCCATTTCGCTCGTGATCTCTTCCCGTTTGGGTATGGGGTAGTGTTCCCTCATGATGTTGTTGTTCAGGTCTTTCGGGTCACTGCAGATCCGGAGCTCGCCGGAGGGCTTCTTAACACACACCATGGAGCTGACCCATGGCGTGGGCTCCGTGACCCGGGAATGCACTCCTTGGTCCTGGAGATCCTGCAGCTGCTGCCTGAGGCAGTCTTTGAGTGGCGCTGGGACCCTGCGAGGTGAGTGAATGACCGGGGTGGCGTCCGGTTTGAGCCGAATTCTGTAGGTGTAGGGCAGTGTTCCCATGCCCTCGAATGCCTCCTGGTTGTGGGCGAGGAGCGATTGGAGCTGTGCCCTGAATTCTGCATCCGGGAAGTCTGATGTGCCTTCAGGAGACAGAGCGTGGACCCACTGCACGAGGTGAAGAACCTTGCCTGCCTGTGCGCCTAGCAGGGAGTCCTTTGATGATCCGACTATTTCGAATGAGAGTGTAGCCGTGTGTGTGTGTTGTGTGTCACCTGGAGCTGGCAGGATCCCATAGCCGGGATAACGTTCCCATTGTAGTCGACCATCTTGCAACGGGATGGCCAAATTGGTGGTCTGACCTTCATGGCGTAGAAGGCTGACCATGCTATGAGGTTGGCGGAGGCGCCAGTGTCCAGACGGAATGTTATCGGTGATCGGTTGACCGTTAGGATGGCACACCATTCATCACCCGGATTGACACTGTTCACTTGCAATGGCTGGTGGGTCCTGGCTGGAGACATCCGGTTCCCATCAATGACCGCAACACGGAAGGCGTCCCGGTCGTCTGTGTCACTGGTCTGGATATCGTCTGGGCACGACTCGTAGTAAGGAGACTGAATGGTCCGCACGTCCCTGCGAGGTTGTCGGAATTGGGGAACATTGGCAGGTTGAGCTGCTCGACAGCAGGCAGCGTAGTGGCCCATCTTGCCACAGCGGAGGCATTGTCGGTTTCTTGCGGGACATTGCTGCTTTAAATGTGCGGCTCCGCAGTTGCCGCACATCGTGACGTCATGCCGTTCGTTGCGCCATGACGCATGCGCAGTTCGGTCTTGCGTCGAGCGCGCCAGCGCATCACGTCCCTCTGCGTCGACGTCGTTTTTGCCGCGCACAAGCGCGGGAGGCCTCGAAAAGCGCGCAAAATGGCCGCCCTCGTCCGGGCCGCGGGCCGGAGGAACTCGATCGCCTGGACCCGTTCGGCCTCGTAGGACGCCTGCCACGCCGATCCGGCCGTGTAGGACCCCTGCCGCGCCGATTCGTCCGCCTGGAATTGAGAGTAGCGGCTAGTCGCGTTTTCATGCAGGACACAGGCTTCGATTGCGGAGGGTAGGGTGAGGCCTTTAATTTTTAAGAGCTGCTGGCGTAGGGTGCCCGAGGTGGCCCCAAAAATAATCTGGTCCTGAATCATGGAATCGGAGGTGGTGTCGTAACCGCAGGACTGCGCGAGGATACGGAGATGCGTAAGGAAGGATTGAAAGGGCTCATCCTTACCCTGCAGGCGCTGCTGGAAGAGATACCTCTCGAGTCTCTCGTTGATCTCGACGTTGAAGTGTTGGTCGAGTTTGAGAAGGACCGTCTTGTACTTGGTCTTGTCCTCACCTTCCACGAACACCAGGGAGTTGTAGACATGGATGGCGTGTTGACGTGCCGTGGAGAGGAGGATGGCGATCTTTCTGGTGTCCGAAGCGCTCCCCTTTTCGATGGCTTCCAGGATGAGCTGGAAGCGCTGTTTGAACAGCTTCCAATTAACGCCGAGGTTTCCAGCGACTTGTAGCGGCTGCGGTGTGCTGACGGTGTCCATGGCGCAGGATGGCAGATTCCGGAGGATTCGTAAGTAGGTCCCACAGTCACTCCTGGTACGATGATGTGTTGGGTTCTCTGCTACACAGACGAACCAACACGGTTGCGAATGGTACAACTCAGTTTTATTACTATCATTTATTTACAGTGGTAAAACTGGTTACTGAGGTTCGATCATAACCCTAGAATCTGTGGACCTATTCCTAATACTATCTTGTAGTGGCACTCAGCACATGGTGGATGTCTGAGTGGCTTGCTATGAGCTCTGTGCCCTGAGCTGTCTCCTGCTGGAATTCCCAGGAAGTGTCGTGTTCCCTGTTTTGTACTGTGTATGCTCTTGCCTGTGGTGTTGTGTGTATGTTGATTGGTCTGTTGATCTGTCCATCAGTATGTATGTATGTTTGTGCTATGATGTTTACCTGAATATCATGACATCCCCCCTTTTTGTACAAGAACATGTGCCTATGTGGTAATAAATAGAGATGTGTACGAAGTGCAGCTGAATGTGTGTGTGCAATATCTACAGCATGTACATGGGGCTAAACTATATACAAGGGGCGATGTCGGGTGTGACATAACAACAAGGCTGTACCATAAACAAAGAACGGGGAAATGTTGAACGACAAAACAAACTCCTGTAACGACAAGGGAGATCAGAAACATATTAACACAGTGGTATTATGAGTTCAATGTACAAACAGGCTCATAAGTCCAGTCTAGTAGGTGGGCGACGAATTCAGGTTGACCGCCTCAAGGGTGGGTCTGGATCCACCGGCTGAGCAATGGGCCTGGCCACGGGCGACGACGGAAGGGGCATGGTGGCAGGAAGCTCCACAAAGTCGATATCAGGAACAACAGGAGTGCGCGGTCTCGGTGTAAGTTCCCGTAGCGAGCGTGGAAGTAGGCGAAGAGCCCGGCGATTGCGCCTACGAATGGATCCATCAGGCACGCGAACCAGGAACGAGCGGGGAGCCACGCGTCGGAGAACTTCGGCAGGTGCTGACCAGCCACCTTCTGGTAGGTGGATGCGGACGTCGTGTCCAGGCGCCAGGGCGGGAAGATCAGTTGCCCGTGTGTCGTATGCCCTCTTCTGGTGAACGCGCTGCTGTTGCATTCTGTGTAGTACCGGAGCATGGTTGGTTGTGGGTACCAGAATGGATGGCACAGTGGTCCTGAGGGCGCGACCCATCAACAGCTGAGCTGGTGAGAGGCCAGTGGCTAGTGGGGCCGAGTGATAGGCCAACAGGGCTAAGCAGAAATCCGATCCGGCAGCAGCAGCCTTGCAGAGGAACCGCTTGACAATGTGAACGCCCTTTTCCGCCTTTCCATTGGACTGGGGATGCAGAGGGCTGGAACGTCACATGTGTAAAGCCATACGAAGCAGCAAAGGACGACCATTCCTGGCTGGCAAAACAGGTCCCATTGTCCGACATGACAGTAATCGGAATGCCGTGGCGAGCGAAGGTGTCCTTGCAGGCCCTTATGACAGCGGACAATGTCAAATCGTGCAGGCGTATGACCTCTGGATAGTTTGAAAAGTAATCAATGACGATTACATAGTCCCTGCCAAGCGCGTGAAAAAGGTCCACAGCCACCTTCGCCCAGGGGGACGTCACCAGCTCATGGGGCTGAAACGTCTCAGGAGGTTTGGCCGGTTAAAACCTTTGGCAGGTGGGGCAGTTGAGCACCATGTTGGCGATGTCGTCACTGATGCCCAGCCAGCATACCGCCTCTTGGGCCCTCCGTCTGCACTTCTCGACCCCCAGGTGGCCTTCGTATAGTTGGTCGAGGACCAGCTTGTGCATGCTGTGCGGAATCATAATCCGGTCCAGCTTTAGGAGGACACCGTACATGACGGCCAGGTCATCCCGGACATTGTGGAACTGCGGGCACTGTCCTTTGAGCCACCCACACGTCATGTGGCGCATCACCCGTTGTAGAAGGGGGTCAGCCGCAGTCTCCCGGCGAATACGGGCCAGACTGGAGTCATCGGCTGGCAGATTTGCCGATGTGAAGGCCACCTGCGCTTCGACCTGACAGACGAACCCCTCCGAATCGGGCAGTGTGCTCACTGCTCCAGATAGGGCATCCGCAATGATAAGGTCCTATCCCGGGGTGTAGACCAGTTGGAAGTCATACCTCCTGAGTTTAAGTAGGATGCGCTGGAGGCGAGGGGTCATCTCGTTCAGGTCCTTATTTATGATGCTGACCAGGGGGCGATGGTCAGTCTCAACGGCAAACTGGGGGAGACCATACACGTAGTCATGGAACTTGTCTATTCTGATCAGCAAACCCAGGCACTCCTTTTCGATCTGCGTGTAGCGCTGTCCTGTGGGGGTCATGGCCCGCGAGGCATAGGCGACGGGGGCCCATGACGCAGTGTCATCCCTCTGTAGGAGTACCGCCCCAATGTCGGACTGGCTGGCATCAGTCGAAATTTTAGTGTCACGAGATGTGTCGAAAAACGCCAATACCGGGGCTGTGGTGAGCTTAATTTTGAGCTCCTCCCATTCCTTCTGGTGTGCGGGCAGCCACTGGAACTCCGTGGACTTCTTGACGAGGTGGCGCAGAGCCGTCGTGTGGGAGGCAAGGATGGGAATGAACTTCCCCAGGAAGTTGACCATGCCTAGGAAGCTTTCTTGTCTGCCGGCTGCGGCATGACTGTAATGGCGCTCACCTTGTCTGCATCCGGACGGACCCCTGACCGGGAAATGTGGTCCCCCAGGAACTTCAGCTTGTTTTGGCCGAAAGAACACTTGGCTCGGTTGAGGCGCAGGCCGTTTTCCCGTATGCGCGCAAAGACGCGCTGGAGACGATTGATGTGCTCCTGTGGTGTAGTGGACCAGATGATGACGTCGTCCACGTAGACGCGCAACCCTTCGATGCCCTCCATCATCTGCTCCATTATCCTATGAAAGACCTCGGATGCCGAGATGATGCCAAATGGCATCCGGTTGTAGCAGAACCTGCCGAAAGGGGTGTTGAAGGTGCACAGCTTTCGGCAGGACTGATCCAGTTGGATCTGCCAAAAACCCTTCGAGGCATCCAGTTTTGTGAAGATTTTAGCCCGGGCCATTTCGCTCGTGATCTCTTCCCGTTTGGGTATGGGGTAGTGTTCCCTCATTATGTCGTTATTGAGGTCTTTTGGATCAATGCAGATCCGGAGCTCGCCGGATGGCTTCTTAACACACACCATGGAGCTGACCCATGGCGTGGGCTCCGTGACCCGGGATAGCACCTCTTGGTCCTGGAGATCCTGCAGCTGCTGTTTGAGGCGGTCTTTGAGTGGCGCTGGGACCCTGCGAGGTGCGTGAATGACCGGGGTGGCGTCCGGTTTGAGACGAATTCTGTAGGTGTAGGGCAGTGTTCCCATGCCCACGAATGCCTCCTGGTTGTGGGCGATGAGCAATTGGAGCTGTGCCCTGAATTCTGCATCCGGGAAGTCTGATGTGCCTTCAGGAGACAGAGCGTGGACCCGCTGCACGAGGTGGAGAATCTTACATGCGCGCACAAACGCGGGAGGCCTCGAAAAGCACGCAAAATGGCCGCCCTCGTCCGGGCCGCGGGCCGGAGGAACTCGATCGCCTCGACCCGTTCGGCCTCGTAGGACGCCTGCCACGCTGATCCGGCTGCGTAGGACCCCTGCCGCGCCAATTCGGCTGCCTGAAATTGAGAGTAGCGGCTAGTCGCGTTTTCATGCAGGACACAGGCTTCGATTGCGGAGGGTAGGGTGAGGCCTTTAATTTTTAAGAGCTGCTGGCGTAGGGTGCCCGAGGTGACCCCAAAAATAATCTGGCCCTGAATCATGGAATCGGAGGTGGTGTCGTAACCGCAGGACTGCGCGAGGATACGGAGATGCGTAAGGAAGGATTGAAAGGGCTCATCCTTACCCTGCAGGCGCTGCTGGAAGAGATACCTCTCGAAGCTCTCGTTGATCTCGACGTTGAAGTGTTGGTCGAGTTTGAGAAGGACCGTCTTGTACTTGGTCTTGTCCTCACCTTCCGCGAACACCAGGGAGTTGTAGACATGGATGGCGTGTTGACGTGCCGTGGAGAGGAGGATGGCGATCTTTCTGGTGTCCGAAGCGCTCTCCTTTTCGTTGGCTTCCAGGATGAGCTGGAAGCGCTGTTTGAACAGCTTCCAATTGACGCCGAGGTTTCCAGCGACTTGTAGCGGCTGCGGTGTACCGACGGTGTCCATGGCGCAGGATGGCAGATTCCGGAGGATTCGTAAGTAGGTCCCACAGTTACTCCTGGTACGATGATGTGTTGGGTTCTCTGCTACACAGACGAACCAACACGGTTGCGAATGGTACAACTCAGTTTTATTACTATCATTTATTTACAGTGGTAAAACTGGTTACTGAGGTTCGATCATAACCCTAGAATCTGTGGACCTATTCCTAATACTATCCTGTAGTGGCACTCAGCACATGGTGGATGTCTGAGTGGCTTGCTATGAGCTCTGTGCCCTGAGCTGTCTCCTGCTGGAATTCCCAGGAAGTGTCGTGTTCCCTGTTTTGTACTGTGTATGCTCTTGCCTGTGGTGTTGTGTGTGTGTTGATTGGTCCGTTGATCTGTCCATCAGTATGTATGTATGTTTGTGCTATGATGTTTACCTGAATATCATGACATCCCCCCTTTTTGTACAAGAACATGTGCCTATGTGGTAATAAATAGAGATGTGTACTAAGTGCAGCTGAATGTGTGTGTGCAATATCTACAGCATGTACATGGGGCTAAACTATATACAAGGGGCGATGTCGGGTGTGACATAACAACGAGGCTGTACCATAAACAAAGAACGGGGAAATGTTGAACGACAAAACAAACTCCTGTAACGACAAGGAAGAACAGAAACATATTAACACAGTGGTATTATGAGTTCAATGTACAAACAGGCTCATAAGTCCAGTCTAGTAGGTGGGCGATGAATTCGCGTTGACCGCCTCAAGGGTGGGTCTGGATCCACCGGCTGAGCAATGGGCCTGGCCACGGGCGACGACGGAAGGGGCATGGTGGCAGGAAGCTCCACAAAGTCGATATCAGGAACAACAGGAGTGCGCGGTCTCGGTGTAAGTTCCCGCAGCGAGCGCGGAAGCAGGCGAAGAGCCCGCCGATTGCGCCGACGAATGGATGCATCAGGCATGCGAACCAGGAACGAGCGGGGAGCCACGCGTCGGAGAACTTCGGCAGGTGCTGACCAGCCACCTTCTGGTAGGTGGATGCGGACGTCGTGTCCAGGCGCCAGGGCGGGAAGAACAGTTGCCCGTGTGTCGTATGCCCTCTTCTGGCGAACGCGCTGCTGTTGCATTCTGTGTAGTACCGGAGCATGGTTGGTTGTGGGTACCAGAATGGATGGCACAGTGGTCCTGAGGGCGCGACCCATCAACAGCTGAGCTGGTGAGAGGCCAGTGGCTAGTGGGGCCGAGCGATAGGCCAGCAGGGCTAGGCAGAAATCCAATCCGGCAGCAGCAGCCTTGCAGAGGAACCGCTTGACAATGTGAACGCCCTTTTCCGCCTTTCCATTGGACTGGGGATGCAGAAGGCTGGAACGTCACATGTGTAAAGCCATACGAGGCGGCAAAGGACGACCATTCCTGGCTGGCAAAACAGGGCCCATTGTCCGACATGACAGTAATCGGAATGCCGTGGCGAGCGAAGGTGTCTTTGCAGGCCCTTATGACAGCGGACGATGTCAAATCGTGCAGGCATATGACCTCTGGATAGTTTGAAAAGTAATCAATGACGATTACATAGTCCCTGCCAAGCGCGTGAAAAAGGTCCACAGCCACCTTCGCCCAGGGGGACGTCACCAGCTCATGGGGCTGAAACGTCTCAGGAGGTTGCGCCGGTTAAAACCTTTGGCAGGTGGGGCAGTTGAGCACCATGTTGGCAATGCCGTCGCTGATGCCCGGCCAGTATACTGCCTCTTGGGCCCTCCGTCTGCACTTCTCGACCCCCAGGTGGCCTTCGTGTAGTTGGTCGAGGACCAGCTTGTGCATGCTGTGCGGAATCATAATCCGGTCCAGCTTTAGGAGGACACCGTACATGACGGCCAAGTCATCCCGGACATTGTAGAATTGTGGGCACTGCCCTTTGATCCACCCTCCAATCATGTGGTGCATCACCCGTTGTAGAAGGGGGTCAGCCGCAGTCTCCCGGCGAATACGGGCCAGACTGGAGTCGTCAGCTGGCAGATTTGCCGATGTGAAGGCCATCTGCGCTTCGACCTGACAGACGAACCCCTCTGAATCGGGCGGTGTGCTCACTGCTCTAGATAGGGCATCCGCAATGATAAGGTCCTTTCCCGGGGTGTAGACCAGTTGGAAGTCATACCTCCTGAGTTTAAGTGTAGGATGCGCTGGAGGCGAGGGGTCATCTCGTTCAGGTCCTTATTTACGATGCTGACCAGGGGGCGATAGTCAGTCTCAACGGCAAACTGGGGGAGACCATACACGTAGTCATGGAACTTGTCTATTCCGGTTAGCAAACCCAGGCACTCCTTTTCGATCTGCGCGTAGCGCTGTTCTGTGGGGGTCATGGCCCGCGAGGCATAGGCGACGGGGGCCCATGACGCAGTGTCATCCCTCTGTAGGAGTACCGCCCCAATGCCGGACTGGCTGGCATCAGTCGAAATTTTAGTGTCACGAGATGTGTCGAAAAACGCCAATACCGGGGCTGTGGTGAGCTTAATTTTGAGCTCCTCCCATTCCTTCTGGTGTGCGGGCAGCCACTGGAACTCCGTGGTCTTCTTGACGAGGTGGCGCAGAGCCGTCGTGTGGGAGGCAAGGTTGGGAATGAACTTGCCCAGGAAGTTGACCATGCCTAGGAAGCTTTCTTGTCTGCCGGCTGCGGCATGGCTGTAATGGCGCTCACCTTGTCTGCATCCGGACGGACCCCTGACCGGGAAATGTGGTCCCCCAGGAACTTCAGCTCGGTTTGGCCGAAAGAACACTTGGCTCGGTTGAGGCGCAGGCCGTTTTCCCATATGCGCGCAAAGACGCGCTGGAGACGATTGATGTGCTCCTGTGGTGTGGAGGACCAGATGATGACGTCGTCCACGTAGACGCGCACCCCTTCGATGCCCTCCAACATCTGCTCCATGATCCTGTGAAAGACCTCGGATGCCGAGATGATGCCAAATGGCATCCGGTTGTAGCAGAATCTGCCGAAAGGGGTGTTGAAGGTGCACAGCTTTCGGCTGGACTGATCCAGTTGGATCTGCCAAAAACCCTTCGAGGCATCCAGTTTTGTGAAGATTTTAGCCCGGGCCATTTCGCTCGTGATCTCTTCCCGTTTGGGTATGGGGTAGTGTTCCCTCATTATGTCGTTATTGAGGTCTTTTGGATCAATGCAGATCCGGAGATCGCCGGAGGGCTTCTTAACACACACCATGGAGCTGACCCATGGCGTGGGCTCCGTGACCCTGGATAGGACCCCTTGGTCCTGGAGATCCTGCAGCTGCTGCTTGAGGCGGTCTTTGAGTGGCGCTCGGACCCTGCGAGATGCGTGAATGACCAGGGTGGCGTCCGGTTTGAGGCGAATTCTGTAGGTGTAGGGCAGTGTTCCCATGCCCTCGAATGCCTCCTGGTTGTGGGCGAGGAGCGATTGGAGCTGTGCCCTGAATTCTGCATCCGGGAAGTCTGATGTGCCTTCAGGAGACAGAGCGTGGACCCGCTGCACGAGGTGAAGAACCTTGCCTGCCTGTGCGCCTAGCAGGGAGTTCTTTGATGATCCGACTATTTCGAAGGACAGTGTGGCCGTGTGTGTGTTGTGTGTCACCTGGAGCTGGCAGGATCCCATAGCCGGGATAACGTTCCCATTGTAGTCGACCATCTTGCAACGGGATGGCCAAATTGGTGGTTTAACCTTCATGGCGTAGAAGGCTGACCATGCTATGAGGTTGGCGGAGGCGCCAGTGTCCAGACGGAATGTTTTCGGTGATCGGTTGACCGTTAGGGTGGCACACCATTCATCACCCGGATTGACAGTGTTCACTTGCAACGGCTGGTGGGTCCTGGCTGGAGACATCCGGTTCCCATCAATGACCGCAACTTTAATTTTTAAGAGCTGCTGGCGTAGGGTGCCCGAGGTGGCCCCAAAAACGATCTGGTCCAGTATCATTGAATCGGAGGTGGCCTCGTAACCGCAGGACTGCGCGAGGATACGGAGATGCGTAAGGAAGGATTGAAAGGGCTCATCCTTACCCTGCAGGCGCTGCTGGAAGAGATACCTCTCGAAACTCTCGTTGACCTCGACGTTGAAGTGTTGGTCGAGTTTGAGAAGGACCGTCTTGTACTTGGTCTTGTCCTCACCTTCCGCGAACACCAGGGAGTTGAAGACATGGATGGCGTGTTGACGTGCCGTGGAGAGGAGGATGGCGATCTTTCTGGTGTCCGAAGCGCTCCCCTTTTCGATGGCTTCCAGGATGAGCTGGAAGCGCTGTTTGAACAGCTTCCAGTTGACGCCGAGGTTTCCAGCGACTTGTAGCGGCTGCGGTGTGCTGACGGTGTCCATGGCGCAGGATGGCAGATTCCGGAGGATTCGTAAGTCGGTCCCACAGTTACTCCTGGTACGATGATGTGTTGGGTACTCTGCTACACAGACGAACCAACACGGTTGCGAATGGTACAACTCAGTTTTATTATTATCATTTATTTACAGTGGTAAACTGGTTATTGAGGTTCGATCATAACCCTAGAATCTGTGGACCTATTCCTAATACTATCTTGTAGTGGCACTCAGCACATGGTGGATGTCTGAGTGGCTTGCTATGAGCTCTGTGCCCTGAGCTGTCTCCTGCTGGAATTACCAGGAAGTGTCGTGTTCCCTGTTTTGTACTGTGTATGCTCTTGCCTGTGGTGTTGTGTGTGTGTTGATTGGTCTGTTGAGCTGTCCATCAGTATGTATGTATGTTTGTGCTATGATGTTTACCTGAATATCATGACACTCATCAAACACTCCCAGGACAGGTACAGCGAGGGGTTAGATGCAGAGTAAAGCACCATCTCCACTGCCGCATCAAACACTCCCAGGACAGGCACAGCACGGGGTTAGATACAGAGTAAAACTCCCTCTGCACTGTCCCCATTAAATACTCCCAGGACAGGTACAGCACAGGGTTAGATACAGAGTAAAGCACCCTCAACGCTGTCCCCAACAAACACTCCCAGGACAGGTACAGCACGGGGTTAGATACAGAGTAAAGCTCCGTCTCCACTGCCCCATCAAACACTCCCAGGACAGGTACAGCAAAGGGTTAGATACAGAGTAAAGCTCCCTCGACACTGTGCCCATCAAACACTCCCAGGACAGGTGCCACATGGGGTTAGATATAGAGTAAAGCTCCCTCTACACTGTCCCCATCAAACACTCCCAGGACAGGTACAGCACAGGGTTAGATACAGAGTAAAGCTCCCTCTACACTGTCCCCATCAAACACTCCCAGGACAGGTACAGCACAGGGTTAGATACAGAGTAAAGCGCCCTCTACACTGTCCCCATCAAACACTCCCTGGACAGGTACAGCACGGGGTTAGATACAGAGTGAAGCTCCCTCGACACTGTCCCCACCAAACACTCCCAGGACAGGTACAGCACGGGGTTAGATACAGAGTAAAGCTCCCTCTCCACTGTCCCCATCAAACACTCCCAGGACAGGTACAGCACGGGGTTAGATACAGAGTAAAGCTGCATCTACACTGTCCCCATCAAACACTCCCTGGACAGGTACAGCACGGGGTTAGATACAGAGTAAAGCTCCCTCCACACTGTCCCCATCAAACACTCCCAGGACAGGTACAGCACGGGGTCAGATACAGAGTAAAGCTCCCTCTCCACTGCATCATCAAACACTCCCAGGACAGGTACCGCACGGGGTTAGATACAGAGTAAAGCTCCCTCTAAACTGTCCCCATCAAACACTCCCAGGGCAGGTACAGCACGGGGTTAGATACAGAGTAAAGCTCCCTCCACACTGTCCCCATCAAACACTCCCAGGACCCTACAGCATGGGGTTAGATACAGAGTAAAGCTCGCTCTACACTGTCCCCATCAAACACTCCCAGGACAGCTACAGCACGGGGTTAGATACAGAGTAAAGCTCCCTCTACACTTCCCCATCAAACACTCTCAGGACAGGTACAGCACGGGGTTTGATACAGAGTAAAGCTCCCTCTACATTGTCCCCATCAAACACTCCCAGGCCAGGTACAGCGAGGGGTTAGATACAGAGTAAAGCTCCGCCTCCACTGCCCCATCAAACACACCCAGGACAGGTACAGCACTGGGTTAGATACAGAGTAAAGCTCCCTCTACACTGTCCCCAT
The DNA here is from genome assembly GCF_047496885.1 of Scyliorhinus torazame. Lineage (NCBI taxonomy): Eukaryota > Metazoa > Chordata > Chondrichthyes > Carcharhiniformes > Scyliorhinidae > Scyliorhinus > Scyliorhinus torazame. Next base: position 39,419,867 of record NC_092710.1, on the reverse strand, counting down.
CAAACACTCCCAGGCCAGGTACAGCACGGGGTTAGATACAGAGTAAAGCTCCCTCTACACTGTCCCCATCAAACACTCCCAAGACCCTACAGCATGGGGTTAGATACAGAGTAAAGCTCGCTCTACACTGTCCCCATCAAACAATCCCAGGACAGCTACAGCACGGGGTTAGATACAGAGTAAAGCTCCCTCTACACTGCCCCATCAAACACTCCCAGGACAGGTACAGCACGGGGTTAGATACAGAGTAAAGCGCCCTCTACACTGTCCCCATCAAACATTCCCAGGACAGGTGCAGCGAGGGGTTCGATATAGAGTAAAGCTCTCTCTCCATTGCCCATCAAACACTCCCAGGACAGGTACAGCACGGGGTTAGATACAGAGTAAAGCTCCCTCTACACTGTCTCCACCAAACACTCCCAGGGCAGGTACAGGCGGGGTTAGATACAGAGTAAAGCGCCCTCTACACTGTCCCCATCAAACACTCCCAGGACAGCTACAGCACGAGGTTAGATACAGAGTAAAGCGCCCTCTACACTGTCCCCATCAAACACTCCCAGGACAGGTACAGCACGGGGTTAGATACAGAGTAAAACTCCCTCTACACTGTCTCCACCAAACACTCCCAGGGCAGGTACAGACGGGGTTAGATGCAGAGTAAAGCTCCCTCTACACTGTCCCCATCAAACACTCCCAGGACAGGTGTGGTGTTGGGTGCTCTGAGGTACAGATGAACCAACACGGTTGCGATTGGTACAACGCAGTTTTATTCCAACTTGTTATTTACACATATGTCCTTGTACTCAGCACGTGGTTATTGTGTGAGTGTCTTGTTAATGAGGTCCTGGCCTTGTCCTGTCTCCAGATGGACTGGCCAGCAGGTGTTGTGTTTCTTGTCTTATACTGTGTGTGCTCTTGTCTGTGATTGGCTGTCGTGTTATGTGTGCTAATTGGTCTGTTGGTCTGTCTATCATGATGTGTGTGTTGTGATGTGTGTTTGAATATCATGATATCCCCCCTTTTTTTACAAGATTATGTGCCTACGTGGTTATAAATATGAATGTGTCCTGAGTGCAGCTAAAGGTGTGTGTGCGTGATATGTACAGCATGTACATGTGGCGTAACTGTATACAAGGGAGGATGTCAGGTGTGGCATGCTAACGAGGTTGTACCATAACAAAAGAAGAAGAACGTTGAAATTTGGTCCGATCAAACGAGATCTGGAACGATAAAACAGTAACATGTTACAATCCGGTAGTTGCTAAAACTTGACGTGTGAACAGTCTCATAAGTCCAGTAGGTGGGTGACGAATTCGGGTTGACCGCCTCAAGGGTGGGTCGAGAACCACCGGCTGAGGTGCGAGCCTGGCCACGGGCGGCGACAGAAGGGGCATGGTCTGTGGCAGCTCCACGAAGTCGCTATCAGGAACCAGTGGAGGACACGGCGTCTGTGTATGGTTCCGTTGCGAGCGTGGAAGTAGGCGAAGGGCTCGCCGATTGCGCCTACGCACGGATCCATCCAGCAGGCGTACCAGGAACGAGCGGGGAGCCACCCGTCGGAGAACTTCGGCAGGTGCTGACCAGCCACCGTCTGGTAGGTGGATGTTGACGTTGTCTCCAGGGGCCAGGGAGGGAAGATCAGTTGCCCTTGTGTCGTACGATCTCTTCTGGCGATCGCGCTGCATTTGCATTCTGTGCAGTACCGGAGCATGGTCTATTGTTGGTGCCAGGATGGAAGGCACAGTTGTTCTGAGGGCGCGAGCCATCAGCAGCTGTGCTGGCGAGAGACCCGTGGCTAGTGGGGCCGAGCGATAGGCCAGCAGGGCGAGGAAGAAGTCCGATCCGGCAGCAGCAGCCTTGCAGAGGAGCCGCTTGGCAATGTGAACGCCCTTCTACGCCGTTCCATTGGACTGGGGTGCAGAGGGCTGGACGTCACGTGTGTGAAGCCACACGAGGCTGCAAAGGACGACCATTCATGGCTGGCAAAACAGGGCCCATTGTCCGACATGACAGTCATCGGAATGCCGTGGCGAGCAAAGGTGTCCTTGCAGGCCCTGATGACAGCAGACGACGTCAGATCGTGCAGGCGTATGACTTCTGGGTAATTGGAGAAGTAGTCCATGATGATAACATAGTCCCTGCCAAGCGCGTGAAATAGGTCGACACCCACCTTCGCCCAGGGGGACGTCCCCAGCTCATGGGGCAGAAGCGTCTCAGGAGGTTGCGCCGGCTGAAACCTTTGAAATGAAATGAAATGAAAATCGCTTATTGTCACGAGTAGGCTTCAATGAAGTTACTGTGAAAAGCCCATAGTCGCCACATTCCGGCACCTGTTCGGGGAGACCGCTACGGGAATTGAACCGTGCTGCTGGCTTGCTTTAAAAGCCAGCGATTTAGCCCAGTGAGCTAAACCAGCCCCTTTGGCAGGTTGTACAGTTGATCACCATGTTGGCAATATCGTCACTGATGCCCGGCCAGTATACCGCCTCTCGGGCCCTCCGTCTGCACTTCTCGACCCCCAAGTGGCCTTCGTGTATTTGATCGAGAACCAGCTGGCGCATGCTGTGCGGAATCACAATCCCGTCCAGCTTCAGAAGGATGGCTAGGTCGTCTCGTACATTATAGAACTGCGGGCACTGCCCTTTGAGCCATCCTCCCGTCATGTGGCGCATCACTCGCTGTAAAAGGGGGTCGGCCGCTGTCTCTCGGCGTATGCGAACCAGACTGGAGTCGTCAGCCGACAGATTTGCCGCTGTCAAGGCCACCTGTGCCTCGACCTGACATACGAACCCCTCCGCATCTGGCGGCGTGCTCACTGTGCGTGATACGAGGACACCGGCTGAGCTTTCGGCGGGCGTGAGGGGGGTGGCTGAGCAGCCCGGGAGCCCCCAACAGGACAGGGGCGGTGGGCAGGCACGGACCGCCATTAGACCGGTCATCTTGCTGGCCACCCACCCCGGCCCCCCGGGTGCACGCAGTGAAGACGGCCGTATGGGTGGCCCCTGCCGCCCCACCCAACCAACAGCACCCACTGGGGAACCACCCAGGGCCACCCCGACAGCAGCCCCCAGTGAGGGCAATGCCACCCAACGGTGCCTCTGGCAGCAGGGACGGGTGCCAGGACCGAGGGCACCGAAGGGGCCGGTTGCGGTGGTGGGTGACATGCGTGGTTGGGACATGCGGGTCTGGTTGCTGGGCGACAGAGGTTACCCGTTGCGGTCGTGACTGATGCCGCCTAGACAGAGGCCACAGACTGACGCGCAGACCCGCTTCAATGATGCCCATTGTGCGACCAGGGGTGTTGGCGAGAGGTGCTTCAGCGATGTGAAGGTGCCTGGACCGTTCTGGAGGGTCCCTCCAGTCCGAGGCCAGGAGGGTCACCCGCATCGTGGTGCCCTGCTGCGTCCTCCACAGCTGCGCAATGTGCTGGAGGAGGATGAGGAGGAAGGGCAGGCCTCGTCAGATGAGGTGGATGATGGGGAGGAGGACGATGAGCAGGACATGGGAGGCCGCATAACACCATCGCCAGAGCCAGCACGCACACAGGACACACTCATCGAAACACGCTTCACAGACTAGGGACGAGGGGTTCGCTGGCCAGGGGTATGGACACCACATCCCAGACCCACACAGCCTCACCTCCCACACCACCGACCACCCTCACCTCCCACACCCTCCCCTCCCACACCCTCACCTCCCACACCCTCACCTCCCACAGCCTCACCTCCCACACCCTCACCCCCCACACCCTCACCTCCCACACCCTCACCTCCCACACCCTCACCTCCCACATCACCGAACACCCTCAACTCCCACACCCTCACCTCCCACACCCTCACCTCCCACACCCTCACCTCCCACACCCTCACCTCCCACACCCTCCCCTCCCACACCCTCACCTCCCACACCCTCACCTCCCACACCCTCACCTCCCACACCCTCACCTCCCACACCACCGACCACCCTCACCCCCCACACCCTCACCCCCCACACCCTCACCTCCCACACCCTCACCCCCCACACCCTCACCTCCCACACCCTCACCCCCCACACCCTCACCTCCCACACCCTCACCCCCCACACCCTCACCTCCCACACCCTCACCTCCCACACCCTCACCCCCCACACCCTCACCTCCCACACCCTCACCTCCCACACCACCGACCACCCTCACCTCCCACACCCTCACCTCCCACACCACCGACCACCCTCACCTCCCACACCCTCACCCCCCGCACCCTCACCTCCCACACCCTCACCTCCCACAGCCTCACCTCCCACACCACCGACCACCCTCACCCCCCACACCCTCACCTCCCACACCCTCACCCCCCGCACCCTCACCGCCCACACCCTCACCTCCCACACCCTCACCTCCCACAGCCTCACCTCCCACACCACCGGCCACCCTCACCTCCCACACCCTCACCTCCCACACCCTCACCTCCCACACCCTCACCTCCCACACCCTCACCTCCCACAGCCTCATCTCCCACACCACCGACCACCTTCACCTCCCACACCCTCACCTCCCACACCCTCACCTCCCACACCCTCACCTCCCACACCCTCCCCTCCCACACCCTCCCCTCCCACACCCTCCCCTCCCACAGCCTCATCTCCCACACCACCGACCACCTTCACCTCCCACACCCTCACCTCCCACACCCTCACCTCCCACACCCTCACCCCCCACACCCTCACCTCCCACACCCTCACCTCCCACACCCTCACCCCCCACACCCTCACCTCCCACACCCTCACCTCCCACACCCTCACCTCCCACACCACCGACCACCCTCACCTCCCACACCCTCACCTCCCACACCCTCACCTCCCACACCCTCACCTCCCACACCCTCACCTCCCACACCCTCACCACACTCACACCCTCACCTCACTCACACCCTCACCTCCCACACACTCACCTCCCACACCACCGACCACCCTCACCTCCCACACCCTCACCTCCCACACCACCGACCACCCTCACCTCCCACACCCTCACCTCCCACACCCTCACCTCCCACACCACCGACCACCCTCAACTCCCACACTCCCCTCCCACACCCTCACCTCCCACACCACCGATCACCCTCACCTCCCACACCCTCACCTCCCACACCCTCACCTCGCACACCCTCACCTCCCACACCCTCACTTCCCACACCCTCACCTCGCACACCCTCACCTCCCACAGCACCGACCACCCTCGCCTCCCACACCCTCGCCTCCCACACCCTCACCTCCCATACCCTCACCTCCCACACCCTCACCTCCCACACCCTCACCTCCCACACCCTCACCTCCCAAACCCTCACCTCCCAAACCCTCACCTCCCACACCCTCACCTCCCACACCCTCACCTCCCACACCACCGACCACCCTCACCTCCCACACCCTCACCTCCCACACCCTCACCCCCCACACCCTCACCTCCCACACCCTCACCTCCCACACCCTCACCTCGCACACCCTCACCTCCCACACCCTCACTTCCCACACCCTCACCTCGCACACCCTCACCTCCCACAGCACCGACCACCCTCGCCTCCCACACCCTCGCCTCCCACACCCTCACCTCCCACACTCTCACCTCCCACACCCTCACCTCCCACACCCTCACCTCCCAAACCCTCACCTCCCACACCCTCCCCTCCCACACCCTCCCCTCCCACACCCTCACCTCCCACACCACCGACCACCCTCACCTCCCACACCCCCTCACCTCCCACACCCTCACCTCCCACACCCTCACCTCCCACACCCTCACCTCCCACACCACCGACCACCCTCACCTCCCACACCCTCACCTCCCACACCACCGACCACCCTCACCTCGCACACCCTCACCTCCCACACCCTCACCTCCCACAGCCTCACCTCCCACACCCTCACCTCCCACACCCTCACCTCCCACACCCTCACCACCCTCAGTCGAACATACAGAACTCATAATCAGGGACGCTTTTGTTACGGGCATGGGGTCGGCGTACATCCGCCAGCGTCTATTAGAAGGGGGTACGCTCGACCTCGCGGCAAACAGGCAGCTCGCGAACTCGCTAACGGTAGCCTCCTGTAACGTACAGTCGTACGCCCCCGACCACATGGTGCCCTCATGGACATCGTGGGTCCCACCAGCTGCCGCCCCCAGCCCACCCCAAGCCTGCGCCGCACGGCAGCCAGCCAACCCCGGGGGGCCCAATGCTATTTCTGTGGGCAGACCAAACACCCCCGGCAGCGCTGCCTGGCGCGGAGCGCGACCTGCAAGACCTGCGGGAAGAAGGGACATTTTGCTGCTGTGTGCCAGGCCCAGTCGATCGCTGTTATATCCAGGCCCAGCGTTCCTGCACCCCACGTGCAGCCTGTGGGTGCCGCCATTTTCATCCCCGCAGACCACGTGCGGCCCGTAGCCGCCGCCATCTTTCGCGCCGCCCGCTGTGGGCGCCGCCATCTTCGGCGCCATTTTGGACGGCGCCTCTGGACCCCTGCTCGTTGGGGCCTTCGTCTGGCCGCTCATCGCCCGCAACCGCCGCCGACCAGCCCGGGGCCCACCAACACCAGCCGCAGCTCGCCTCCACCACGCTCGACCAGTCCCGGCCTCACAACCTCGCAACCGCGACGGCGACGGTGAAAATCGATGGGCACAAGACCTCCTGCCTTCTTGACTCCGGGAGCACAGAAAGCTTCATCCACCCCGCTACGGTAAGGCGCTGCTCCCTCACGGTACACCCCGTTACCCAGAGAATCTCCCTGGCCTCCGGATCCCACTCCGTGGTGATCCGGGGGTACTGTATCGCCACCCTCACCGTCCAGGGCGTAGAGTTCAGCAACTTCCGGCTCTACGTCCTCCCCAACCTCTGCGCTGCCCTGTTATTCGGCCTGGACTTCCAGTGCAGCCGCCAAAGCTTAACTCTAAAATTCGGCGGACCCCTACCACCCCTTACTGTCTGCGGCCCCATGACACTTAAGGTCGTCCCACCTTCCCTGTTTGCAAACCTCACCCCGGATTGCAAACCCGTCGCCACTAGGAGCAGACGGTACAGCGCCCAGGACAGGACCTTCATCAGGTCTGAGGTCCAGCGGCTGCTGCGGGAAGGCATCATCGAGGCCAGCAACAGCCCCTGGAGAGCCCAAGTGGTAGTGGTAAAGACTGGGGAGAAACACAGGATGGTCATTGACTACAGTCAGACCATCAATCGGTACACGCAGCTCGACACATACCCCCTCCCACGCATATCTGATATGGTCAATCAGATTGCACAGTACTGGATCTTTTCCACAGTGGACCTGAAATCTGCCTACCACCAGCTCCCCATCCGAAAGGCGGACCGCCCATACACTGCATTCGAAGCAGATGGCTGCCTCTATCATTTCCTTAGGGTTCCTTACGTCGTCACCAATGGGGTCTCGGTCTTCCAGCGAGAGATGGACCGAATGGTTGGCCGGTACGGACTGCGGGCCACCTTCCCGTACCTGGATAACGTCACCATCTGCGGCCAGGATCAGCAGGACCACGACGCTAACCTCAAATTCCTCCACACCGCCAAACTCCTTAACCTCACGTACAATAAGGAGAATTGAGTATTCCGCACCAACCGATCAGCCATCCTTGGCTATGTTGTGCAAAATGGAGTTCTAGGGCCCGACCCCGACTGCATGCGCCCCCTCATGGAACTCCCCCTCCCCACTGCCCCACGATGCCTGGGTTTTTTTTCCTTTTATGCCCAGTGGGTCCCTAACTATGCGGACAAGGCCCGCCCACTGATCCACTCCACAGATTTCCCCCTGATGGCCGAGGCCCGCCAGGCCTTCAACCGCATCAAGGCCGACATCACCAAGGCCGCGATGCATGCGGTCGACGAGACCCTCCCCTTTCAGGTCGAGAGCGATGCATCGGACAAACCTCTGGCCGCCACCCTCAACCAGGCAGGCAGGCCCGTGGCATTCTTTTCCCGCACCCTCCATGCCTCCGAAATTCGGCACTCCTCTGTCAAAAAGGAGGCCCAAGCCATCGTGGAAGCTGTGCGGCATTGGAGGCATTTCCTGGCCGGCAGGAGATTCACTCTCCTCACTGACCAACGGTCGGTTGCCTTCATGTTTAACAACACACAGCGGGGTGAGATCAAAAACGATAAAATCTTGAGGTGGAGGATCGAGCTCTCCACCTACAATTACGAGATTTTATATCGCCCCGGGAAGCTCAACGAGCCCCCCAATGCCCTATCCCGAGGTACATGTGCCAGCGCACAAGTGGACCGACTCCGGGCCCTACACGATGGTCTCTGTCACCCAGGGGTCACCCGTTTTTATCACTTCATAAAGGCCCGCAACCTGCCCTACTCCATCGAGGAAGTCAGGGCTATCACCAGAGACTGCCAGGTCAGCGCGGAGTGTAAACCGCACTTCGACCGGCCACACCGCGCGCCTGGCGAAGGCCTCCCTCCCCTTTGAATGCCTCAGCGTGGACTTCAAAGGGCCCCTCCCCTCCACCGACCGAAACATGTACTTCCTGAACGTGGTCGATGAATATTCCCGATTCCCCTTCGCCATCCCATGCCCCGATATGACTTCTGCCACGGTCATTAAAGCCCTCAACACCATCTTCGCTCTGTTCGGTTTCCCCCCTTACGTCCACAGTGACCGGGGATCCTCCTTCATGAGCGATGAGCTGCGACAGTTCCTGCTCATCAAGGGCATCGCCTCGAGCAGGACGACCAGCGACAACCTCCGGGGAAATGGGTAGGTGGAGAGGGAGAATGGGACAGTCTGGAAGGACGTCCTGCTGGCCCTGCGGTCTAAAAATCTCCCGTTCTCCCGCTGGCAGGACGTCCTCCCCGAGGCCCTCCACTCCATTCGATCGCTACTCTGCACTGCAACTAATGAACCCCCCATGAATGTCTCCTTGCATTCCCCAGGAAGTCCACCTCCGGGGTTTCGCTCCCAACGTGGCTGGCAGCTCCTGGACCCAGCCTCCTCCGCAAACACGTGCGGATGCACAAGGCGGACCCGTTGGTCAAAAGGTACAACTACTGCACACGAACCCGCAGTACGCCTACGGGCGTACCCCGACGGGCGCCAGGACACAGTCTCCCTCAGGGACCTGGCACCAGCTGGATCCCCACCCACGGCCCACCACCCGACACCCCCCCTCCGATTGCCCCGGCGCCACTCACCCTCCCCCAATGCACCTCACTACAGCCCCCGCCCCAGGACGATCCGTCCTCCCACTGGTTCCACCTGGGGATGAAGATGAGGACTACACGCTCCCGGAGTCACAGGCGATCAAGTCGGCACCTGCATCACCACCGGGACCGAGGCGCTCACAACGGAGGATTAAGGCACCCGACCGGCTGAATTTGTACATTTTCACCAAACTGGAAACTTTAATTTTTCACAAACCTGTACATTTTTCCACCACCCTCGCTGGACTCTTTTTTAACAGGGAGTGAACATGGTAGTCACCACTAAATGTATAATAGTTGTATTAGAGGTAATACGGTAAAGCTCCTGTACTACAGGTACGGGGGTAAATCCCTGTCTGCTGGCTCCGCCCAGTAGGCGGAGTATAAATGTGTGTGCGCACCGAGCTGCTCCCATTCTGATAGCAGCTGCAGGAGGCCACACATCTCTGTTTAATAAAGCCTCAATTACTCTCTACTCTCGTTGTAATTGATAGTGCATCAACCCTCACCTCCCACACCACCGAACACCCTCACCTCCCACACCCTCACCTCCCACACCCTCACCTCCCACACCCTCACTTCCCACACCCTCACCTCGCACACCCTCACCTCCCACACCACCGACCACCCTCGCCTCCCACACCCTCACCTCCCACACCCTCACTTCCCACACCCTCACCTCGCACACCCTCACCTCCCACACCACCGACCACCCTCGCCTCCCACACCCTCACCTCCCACACCCTCACCTCCCACACCCTCACCTCCCACACCCTCACATCCCAAACCCTCACCTCCCACACCCTCACCTCCCACACACCCTCACCTCCCACACCCTCACCTTCCACACCCTCACCTCCCACACCACCGAACACTGAAATTTCCTGAAATTACATGTTGAAGTTACACACTTTGTTGATTTGTTGCAGTTAAATAAAGCTGTCCTCCTGACAATCTTACAAAGTTGTCCAGAAGTGCTCTTTTTCTGAAGTTGGATGCTAATAGTCTTTTTATTTGGCAGATTGTGATGGGGCTGGTTTAGCACACTGGGCTAAATAGCTGGCTTGTCATACAGAACAAGGCAGCAGCGCGGGGTTCAATTTCTGTACCGGCCTCCCTGAACAGGCGCGGGACTGTGGCGACTAGGGGCTTTTCACAATAACTTCATTGAAGCGTACTGATAACTTCATTGAAGTTACAATAAGCTATTATTATTATTACATGGCGAAGGAATAAAACAGCAGCTTGTCTTTTACCTTCAGCAAGTTTATCCTTCATTCAGCTTAGTAGTGTTACAAACTATTTATGGTTCCCCATCACCAACTGTTCCAGCTGCGTCCATTTATAACTTTTTGGAGGCTGAGACAATTATCATCACTCATCTTTAATATCACAATTGGCTTAACAATGTAATTGACAAAGGGTGCAATTGCCGATACATTGACACAGATGCCCCTTAACCAGGAGTCAAGGTTGCTGACAATGTTTGTCACTCCCTTTGCTCACTTTGGTCTCAATTAACTTCCCTTTGAGATGTCCCACATGTCAGGCAGAGATGGAATTATTCCCTACGTGAACGATCTGCTCACCCATGATGCTACCAAAGAAGAAATCGATCAGAATCTCGGAGGTTTTAAAGGTGCATGAATAAGCAGAATTCACTGAATGAAAAGTGTGAGCTTGGGTGAACATTTCCAGCTATTTAGGTCATGTTAGACCCCAAAAGGAGAGAACAGCAGATCCCAGAGAGGCCGAGGCGATTAAACACCTCCACAGCCCAAGTGTGTTGCTGACACAGAAAGATTGTTAGCTCTGGTCAACCAGGTGGGAAAATGAACCCCAAAACTTTCTGCCACCAACGTACATTTACAAGACAGGCTGTGAATGTGTCAGTTGGAGTGTCAACCAGACGAACGCCTTTGAAAGGATCAAAGAGCTGATCCTCCCTTCAGACTTACGGCACGTTATGTCCCCAGACCCCATGACCAGAGTGGCAGCTGATGAGTCACCGACGGGGCATGGAGCTGGTTACAGATTCAGGAAGTGGCAAGGAAAAACCCTTAGTTGTGTTTCTAGATCAGTAATAGTGACAGAAAAAAGCTACGCAAGAACTGAACAGGCACTAGCCTGTGAAAGATGTTTAAGTTAATGAATAGGCCGACAATTCAGGGCTGAGATGGACCATAAACCTCCCGTCACTCTTCTGACCTCCATAGACATTACACAGTTACTGCCGAGGGTACAGCATTTCCAGCTCAGACTCGTGCATTTTGACTCTGTAAAAGAGTGTGTGCCTGGAAAAAGTCAGACAATTGCTCGCACGCTGTCGAGTGCGGCACGCTACAGTACATCGCTTGACACTAATCTCTGAGGTGGAAGCATATTCTTCATCAATAACAGGTACCCTGGTGACCTCTGCAAACTCCAGGAGATGAACAAGTACAGCTAAAGGACACTCAATGTAGTCAGGTCAGATCACACTGCCAAGACGGTTGGCATGAATATGGATAAGGAATCTCGTGTTAAGACACTGCCACGGCCATTATTGATGACCCTTTAGTTTTCAAGGACAGCAATCAGAAAAAGGATGAGACAACTTTCTCCAAAAGCTCCACTGTGGTCGGAGCACAGGCACAATAATTGGTAAAAGCAAAATAGTGCGGATGCTGGAAACCTGACATAAAAATGGAAAATGCTGGATAAACTCAGCAGGTCAGGCAGCATCTGTGGAGAAAGAAAGCGAGTTCACGGTTCGAGCCTGTGGAAGGGTCAGACCTGCTTCTGTTTTATTACAACAGTCGGGATGCTGGCTTTCAAAAGACACAAAAGATCCAATTTGTTGGTCCGTCAATGGTCAAGAACCAGCAGAGCCATGAATTCCATCCAGACGTCAGCAAAGGCTAGGAATAGATCCGTTTGATTTCAGAGAAAAAATCCACCTCTCAGTCATTGTGTTTTAGTCTCGCTGGTTGGAAATCAGCAGATTCCAGACCACATCCGCAGAAACTGTGGGAAAAGCACAGTTGATCCAGACCATCGACACGCATCAGTTGGTCTTGGCGGGGGGGGGGGGGGGGGCAGCGGGGAGACCCGAATATGGGTTTGAACCCGAGTGTCAGCCGTTCCAAGCCAAAGTGTCTGACTCCTACGGGGGAGGGGGCGGCAGTATTGGTGGCATTTATGAAAGAGATGGGGAGCGGATGCTTGTGTACGGATGGCCAAGGTGGTGGATGAGTATGTAGGGTTTAAGAAGAATGGAGAGGGTTCACCTTTGGTGGTATGGGAGGCTCTGAAGGCGGAGGTGAGGGAAAAGCGACTGCATAAAAGGCGCAAGTTGATAGGGTATCAAAGGAGGAATGTGAACGGTTGGTGAATGAGAGATTGGAGGCGGATGGGAAATGTTTGGAGGACCCTACTCCAGAGCTTTTGGCCAGAAGGAAGCTATTGCAGACACAGTTTGATCTGGTGTCCATGGGTGAGGCAGTGCGGCAGTTTAGACGGGCGAAGGGGAGTTAATGAGCACAGGTAGGAGGCCTGCCGTGTGCTGGCGAGCCGGTTGAGGCGTTAGGCGACTTCCCGGGAGATTATCCTGGTTCGAGAGGAGGGGAGTGGAGCTGGTGTCGGCATCAGAGAAGGAGAACGGAGAGTTTAGAGCGTTTTATAAGAAGTTGTGCAGTTCGGAGCCGCTGGAGGATGGTTCGGACATGTTGGAGGTTTTGGAGGAGTCGAAGTATCCCAGGATGGAGGAGGAAGATGAAGAAGAGTTGAAAGAGCTGTTGAGGCTGGAGGAAGTTAGCAAGGCGATGGGGAGTATGCAATCGGGGAAGGTACAAGGGCCAGATGGGTTTCCGGTGGAATTTTATAAAACGTTTGCAGACCGATTGGTGCCGTTACTGGTGGAGGTGTTTGAAGACTCGGTGGCCCGGGGCCACTCCAGGAAACAATGAGTTAGGCGTCCATCGAAAAAGGACAAGGACCCGGCGGACTGTGGGTCATACCGGCCAATTTCATTGTTAAATGTGGATTCAAAGATTCTGGCAAAGGTGCTGGCGACCAGGTTGGAGGGGTGTCTACCGCAGGTGGTCCGGGTGGATCAAACGGCTTGTGTGAAGGGTGATCGATTGTCTTCCAATGTGCGGCATCTCAGGCAGCGGAAGGGGAGGACAAGAGTTAGTAGTGGTGTTAGACACTGAGAAGGCTTTGGACAGGGTAGAGTGGGGGTACTTGTTGTCATAATATACACCAGTATATTATGGTGCAGACTCACACACACACACTGATGGACACGCAGTGGGACCCAATCAGCACACACAACACCGCAGCCAATCACCAGTGAGAGCACACGCACTATAAAGACAGAGGACAGGAGAGTTCCCGCTCATTGTAGTAGCAGCCAGCTCGGAGCACAGAGCTCACAGCCTGCAACACGGACATTCACCATGTGCTGAGTGCATCACCTGGTTAGGACTAGGCAAGGGTCAACAGTTAAAGCTGGTATTGCATTTACCCACAGTTCAAGTATGTTAATATAGTTATAGAACACCCAACACATCACTTGTTTGCTGTGTTGGAGGGGTTAGGGATAGGGCCTATGTTTGTGTCATGGGTCAAACTGTTGTACAAGGGACCAAGGGCCAGTGTTCGGATGAATAATGTCAGCTCAGGTTAGTTTTGGTTGCGTAAGGGAACGAGACAAGGGTGCCCTCTATCACCCCTCCTATTCGCGTTGGCGATTGAGCCGTTGGCCATCGCTTTGAGAAGTTTGGATAAGCGGAGGGGATAATGGGGGTGGAGGGAGCATAGCTTTATGCCGATACATGGATTTACAGAGAGGGGATAGTCTCCCTCTGTCTCTTGCTGGGTGAGAGCGATTGGCGGAGATCAATATTTTGTCACGGTTTTTGTTTTTAGTCCAGTCCCTGCCGGTGTTTCTACCTAAGGCATTTTTTGTGCGGCGGGAAGGTTTGATCTCGTCATTTCTATGGGAGGGTAAGGTGGTGTGGGTTCGGAGAAAAGTCCTACAGACGGACCAGCAGTCTGAGGGTATGGCACCGCTGAACATGACGTAATATTACTGGGTGACGAATGCGGTAGGAAAATTTGCCCTCTTTAACGTGTCACCCCATCCACGGCACCAGAGAATCATAATGGCCCATTTAAATATGGGTTGCCTATTTGAGGCTGCGTTCACCTGGAGCACAGGAGTCACCGGCCAGACTTCCAAGGGCTGAACCGGGCTTTGAGTAATACTGGTCTCCACAAGCGAAGAGCGGGCATGGTGACCACTCCGGGGGTCACTGATGCTACTGGAGCCCCTGGGTGGTCGGGGCGGAGCAGGGCAGTATTCTGACACTGCCCCTGGCATTGCTCCCTGGCAGTGCCAACCTGGCTGCCAATGCCAGGGTGAGAGGGGCATTGCCCGGATTACAGGTTGGCACTGATGCTGTAAAGGGTCAGGGCATGAGCCCGGACACACATGCTCATGAAAGGGGGTTGAAGGGTGAGTATGACGGGAGGGGTGGGTGAAGAGGTTTATGAAGGGGCGTCACAAAGATGGGGGGGGGGGGGGTGGCAGGCCCTGAAATGGGCGCCTCAAAGGGGACAGCCTGAAGGGCAGCACGGCAGCACGTGGATAGCACTGTGGCTTCACAGCGCCAGGGACCCAGGTTCGATTCCCCGCTGGGTCACTGTCTGTGCGGAGTCTGCACGTTCTCCCCGTGTCTGCGTGGGTTTCCTCCGGGTGCTCCGGTCTCCACCCACAGTCCAAAGACGTGAAGGTTAGGTGGACTGGGCATAATAAATTGCCCTTAGTGTCCAAAAAAAAGGTTAGGAGGGGTTATTGGGTTACGGTGATAGGGTGGATGTGGGTCGGTGCATTCTCGATGGGCTGAATGGCCTCCTTCTGCACTGTATGTTCTATGTTCTATGAAAGGGGTGCCCTCTGACGTGCCTGCCAAACAGCCTGGCAGAACTGCTGAAGGGGTGGCAAGAACCCTTCCAACTCTTTTAAAATGTTCCAAACATGGGGTTGGATCCTCCATTTCTGAGACTAAATGCTGACGCCGTCGTGAAAACTGTGGACTTTTACGGCGGCAAAAGTGGCATGACAGGTGCAACAGTTACCAACTCTAAAGGAGCTGGCACGGTCGTCACGTGGAACAGCCGCCATTTACAGGCGAAACGCCACCGGATTCGCCGGGTCCGTGATTGCCGCACAGCTGCATCCGCACGTAAGCGATCGACCCCCCGCCAACCCCCTCCCCCCCACCACCACACACCGTCGCAGCCTACATGGCTGGAAGGAGGGCAGTGCCATTGCTCCAGGACGCAGAGCTGGAGACCCTCCTGTGGCCGTGGAGGAGAGGCGAATGGTCCTGTACCTCGGCATGGGAGGAAGGTTGTCAGGTGCCGCCGTTAGCCGCGCCTGGGGGAAGGTCGCAGCCCGCGGTCAGTACCGTTGCCGAAGTCGCCCGGACTGCCATCCAGTGCAGGAAGAAACTGCACGAGAGCCTCCGGGCGGTCAGGGTGCGTAGGCAGCGGTGTGGTCCTGGGACCAATCCCCCACGCACATACATGTAACCCAGGGAGGTCACCGATGTGCAGGTTGGCGCCAGCAAGGAAGCCCTGCCGAGTCACGGATCCTCATGACACATGTGTTCCCCCCCTCCACTCCCTCACACTCACCCCCCACCTCCACATCCCCCTCACGCCCCACACTCTCATGCCTCACCCCCTCCAGCTGTCTAACTATACATGTCGTCTGTGTCTTCCAGGACCTGCCAGAGAGAGTCCCGGTCCATCGAGAGACCCCCCACCCCGGGCCAGAGCCGGTGTCACCCTGGAACATGGAGAGTGAGTGTGAGGGACACAGTGTGTACAATTACTGGAACATGGAGAGCGAGAGTGTGAGGGACACAGTGTGTACAATTACAGAAACATGGAGAGTGAGTGTGAGGCACACAGTGTGTACAATTACTGGAACATGGAGAGTGTGAGGGACACAGTGTGTACAATTACTGGAACATGGAGAGTGAGAGTGTGAGGGACACAGTGTGTACAATTACTGGAACATGGAGAGTGTGAGGGACACAGTGTGTACAATTACAGAAACATGCAGTGAGAGTTTGAGGGACACAGTGTGTACAATTACTGGAACATGGAGAGTGTGAGTGTGAGGGGCACAGTGTGTACAATTACTGGAACATGGAGAGGGTGAGGGACACAGTGTGTACAATTACAGAAACATGCAGTGAGAGTTTGAGGGACACAGTGTGTACAATTACTGGAACATGGAGAGTGTGAGTGTGAGGGGCACAGTGTGTACAATTACTGGAACATGGAGAGGGTGAGGGACACAGTGTACAATTACTGGAACATGGAGAGTGTGAGGGACACAGTGTGTACAATTACTGGAACATGGAGAGTGAGAGTGTGAGGGACACAGTGTGTACAATTAATGGAACATGGAGAGTGAGTGAGAGGGACACAGTATGTACAATTACTGGAACATGGAGAGTGTGAGGGACACAGTGTGTACAATTAATGGAACATGGAGAGTGAGTGAGAGGGACACAGTATGTACAATTACTGGAACATGGAGAGTGTGAGGGACACAGTGTGTACAATTACTGGAACATGGAGAGTGAGAGTGTGAGGGACACAGTGTGTACAATTACTGGAACACGGAGAGTGTGAGTGTGAGGGACACAGTGTGTACAATTACTGGAACATGGAGAGTGAGAGTGTGAGGGACACAGTGTGTACAATTACTGGAACATGGAGAGTGTGAGGGACACAGTGTGTACAATTACAGAAACATGCAGTGAGAGTTTGAGGGACACAGTGTGTACAATTACTGGAACATGGAGAGTGTGAGGGGCACAGTGTGTACAATTACTGGAACATGGAGAGGGTGAGGGACACAGTGTACAATTACTGGAACATGGAGAGTGTGAGGGACACAGTGTGTACAATTACTGCAACATGGAGAGTGAGAGTGTGAGGGACACAGTGTGTACAATTAATGGAACATGGAGAGTGAGTGAGAGGGACACAGTATGTACAATTACTGGAACATGGAGAGTGTGAGGGACACAGTGTGTACAATTAATGGAACATGGAGAGTGAGTGAGAGGGACACAGTATGTACAATTACTGGAACATGGAGAGTGTGAGGGACACAGTGTGTACAATTACTGGAACATGGAGAGTGAGAGTGTGAGGGACACAGTGTGTACAATTACTGGAACACGGAGAGTGTGAGTGTGAGGGACACAGTGTGTACAATTACTGGAACATGGAGAGTGAGAGTGTGAGGGACACAATGTGTACAATTACTGGAACATGGAGAGTGTGAGTGTGAGGGACACAGTGTGTACAATTACTGGAACATGGAGAGTGAGAGTGTGAGGGACACAATGTGTACAATTAATGGAACATGGAGAGTAAGAGTGTGAGGGACACAGTGTGTACAATTACTGGAACATGGAGAGTGAGAGTGTGAGGGACACAGTGTGTACAATTACTGGAACACGGAGTGTGTGAGGGACACAGTGTGTACAATTACTGGAACATGGAGAGTGAGAGTGTGAGGGACACAGTGTGTACAATTACTGGAACCTGGAGAGTGAGAGTGTGAGGGACACAATGTGTACAATTAATGGAACATGGAGAGTAAGAGTGTGAGGGACACAGTGTGTACAATTACTGGAACATGGAGAGTGAGAGTGTGAGGGACACAGTGTGTACAATTACTGGAACACGGAGTGTGTGAGGGACACAGTGTGTACAATTACTGGAACATGGAGAGTGAGAGTGTGAGGGACACAATGTGTACAATTACTGGAAAATGGAGAGTAAGAGTGTGAGGGACACAGTGTGTACAATTAATGGAACATGGAGAGTGTGTGGGACACAGTGTGCACAATTACTGGAACCTGGAGAGTGAGAGTGTGAGGGACACAATGTGTACAATTAATGGAACATGGAGAGTAAGAGTGTGAGGGACACAGTGTGTACAATTACTGGAACCTGGAGAGTGAGAGTGTGAGGGACACAGTGTGTACAATTACTGGAACACGGAGTGTGTGAGGGACACAGTGTGTACAATTACTGGAACATGGAGAGTAAGAGTGTGAGGGACACAGTGTGTACAATTACTGGAACATGGAGACTGTGAGGGACACAAGTGTGTACAATTACTGGAACATGGAGAGGGTGAGTGTGAGGGACACAGTGTGTACAATTACTGGAACATGGAGAGTGTGAGGGACACAGTGTGTACACTTAGTGGAACATGGAGAGTAAGTGTGTGAGGGACACAGTGTGTACAATTACTGGAACATGGAGAGTGAGAGTGTGAGGGACACAGTGTGTACAATTACTGGAACATGGAGAGTGTGAGGGACACAGTGTGTACAATTACTGGAACATGGAGAGTGTGAGGGACACAGTGTGTACAATTACTGGAACATGGAGAGTAAGAGTGTGAGGGACACAGTGTGTACAATTACTGGAACATGGAGAGTGAGAGTGTGAGGGACACAGTGTGTACAATTACTGGAACACGGAGAGTGTGAGGGACACAGTGTGTACAATTACTGGAACATGGAGAGTGTGAGGGACACAGTGTGTACAATTACTGGAACATGGAGAGTGAGAGTGTGAGGGACACAGTGTGTACAATTACTGGAACATGGAGAGTAAGAGTGTGAGGGACACCGTGTGTACAATTACTAGAACATGGTGAGTGTGAGGGACACAGTGTGTACAATTACTGGAACATGGAGAGTGAGAGTGTGAGGGACACAGTGTGTACAATTACTGGAACATGGAGAGTAAGAGTGTGAGGGACACCGTGTGTACAATTACTGGAACATGGTGAGTGTGAGGGACACAGTGTGTACAATTACTGGAACATGGAGAGTGTGAGTGTGAGGGACACAGTGTGTACAATTACTGGAACACGGAGAGTGTGAGTGTGAGGGACACAGTGTGTACAATTACTGGAACATGGAGAGTGAGAGTGTGAGGGACACAGTGTGTACAATTACTGGAACATGGAGAGTAAGAGTGTGAGGGTCACAGTGTGTACAATTACTGGAGCATGGATAGTGTGAGTGTGAGGGTCACAGTGTGTACAATTAGTGGAACATGGAGAGTGAGAGTGTGAGGGACACAGTGTGTACAATTACTGGAACATGGAGAGTAAGAGTGTGAGGGACACAGTGTGTACAATTACTGGAACATGGAGAGTGTGAGGGACACAGTGTGTACAATTACTGGAACATGGAGAGTGAGAGTGTGAGGGACACAGTGTGTACAATTACTGGAACACGGAGAGTGTGAGGGACACAGTGTGTACAATTACTGGAACATGGAGAGTGTGAGGGACACAGTGTGTACAATTACTGGAACACGGAGAGTGTGAGTGTGAGGGACACAGTGTGTACAATTACTGGAACATGGAGAGTGAGAGTGTGAGGGACACAATGTGTACAATTACTGGAACATGGAGAGTGTGAGTGTGAGGGACACAGTGTGTACAATTACTGGAACATGGAGAGTGAGAGTGTGAGGGACACAATGTGTACAATTACTGGAAAATGGAGAGTAAGAGTGTGAGGGACACAGTGTGTACAATTAATGGAACATGGAGAGTGTGAGGGACACAGTGTGTACAATTACTGGAAAATGGAGAGTGAGAGTGTGAGGGACACAGTGTGTACAATTACTGGAACACGGAGAGTGTGAGGGACACAGTGTGTACAATTACTGGAACATGGAGAGTGTGAGGGTCACAGTGTGTACAATTACTGGAGCATGGAGAGTAGAGAGTGTGAGGGACACAGTGTGTACAATTACTGGAACATGGAGAGTAAGAGTGTGAGGGACAGAGTGTGTACAATTACTGGAACATGGAGAGTGTGAGGGACACCGTGTGTACAATTACTGGAACATGGAGAGTGTGAGGGTCACAGTGTGTACAATTACTGGAGCATGGAGAGTGTGAGTGTGAGGGTCACAGTGTGTACAATTACTGGAACATGGAGAGTGAGAGTGTGAGGGACACAGTGTGTACAATTACTGGAACATGGATAGTGTGAGGGACACAGTGTGTACAATTACTGGAACATGGAGAGTGAGGGTGTGAGGGATACAGTGTGTACAATTACTGGAACATGGAGAGGGTGAGGGACACAGTGTGTACAATTACTGGAACATGGAGAGTGTGAGGGACACACTGTGTACAATTACTGGAACATGGAGAGTGAGAGTGTGAGGGACACAGTGTGTACAATTACTGGAACATGGAGAGTGTGAGGGACACAGTGTGTACAATTACTGGAACATGGAGAGTGTGAGGGACACAGTGTTTACAATTACTGGAACATGGAGAGTGTGAGGGACACAGTGTGTACAATTACTGGAACATGGAGGATGTGAGATATACAGTGTGTACAATTACTGGAACATGGAGAGTCTAAGGGATACGGTGTGTACAATTGCTGGAACATGGAGAGTGTGAGGGACACAGTGTGTACAATTACTGGAACATGGAGAGTGAGAGTGTGAGGGACACAGTGTGTACAATTACTGGAACATGGAGCGTGTGAGGGACACACTGTGTACAATTGCTGGAACATGGAGAGTGTGAGGGACACAGTGTGTACAATTACTGGAACATGGAGAGTGTGAGGGACACAGTGTGTACAATTACTGCAACATGGAGAGTAAGAGTGTGAGGGACACAGTGTGTACAATTACTGGAACATGGAGAGTGAGAATGTGAGGGACGTAGCCACCTAAATTGGCCAACTCCCGATTTAAAATGGCGAACGGCAAAGGCTGATGGGAAAGTCAGCCAACAAAGACAGAAACTGGCAGGTGCAGGTTTGCTGTATTTAAACTCTGCAAAAGGCCAGACAACATCGATACCAGAGACCATCACCATAACAATGTAGCAGCCATCTGTATACTGATAAGCAATCCCCGGGAACAATAAGTAACATTTGGGACACACAAATCCAAGCCAGACTCCCCGGCGCCAGCAGGAGCCAAAACAAAGCATGTGAACGAACACCTCAAGGCCGCCCATTGATCAGGGAACCGCTCCAGTATTGGAGAAATCGAACCAAGCGATTGGGACAAAGTCCAATCACTTGGGACCAGGTACAGGGTCCGCCCCGAAAGGCGGTAAGCCCCTGGGGACTATAAGAGTTAAGCCCCAAGTTCAGCTCTCTCTCTTCGTCCTGCCCGGGTCACCCAGCAACACGAACCAACATTGACCGTGACCGGTGCAGTGACCACCGATAGAAGTAAGTCTTAATCCAACACTCGCTACGAGATAGGCGCTCCAGGCTACCAATCCATACTAACTTCGAATCCCGCAGACTCAGAACCCGAACGAAAGGCCATTTGTTTCCCTGACCTGGTGGGCCAGTCTGAAGTTAAGTGTAGGCCTGTTCGTTGTAGAAGTAGCTTAGACGTAGAATTTGTGAAAGATTAGCGATTACTGTGTATAATAAATGTGCTTTGATTTGAATCTTACTAATCGGTGTATTGAGTTATTGATCATTACTTGGACTTGAACCTCGTGGCGGTATCATAAAGATACCTGGCGACTCGAGATCAAAGGTAATAAAACAGAGCAATTGAACCAACGGAAAGTTAGCAACATTACTTGGCGACTCTGGAGGGACCCGATCTAGAAGTGGCATAACCACTCCGGGGAACCCAGAATTTGAATTAGAGATCCAATTGGGAACAGTAAACCACAAGCGTTCAAGCAGTTCTGATCAATACTCATAATTTGGAAGTGTGTGTATGCATGCGTAACTAACAGGGCGATAAGGTAAAACTGATAGATTTTTTGTTGCAACAAAACTGTCGGGAGTTTGTATATCGGAAAGTAGCAAAAGCCGTACCCGTATTGACAGCACCGCCTTAATACCCCTGTCCCAAATTTGAGGAGCAGCATTCGGATAGGAAAGATGGCAATGCAGGCAATGCAACGCCTCATGAACCCAGAGGAATTTGCGCTCGCAGCGACCAGCAGCAGTAGAGTCGGACAATGTCCCATTTGGGTGGAAGAGATCAGGAAATATCTCAAAGGGAAGGGATGGCCCCTTTGGAGTGAATTCTGTGATAACAAGGAATCAGGCCCCGGGAGTATAGGACATACTTTGTGGGAGATCCTGAGCGAGATCCACAAAAAGAGCTTAGGGAAAGCTCGCAAGCCGATGGCAATCGTGTCCTGCTTGGCACAATTGCGAGGCACAGAGGAGGTCATTAGGACGCTCCGGAAAGAAGTAGAAGGCATACATCGAATGAGTAAGGTCGATGTAAGCGAGGTAGAAAGAGAGAACTTAGAATTAAGGAGGAAGTTGGCAGCAAAAGACAGAGAGGTAGAGGATGCCAAAAGGGCTCACCAGTCTTGTCTGGCGCACTGAAGCAGCTTCCAGTCCCAATATGAAAAGGCCTATCAGGACACGCAACGTGCAGTCCTGGTACGTGAAAAAACAGAGAAGCAGATAGAAGCATTGTAGAGGCAGTGTGGTGACCTAAAGGCAGCGTTAAGAGCACTCAATGCTGCCACCGCGGAGCAAAGACAAAGCTCACTAGACCACGCAAAGTGCCGGAAGCAGATTGCAGAGCTGCAATCGCTGCTTTCAGTTCAGAAAGGATTCCAGGAAACCTTTGGAGCAAAGTTAGATGAGGAAGACGGCCCTGATTGGGAAGAATTGAATGAAACAGCACAGAGATATGTTCAGGGAACATGTGCACAGGGAAAGCCACAAAAGAGGAAAGCGCCCCAACCCCCCACAGAGCAGATAGTTCAGGCTCCAATTAACCCAGTCACCACCCACTGCACAGCCACATCGGACAATGCGGAATTTCTATACACCACCCCCTTAACAGTGACCCAATTACGGGACGTGTGCGATAAGATCACACCGTTCCTCCCCACCTCAGACCCCCACCATTTATTTGCCAGAGTATAGCAGCAGGCAACCATGTACGCCCTGGATGAGCGAGAGCATGTAAAGCTCACAGTTTTAAGTTTAGACCCTTCAGTCGCAGCAGCCCTTCCCAACCCACAGAATGTAGGAGGAGGCACCCTTGCAGAAATGCATACCGCGATCCTGGATGCGATCGGGTATAACCGGGGTGACCCCGTAGATGGCCTCAACAAATGCAGGCAAAAGAAAGCTGAGCACCCCACAGCGTTTGCTGGACGCCTGTGGATCCATTTTGCAGCAGTCTTTGGAGACGTAGACCGTGCCCATTTGTCCCCAGACGACATGGCCAAATGGACCCGCACCCTTATCTCCCATGCCACAGAAACAGGACAAAAAGCTTGCGCGAATTATGATCCCTCAGAGGAGGCCCATTATGAGAAATAGGTCGTAAAAAGATTGTCCCGCGCCTGGGAGCAGTCTGTACAAAACAAACCCGCAGTTAAAATTCCCGAAGAAAAGCAGGCCGATGCAGATTTACAGACAGTTACAATACACCAGAACCCCGCATGGGTAAATGAAGGAAAGAACAGCCCCCCACCCAAGTCACAGGAGTGTTACAACTGTGGACAGTTGGGACACTTTGCAAGAGAATGCAATGCCCCTAGAAAGCCACAGAGAGCCCTGCAGACGGACACTCTGAGTAAGAAGAAGACAGAGCCCATTCATAGTGTTAGCGCCCGTTCAGATCAGACGGACCTGACCGGAACAGACTGACGGTGTTCGGGCTCCCCCAGTTGGGTCTGCGACACCCTTTGGGATAGGTCCGGACGACCGGTAGTTGCAGCGAAAATTCGGGGACAACCCATCAAATTTCTATGGGACACAGAAGGGTCCCGCACCACAATAAATTCCTCCACCAAGTTCCAAAAGGACATGTGGCCCACTACAGCCACCATCACCCTCAGCGGCTTTACAGGCCACTCACAGCAGGGACACATCACAGCCCCTGTACCCATTCAAATCGGTAACATCACCACCAAGCACCCCGTGGTTTTAGTTGACCTGCCCCACACAGCAGAACACATTCTGGGAATAGACTTTATGAATTCCCACAATCTAGCCTTTGATCCAGTCAACCAGTGTGTCTGGAAAATGGCAAAATCCGCAAGAGCCCCCACAACGCTCAACATAGGAGAATACGCAAACAAAATTAGCGCAGTGGGCGAGTTTTGGTTCAACCCGACCACGTTTAGTACGGACAAGCAGGTTAGGGCAGTTCTGCAAAAGAACAGGGCAGCATTCGCGACCCACAAACACGACTGTGGCCGGATGACTGGCTCTGTACAAATAACAGGATCTGACCCTAGACCCCCAAAACAGTATGGATTTCCCCAAGAGGCAGAGAGAGAAATCGCAAAAGTAATCGAAAGCTTATTAGAGCAGGGCATACTAAGATCAGTAGCCTCCACTAATAATGCCCCGATTTGGCCAGTGAGAAAGCCCGATGGATCATGGCGACTGACCATCGATTACCGGGAACTCAACAAAATCACCCCCGCAGCAGCGCCCACAGTACCAACAAGTCCCGAGACCATGCTCAAGCAGGGACTCAATTCCCGATTCTTTACGGTTTTGGATGTCAGTAATGGATTCTGGTCCATTCCATTGGCAAAGGCGTGCCAGTACAAATTTGCCTTCACCTTCAAAAACCAACAGTACACGTGGACATGCCTGCCACAAGGCTTTCACAACTCCCCCTCCATTTTCCACCGACAGCTGGCAAATGGTTTAGCCAAATTCTCTCGCCCCGAATGTCTGGTCCAGTATGTAGACGACCTACTACTGCAGACAGACACCAAGGAAGAGCACATTGAGCTTCTGTCCGAACTCCTGGAACTCTTACACTCCATTGGTTGTAAAGTCAACCCCAAAAAGGCCCAGACTTTGGAAGATAAGGTGATATATTTGGGAACAAATATCACCCATGGTAAACGCGAGATCGAGCATAAAAGGATTGACTCGATTGCTAAATTGCCCCTTCCCCAGAACGTTTCAGCCCTCCGGTCGTTTTTAGGACTGGTTGGCTACTGCCGAAACCACATTGACGGTTTCGCCAACAAGGCAGCGCCCCTCTCAGACCTCCTAAAGAAAGGAGCCCCCTGGGACTGGCTTACGCAGCATACGGATGCTGTGGAATCTTTAAAACAGGCGCTCATAGCCGCCCCCGCACTACAAGTTCCAGACCCGTTTTCCCCTTACGCCATAGAGTTAGCGACCACAGACCGCACCCTTTCGGCCGTGCTCCTCCAGGAACGGCACAAACAGTTAAGGCCCGTAGCTTACGCCTCCAGAATTTTAGATGCTGTGGAGCAGGGATTTTCAGCCTATGAGAGGCACCTGCTCGCAGTATTTTGGGCAGTTCAGTATTTTTCGTACATTACCGGACTGAACCCCATCACAATCCTCACAGAACACACCCCCACACAACTTTTACTGGACGGACGACTCAAGGACGGTACAGTTAGTCAGATTGGAGCAGCTAGATGGACCCTTCTTTTGCAGGGACGGGACATCACTGTTAAAAGGACAAAGACCCACACTTTTTTAGCCGACAACCTACAGTACCCCGGCACCCCCCATGAATGTGAAATTATCTCTCCACACCACAACACAGGCCCCTTTATTGCTAAAACACCCCCCCAGAAAGATAGGTAGTTCAACCCAGAGCCCCCAGCACACAGACACGTGCGAGCCCATAAAGATCTATGTGGATGGATCTTCCACAGTATTGGATGGGAAGCGCATAACAGGTTGTGGTATTTATGTCGAGGACGCGCAGGGACGCGCCCTAGAGGAAATATCATTAAAATTTCCAAGCCACTTAGGTGCGCAGGCAGCAGAGCTCGCGGCCATCGCATATATAGTGGAACACCCAGATTCCTTCCCCAGCCCAGCAGACATATACTCGGACAGCCTCTATGTCTGCAACAGCCTCACGGAATTCCTGCCCCTGTGGAAAGCAAGAGGATTTGTTTCCGCAGACGGAAAACGCCTCCCCTCAGCCCCATTGCTCCATCACATCTTAGAGAGAGCACAGAACAGGACTTTTGGGATAGTCAAAGTTTGTAGTCACCATCATTCCTCCCCCCCTGGAAATGTGAAAGCCGACGCACTGGCTAAAGCAGGCTCCAGGCGCGGATATTTTTGGACACCCCCGGAAAGCGCACCAGTGAATGCAGTTCAGGTCTCACAGACAAAGATCGAGGATCTAGTGGAGGCCCAGAAGCAGGACAGCAAATCAGGGAGATTGTAAAAGGAAACTATCCAGCACCCTACGAGAGGTTTAGAAATGCTCTGACCACACATGACGGTGTGGTGTTAAAAGACACCCTTTATGTGGTTCCTGAACAGGACAGGAATCAACTGATTTGCTTGTTCCATGATGCTCATGGACATCAGGGAATCGATCCCACCACAGCCCACCTCAAGCAGCTTTGTTGGTGGCCGAATTTAAAGGACGATGTAAATCACTACATCAGGAATTGTCTTATCTGTGCTCAGAATAATCCGGACAGATATATCCGGCGTCCGTTATTTTTAAAAGAAACGGCAGTTGGAAAAGCAGTTAGAAGGTAGTTAGAGAAAGGCAGCCGGAGAGGAAGGCAGCGACGTCCGGAGCAGAATAAAAGAAAGCCAATGACGTGCGGAGGCTGGGCAGACGGCGCCGTAAAGCGGACAAGGAGCCAGCGACGACGAAGAACAAGGTCATAAATAAACAAAGAGCTGGAGGAAGGACGAAGAAAAGGCTGTGAGGCTCGCTTTTAAAAACCAAGCAGCCCAGAAAAGTCCCAAAATTAAAAGAATAATGATTGACAAGGAAGACCTGAAGGTCTCACAACTGGCCCAAAGCATCAGAAGAAAAGATCTTTTATATCCTTTTTTAAAAGTAGTTTTAATTTGAAAATAAAGTTAAGTTGATAACCTGAAAGAGTGGATATCAGAACGTTTACTTACTCTCCTGAGAAAAGCCTGACCTGTGAGTAGAGCTATTGAGTGGTAAGTAAACAAAATCTTCTCGGAAGACATGGGTTATATCGGTGATTAACTTGAAACAATAGCTTGACTCGAATAGCACCCAGCTAAGTCTGCCTAGGAGTCAGGGGCTCAAGGGAATCCCTGTTCGCCACTTAGAATTTCTTGACCCTTTTTTGGTTTCGGGGCGATTTCTTGGTGATTACAACTTCAAGGGGAATGGCCACAGGAGCTTCTGCACTGCCTGCATGGTCCGCTTACCCTGCCTGTGGACACTTAGCCTGCGGTGTGACTATCTCGCTGTGGGTGCTACCCATGATAATCTCCACCTCGCAGACGCTGCACACGCACGAACAGATTCAATACCAGCTTCTTCCCCACTGTTACCAGACTCCTAAACGACCCTCACAAGGGCTGACCTGATTAATATCACACTCCTGTATGCTTTATCTCATGCCGGTGTTTATGTATTTACATTGTGTACCTTGTGTTGCCCTATTATGTATTTTCTTTTTATTTTATTTTCATGTACTAAATGATCCGTTTGAGCTGATCGCAGAAAAATACTTTTCACTGTACCTCGGTATATGTGACAATAAACAAATCCAAGTCCAGTGTCCCCAGCCACCACTCCAGCTCTGAAACCCAACCTCCCAGGAGCTGCATATTCCCTGCTCCAACTAGCTGTCTGACAGTGGTGTGGCCATGATTGACTGTGGAAAGGAACGTCATGACACAGGTATCATAATATACACCAGTATATCATGGTGCAGACACACACACTGATGGACACACAGCAAGACAAATCAACACACACAACACCGCAGCCAATCACCAGTTAGAGCACACTCACTATAAAGACAGAGGGCATCAGTTTTCCCGCTCATTCGGGATGCAGCCTCTCAGAAGGACAGAGCTTACAGCTTACAACACAGATCTTCACCATGTGCTGAGTGCATAGACTGGTTAGGACAGGCATAGGTCTTTAGTTTAATCTAACATCGTGTTAACCCACAGTGAAAGTATGTTCAACAGTTTCTAGATTAATATTACAAGTGTTGGTAGCCTGTCGATGTTACTGCTAAGGTAAACGCAGTCTCCACAGATCCAGAGTATCCAACACATCATGGTACCAGTAGTTGAGGGATGTTAGAACTTCTTGGACCTATCTGCAAGTGATCTGCCTTCCACCAGCATACAGCCATCCTGCAAAATGGACAGCCTCCGCCCGCCGCCGCCGCTCCGCATCACCGGTAACCTAGGGGCCAACTGGAAGATATTCAAACAACGCTTCCAGCTCGACCTTGAAGCCACAGACCGGGAAGCTGCCTCAGACACCAGGAAGATCGCTCTCTTCCTATCCACGGCCGGGGACCATGCCATCCACATTTTCAATTCTCTCACCTTTGCTGATGGTGAAGATAAATCAAAATTCAAGACGGTCCTCCTTAAGTTTGACAGTCACTGCGACATCGAGGTGAATGAAAGTTTCGAGCGCTATGTATTCCAACAGCGTTTGCAGGGTAAGGATGAACCTTTCCAGTCCTTTCTCACCCACCTCCGCATCCTTGTGCAGTCCTGTAATTACGGGACCACCTCCGACTCCATGATACGCGACCAGATTGTTTTCAGTGTTCAGTCGGACCCCCTACGCCAGCAGCTCCTCAAGGTAAAGCAGCTCACCCTAGCGATTGCCATCGAGACCTGCGTGCTACACGAACACACCACTAGTCGGTATTCCCACATCCAAGCGGCTGAAACGACGCAGCAAGGTCCCCACGAGGCAGAACGGATCCAAGCAATCGAGCAATCGAGCAACTCCAGGGCCTCAGCCTGGATGAGGGCGGCCATTTCGCGCGCATTTCGCGGACTCCCGCGCTTGTGTGCACCGAACGAGGGGACGGCGACGTCGACGAACGTACTACGCAGACGCGCACCACGTACGGCCGCGCCGCACATGCGCGGTGGTGCAGCGAACGTACTGACGCTACAACGTGCTGCAACTCTGCATTCGCCCATTTAAAGCAGCAATGTCCTGCCAAATCCTGACGATGCCTGCGATGTGGCAAACTTGGCCACTATGCTGCTTAATGCAGATCAGCTCAGCCTGCAAACTCTTGTCGCTCCAGCCAGCCTCGCAGGAATGTCCGGGCCATTCAACCCACGGTCACCGAGTCCGATGCGGACCTGCTACCCGATATTGACACCGAGGACCCGAAGGCGCCTTTTTGAGTCGGTATCGTTACAAAAAACCGGGTGTCCCCGAAGCAAAGAATCCAGCCTCTATCGGTATCCAGCATCGATCCGGACGATGAGTGGTGTGCCACCCTGACGGTCAACCGGTCCCAAATACCATTCCGCCTGGATACTGGTGCCTCCGCCAATCTCATTGCGCGGTCTGACCTCCAAAGCCTTCGTGTCAAACCAGCCATCCTGCCATCAGCTTGCCAGCTATTAGATTATAATGGCAATGCCATTGCTGCCAGCGGCTCGTGCCAACTTGAAGTGTCGCGCAGGTAACGCAAAGCCATCATTTCCTTTGAAATCGTGGGCTCCTCGAAAGCCTCCCTGCTTGGCGCGCAGGCATGCAAGCTGTTGAACCTAGTTCAGAGTCTCTCCGGCTGACGCGTCTGTCTTTCATGACACTGACTTCAGGGCGCAGCTCGAAGCCATTATCAACCAGCACCGTGACGTCTTCGAAGGCATGGGCACGCTCCCGTATACCTACAGGATTTTATTAAAACCGAATGCCACGCCTGTGGTGCACGCACCTCGCAGGGTCCCAGCACCCCTTAAGGACCGCCTCAAGCAGCAGCTGCAGGACCTCTAGGACCAAGGAGTGATTTCCAAAGTCACGGAACCGACTGATTGGGTCAGTTCCATGGTATGTGTAAAAAAGCCTTCATGCGAATTGAGAATTTGTATTGATCCCAAGGATCTAAATCGCAATATCATGAGGGGGCATTATCCAATTCCCAAGCGCGAAGAGCTCACATGTGAGATGGCTCGCGCCAAGCTCTTCACCAAACTCGACGCCTCAAAAGGATTCTGGCAAATCCAGCTCGATAAATCCAGCAGGAAACTCTGCACGTTTAACACCCCCTTTGGAAGATATTGTTACAACAGGATGCCGTTTGGGATCATATCGGCTTCAGAAGTGTTCCATAGGGTTATGGAACAAATGATGGAAGGTATTGAAGGTGTTCGCGTCTATGTCGATGACATAATCATCTGGTCCACCACCCCGCAGGAGCACGTTAGTCGCCTCCAGTGCGTATTCAAACGTATACGTGAGCAGGGCCTCTGCCTCAACAGGGCCAAATGCTCTTTTGGTCAGACAGAAATGAAGTTCCTCGGGGACCACATCTCCCAATTGGGCGTACAGCCGGACGCGGACAAGGTAGCTGCCATCACAGCTATGAAAGCACCAGCGGACAAGAAGGCGGTCCTCTGATTTCTGGGCATGGTCAATTTTTTAGGGAAATTCATCCCTAACCTCGCCTCTCATACCACGGCTCTCAGGAACCTGGTCAGGAAGACGACAAACTTCCAATCGCTCCCTGTCCACGAGCGCGAATGGAGAGAACTCAAGGCAAAACTGACCACGGCCCCGGTCTTAGCCTTCTTTGATCCAGCAAAGGAGACCAAAGTTTCGACCGATGCCAGTCAACCCAGCATTGGGGCAGTTCTCCTTCAATGTGATGAGGCCTCAGCATGGGCCCCCGTTGCATATGCGTCACGTGCGATGACCCCCAAGGAGCAGCGCTACACGCAGATAGAAAAGGAGTGCCTGGGCCTTGTGACCGGTGTGGTTAAATTTCACGATTATGTCTGTGGACTTCCTCAGTTCACCGTCGAGACCGACCATCGCCCGCTGGTCAATATAATACAGAAAGACTTGAACGACATGACGCCTCGCCTCCAGAGTATTCTTCTCAAGCTCCGGCGACACGACTTCCAGCTGGTATACACCCCAGGCAAGGACCTCATCATTGCTGACGCTCTCTCCAGGTCAGTCAACACTCCATGTGACCCAGCGGGATTTGTCTGCCAGGTTGACGCCCATGTGGCATTCGCGGCCTCCAATCTACCTGCCACGGATGAACGCCTCGTCCAAATTTGCTGCGAGATGGCGGCTGACCCCTTGCTACACCGTGTCATGCGCCACCTAACGGACGGGTGGCTCAAGGGCCAATGCCCTCAGTTCTATAATGTCAGAGATGATCTGGCGGTAGTAGACGGGGTTCTTCTAAAACTGGACCGCATTGTCATCCCGCACAGCATGCGCCAGCTTGTCCTGGAACAGCTACACGAGGGCCACTTTGGCGTGGAAAAGTGCCGCCGACGGGCCCGAGAGGCAGTGTACTGGCCCAGCATTAATGAGGACATCGCCAACACAGTGCTCAACTGCCCCACCTGTCAGCGGTTCCAGCTGGCCCAACCACGTGAGACCCTGCAGCCCCATGAGTTGGTCACGTCAAAATGGACCAAGGTGGGCATCGACCTGTTCCACACGTTGGGTAGAGACTATGTCCTGATTGTGGATTACTTTTCAAATTACCCAGAGGTGATACGGTTCCACGACCTCACTTCTTCGGCAGTCATTCGTGCATGTAACAAAACCTTTGCTCGACGTGGCATTCCGCTCACGGTTATATCGGACAATGGCCCCTGCTTCGCCAGCTAGGCGGTACAATTTTGCCCATGTGACGTCCAGTCCCCTGTACCCCCAATCCAACGGCAAAGCAGGGAAGGGAGTACATATCGTCAAACGGCTCCTATGCAAGGCGGCCGATGCTGGGTCTGATTTCTACCTTGCCTTGCTGGCCTATCGCTCCACCCCACTGTCCACTGGCCTGTCGCCAGCCCAATTACTCATGAATCGCACCCTGAGGAAGACGGTGCCGTCCATCCATGTCCCAGACCTCGACCACATTCCGGTCCTTCGCTGGATGAAGCTGTCTCGTGCACAGCACAAGGTGGCTCATGACTCCCGTGCAGCTGATCTCCCTGCTCTGGCTCCAGGTGACAACATCCGCGCCATCTTCCGAATGGTGGCTGGTCTGCAACCGCTGTTGTCCGTCGGCAGGTGCACCCCCCCCCCCCCCTGCTTGTTTCTGGTTTGTCTACTGGATGGCTCTATTCTGCGCCGCAATTGACACGACCTTCGTCTTGTTCCACGCTCGCCACGTGATCCTCCAGTGTCGCCTCGCCCTCCTGCTGACCCTGCCACGGACTATGCAGAGTTCCCTGTCACTCTGCCTCCCCCTGACTTTGATGCAGTCCAGCCCGCTCCTGAACCGGCGGCTCTCGACCCACCCTTGGGGCGGTCAACCAGAATTCGTCGCCCACCTCAGAGACTAAATTTATGAACTTTTCGAATTTATGGACTCTCTGAATTGTTTTGTTGCTTTGTTTGATCGTTTCCCTGGTTTATATACAGTGTTGATCTCGTTACTCTTGTTGCATACTGCTTCTCTGCACCAGGCACCTTCCCATGTAAATAGCTTAGTTCTCATATCCATAGTCCTGTAAATATGTCTTCGCACCCCACACGTAGAACATAGAACATTACAGCGCTGTACAGGCCCTTTGGCCCTCGATGTTGCGCCGACCTGTGAAACCACTCTAAAGCCCATCTACACTATTCCCTTATCTTCCATATGTCTATCCAATGACCATTTGAATGCCCTTAGTGTTGGCGAGTCCACTACTGTTGCAGGCAGGGCATTCCACACCCTTACTACTCTCTGAGTAAAGAACCTACCTCTGACATCTGTCTTATATCTATCTCCCCTTAATTTAAAGGTATGTCCCCTCGTGCTAGACATCACCATCCAAGGAAAAAGGCTCTCACTGTCCACCCTATCCAATCCTCTGATCATCTTGTACGCCTCAATTAAGTCACCTCTTAACCTTCTTCTCTCTAACCAAAACAGCCTCAAGTCCCTCAGCCTTTCCTCATAAGATCTTCCCTCCATACGAGGCAACATTCTGGTAAATCTCCTCTGCACCCTTTCCAATGCTTCCACATCCTTCCTATCATGCGGCGACCAGAATTGCACGCAATACTCCAAATGCGGCCGCACCAGAGTTTTGTACAGCTGCAACATGACCTCATGGCTCCGAAACTCAATCCCTCTACCAATAAAATCTAACACACCGTACGCCTTCTTAACAACCCTCTCAACCTGGGTGGCAACTTTCAGGGATCTATGTACATGGACACCGAGATCTCTCTGCTCATCCACACTGCCAAGAAACTTACCATTAGCCCAGTACTCTGTCTTCCTGTTATTCCTTCCAAAATGAATCACCTCACTCTTTTCTGCATTAAACTCCATTTACCACCTCTCAGCCCAGCTCTGCAGCTTATCTATGTCCCTCTGTAACTTGTAACATCCTTCTGCACTGTCCACAACTCCACCGACTTTAGTGTCATCTGCAAATTTACTCACCCATCCTTTTACGTCCTCCTCCAGGTCATTTATAAAAATTACAAACAACAGTGGCCCCAAAACAGATCCTTGTGGTACACCACTAGTAACTGGACTCCAGTCTGAACATTTCCCATCAACCACAACCCTTTGTCTTCTTCCAGCTAGCCAATTTCTGATCCAAACTGCTAAATCACCCTGAATCCCATGCCTCCGTATTTTCTGCAGTAGCCTACCGTGGGGAACCTTATCAAACGCTTTACTGAAATCCATATACACCACATCAACTGCTTTACCCTCATCCACCTGTTTGGTCACCTTCTCAAAGAACTCAAAAAGGTTTGTGAGGCACGACCTACCCTTCACAAAAACGTGTTGACTATCTCTAATCAAATTATTCCTTTCCAGATGATTATACATCCTATCTCTTATAAACCTTTCCAAGATTTTGCCCACAACAGAAGTAAGGCTCACTGGTTTATAGTTACCGGGGTTGTCTCTACTCCCCTTCTTAAACAAGGGGACAACATTTGCTTTCCTCCAGTCTTCTGGCACTATTCCTGTAGACAAAGATGACTTGAAGATCAAAGCTAAAGGCTCAGCAATTTCCTCCCTAGCTTCCCAGAGAATCCTAGGATAAATCCCATCCGGCCCAGGGGACTTATCTATTTTCACACTTTCCAGAATTGCTAACACCTCCTCCTTATGAACCTCACGCCCTTCTAGTCCAGTAGCCTGAATCTCAGTATTCTCCTCGACAACGTTGTCTTTTTCCTGTGTGAAAACTGAAGAAACATATTCATTTAGCACCTCTCCTATCTCCTCGGATTCCAAGCACAACTTCCCACTACTGTCCTTGACTGGCCCTACTTTTACCCTAGTCATTCATTTATTCCTGACATATCTCTAGAAAACTTTAGGGTTATCGTTGATCCTACCTGCCAAAGACTTCTCATGTCCCCTCCTGGGTCTTCTTAGCTCTCTCTTTACGTCCTTCCTAGCTAACTCTCGAGCGCCCTAACTGAACCTTCATGTCTCATCTTTACATAAGCCTCCTTCTTCCTCTTGACAAGTGTTTCAACTGCTTTAGTAAACCACGGTTCCCTTGCTCGACCACTTCCTCCCTGCCAGACAGGTACATACTTATCAAGGACACGCAGTAGCTGTTCCTTGAACAAGCTCCACATTTCCATTGTGCCCATCCCTTGCAGTTTTTCTCTCCATCCGATGCATCCTAAGTCTTGCCTCATTGCATCATAATTGACTTTCCCCCAGATATAACTCTTGCCCTGCGGTATATACCTATCCCTTTCCATCACTAAAGTAAACGCAATGGAATTGTGGTCACTATCACCAAAGTGCTCACCTACCTCCAAATCTAACACCTGTCCTGGTTCATTACCCAGTACCAAATCCAATATGGCCTCGCCTCTCGTTGGCCTGTCTACACACTGTGTCAGGAAACCCTCCCGCAGACATTGGACAAAAACAGACCCATCTAAAGTACTCGAACTATAGCGTTTCCAGTCAATATTTGGAAAGTTAATGTCCCCCATAATAACTACCCTGTTGCTTTCGCTCCTATCCAGAATCATCTTTGCAATCCTTTCCTCTACATCTCTGGAACTTTTCGGAGGCCTATAGAAAACCCCTAACAGGGTGACCTCTCCTTTCCTGTTTCTAACCTCAGCCCATACTACCTCAGTAGACGAGTCCTCATCAAACGTCCTTTGTGCCACCGTAATACTGTCCTTGACTAACAATGACACCCCTCCCCCTCTTTTACCACCTTACCTGAGCTTACTGAAATATCTAAACCCCTGCATCTGCAACAACCATTCCTGTCCCTGCTCTATCCATGTCTCCAAAATGGCCACAACATCGAAGTCCCAGGTACCAACCCATGCCGCAAGTTCACCCACCTTATTCCGGATGCTCCTGGCATTGAAGAAGACACACTTTAAACCACCTTCCTGCCTGCCGGTACACTCCTGTAACTTTGAAACCTTACTCATGACCTCACTACTCTCAACCTCCTGGATACTGGAGCTACAATTCAGGTTCCCAAGCCCCTGCTGAACTAGTTTAAACCCTCCCAAAGAGCATTAGCAAATGTCCCCCCAGGATATTGGTATCCCTCTGGTCCAGGTGTAGACCATCCCGTTTGTAGAGGTCCCACCGACCCCAGAATGAGCCCCAATTATCCAGAAATCTGAAACCCTCCCTCCTGCACCATCCCTGTAGCCATGTGTTCAACTCCTCTTTCTCCCTATTCCTCGTCTCGCTATCGCGTGGTACGGGTAACAACCCAGAGATAATAACTCTGTTTGTCCTAGATCTAAGTTTCCACCCTAGCTCCCTGAATTCCTGCCTTACATCCCTATCCCTTTTCCGACCTATGTCGTTGGTACCTACGTGGACCACGACTTGGAGCTGCTCCCCCTCCCCCTTAAGGATCCCGAAAACACGATCCGAGACATCACGCACCCTGGCACCTGGGAGGCAACACACCAACCGCGAGTCTCTCTCGTTCCCACAGAATCTCCTATCTATCCCCCTAACTATGGAGTCTCCAATGACTAATGCTCTACTCCTCTCCCCCCTTCCCTTCTGAGCAACAGGGACAGACTCTGTGCCAGAGACCTGTACCCCATGGCTTACCCCTGGTAAGTCCCCCCCCCAACAGTATCCAAAGCGGTATACTTGTTACTGAGGGGAACGACCACAGGGGATCCCTATACTGACTGCTTCCTCCCAGCCCTTCTCACCGTCACCCATCTATCTTTATTCTTCGGAGTAACTACATCCCTGAAGCTTCTATCTATGACCACCTCTGCCTCCCGAATGATCCGAAGTTCATCCAGCTCCAGCTCCAGTTCCCTAGCGCAGTTTCGGAGGAGCTGGAGATGGGTGTACTTAGTTAGGAACATTATCACCACATATTATTTATTGCCACAAACATACATTTTTTTAATAAAAGGGAGGATGTCATAATATACGCCAGTATATCATGGTGCAGACACACACACTGATG
Organism: Scyliorhinus torazame; assembly: GCF_047496885.1. Classification (NCBI taxonomy): domain Eukaryota; kingdom Metazoa; phylum Chordata; class Chondrichthyes; order Carcharhiniformes; family Scyliorhinidae; genus Scyliorhinus; species Scyliorhinus torazame. Next base: position 39,383,218 of record NC_092710.1, on the reverse strand, counting down.
GACACACAGCATGACCAATCAACACACACAACACCGCAGCCAATCACCAGTTCGAGCACACTCACTATAAAGACAGAGGGCATCAGAGTTCCCGCTCATTCGGGATGCAGCTTCTCAGAAGGACAGAGATTACAGCTTGCTGCACAGATCCTCACCATGTGCTGAGTGCATAGACTGGTTAGGACAGGCTTTGGTTTAATCTAACATCATGTTAACCCACAGTGAAAGTATGTTCAACAGTTTCTAGCTTAATAAAATAGTGTTGTACTCTTTCAAGTGTTGGTAGCCTGTCTATGTTACTGCTAAGGAAAATGCAGTCTCCACAGATCCAGAGTACCCAACACATCAACAGGGACCAGTAGTTGAGGGATGTTAGAACTTCTTAGACCTACCTGCAAGTGATCTGCCTTCCACCAGCATACAGCCATCCTGCAAAATGGACAGCGACCTCCCGCCGCCGCCATTCCGCATCACCGGAAAATTCTCCCTTGTGCAGTTTCTCATGTGCTGCCATAGTTTCCACTGTTACAGTGCTGTAATAATGTGGACTAAGAAGAGGGAAATATCCACATGCTCATGACAAATTCGCCAATGTACATTGAAGATGGGGTGTGAAACTGGGCCGATGCTGCCACCACTTCAGTACTTTTGGATTGTCCCATCCACAGGATCATAAACCAACAGTGTTCACATGAAAATGTGGAGCTTTAATGCAGCCACCAGCACAAAAGTACAATAGATGAAAATGAAAGGAAATGAAAATCGCTTAATGTCACAAGTAGGCTTCAAATGAAGTTACTGTGAAAAGCCCCTAGTCGCCACATTCCGGCGTCCGTTTGGGGAGGCTGGTACGGGAATTGAACCGTGCTGCTGGCCTGCCTTGGTCTGCTTTCAAAGCCAGCGATCTTGCCCTGTGCTAAACAAGCCCCTTTTGAGCCCAGTTCACCATGCTGGCCGCTGCCAGCCACCAGGTGGTGCTACCCTCGAGTGACCTTGAGGGCCGGGATTCTCCGATCCTGCGCCGGGTCGGAGAATCCCCGGGGGGGGGGAGGGGCGAATCCCGCCCCGACGCCAGCTGCCCTATTCTCAGGGGCAGGCGGGATTCCCGCCACGCCGGTCAGGGGCCGTTGATAGCGGACCCCCGGCGATTCTCCGGGCCCGGACGGGCCGAGTGGCTGTAGAGCGTTGGCCAGTCCCGCCGACGGGAATTACTCACCTCAGGCACGGCGGGACCTGGTAGGTAAGTGTGCGGGGGGCGGTCATGGGGGGCTGCAGGGAGATCCGACCCCAGGGGGACTCCCACGGGGGCCTGGCCCGTGATCGGGGCCTACCGAGGGGGGGGAGGGGGGGGGCTTCTTTCCTCCGCGCCGGGCCCCTGTAGGGCTCCTGAGGTCACCCATTAGGAGTTTGGATTTTGTGGGTGGAGTCAGACTACCCATTGGATGGGAATTATTGATCAGAACATGTGGAGTCAGCAGAGAGAGTATAAGAACTCACTCAGAGACCAAGAAACTATCTGATTCCACTGCTGCCGATCGCACTGAAATCTGACAACAGAAGCACAGCCGCTGCTAAGATGAGCAAGATTGTGCTGTACGAGCAACCAAATTTCACTGGCAAGTGGAAGGAGTTTAGAGGCAATGTCCCTGATCTCGCAGTTGAGCTCTTCGCGAAGACTGCTCGCTCCCTGAAGGTGGAGGGGAAACACTGGGTCGCTTACAAGGGCAAAAAGTTCACCGGAGATTTCGTAGTTTATGGGGCAGGTGATTATAACCAACTTGGCGACATGGACACACAGATTGAGTCCTTGCGCCTGGTGAAAGAAGAGTTAGGAAACCCGGACATTGTCCTGTATGAAAATATCAACTTTTGTGGTCAATCTCGAAATGTCGATGAAGACGTTGCCGATCTGAGGAGAGCTGAATTCGACCATCTGGTCTCATCCCACAAGGTGAAGCAAGGCGTCTGGATTCTGTATGATGAAGTCGATTATCAAGGGAACCGCTTGATCACATTTCAGGGTGACGAGTGCGCCGACTACAGAGAATTCGGCTGGAATGACAAGTTGGCTTCCCTCAAAGCCTTAAAGTGAAGTGATTTCGAAGTGTGAAAACTCCAACTTGCAAGTGGCTTGCTCAGGTCTGTCCCAGGCTGATCTGCTTCGATTGCTGCCCACCCTCTGGTGATAGACTGTCCTCCCTGCAGTAACCGCAATGTCGAAGAGAATGAGAGCCTGCGCTCAACATCTGGACTGAAATAACCATCCGCTCGGCCCAAACTGATTTCACATCTGTGGAACCCTGAAAAGCTCGTTCTTGTTATTCCTCAGTGCAAGATGAATTATGTCCGTTTATTCCTCTGTTCTGTAAAGCTGCTTTGCTCTGTCAGTAAATAACCAATCAAATAAAATTCCAATTCTGCAAACTCATTCTCTGTGTTTGTGTTTGTTAGTCTCCAAATTCCGGGCTCTTTCTTTTGTTGAAACAACGGGGAATCTGTGAAAGTTTATGATTGAAGGATGTAATTTTTTTTGGGCAGTAACACAGTGATTCTCACTGTTTCTGGTTAGTAAAGATATAAAGAGGAAGAATTGAATCCCTGGACAGGGATCCTCACCCTGTGAGCTGATAACTCGTTCCCGAGACACTGAGCCACACGACTGGTCTCACTGATTCTAACCCAAATGTAAGTGTATTTTACTGATGTTGTCTGAACACTAATATTTAAACTAACTCCACCCAGATGCAAGCAGAGGCTTTGTCAGCAACACTGGAATTGGAGATGAGATTTAACAGGGCTTTTGAAAGTTTGAGTTTGTCAGATTGTTTTTAAATGTGAGTGAGGAGAGACATGACGAGCACCGTCTCCTCCACCCTGACCTCCAAGTGTGAGGAGTTCAGGCATTTTCTCACCCACTGAGACATCTGACCAGCTGCCTCTATCCTCCCTCCCCCTAGCTCGCTGGACTAAAGTTTCTCCACCACTTCTCCCACTGCCTTAGCCCTGAACGCACATCTTCCTCCAGTTTCTCCCCAACCCCGCTCATGCCTTCTCCGAGCCTCCTGCTCTCTCCACCCTGCTCTCTCCACCCTGCTCTCTCCACCCAAGCCACTGAGCGGCCTGGCAGCTTGCTCACCCTTTTGTCGTCTGATATTGTTGACAGGTGTGCGTGTTAAACATCGCCACCCTGTGTACCAATCCCCCTGCCCCCATACCCCAAAAGCCCGGCCCCATAACCCAAATCCCCATAACCTGAATCCTCCATAACCCAAATCCCCCATACCCTGAATCCCCCATAACCCAAACCCCCCATACCCCATAACCTGAATCCCCCATAACCCAAATCCCCCATACATCCATAACCTGAATCCCCCATAACCCAAATCCCCCATACTCCCATAACCTGAATCCCCCATAACCCAAATCCCCCATAACCTGAATCCCCCATAACCTGAATCCCCCATAACCCAAACCCCCCATACCCCATAACCTGAATCCCCCATAACCTGAATCCCCCATAACCCAAATACCCCTGCCCCCATAACCTGAATCCCCCATAACCCAAATCCCCCTGCCCCCATAACCTGAATCCCCCATAACCTGAATCCCCCATAACCCAAATCCCCCTACCCCCATAACCTGAATCCCCCATAACCCGAATCCCCATAACCCAAATCCCCCATAACCGGAATCCCCATAACCCAAATCCCCCTGCCCCCATAACTCTCTTGTAGACCAAAAATCTGTCTCACTCAGTCTTAAAAATATTCAATGACCCAGTCTCCACAGCACTCTGCAGCTTCCGAATTACTTGCGACAGTTTTCTTTCAAGTATTTTAATTCAATATTTTCAATTTTATACACAACAATGCAACAGTAACAGGGAGGTGCGGCAATGCAGTGGTTAGCACTGCTGCCTCATGGCGCTGAGAACTCGGGTTTGATCCCGACCCTGGTTCACTGTCCGTGTGGAGTTTGCACATTCTCCCTGTGTCTGTGTGGGTCTCACCCCCACACCCCCCACACGAAAGTGCCCTTTAAATTGGAAAAAAATAAATAGAAGTACAATAATAATCTTTAGTATCACAAGTAAGCTTACATTAACACTGCAAGGAAGTTACTGTGAAAAGCCCCTAGTCACCACATTCTGGCATACACACACATACTTGGATGGAATATTCAGGGATGACACTCGACCAGGAAAATGACACATGGGATGCAAGCACTTTAAGTCCATTAAAAACGGCTTTTATAACCGGTGTTAAACCTGAAGTTTCTGCTGCCTTGAATTTGGTTTTACCAGCTTGGGCCACAGCTGGCACATACCGAGACATAGTTGACCGATGCATTCAGGTAGATCGTGGTTTGCACAATCAGGCAACTTTTAACACTGCAGCTGCTCAAATGCAGCCTATTGTTCAATCCAGCCCATGTTACCTGCTGCTCCAGCGGCGGCTGTTGCAGCACCTGCAGGAATATCAGCAGTAACTACAATTTCACCACCAGCGCCAGAGCAAACATGTACCCTTGCTCCATTAAAATCATGTAAGAAAATACCACAATGTCTTTTCTGTGGTAGAATAGGACACTGGATGGCAAAATGCTATCAAAAACAACGGATGGATTCAAGAGATGATAATGAAGTAGACAATGTTCACTACAATACATCTCCACCTCGTGGTCAACCATGTAACACGTACCAACAAGACACACCCAGTATGGCTTCTGGTCAGCACCACTGGCTAAGCAACTACAACCATAGTTTGCTGTTACAGTTAATCAACAACAGTATCATAATAGCCCAACTGTTTACCACATGGCTTTACAGAATCATCTCAGGCAACTGCCTGTTCGGCCTTCCACCATTATCCAATATGAAGATGATGTTCTGATAACCTCCATCAATAAAGATGATCATGACAAAGACTTACGGGTGGTCTTGAACCACCTCAGTACTAACAGTCACAAAGCTAGCTTTCACAAAGCACAAATTGCCCAGAAAGATGTTTACTTCGGACAGAAAATTTCCAAACGAAAAAGGGAACTTACTCAGAACAGAACGGTTGCCATCAAAGCCGCTAAAGAAACCTCAATGTATCGCTAAAAGGTTGCCAAGAACTGTCAACTTAAGAAAACTGTCATTATTCTGAAAGTTGCTTTATTAATTTAAAGAAATTAACATATCTTGTTAGCTGTGTTTCCTTTAACAGAATCGACAAATTCATCTACAGAAAATCAAGATACAGCACAAGATTGGTTCAGTTATATATTTAATAAGTTATTGTATTTGATATTTTAAAATAAATGTTTAAAATTAGCCAGGAAATTAAAACTTCAAACAATGTGGAAGCTGGTTTTTAAAAAAAACCTCAAATCTATATTCCAAAAGAACAGATCGTTCAAAGACATTTGATAACGGGAATTTGGCAGCAATCCAACTTTTACTCCCAGTCCATTTGAGTGACAAAAAAAAACGTTTAGAGATGCGAATGGCATCATTCCAAGCTATACGCCCCTTTTTGTCTCTGCAAGAAAATTAACACTTTCAACAAGCTTTTGTGTATAATCCAGAGGATGCCAATTTTGATATTGCTGAATTATGTAATCATGATATCAATTTTCAATCAGTATATCAATGATAAGATCTGTAAAATGTTAACCGTAGTATTACAAAATCGAATGGCACTTGACTATGTGCTAGCCGAAAAAGGTGGCACCTGCGCCCTGATTGGTGTAGAGTGTTGCACTTTTATTCCCGATAACTCTAAAGAAGTTAAAGATTTGGCATTACATATCCAAAAAAAAAATCAAAAAACTTGATCCACCCCAATTTATCTCTCTCTGGGATAAAATTTGTGGGTGGTTTGGACACACTGGAATGTCCACAATAAGAATAATCCTATTCTCCTGTGTAGCTGTATTCATTATTTACATAAGATACCAATGTGATCAAATTTGATTAATTTATTAATTATAATTATTATTTTGAAATGCCTGTTGCAATGTTAAGTGTCCATTCTATTGTTTAAAACTGTAATGACAATATGAATGAGTTATTCTTTGCGCTTTTACCTATCCTATCGCATTAATGATGTCTTTTATCTTATGGTGATATATCTCACTTAATTTTTCGATTTATCAAAGGGCCGACTGTAGAAGCCAGGTATTTCGAATACAACTAGTATAGGTAAAAGATAACTGTTTAAGCATAAATATTAAGCCTCAGTTTTAAATACCCATTTATACAGCATAATTCACTTTTACTGAGGTCCGTTGTTCTGGCAAATGCATATTTTCAAAGTCAGTGTGACATTAAAACAGCACAGTTGCAAGACAATTTGACACTGCTTGTGCTAATTGTCAAGGACAAGGACTGAATACCATAGCAACATGAAAGCACCATTGTTCACAATGCAGATAACAGCTAAGTCAGAAAAGCTAATGTTGCACATTGAAGATGGACGGCTTGCCATCAAATCAAATGTGTTTGAGTCTAACCCAAAGCAATTAGGATTATATTGGGGTGTGATTAGATGACTTAAGACAGACATGAAAGTGTATAACTGAAAGGTTTCCGCCCGCCATTTTGAGTCTTTCTGTAGAGTTTCTGTGTTGTGTTTTGTGTTGTCTGTCCTTAATTGCTGTCTTTAATTCTCTAAGTCTTTCTGTTAGTGAGTCTTTGTGTTGTTGTGTTGTCTTTCTGTTAGTTTTAGTCAGTTTTATCCTTAATAGTCTTTCTGTTAGTTTAGGAGATGTCTTTTGGGGGTTCTGTCTTTGTGTTAGTCTGTGTCAGTGATGTAGTGTACTTTTGACTTTGAGTTTGAGTTTAGCTGAAGATTAGCTCTCTCTCTCTCTCTTCATGTTTCATTGCCAGACTTTGACCTTTTAAAAGTTACTTTCGAGCTGTCTGCCTAAGCAAAGAAAGATAATGTCTGTAATTCTCTGAAAGCATCGAATTGTCTACAAATTGCCTTTTAAATGACTTTCAAATTATAATCAAGCAACTACAAATAAAACAATTCTTTTTGGCACCTGAGAAGTTTTAACTGAAGTTTCTGCTGAGTTCCAGTATTCGCAAAGTGCTACTGGTAACTGAATAGCAGAAATTATATAAATTCCTTCAACTTTACATCGTCAAATAATACTAGGAATCCAACAACTTGGCATAGTCCAGAAATATTACAAATCTTATAACTTGTCGTATTGCGCCAGGACTTTGATTCATCAACTAAGCTTCCCCCATAGAACATAGAACATAGAACATAGAACAATACAGCGCAGTACAGGCCCTTCGGCCCACGATGTTGCACCGAAACAAAAGCCATCTAACCTACACTATACCATTATCATCCATATGTTTATCCAATAAACTTTTAAATGCCCTTAATGTTGGCGAGTTCACTACTGTAGCAGGTAGGGCATTCCACGGCCTCACTACTCTTTGCGTAAAGAACCTACCCCTGACCTCTGTCCTATATCTATTACCCCTTAGTTTAAGGCTATGTCCCCTCGTGCTAGCCATTTCCATCCGCGGGAGAAGGCTCTCACTGTCCACCCTATCTAACCCTCTGATCATTTTGTATGCCTCTATTAAGTCTCCTCTTAACCTTCTTCTCTCTAACGAAAACAACCTCAAGTCCATCAGCCTTTCCTCATAAGATTTTCCCTCCATACCAGGCAACATCCTGGTAAATCTCCTCTGCACCCGCTCCAAAGCCTCCACGTCCTTCCTATAATGCGGTGACCAGAACTGTACGCAATACTCCAAATGCGGTCGTACCAGAGTTCTGTACAGCTGCAACATGACCTCCTGACTCCGGAACTCAATCCCTCTACCAATAAAGGCCAACACTCCATAGGCCTTCTTCACCACCCTATCAACCTGGGTGGCAACTTTCAGGGATCTATGTACATGGACACCTAGATCCCTCTGCTCATCCACACTTTCAAGAACTTTTCCATTAGCCACATATTCCACATTCCTGTTTTTCCTTCCAAAGTGAATCACCTCACACTTCTCTACATTAAACTCCATTTGCCACCTCTCAGCCCAGCGCTGCAGCTTATCTATATCCCTCTGTAACCTGCTACTTCCTTCCTCACTATCGACAACACCACCGACTTTAGTATCGTCTGCAAATTTACTCACCCACCCTTCTGCGCCTTCCTCTAGGTCATTGATAAAAATGACAAACAGCAACGGCCCCAGAACAGATCCTTGTGGTACTCCACTTGTGACAGAACTCCATTCTGAACATTTCCCATCAACCACCACCCTCTGTCTTCTTTCAGCTAGCCAATTTCTGATCCACATCTCTAAATCACCCTCAATCCCCAGCCTCCGTATTTTCTGCAATAGCCTACCATGGGGAACCTTATCAAACGCTTTGCTGAAATCCATATACACCACATCAACTGCTCTACCCTCGTCTACCTGTTCAGTCACCTTCTCAAAGAACTCGATAAGGTTTGTGAGGCATGACCTACCCTTCACAAAGCCATGATTAAAGCCAAATTAAAGCCAAAAACTTGGCGTAGTTCGGCAGGTTAAGATCCCTTTAAATTAAAGATTCTCAGCAATTGGCGAGCCAGCCAGGAGTTAACATTCTTTCAAATACAAGATTCTAACATTGGCGAGCCAGCCAGGAGTTAAGATTCTTTCAATTACAGATTCCAACACTCAGCTAACAACTTTCTCTGGGTGGCCGCATTGTTAATACCGCAAACCAAACGGTCACGTAACATTTCTGACAAGGTCTCACCATAGTCACAGTACTCCGCAATCCTGCGTAGCCTGGATAGAAAATCGGCAAGGGATTCTCCAGGGGTCCTCTCAGCGGTATAAACCGGTAACGCTGGACTATCGTGGATGGGGTTGGGTTAAAATGTTGCCCCACTATATTCACAAGTTCATCAAACGTTTTGGTGTCCGGCGCGGCTGGGTACGTAAGGCTCCTAATCTTCCAAACGTATGCGGGCCGCAAGCGGTGAGCAATATGACCACCTGGTGCTCGTTTTCAGTGATATTGTTTGCTCGGAAATAGTAACGCATCCGTTGTGCGTACTGGTTCCAGCTTTCCAGCGCAGCATCAAAAACATCCAAATGTCCGTACAGAGGCATGGTATAATAGAAAACAACTTCCAACCTGTATCCAACAAAAATCCAGGGAGGTGGCTTCAGCAGTGTAGACAGCTATTCACTTTAACCCTCGTCGCCAGTTTTGTGAGGGCCACGAAGAATCCAGCACGAGTTTTAAGGATACAAAGTAATAACATTTATTCACAATAACATATATATAACAGCAGCAGCAACGTCCCTTGCTGCACACTCCTTCCTCCTGGTTCCAAACTGGCCAGCTTTATTTATACTTGGAGTTTACTAATGGTTTCTCCGCCCCCCTCATTGGGGAAGCTCATACTCCCACAGGATTGTGGGATTGTCATTAGTCCCCAGCCAATGGTAAGCAGGCAGGTTATAACATTAACCTTCGCTGCACTCCCTCCATAGCAAGACCATCCCCACAGCTACAAGACTCCTCAACGACTCCCCCTCGGACTGATCTGTTCCCTGTAAGAACACTATTCACGATGCCCTATGCTGCTCTTGCTCATGTATTTGCTTTGTTTGGCCCCTTGTTCCGCACTGTAACCAATCACTGTTTGTTGATATACCATTTGTCAATGCTCTCTGTTGATTCTTCTCTTTGTCTACTGTGTACGTACTGTGTACGTTCCCTCGGCCGCAGAAAATACTTTTCACTGTACTTCGGTACATGTGACAATAAATCAAATCCAAATCCTTCCTCAAATAAAGACACCAAAACTGCACACAAGACTCTAGGTGTGGCCTCACCAATACAATTGCAGTAAAACATTTCTATTCCTATACTCAAATCTGCTCGCTATGAAGGCCAACATACCATTTGCCTTCTTTACTGCCTGCTGTACCTGCGCGCTTACTTTCAGCAACTGATGCACAAGGGCACCAAGGTCTCGCTGAGTATCCACCTCTCTCAATTTACACCCATTCAAATAATAATTTGCCTCCCCATTTTTGCTACTGAAGTGGATATCCTCACATTTAGCACAGGGCTAAATCGCTGGCTTTGAAAGCAGACCAAGGCAGGCCACCAGCACGGTTCAATTCCCGTACCAGCCTCCCCGAACAGGTGCCGGAATGTGGCGACTAGGGGCTTTTCACAGTAACTTCATTTGCAGCCTACTTGTGACAATAAGCAATTTTCATTTCATCTGCCATGCATATGCCCACTCACTCAGCCTGTCCAAATCAACCTGAAGCATCTCTACAGTTCTCACAGTTCACCCTCTGACTGAACTTTGTATCATGTGCAAATTTGGAGATAATATTTAGTTCCCTTGTCCAAATCGTTAATGTATAATTTGAACAGTTGGGGGTCCTAGCACAGATCCCTGCGGTACCCCATTGGTCACTGCCTTCCAATCAGAACAAGACCCATTTATTGCAACTTTTTTCTTCCTGTCTACTAACCAGCTTTCTATCCATCTCAAGACACAACCCACAATCCCATACACTTTACCTTGACATAGTAATCTGCTGTGTGAAACCTTGTCGAAAGCCTTCTGAAAGTCTAAATAAACCACATCCACCGGTTCTCCTTGGTCAACTCTATTAGTAACATCGTCAAAGAATTCGAATAGATTTGTCAAGCATGATTTTCCTTTTGTGAACCCATGCTGAGTTTGTCTGATTACACCATGTGTTAATTTGCTGTGAAATCATAAAATGAAAATGAACACCGCACAACTTTGAACAGCCTTTCAGAATCAAATATGTGTCTATTTCTTTGAATCATAAATCAAAATGATCAATTTTCGTTGCTGAGGAAAAAATAATTCAGTGATGCATGAGGGGGTGGCACGGTGCTGCACTGGTTAGCACTGCTGGCTCACGGCACCGACGACCTGGGTTCGAGCCCAGCTTGGGTCACCGTCCGTACAGAGTTTGCACATCATCCACACAACCCAAAGGTGTGCAGGGTAGGTGGATTGGTGACAATAAATTGTCCCTTAATTGGAATTATTAATAAAATGTTTTTAAAGTATTGATGCATGAGGCAACATTTCTATGCTTTCTTTTCACTCTTAAGTTTTACTTGACAACGCTGATTTCCTGTGTTACAGAGACTGCACTGACTTCGTCATATATCTGTAAGCAGATGTTTTGAATGATTTTTGAAGTTTTCCAAAATACCCTCAGTCTGTGTGATCCAATTTAGTAATAACTCGCAGCAAACGTGTCCTTGAAATGTATGTCCCTGTCAGGCAGGGAAGAGATGGTCGAGTGAGGGAACCATGGTTGACAAGAGAGGTTGAATGTCTTGTTAAGAGGAAAAAGGAGACTTATGTAAGGCTGAGGAAACAAGGTTCAGACAGGGCATTGGAGGGATACAAGATAGCCAGGAGGGAACTGAAGAAAGGGATTAGGAGAGCTAAGAGAGGGCATGAACAATCTTTGGTGGGTAGGATCAAGGAAAACCCCAAGGCCTTTTACACATATGTGAAAAATATGAGAATATGAGAATGACTAGAGCGAGGGTAGGTCCGATCAAGGACAGTAGCGGGAGATTGTGTATTGAGTCTGAAGAGAGGTCTTGAACGAGTACTTTTCTTCTGTATTTACAAATGAGAGGGGTGATATTGTTGGAGAGGACAGTGTGAAACAGACTGGTAAGCTCGAGGAAATACTTGTTAGGAAGGAAGATGTGTTGGGCATTTTGAAAAACTTGAGGATAGACAAGTCCCCCGGGCCTGACGGGATATATCCAAGGATTCTATGGGAAGCAAGAGATGAAATTGCAGAGCCGTTGGCAATGATCTTTTCGTCCTCACTGTCAACAGGGGTGGTACCAGGGGATTGGAGAGTGGCGAATTTCGTGCCCCTGTTCAAAAAAGGGACTAGGGATAACCCTGGGAATTACAGACCAGTTAGTCTTACTTCGGTGGTAGGCAAAGTAATGGAAAGGGTACTGAAGGATAGGATTTCTGAGCATCTGGAAAGACACTGCTTGATTAGGGATAGTCAGCACGGATTTGTGAGGGGTAGGTCTTGCCTTACAAATCTTATTGAATTCTTTGAGGAGGTGACCAAGCATGTGGATGAAGGTAAAGCAGTGGATGTAGTGTACATGGATTTTAGTAAGGCATTTGATAAGGTTCCCCATGGTAGGCTTCTGCAGAAAGTAAGGAGGCATGGGATAGTGGGAAATTTGGCCAGTTGGATAGCGAACTGGCTAACCAATAGAAGTCAGAGAGTGGTGGTGGATGGCAAATATTCAGCCTGAATCCCAGTTACCAGTGGCGTACCGCAGGGATGAGTTCTGGGTCCTCTGCTGTTTGTGATTTTCATTAATGACTTGGATGAGGGAGTTGAAGGGTGGGTCAGTAAATTTGCAGACGATACGAAGATTGGTGGAGTTGTGGATAGTAAGGAGGGCTGTTGTCGGCTGCAAAGAGACATAGATAGGATGCAGAGCTGGGCTCAGAAGTGGCAGATAGAGTTTAACCCTGAAAAGTGTGAGGTTGTCCATTTTGGAAGGACAAATATGAATGTAGAATACAGGGTTAACGGTAGAGTTCTTGGCAATGTGGAAGAGCAGAGAGATCTTGGGGTCTATGTTCATACATCTTTGAAAGTTGCCACTCAAGTGGATAGAGCTGTGAAGAAGGCCTATGGTGTGCTCGCGTTCATTAACAGAGGGATTGAATTTAAGAGCCGTGAGGTGATTATGCAGCTGTACAAAACTTTGGTAAGGCCACATTTGGAGTACTGTGTACAGTTCTGGTCACCTCATTTTAGGAAGGATGTGGAAGCTTTGGAAAAGGTGCAAAGAAGATTTACCAGGATGTTACCTGGAATGGAGAGTAGGTCTTACGAGGAAAGGTTGAGGGTGCTAGGCCTTTTCTCAGTAGAACGGAGAAGGATGAGGGGCGACTTGATAGAGGTTTATAAGATGATCAGGGGAATAGATAGACAGTCAGAGACTTTTTCCCCGGGTGGAACAAACCATTACAAGGGGACATAAATTTAAGGTGAAAGGTGGAAGATATAGGAGGGATATCAGAGGTAGGTTCTTTACCCAGAGAGTAGTGGGGGGCATGGAATGCACTGCCTGTGGAAGTAGTTGAGTCGGAAACATTAGGGACCTTCAAGCAGCTATTGGATAGGTACAAGGATTACGGTAAAATGATATAGTGTAGATTTATTTGTTCTTAAGGGCAGCACGGTAGCATTGTAGATAGCACAATTGCCTCACAGCTCCAGAGTCCCAGGTTCGATTCCGGCTTGGGTCGCTGTCTGTGCGGAGTCTGCATGTCCTCCCCGTGTCTGCGTGGGTTTCCTCCGGGTGCTCCGGTTTCCTCCCACAGTCCAAAGATGTGCAGGGAAGGTGGATTGGCCATGATAAATTGCCCTTAGTGTCCAAAATTGCCCTTGGTGTTGGGTGGAGGTGTAGAGTTTGGGTAGGGTGCTCTTTCCAAGCGCCGGTGCAGACTCAGGGGGCCGAATGGCCTCCTTCTGCACTGTAAATTCAATGATAAGCTACGATTAATCTAGGACAAAGGTTCGGCACAACATCGTGGGCCGAAGGGCCTGTTCTGTGCTGTATTTTCTATGTTCTATGTTCAAACTGACCCAATGATTAACTCAGAAAGTGAATGTTTTTTTACATTCAAACCCCAGGGAGGAATGTTCACAACTTTCCCTCCTGTGCCGAGATACACAAATTAATTCTTCAAAGTCTCTTCAATTTGCATTTTTCCCATTATTAATTCCCCAATCTTACTCTCCAACAGATATCGCTTTTGTCAAACTCTCTTCCTTTTTATGCATTTGTTGAAAGTTCTACTCTTTTTATACTTCTTGCTCATTTTCTCTCATCCTCCAATCTGTTCCTCTGGGATATAAGGGTGTTCCCAATATTCTCAGCTCCCCCTCATTAATCTGTACAAAGTCTTACAACACCAGGTTAAAGTCCAACAGGTTTGTTTCGATGTCACTAGCTTTCGGAGCGCTGCTCCTTCCTCAGGTGAATGAAGAGGTATGTTCCAGAAACACATATGTAGCCAGATTCAAAGATGCCAAACAATGCTTGGAATGTGACCATTAGCAGGTGATTAAATCTTTACAGATCCAGAGATGGGGTAACCCCAGGTTAAAGAGGTGCGAATTGTGTCAAGCCAGGACAGTTGGTAGGATTTTGCAGGCCAGATGGTGGGGGATGAATGTAATGCGACATGAATCCCAGGTCCCAGTTGAGGCCGCACTCATGTGTACGGAACTTGGCTATAAGTTTCTGCTCGGCGATTCTGCGTTGTCGCGCGTCCTGAAGGCCGCCTTGGAGAACGCTTACCCGGAGATCAGAGGCTGAATGCCCTTGACTGCTGAAGTGTTCCCCGACTGGAAGGGAACATTCCTGCATGGTGATTGTTGCGCGATGTCCGTTCATTCGTTGTCGCAGCGTCTGCATGGTCTCGCCAATGTACCACGCTTCGGGACATCCTTTCCTGCAGCGTATGAGGTAGACAACGTTGGCCGAGTCGCACGAGTATGTACCGCGTACCTGGTGGGTGGTGTTCTCACGTGTAATAGTGGTATCCATGTCGATGATCTGGCACGTCTTGCAGAGATTGCCATGACAGGGTTGTGTGGTGTCGTGGTCACTGTTCTGAAGACTGGGTAGTTTGCTGCAAACAATGGTTCGTTTGAGGTTGCGCGGTTGTTTGAAGGCAAGTAGTGGGGGTGTGGGGATGACCTTGGCAAGATGTTCATCTTCATCAATGACGTGTTGAAGGCTGTGAAGAAGATGTCGTAGTTTCTCCGCTCCGGGGAAGTACTGGACGACGAAGGGTATTCTGTCGGTTGTGTCCCATGTTTGTCTTCTGAGGAGGTTGGTGCGGTTTTTCGCTGTGGCGCGTTGGAACTGTCGATCGATGAGTCGAGTGTCATATCCGGTTCGAACGAGGGCATCTGTGTTCATTAATCATTAATCTGTGTTCACATTGTTCTATCAGCTGCTCAGAACAGAGCGGCAACATTGTGGCGGGGTGCACATGCGCAGTGCCGGTGTCAGGGAGCAGGGTGGACTGCACATGCGCAGTGCCGGACCCAGGGAGGCAGGCGCACATGCGCACTGCCGGCTGACGGATGTAGCACGCCGACCCTTGCAAAGCCCCGCCCCGGTGAACATTGAAGCGGCGTCATCGGGGGGCGGGGCCCAGCCGTCACAGAGGTGTGCGATCTGTGCTGTCATCCGACAGAAGGCTTTGTGTCGTCATAAAGGGGCAGGGCTCTGACCTTCTGTCTCCGTCCCGGGGGGGGGGGGGGTGTCAGTCCCTCAGTCGGGGTCGGGGGGGGGTGTCAGTCCCTCAGTCGGGGGGGGGGGGGGTGTCAGTCCCTCAGTCGGGGTCGGGGGGGGGGGTGTCAGTCCCTCAGTCGGGGTCGGGGGGGGGGTCAGTCCCTCAGTCGGGCCGGGGGGGGGTCAGTCCCTCAGTCGGGGTCGGGGGGGGGGGGGGTGTCAGTCCCTCAGTCGGGGTCGGGGGGGGGGGGGTGTCAGTCCCTCAGTCGGGGGGGGGGTGTCAGTCCCTCAGTCGGGGGGGGGGGTGTCAGTCCCTCAGTCGGGGTCGGGGGGGGGTGTCAGTCCCTCAGTCGGGGGGGGGGGGTGTCAGTCCCTCAGTCGGGGGGGGGGGGGGGGTGTCAGTCCCTCAGTCGGGGTCGGGGGGGGTGTCAGTCCCTCAGTCGGGGGGGGGGGGGTGTCAGTCCCTCAGTCGGGGGGGGGGGGTGTCAGTCCCTCAGTCGGGGGGGGGGGTGTCAGTCCCTCAGTCGGGGGGGGGGTCAGTCCCTCAGTCGGGGGGGGGGGGTCAGTGCCTCAGTCGGGGGGGGGGGGGGTCAGTCCCTCTGTCGGGGGGGGGTGTCAGTCCCTCAGTCGGGGTCGGGGTCGGGGGGGTGGGAGTGTCAGTCCCTCAGTCGGGGTCGGGGGGGGGGGTGTCAGTCCCTCAGTCGGGGTCGGGGGGGTGTCAGTCCCTCAGTCGGGGTCGGGGGGGTCAGTCCCTCATTCGGGGTCGGGGGGGGGTGTCAGTCCCTCAGTCGGGGTCGGGGGGGGGTGTCAGTCCCTCATTGGGGGGGGGGGTGTCAGTCCCTCATTCGGCGGGGGTGTCAGTCCCTCATTCGGGGGGGGGTCAGTCCCTCAGTCGGGGGGGGGTCAGTCCCTCAGTCGGGGGGGGCGGGGGGTCAGTCTCTCAGTCGGGGGGGGGGTCAGTCCCTCAGTCGGGGGGGGGGGGGTCAGTCCCTCAGTCGGGGGGGGGTCAGTCCCTCAGTCGGGGGGGGGGTCAGTCCCTCAGTCGGGGGGGGGGGTCAGTCCTCAGTGGGAGGGGGGTGTCAGTCCCTCAGTCGGGGGGGGGGTGTCAGTCCCTCATTTGGGGGGGGTGTCAGTCCCTCATTCGGGGGGGGTGTCAGTCCCTCAGTCGGGGTCGGGGGGGGGGGGTGTCAGTCCCTCATTCGGGGTCAGGGGGGGTGTCAGTCCTTCATTCGGGGTCGGGGGGGGGTGTCAGTCCCTCATTCGGGGTCGGGGGGGGGTGTCAGTCCCTCATTCGGGGTCGGGGGGGGGGTCAGTCCCTCATTCGGGGTCGGGGGGGGGGTCAGTCCTTCATTCGGGGGTCGGGGGGGTGTCAGTCCCTCATTCGGGTCGGGGGGGGTGTCAGTCCCTCAGTCGGGGGGGGGGGGGTCAGTGCCTCAGTCGGGGGGGGGGTCAGTGCCTCAGTCGGGGCGTGGGTCAGTCCCTCAGTCGGGGGGGGGGGGTCAGTCCCTCAGTCGGGGGGGGGTCAGTCCCTCAGTGGGGGGGGGGTCAGTCCCTCAGTGGGGGGGGGGTCAGTCCCTCAGTCGGGGGGGGGGGGGTCAGTCCCTCAGTCGGGGGGGGGGAGTCAGTCCCTCAGTCGGGGGGGGGGTCAGTCCCTCAGTGGGGGGGGGTCAGTCCCTCAGTCGGGGGGGGGGGGGTCAGTCCCTCTGTCGGGGGGGGGGGTCAGTCCCTCAGTCGGGGGGGGGGGTCAGTCCCTCAGTCGGGGGGGGGGTCAGTCCCTCAGTCGGGGGGGGGTCAGTCCCCTCAGTCGGGGGGGGGTCAGTCCCTCAGTCGGGGGGGGGTCAGTCCCTCAGTCGGGGGGGGGGGGGTCGGTCCCTCAGTCGGGGGGGGGGGTCAGTCCCTCAGTCGGGGGGGGGTCGGTCCCTCAGTCGGGGGGGGGGTCGGTCCCTCAGTCGGTGGGGGGGGTCGGTCCCTCAGTCGGTGGGGGGGGGCGGTCCCTCAGTCGGGGGGGGCGGTCCCTCAGTCGGGGGGGGGGTGTCAGTCCCTCAGTCGGGGGGAGGGTGTCAGTCCTCAGTCGGGGGGGGGGTCAGTCCCTCAGTCGGGGGGGGTCAGTCCCTCAGTCGGGGGGGTGTCAGTCCCTCAGTCGGGGGGGGGGGTGTCAGTCCCTCAGTCGGGGTCGGGGGTGGTCAGTCCCTCAGTCGGGGTCGGGGGGTGGTGTCAGTCCCTCAATCGGGGGGGGCGGGTGTCAGTCCCTCAGTCGGGGGGGGGGGTGTCAGTCCCTCAGTCGGGGGGGGGGGTCGGTCCCTCAGTCGGGGGGGGGGGTCGGTCCCTCAGTCGGGGGGGGGGGGGTGTCAGTCCCTCAGTCGGGGGGGGGTGTCAGTCCCTCAGTCGGGGGGGGGGGTGTCAGTCCTCAGTCGGGGGGGGTGTCAGTCCCTCAGTCGGGGGGGGGTCAGTCCCTCAGTCGGGGGGGGGGTGTCAGTCCCTCAGTCGGGGGGGGGGTGTCAGTCCCTCAGTCGCGGGGGGTGTCAGTCCCTCAGTCGGGGGGGGGTGTCAGTCCCTCAGTCGGGGGGGGGGGTCAGTCCCTCAGTCGGGGGGGGTCAGTCCCCTCAGTCGGGGGGGGGGTGTCAGTCCCTCAGTCGGGGGGGGGGGGTGTCAGTCCCTCAGTCGGGGGGGGGGTGTCAGTCCCTCAGTCGGGGGGGGGGGGTGTGTCAGTCCCTCAGTCGGGGGGGCGGGTGTCAGTCCCTCAGTCGGGGGGGGTCAGTCCCTCAGTCGGGGGGGGGGGTCAGTCCCTCAGTCGGGGTGGGGGTCAGTCCCTCAGTCGGGGGGGGGTCAGTCCCTCAGTCGGGGGGGGGGTCGGTCCCTCAGTCGGGGGGGGGGGTCGGTCCTCAGTCGGGGTCGGGGGGGGTGTCAGTCCCTCAGTCGGGGTCGGGGTCGGGGGGGTGGGAGTGTCAGTCCCTCAGTCGGGGGGGGGGGTGTCAGTCCCTCAGTCGGGGGGGGGGTGTCAGTCCCTCAATCGGGGGGGGGTGTCAGTCCCTCAGTCGGGGGGGGGGTGTCTGTCCCTCAGTCGGGGGGGGGTCAGTCCCTCAGTCGGGGGGGGGGGGGTCAGTCCCTCAGTCGGGGGGGGGTGTCAGTCCCTCAGTCGGGGTCGGGGGGGGTCAGTCCCTCAGTCGGGGTCGGGGGGGGGTGTCAGTCCCTCATTCGGGGGGGGGGTGTCAGTCCCTCATTCGGGGGGGGTTTCAGTCCCTCAGTCGGGGGGTGGGGTGTCAGTCCCTCAGTCGGGGTCGGGGGGGGGGTGTCAGTCCCTCAGTCGGGGGGGGGTCAGTCCCTCAGTCGGGGGGGGGGTCGGTCCCTCAGTCGGGGGGGGGGTCGGTCCCTCAGTCGGGGTCGGGGGGGGGTGTCAGTCCCTCAGTCGGGGTCGGGGTCGGGGGGGTGGGAGTGTCAGTCCCTCAGTCGGGGGGGGGGGGGTGTCAGTCCCTCAGTCGGGGGGGGGTGTCAGTCCCTCAATCGGGGGGGTGTCAGTCCCTCAGTCGGGGGGGGGGTGTCTGTCCCTCAGTCGGGGGGGGGTCAGTCCCTCAGTCGGGGGGGGGGGTCAGTCCCTCAGTCGGGGGGGGGTGTCAGTCCCTCAGTCGGGGTCGGGGGGGTCAGTCCCTCAGTCGGGGTCGGGGGGGGGGTGTCAGTCCCTCATTCGGGGGGGGGTGTCAGTCCCTCATTCGGGGGGGGTTTCAGTCCCTCAGTCGGGGGGTGGGGTGTCAGTCCCTCAGTCGGGGTCGGGGGGGGGGGTGTCAGTCCCTCATTCGGGGTCAGGGGGGGGGTGTCAGTCCTTCATTCGGGGTCGGGGGGGGTGTCAGTCCCTCATTCGGGGTCGGGGGGGGGGTGTCAGTCCCTCATTCGGGGTCGGGGGGGGGTCAGTCCCTCATTCGGGGTCGGGGGGGGGGGTCAGTCCCTCATTCTGGGTCGGGGGGTGTCAGTCCCTCATTCGGGGTCGGGGGGGGGTGTCAGTCCCTCATTCGGGGTCGGGGGGGGGGTCAGTCCCTCATTCGGGGTCGGGGGGGGGGGGGTCAGTCCCTCATTCTGGGTCGGGGGGTGTCAGTCCCTCATTCGGGGTCGGGGGGGGTGTCAGTCCCTCATTCGGGGTCGGGGGGGGTCAGTCCCTCATTCGGGGTCGGGGGGGGGGGTGTCAGTCCCTCATTCGGGGTCGGGGGGGGGTCAGTCCCTCATTCGGGGTCGGGGGGGTGTCAGTCCCTCAGTCGGGGTCGGGGGGGGGGTCAGTCCCTCATTCGGGGTCGGGGGGGTGTCAGTCCCTCAGTCGGGGTCGGGGGGGGGTCAGTCCTCATTCGGGGTCGGGGGGGTGTCAGTCCCTCAGTCGGGGTCGGGGGGGGGGTGTCAGTCCCTCATTCGGGGGGGGGGCGGGTGTCAGTCCCTCATTCGGGGGGGGGTGTCAGTCCCTCATTCGGGGGGGGGGGTCAGTCCCTCAGTCGGGGGGGGGGTCAGTCCCTCAGTCGGGGGGGGGGGGTCAGGTCTCTCAGTCGGGGGGGGGTCAGTCCCTCAGTCGGGGGGGGGGGGTCAGTCCCTCAGTCGGGGGGGGGGGGGGTCAGTCCCTCAGTCGGGGTGGGGTCAGTCCCTCAGTCGGGGGGGGGTCAGTCCCTCAGTCGGGGGGGGGGGTCAGTCCCTCAGTCGGGGGGGGGGTCAGTCCCTCAGTGGGGGGGGGGGTCAATCCCTCATTCGGGGGGGGGGGTGCGTCAGTCCCTCATTCGGGGGTCGGGGGGGTCGGGGGGGTGTCAGTCCCTCAGTCGGGGTCGGGGGCGGGTGTCAGTCCCCTCATTCGGGGGGGGGCGGGTGTCAGTCCCTCATTCGGGGGGGGGGTGTCAGTCCCTCATTCGGGGGGGGGTCAGTCCCTCAGTCGGGGGGGGGGGTCAGTCCCCTCAGTCGGGGGGGGGGGGTCAGTCTCTCAGTCGGGGGGGGGTCAGTCCCTCAGTCGGGGGGGGGGTCAGTCCCTCAGTCGGGGGGGGGGGGTCAGTCCCTCAGTCGGGGGGGGGGTCAGTCCCTCAGTCGGGGTGGGGTCAGTCCCTCAGTCGGGGGGGGGGTCAGTCCCTCAGTCGGGGGGGGGGTGTCAGTCCCTCAGTCGGGGGGGGGGGTCAGTCCCTCAGTGGGGGGGGGTCAGTCCCTCAGTCGGGGGGGGGGGTGTCAGTCCCTCATTCGGGGGGGGTGTCAGTCCCTCATTCGGGGGGGGTTTCAGTCCCTCAGTCGGGGGGTGGGGTGTCAGTCCCTCAGCCGGGGTCGGGGGGGGGTGTCAGTCCCTCATTCGGGGTCAGGGGGGGGTGTCAGTCCTTCATTCGGGGTCGGGGGGGGGTGTCAGTCCCTCATTCGGGGTCGGGGGGGGGGTGTCAGTCCCTCATTCGGGGTCGGGGGGGGGGTCAGTCCCTCATTCGGGGGTCGGGGGGGGGGGGTCAGTCCTTCATTCGGGTCGGGGGGGTGTCAGTCCCTCATTCGGGGTCGGGGGGGGTCAGTCCCTCAGTCGGGGGGGGGGGGTCAGTCCCTCAGTCGGGGGGGGGGGGGTCAGTCCCTCATTCGGGGTCGGGGGGGTGTCAGTCCCTCATTCGGGGTCGGGGGGGTGGGTCAGTCCCTCAGTCGGGGGGGGGGGTCAGTCCCTCATTCGGGGGGGGGATCTCAGTCCCTCATTCGGGGGGGGGTGTCAGTCCCTCAGTCGGGGGGGGGTCAGTCCCTCAGTCGGGGGGGGGGGTCAGTCCCTCAGTCGGGGGGGGGGGGGGTCAGTCCCTCAGTCGGGGGGGGGTCAGTCCCTCAGTCGGGGGGGGGGGTCAGTCCCTCAGTCGGGGGGGGTGTCAGTCCCTCAGTCGGGGGGGGGGGTCAGTCCCTCAGTCGGGGGTGTCAGTCCCTCAGTCGGGGGGGGGGTCAGTGCCTCAGTCGGGGGGGGGTCAGTGCCTCAGTCGGGGGGGGTCAGTCCCTGAGTGGGGGGGGGTCAGTCCCTCAGTCGGGGGGGGGGGGTCAGTCCCTCAGTCGGGGGGGGGGTCAGTCCCTCAGTGGGGGGGGGTCAGTCCCTCAGTCGGGGGGGGGGGGTCAGTCCCTCAGTCGGGGGGGGGGGGTCAGTCCCTCAGTCGGGGGGGGGTCAGTCCCTCAGTGGGGGGGGGTCAGTCCCTCAGTCGGGGGGGGGGGGTCAGTCCCTCAGTCGGGGGGGGGGTCAGTCCCTCAGTCGGGGGGGGGTCAGTCCCTCAGTCGGGGGGGGGGTCAGTCCCTCAGTCGGGGGGGGGGGGTCAGTCCCTCAGTCGGGGGGGGGGGGGTCAGTCCCTCAGTCGGGGGGGGGTCGGTCCCTCAGTCGGGGGGGGGGTCGGTCCCTCAGTCGGGGGGGGGGGTCGGTCCCTCAGTCGGGGGGGGGTCGGTCCCCTCAGTCGGTGGGGGGGGGTCGGTCCCTCAGTCGGGGGGGGCGGTCCCTCAGTCGGGGGGGGGGTGTCAGTCCCTCAGTCGGGGGGGGGTGTCAGTCCCTCAGTCGGGGGGGTCAGTCCCTCAGTCGGGGGGGGTCAGTCCCCTCAGTCGGGGGGGGGGGTCAGTGCCTCAGTCGGGGGGGGGGTCAGTGCCTCATTCGGGGTCGGGGGGGTGTCAGTCCCTCAGTCGGGGTCGGGGGGGGGGTCAGTCCCTCATTCGGGGTCGGGGGGTGTCAGTCCCTCAGTCGGGGTCGGGGGGGGGTGTCAGTCCCTCATTCGGGGGGGGGGCGGGTGTCAGTCCCTCATTCGGGGGGGGGTGTCAGTCCCTCATTCGGGGGGGGGGGGTCAGTCCCTCAGTCGGGGGGGGGGGGTCAGTCCCTCAGTCGGGGGGGGGGGTCAGTCTCTCAGTCGGGGGGGGTCAGTCCCTCAGTCGGGGGGGGGGGTCAGTCCCTCAGTCGGGGGGGGGGGGGGTCAGTCCCTCAGTCGGGGTGGGGTCAGTCCCTCAGTCGGGGGGGGGTCAGTCCCTCAGTCGGGGGGGGGGTCCAGTCCCTCAGTCGGGGGGGGGTCAGTCCCTCAGTGGGGGGGGGGGGTCAGTCCCTCATTCGGGGGGGGGGGTGCGTCAGTCCCTCATTCGGGGTCGGGGGGTCGGGGGGGTGTCAGTCCCTCAGTCGGGGTCGGGGGCGGGTGTCAGTCCCTCATTCGGGGGGGCGGGTGTCAGTCCCTCATTCGGGGGGGGGGGTGTCAGTCCCTCATTCGGGGGGGGGTCAGTCCCTCAGTCGGGGGGGGGTCAGTCCCTCAGTCGGGGGGGGGGGGGTCAGTCTCTCAGTCGGGGGGGGGTCAGTCCCCTCAGTCGGGGGGGGGGTCAGTCCCTCAGTCGGGGGGGGGGGGTCAGTCCCTCAGTCGGGGGGGGGTCAGTCCCTCAGTCGGGGTGGGGTCCAGTCCCTCAGTCGGGGGGGGGGTCAGTCCCTCAGTCGGGGGGGGTGTCAGTCCCTCAGTCGGAGGGGGGGGTCAGTCCCCTCAGTGGGGGGGGGTCAGTCCCTCAGTCGGGGGGGGGTGTCAGTTCCTCATTCGGGGGGGTGTCAGTCCCTCATTCGGGGGGGGTTTCAGTCCCTCAGTCGGGGGGTGGGGTGTCAGTCCCTCAGCCGGGGTCGGGGGGGGGTGTCAGTCCCTCATTCGGGGTCAGGGGGGGGGTGTCAGTCCTTCATTCGGGGTCGGGGGGGGTGTCAGTCCCTCATTCGGGGTCGGGGGGGGGTGTCAGTCCCTCATTCGGGGTCGGGGGGGGGGTCAGTCCCTCATTCGGGGTCGGGGGGGGGGGTCAGTCCTTCATTCGGGGGTCGGGGGGGGGGTGTCAGTCCCCTCCATTCGGGGTCGGGGGGGTCAGTCCCTCAGTCGGGGGGGGGGGTCAGTCCCTCAGTCGGGGGGGGGGGTCAGTC